>NC_072801.1:75554890-76159265 GCF_028583425.1 Eublepharis macularius
TATTGAACTCATGACAATAGTGGGATTCGAACCAGCTGAGTGCTGATTCGCAGCCAAACTACTTAAGACAGTTTTGTATAGTGGTTAAGAGCGCAGGACCTTAATCTGGAGAGCCGGGTTTGATCGCCCACTCCTCCACTTGAAGACAGCTGGGTGACCTTGGGCTAGTCATGGCTCTCTGGAGCTCTCTCAGCCCCACCTACCTCACAGGGTGTTTTGTTGTGGGGATAATAATGACATACTTTGTAAACCGCTCTGAGTGGGCATTAAGTTGTCCTGAAGGGCGGTACATTAATTGAATGTTGTTGTTGTTGTTGTTGTTGTTGTTGTTGTTGTTGTTGTTCACTGTGCTACAGCAGCTCTCTGTAAGTCACATCGGACTTCCTGGCGGCTGGGTCCCCATAGCTGGGTCTATGAAAATGTGAACCCCGTGAGTGCTTATTGGGGCCCTTCATGACTAATCAGACTCCCCTTCGTTTTCTTCCTGATCTTCTGGCCCTTTGGAGAATTCTCAGCAGGCCACCAAGAGCAACAACTTGCAGTGCTCTGGGCATGCCAGTGTTTACTATCAGGCACCCCATCAGTAGTCGGAACCCACTGAATGCCAAGTATGGCTGCCACTCCAGACAATCAGCAGTCCAGTAAAAGTTGACACACTGATATTTTTGATAAAGCAAGAAGATTTCAAGATTTCTTAGTAAGTCAAAGCTGCTACCATAGGTTAGCAATAACATATTAGAACCACTCTTTCCATTCCAGAGGAGAAAGCCACAGAATAGGACATTAAGATTGTTTAATACTTCCTCCGAATTAACTGGTCCCTGTTGTTTAACTCTGGCTTGAGTAGAATAATGTAGCATTTCGGGAAAAAGATACAAGCCAGTAAACCACCACCGGAGGCCAAGATAGAGAAGATCTCCACCGCTACCATGTATTTCCCTTTGGTGCTCAGGTAGGTTGGAACAAAAGACACCCAAACACTGCAAAACATCAGCATGCTGAAGGTGATAAACTTGGCTTCATTGAAACTGTCAGGCAACTTCCTGGCAAGGAATGCCACGGTCAAGCTGATGAGGGACAGAAGCCCCATGTAGCCCAGGACAACATAGAACATGACGACGGATCCTTCATTGCATTCTACCACAATCTCTCTACTCAGGGACTGCATATCAAATTCTGGAAAAGGGGGAGAGGTTCCTAGCCACAACATACAAATGCTTACTTGAATAAGTGAGCAGAAAAGGATAATGGAGTTGGCCAGTCTTTTCCCCACCCACTTCCTCATGCCGGACCCTGGTTTGGTGGCCATGAAAGCGACAACCACAGTGATGGTTTTGGCCAAGACACAAGACACCGCCATTGAGAAGATGATGCCAAACGCAGATTGTCGGAGGAAGCAAGTCTCCTTCCTAGGATGTCCAATAAAGAGCAAAGAGCAGAGGAAGCAGAGCAGGAGGGAGATGAGGAGAGTGTATGAGATATCCCGGTTGTTGGCTTTGACAATGGGGCTGTGTGTGTGTTTAATGAAAGTTCTCAGCACCAAGGCTGTGATGAGGGACAAAGAAACAGCAAGTGAGGCTAAGCTGATCCCTAAAGGTTCTGCGTAAGTGAGAAAGCTTATTGTTTTGGGAATGCACTCGTTTCTGTTCCTGCTTGGATACTGATCTTCTGGACAACTGATACAGTCATCCACATCTGGAAAACATTAGATTCCATTGCATTGTCAATGCCTATGCCAACTCAGACAGATTTTTCACAACTAACTTCAATGTGAGAACACCATGAAAGACACTCTCCATAGTATTTGTTTTAAAATAACTAATTAGGTAAAGGTAGTCTCCTATGCAAGCACCAAGTCATTACTGACCTATGGGGGACATCGCATCATGATATTTTCTTGGCAGACTTTTTATTGGGTGGTTTGCCATTGTTTCCCCCAGTTATCTACACTTTACCCCCCAGGAAAATGGGTATTCCAATTTTACCGACCAAGGAAGGATGGAAGGCTGAGTCAACCTTGAGCTGGCTACCTGAACCCGGCTTCCACCAGGACTGAACACAGGGCCAAGCTACACATGACGAAAGACACTTGCCTGGCAAGTGGATTGAGTGGAGGGCAAATGAACAGGGAGAAATACACTTGCCATTCAAGTGTCATTTGTCACTTGTAGGTTGGCCCTCAGGTTGTGAGCAGAGCTTGGACTGCAGTACTGCAGCTTATCACTCTGCACCACGGGGGTCTTAAATAACTAATTAACCTGACACATACTCAACTGTGCATACCTGGATGTTTGTACACCATTCTGCAGAGGTTTTTTTTCTCAAAAATGTACAGCAGCATAATAAATCACTCCCCACAGAGGCTACACACAACCCAGGTATACACATGGATAATGCCACTTAGAAACTAATTGTTCCATAAAATTACCACTTCCCCTTTAAAAAAATCCATAACATAACTGATTACAAAGCTTCATCTCTCTACTAGGTATACACACGGTGCCATAATGATGTTCTCTAAAAGGGGAAGGTCCTTTTGATTTCCAAGATTTGATATCCACTAATGTACTGTTGCTCATATTTTCATACATATCACTCAGTGAGTAGCAAGTTAATGTGTTAATGGAGTCCATTGCTATCATTACACTGAAGATTATCTGCACCCTCAGATTTATTGCTCTATCCAGAAACGTGTCACTATTCTCCAGTTTATCAAAAGCTTAAACACATACCCTAGTGAGCCCTGCTAGGTGTATTGTCATCTGAACTAACACCACATGAAAGCACGTTGATATGATCTGTCACCTACCTTTCTGGTTTGAAATCTTCCCTTCTGGGCATGGAACACAATCATAGCAACAAAATATCTCCCCTTCCTTCTTTTGTTTCTGACAACCAGGGAGACAGGATTCGCTACACAGAGAAATGGGCAGCACCTATCAGCAAACACAAGAGAAGTTTTAGAGTAGAAGAAATAGTTGGCCATCAGGCACCCTGCAAAGAAGGAAAGGGTTCATTGTCATGGCATAATGAATTTATATAGAATATGTAATGAATTTACATAGAATGTATGAAAAGAAATTATGCATGCCTTCCAAGGAATGGTAGTGGGGATTTTTGCAGTCTACTGATCAGCTGAGAAGAACAGGGAGATTGGATTTTTAAAAGTCACTTTTCCAGCCACTGCCTTACCCCACACATACTATTATGGCCATTATTGGACTGTTGCTGAGATGCAGCTGACAAAGAAGTCTCAGAAGTCCGTCTCCTTTCATTGAATGGGGATTACTCGCAGGAAAGTTTGCAGCCTGTATTGCATGAGTGGTGGAGTGAGAGAATCAGGGCTACAGTTACAGCCCATGACCAATAAGATTCTTTAAAAGAGACCTTGATCTTAAAGTTCCTCTTTAATGACATGTCAGAAGACAAAGGAAGTCTAGTTTACCAGCCCAATTTCTCTTTACTAAAGATCAGAGAAGTAGTATGGGACAGTCCCTGTGATGCAGAATATTCTGAATATCTGGATATGTGCTAGAAACCACACCTGGTTAAAACGTCGGGGCCACACAATCATATCCTCATCAATGACTAATTCTTGTCTTTTAGGATCACTGTTGTCGATTCTTCCAACTTTCCTTCTAAAGATGGTGTTGTTTGGGAACATGACCAGGTTCATGATATCAAGGCCAGCTCTCATTTCTTTGTTCGAATTGAAAGACAGGGTTCCTCCAGCAGAGTTGTTAAAGGAAATGTCTCGGAGGGATGAGTGGAGCTGGATGTAACAGAAAATTAAAACATATGAATCACAATATCGTAAGAATCTTTGTGCGGAGATTTGCAAATATCTTGAGGCGGAATCCACTTTAAAAGAAAATTTTACCTAGTGCAGCTCTCAGCATATGGAAGGGAAGTAGTTAATAACTGCCTGGAAGAGAGATTGATTGACAGGATCCCCCACTCTCTGACTGGCTAGTCAGAATGACAGTGGGTGCAAACAGGTTTTTTTCAGTTCAGTTAGGATTTTGCGTTGAGAGTGTGGAGTCTGACAAGGAGGGTCGAACTGGTACCCCTCTGAAGTGAGGAGAAAGAGAATGTTTGCCCTAACTGTATAGAAAAGAGTCCAGTAGCACCTTTAAAACTAACCAACTTTACTGTAGCATAAGCTTTCGAGAACCACAGTTCTCTTTGTCAGATGAGAACTGTGGTTCTCGAAAGCTTGTGCTACAGTAAAGTTGGTTAGTCTTAAAGGTGCTACTGGACTCTTTTCTATTTTGCTACTACAGACTAACATGGCTAACTCTTCTGGATCTATGCACTAACTGTGACAACATTGTCTTAAGGGGAACTTTCAGTTGATAAGTCCAAATATAAAAACCAGCAAATAAATAAGAACCCAGAACTCCTGCTGCTAAACTTGGGAATGGAGGGAATTCCAGCCCATCATAGGACGTTGATTTTTTATATGATTGCAGCAGCTAGACTTTTGTATGCGCAGAAATGGAAAGTACAAGAAGTACCAACTATTGAAGATTGGATCTACAAATTGCTGTATATGGCTGAAATGGACAAGATGACAAGAAAACTGAGAGATCTGGACTCAGGGCAGTTCAACACAGACTGGGAGAAGCTGAAACAATACCTGGAGAAGAAATGGGAGGTGGGAGGAAAACTGTGGCAGTTTGAGAACTACTGAAATATAATAAAAGTATAAAAGAGAGGGGTGACTTTACCGGGGGAGGAAGAGAAATGTGAATTTATAAGCAGTTAGATTAATTGATTGAGATATATATAGATATGTATAGGTCAACTGATAGAGAATAATTAATGATAAGGTTTAAACATGAGGATTGACTAACTAACAATATTTTCTTTCTTTGACAAGATTTATATGCACCAAACTGAATGTATAGAAGAGTTAAATTGATTGAGTATCTGAGGAGTTATATAGAATTACCATAAAAAGTTGAAATGAGTAATATATAGAGAATAAATCAAATTGTTTGATTTAAATGTGGGAAATTTTTATGGTTTATATATTTTTATAGGTTTATATAGAATTATTCAAAACTGGAAAATGGGATAAATTGTTTATCTAAAGACGTATAGTTTGGGTGTATAATAATTAAAGGAGTTAATGATGCACTGCTTAATATAATGGAGAATGTATATCTGTTTTAGACAGAGGAATTTAATAGAAGTAAGGGAAAAGGGACAGAGGGTGGGAAAGCTGTTGGAAGTCAACAAAAGGGGGGGAAAGGGAGGGGGTTAGAAACGAAAAATTAGGGGAAAATTGATTGTAATGTAAAAATAAAAATGTTCTAACCCAATAAAAAAATTTTCAAAAAAAAAAAAAAAAAACCAGCAAAAATTGAAACCTGTTTACACAGCCAAGATAGAACTGGGGGTGTGGTTTTGGCAGAGTGAGCGGGTAGTAAGTGGAGACTCCCATTCAGCCAAGTGAACAGGGTAATGTCATATGAAGAAGAATAATTCCTGCCCAATGTCTCGAAACGGGGGGGGGGGGTTGGCTCTGAGGAAGACCCCTGTTCCGTTGTAAAGGGAAAACATTGTCGAATTAATATCAGAACACTGGTGTTGTAAAGGGAAACCTGTGGAGAAACACTATTGCTTTAACAAAAGTATGAAACTACAAACCTCTCACTCTTAAGGCCTGTAAACATTGAAACTAAGCTGCAAGAAAGCAATTGTCCCTATTACATTTGAAGTATTCTGTTCTGCCTACAATTTTTACCTCAGCATTTCATTCCCTGCCTACCCAGATTCCATCTAAGCATGTTCAATAAAGGTGGTTTTGTTTTGTTTTTAGTGAGTTACTCAGCCTCCAGTGCCGTTTTATGTCAAGAAGAGGGCACCTTCTTCTCCCCTATCAAGTCTCTGGGCTGACCTAAAAAGCCAAAAATATAACTGGGACAAAAACAACTTTAAATTATAAAGAATTTAAAACCAGGGCTGTTTTTCAGGGGGAGCGTGGTGGAACAGAGTTCCGACACCTCTTGAAAATACTTGGAAATAGGGCTTGAAAATAATATTATTTCAAAGCGTCCCGTATGTTTCTTCCTCATTTCCCTCTTTTCCCAGAAAAAAACCCTGCTTAAAACTATAAACAGAGACACACTACTTGAGGCTACTCAGCGGCAGCAAGCAAGCTCTGATTTTGGCAGGAAAATCTGGCTCAGAGCAGGGGTCCATCATACACCTGTTTCCCATTGACAGTGCCTTGGAGCAGAACATGACAAATTGGTCTTTTTAACCATTCCTTTCCTACAGAAGGTCCTGAATCTACCACAAACTGCTCCTGAGGGTCAGCACATGATAAAAGGTTGTTCGGGGGATAGCATTGAGAGGGGGACTTAGCAAAAAAAAAATCCCAAAGTACTTGCTCTGGTGAAAATTTATTCCATTTGTGAAAGAGCGGAGTCAGCATCTGTCCATTTCTCTTCCTACTGAAAATCCACTCTGTGTGTTGCAGCCCACCTTGTTTCTGGTAGCCCCCAAAAGCTCAGGAACAACTTTTGAGAGATCACAGTGGGCTGCAGAAAAAAACAGGTGGCGAAGTTGTGTTCAGTAGCACTATGCTGCTCACATGTCTGGATACAAGCTATTATTTTTTGCAATTTCATCTGAATCCAGTTTGGTAACCCAGGGCGCGGGGTTGTTGTTGTTATTCTTGTTTTTCAGTTGTAGATGACTGAAAATATTCAGCTTATAGCTTAACCTACTTCAGCATTCTACTATAAGAGGAAATGTGAACCCACAAAACGTGGTTACTAAATAACGTGTCCAAGTCCATTTTCCTAGTTATTCATGAAAGAGGAAGGTGTTCATTGACACAAAGGTGTTCCATTGTACAGACTGACCTTCCAAGGCTGGATATCTGAAACCCTTTTACCACCTGCTGTTGTTCTGTGATTGGATCTGGATGCGTACATGGCTTGCAAAGCATGGGCCACAGTATAGACAGCGTTATAGATGCTATAGCTGTGGCCAGTCATGTGCATTTCAAAAACAGGCCCAGGGAGGTTCTCCAACCTCTCTTCCCCAGTGCATGTTCCATTGACTTCTGTGGGCATGTTGCAATTTGGATAAAAACAGTTGAATGCTTGCTCCCAGAAGCTCTTCAGAAAACTGCCTCTTTGGGTCCAGCAAGGTCTGATGAGCTGAAGGAATTCTTGATACCCTAGAAGATCATTAGATGGTATCATGAAGGAAATGGCACCTTGGAAGACTTGCAAATCAGAAAGTGATTGGAGGCTCGTTAAAGCAATATCAATCTGGGCGGTCATAATCCACACCTTTCCATCAGATGCATCTCCTTTATGTCCTGGAATGCCGAGTAGCAAAAAGTAACTCAACCATAAAATGGTAAAAGTTTCTCCATAGAGGACCAAAGTATTGACTTTAGCATCTGAAGCAGGCTGATAAATATTTAAGACCATGTCATTGATTTCAAACAGGTTGGTCAAAAAGGTTTGTCTTGGAACTCTTTCTCTGAATGCAGGACACAATCCATGCTGGGGAAAGAGTGACTCCAGGGCCTGCAAGAAACGTTCTCCACTCTCATCATCCACAGCATACAGCCCGACCCACTTCCATCCAAAATGCTGAAGTAAACGGATAATCCCCATGTACTGCTGGGCTTCATTTGGGACCATGCGGTAAAAGGACGGGGACTGCCGTGTACTACCATCTTCTAAGGCAAATGAGCCATATGTAAGCTGAAAGGCAACGTGGAGATTTTTTTACCGAGGAATAATATGCAGTCTCTGGGCCAAGCTACAAGTGACGAATGACACTTGAACGGCAAGTGGATTGAGTGGAGGGCAAGTGAACAGGGAGAAATACACTTGCCGTTCAAGTGTCATTCGTCACTTGTAGCTTGGCCCTCTGTTTATGCAATGGTTACTTGTGGAGCTGAAAACCTGATTTCACCTTCCAGTTTCAGAGAATGTGAAAGTCAAGGCCTCCTCAAGCTGAAGTGTGGTAAATATCTTGAGCATTCTAGGAAAGAAATCTGTAGTGCCTGAAACTATGCAGCACATCCTGTTCTTTCTGGTTCTTTAAAGCATTCTCCGTTTGGCTTTATTCATTTATTTTTAACTTTGCTCTTTGATCTGTTGTACACTGCCCTTTCTGAATCTCAGTATCACTCTCAGAATGACAGATGACCAGCAAATTACATGTAAGATTAGTGAAAATACACACATCCCACGCATATGCCCTACCTGTGGAATCTTGTAAAGGCCTAAGATATCTGCCATGTGGAAAGAGATATCAGAGCCGAGTCCCCCAATGACGGCTACGACGTGTTTCCTGGTGTCACATCTGTAGTTTGGGATAACTCTGTGTAATTGGAAGAGGAGTTCCAGAGTGGTCCGATAGGTCATCCTCACATCATAGTAGCTGTCACAGACATGGAACCCAAGAGTGAGGTTGGGCAAGAGCGTTGGGTTCGCATTGATCTCATTGGTGGCAAATGCCAAGGACAGCATGTGCTGGTAGAACTTTGTCACCACGCTGCAAAGAGAGTTGAACATTTCCATAAACAATGCCATAGGTTTACAAAGACATAGCATTAGCAAGGATCCAATACAGAGTTGAAGAAATGCTGAAACAGAACATAAACAATACAAGGCTGACATTGGACCACGTTAAGCACGGGTAGCTCATTGGAGCACATATTTAATGCAACAGATAGTATGTAAGGCAACACAGTGGTGAAGTCTTAGTGAAGCATCTGAGACCCCCTAAAATACAATACAATACAATACAATACAATACAATGACGGCTTTGCAGTTCTGAGTTGAAATATTGATTATTTTATTTTGTTTCAGTCATATATAGTCCGCCTTTGTCATTGAGGGCCAAGCTACACATGACAAATGACACTTGAACGGCAAGTGGAATGAGTGGAGGGCAAGTGAACAGGGAGAAATACACTTGCTGTTCAAGTGTCATTCGTCATGTGTAGCTTGGCCCTGAGACTCAAGACAGATTACACAGTATGAGATTAGTACAATCAGTATCAAGTACATTTCAATACAGTATCAATGACATTTCCATAAACAATGTCATAGGGTAAATAGATACAAGTTTAAAAGACAGTATTAGCAAGAATCCAATACAAAGTGGAAAAATACTGAAGCAGAACAATCAATTCTAGGACTGAAATTAGACAACATAAAGCACAGGTAGTACATAGGAGTACATATTTAAAGCAACAGATAATATGTAAGGCAACATAGTGGTCCCCAGCTCAATAATGAAGTGCCTGAGACCCCCTCCCTACAATACAGCCCTCCTATCTGAGTGAAAGAGCCTTTTTGAATAATTTGGTTTTGGATTGTTTGCAGAAAGCGGGGAGAGTGGGTTTCTAGTCCTGACCTCCTTAGGCAAGCCGTTAATCTCTGAAGGAAAAAAGGTGTATTGTTATGCAAACACCCCACACATTTGATATTCTTATCTCTACATTGCAACTGCTTAGGTTTCCAACTGCATATAACATGGAGAGAGGAAGAATAAATATGTATTGTCGAAGGCTTTCACGGCCGGAGAACGATGGTTGTTGTGGGTTTTCCGGGCTGTATTGCCGTGGTCTTGGCATTGTAGTTCCTGACGTTTCGCCAGCAGCTGTGGCTGGCATCTTCAGAGGTGTAGCACCAAAAGACAGAGATCTCTCAGTGTCACAGTGTGGAAAAGATGTAGGTCATCTTTACAAAAGATGTATGGGGTTGAGCTGAGTCATCCTGTAAGAGTTTCCCAGGGTGTGGAATGCTAATGGCGGGAGGCTTCACTGTATCCTGAGGAGGTTCTTTTGCATATGGATTGGTGCTTGATGTGCTAATCTTCTCTGCAGAGCTATTGTTGGGTATAGAGTCTTTTGTTAGCCTGGTGTTTTTCAGAACTGGAAACCATGCTCTGTTCATTCTTGCACGACACTGCATCTCTCATGACACTGAGAGATCTCTGTCTTTTGGTGCTACACCTCTGAAGATGCCAGCCACAGCTGCTGGCGAAACGTCAGGAACTGCAATGCCAAGACCACGGCAATACAGCCCGGAAAACCCACAACAACCATCGAAGAATAAATACTTACATTGGGAAGTCAAACAGCTTCTGAGAAGGCTCTTCCTCAAAGGAAGGTACGTGGAACATGTAAAGGACTTGAGAAGTCATCCCACCGATGATGAGGTCACCTGGCTGGTACCATTCATGGGGAACAGGGAGGGGGTCCTTTGTGGAGCACATCATGGAATTTATTTTGCACACCATGTGAGGGAGCAAAAGCAGCAACACTACTAAGACCACCATCTGATAGGAAAGCTTTTCTCCAGACACAGATTTTCCTGTGCCCATCTGCATCATTAAGATTACATCGTTGTGGGTTGAACTAGAGGAGACTTTGCCAAGCTACTTCTAAAGGAGAAGAACTCCAACTTTATCTTTAACCTCAATGAGGTTAGAAGCCTTGAATAAACAACACCAGTTTGAAGCTAGAATTACAGAAATGAAAAGCCTTGAATAAATGACACCAGTTTGAAGCTAGAATTACAGAAATGAAAAGCCTTGAATAAATGACACCAGTTTGAAGTTAAAATAACAAAACAAAGGGAGAAATTCTCAAGATTCAAATTGACAGGGCCTCTGGCATTCAATCCTAGCTCTGAAAGGCATATGGAAGGGCTTATAACTACTTTCTTCTTTGTATATTGATTGTTTTGCTAGTACCTTCTGGAAGGCTGATAGACTTCTAGCACAAAAAATAAATAACAGTCATTTCAATAATTGCAGAGGGAATTAATTACTTCTCCAAAGATTGGGCTCTGAATACTATCAGTGATACCACATGGCTTTTCATTTCCCCTGTCCCTTACTGGATCAACATGGGATATGGTTTCTGTCTGGCCAGACCTGAAGAAGCAAACTCACAAGGCCCTCTGGTGAAACTGGCCCTGTACATCTGTAGGTTACAATGAACAATTGGCCATAACCCAATCCATGAAAAGATAAAAAAATGGACCACATTTCTGCTACAAGCAAAGCAAATCCCTGTTGAACGTTTATCCAGATCTTTGGCAAAAGTCATTATGGAATCATCTTGGCCTGCCTAAATCTCAAGCACCATCACATTTCCTGTGATATCTTTGTGCGAGGAAATAACAGATGGTACAACTGGAGAACCAGTTTGGTGTAGTGGTTAAGAGCAGCAGGACTCTAATCTGGAGAACCAGGTTTGATTCCCCACTCCTCCACTTGAAGCCAGCTGGGCGACTTTAGGCAGTCAGAGCTCTCCAGAGCTCTTTCAGCCCCACCTACCTGATTGTGTGATTGTTATGGGGATAATAATAACAACAACAACAACATTCAATTTGTATACCATCCTTCAGGACAACTTAATGCCCACTCAGAGCAGTTTACAAAGTGTGTTATTATTATCTCCACAACAAACACCCTGTGAGGTGCGTGGGGCTGAGAGAGTTCCAGAGAGCCCTGACTAGCCCAAGGTCATCCAGCTGGCTTCAAGTGGAGGAGTGGGGAATCAAACCTGGCTCTCCAGATTAGAGTCCCGCACCCTTAACCACTACACCAAACTGGTTCTCAGTTTGTATTCTGCTCTGAGTGGGCGTTAAGTTGTCCTGAAGGGTGATATATAAATTGAATGTTATTATAACCAGTTGAAGGTCACGGCCCTTGGAAACCTGCCCTCATACAACTATCTAGCATAAGTTATATTCTCTTTAACCAAAAGAGGGCAGCAAAGGTGTTCACAAGCTCTTTTCTCTTCAAATCACAGAATAATAAATTTCCTTTCACACACCCAGGAATTATGCTGTCTAAATGCAGAGCATATCTAACAGCCCCACTGGTGCTATGAATCTACCCTGATTGTTCCTAAGCCAAAGTCAATGATTTCCAATTTGTGCTTCAATTTTTTTCATGCTTGGTCCTTTTTCTCTGTATTTTGGAGTGAGAGACCCAAATGCATTCACTGCTGCTTTCTTTCACCCCCTCACCTTATCACACAGCCCACAGACTATCCAGATCAATTGGACTTGCATGTTTAACAATGTTTTTGGATTTTATTGGTTCTGACGAGAATTGGATGATATACTGACCTGGAAGATACACCAACCTGTTCCTTTCAATTACAACCTATTTTTATCTCTTAAACATTATAATCATCGATGTATTGTCGAAGGCTTTCACGGCCGGAGAACGATGGTTGTTGGGGGTTTTCCGGGCTGTATTGCCGTGGTAATCATCGCTTCATCACATCTGTGAAATAGGAAAACTTGCTATTTCCCAAAGTGTTGAGTTTTCTAACTCTTTTTCCAAGTGAAAAGGCTATGTCTAAGGTATGGTATGTTCATTGACCTGCTCATATTCTTAAAGTGCACTCAAATTCAAAGAGTGTTACCTTACACTATATCAAAAGATCCATTAGTCACCTGTGGTGACCTCCTGCATGCCAAACAGAGGCTCTCCCACTGTGCCACACCCTTTCCCGGCCTGGCGCACATAACCTCTAGGGCAGGGGGCTGGAGTCTTCTCATAATTGCAGACTACAGAGATCAGTTAGTTCTCCTTAAGGAAATGGCACTTCAGAGAACGAACTCTGTGTCATCACATTTCCATTGAGCTCCCTCTCCAAACACTGGAGGGCTGTTACCATCCTGGCTCCATTCCGGATAGAGAATCTCTATTTTGTTGCCAGCGCCGACTCCTCCACCCATGCCCTGCTATATTACCCTGAGTCAAGGCAATGGAAATAATCCCTGGGCTGGTGTTATCTTCTTGAGTGTTTGAATGGAAGTATCTTAGGTTAGTTAACTGGGTTCATCACACAGCAAAAGCTCATCTCCATACACATTACATTGGAGTTATCGTCTCTCTTAAAATTTTTGCCTCTGTGTGTGTGTGTGTGTGTAAAGTGCCATCAAGCCATAATAACTTATGCCAACCTCATAGGCTTTTTAAGGCAAGAGATGAACAGAGGGGGTTCACCATTACCTGCCTCTGTGAGGTGGCCCTGGACTTCCTTGGTAGTCGCCCATCCAAGTACTAATCATCCAAGTACGACGTCGCGCAAAACTCGCGCAAAACTCGATATTTCGCGTTTTCTGCGCAACGTTTGCGTTGCGTTTTCTGCGCAACGACGCGCGACAACGCGCGACGTTTCGCGAGGCGGGGGGCCGTCTGGAAACGGCCCCTGTTTAGCTTCTGGGCCATCCAGGTCAGGGCCTGTGTATTAAAACTGGTTAAATAACAACTTAAATGGTCCCTTTGTTCTACTTGCCTTTCTCTGTAGGGCCCCTCCACATTCTTAGGAACCACCATTCAGAGATGAACAACTAGGAGTGTTCAGTTACTAACACAAAAGTTGAGAAAGGGGTGGAATATGAAAGGAGTCGTGGGTGGACGAAAGAGAACGCTTAACATTCTCACAGATGGATGCTCTTCCCCTGCAAATGTACCTTGGCCATTTTTTTCAATTCTTTGTCCTCAACAAGACTCCTCGATGGCAGTTGGGAGTAAAGCAGGCTACGAGTTCAATTGTTGGGAGGAACTGCCACAAAAAGGGTTTAGGCACCTCCGCCCCTGCCTTCTCTTGAGCCCTTTGCAAGGACCACCCACCTCTGCAAAGATAGAATTACAGCCCCATCCTGGAGCAAGAAAAACACAGATCGTGGCAAATCCTCCCAGCAGATGTCCCCCTTTGAAACTGAAGCATCATCACCCTGCCTGCACCTTTATCCTGAAAAAGTGTTGCGGAGGAGGGGAGATGAGCCCCGTATGCAAATCACAAGCCCTAAGCTATCTCTTCATAAATCAAGTCTCCTGTAGACCTTCTAACATTCCCCAAACTGACACTTCCTAAACAGTTGGGAGGCAGTCACCTGCCAGCAAGCATGAAACACTTATTTGCTTTGATGTTGATCTTCATCAGTCCTTCATGTGAGTTTCTCCAGGAGGGGAAGCCATGAAATAATTTTTCATGTGTGGATTTATCATAAACTGGCATTTTCTCTGGTTCTTCCCCCAGGTGTCTTTTCTCAAGTCAAACTGGTGGAATCTGGCCCAGGAACAGCCAAGCCTGGAGGGTCTATCAAGCTGACCTGCACTGTCACCGGATACTCCATCTCCGATGGCTACTACTGGCACTGGATAAGACAGCCTCCTGGCAAAGGCCTAGAATGGTTAACAGCTATACATTATGGAGGGACCACTTACTATGCACCCTCCCTCCAAAGCAGGGTTTCCATCTCCAAAGACGATGGCAGGAATGAATTCTACTTGCAAATGTCCTCCCTGAGTATTGCAGACACAGCCACATATTTTTGTGCAAGAGACACAGTGGGAGAACTGAACTGAGAGCCCAGACTAAAAAGGGAAGGAAGTTTTAGGTGCAGGGAGGCTCCAGTTGAGTTTAATTGTGTCGTATCCTTTGGCCAGTTTTAAAATTGGCTAAATAAGAACTTAAATAGTCAATTGGTTCTACTTGCATTTCTCTGTAGGGCCCCTCCATATCCTTAGGAACCACCATAAAGAGGTGAACAACTAGGAGTGTCCAGTTATTCCATTAATGCTCGATTTGCTGCTCAAGGTCTTCTCTGCTGTCATAGCAGACCTATTATTCACCCTGAAGTTATACTATGTCTTGGACCTGCCACCTCCAAGTCCTTTCCCCCACCTAGCATACAATTTGGATTTGGCTTTCTAGAACCAATGCAATTCTGTCCCATTGGCCTAGTTTAGGGGCACACATGGCTTGTAGATGCTGGGTTTGGAGATGAGACTCTTTTGGGCATTGGTCACACAGCACTCTGATTTAGTTCCATTTTTTAAAACGGACATATTAGTGACTTCCTCTCTGCCCCCTGCTGTCAGTTTGTGGTACAGCATGATATAGGAGTTACTAAAAGTCTTGCATATTAAAAGGTCTCTGTAAATGGTTTGAGAACAATTATTCATTAGAAACCGGTCTTGATATGAGCAGTGTTGAACCGCCGCCTTCCATTCTAAGTGCTGGCTGTTCAGGGTGGTGCCCGCTGGTTAATAGGGTTATACATATTAATGAATAATCACTGCAGAATGGATCCCTATATTCCGTTTCAGTTCAGCCATGAACTCAATAGGTGGCCTTCAGTAACAACGATACACATTTCTGGATCTTAAGGAATTTCATTGGCCCATAAGGGAGGTAGGACACTGGTGTTAGGGGCTCATTCCCCCATCATGAAATGGCTCCACTGCATTCTGTTCTAGCCAAAAGTTCTAAACCCTCAGCAAGGTAGACATGTTTTGCCCATCATAGCAGTCTAGGCTTCGAGGTGTGAGCCGGAAACCAAGGGTTACGCATACAGTTTGTTAAAGGGCATGTGATGCATTTTGCCAATCTACTTAAATAACTAAAACACTTGACTTTAATATTAGAGCATCACCAGGCTCAGATGCTATAATTCCATCTGTAACATTTGTTCCATTCATCTTTTTCACCCGGCAAGCCTAGAAAGTATGTCCTCCTTCAGCTTCTTTTGCTTCTTAAATGCAGTACTGGATTCTATACTCTTTATGCAAATCATTCCGACAGGCTCCTGTTATTTAAATGGCATTATCTGGGATTGTGCCTTTGAGTGTCTGAGTCCAACTCCTCTAGTAAAAAAAAAAAAGAAAGAAGTGAAAGGAGAAAACAGTGCTGAAAGCCATGCTATTTTTTATCATTTTATTGAGCCTCTTAACTGGTAAGGAAGGAGGATTTTCGTAGGGGGGGAGACATTATGAACAAAACATCCAGCGAACCCATAGTTTAACTCTCATTTCCACCCCTTTTTGCAGGGATCTTCTCCGATCCCCAGTTGACCCAGTCTGGCCCAGAACTGGTGAACCCTGGAGCGTCTTTCAAACTGACCTGTGCAGTCAGTCGTCTCCAAATTGGTGATCATAACTGGCACTGGATGTGGCAACCTCCAGGGAAAGGGCTGGAATGGATGGGCCGCATACAAAGCACCTCAGGCGGAGGCACCTCTAACTATAATTCAGCATTTGACAATCGAATCAGTATCACCAGGGACACCTCCAGAAATGAAGTCTACCTCCAGCTCAGCAAACTGAAAGAGGCAGATAGTGCAATATATTACTGTGCCAGGCTATTAGTGCACAGTGATTTCCAGCCATACAAATACAAACCTGCACCACAAATCCCCGTATCACAAAAAAATCTTAAGCAACAGCAGGGATCAACATTGATGTGGCACAGATGAGGTTCAGTTCTATTCCCCAGACCCTTTGAAAATGTATAGATGTATCATATTTGCATACCACTTTTCTTCCAAGGAAACTGCATAGAGAAATTTGTTCCATTTTATCCTCCCCATAATCTTATGAAAGTCAAGGACAATTTTCCCAGGCTTTGGTGGAACAAGAATTTGAACTCAGGACTCCACACCATACTTTATCCACTATACGACACTGGCTTATTGAAGGTTTAGTACAGCTTCTTCCATGTTCTTCAAGAAAGCAGAATCAGAGGAGCAAATCTTTATCAACATGCCACGTAGCTGTAAGCAAACAGAAACAACAAAACCCAAAAGACATGGTTTATGAGGAGGATGTCCTATTAAAACCAATTGATTTCAATATTTTGGGTAGAGTTTCCAGCCCCAGTGTGATGGTTTATTACAGAGAATCGACTGCCACAATAAAAAACGAAGATGCCATATAGAGTAACACCCCTTGAATTTTACTCATAATGAAAAACCTTATTTCTACATATCATACATGTTTCTTTAGCCCAGGTGTTAGAAGCAACTTCATACCAAGCATAAAATTCAGAAGATGCAGAAAGAGTGGCAGTTCAGCTCACTAGAAAAACTCAGATAAGATCAAACACATGACAGAAAAGCAGAAGCAGCACCTCATCTATGGACACAAAGCAACAAGCAAATGTAGCATTCCTCCAGGAACACGATGTTGTTGAACTCCTCCATAATAATAATAAAAAAATTAAAATCCAGTCACTGAATAATTTTGAAAAGGCACCAAGATCCATCCTGACCAACTATTTCTGAAATCTCTCACCTCAATCATCATAGAAGATTTCACATCTGTTTCAGATATTTTACATATATTCAGTGGTATCTTCTCCGCTTGCTTACCCTTTAAGGACCCTAAAGCAATAACTCAGGTCAGGAAACTGAGGTCTTTCTTTCTAAAGGAAGGCAAAGTTACTCTTGGACAGGAACATTGCTCTTCTATCTCTGCTTCCTCCCACAGTTTAAGCAGGAAGCTGGTTGGGCATGTAGGATGAAAAAGAAGGAAATGGTAACTGAAGTGACTGTTGGGAACTCAATGAAGAGAACACCAGATTCTTCTCTATCTTATTTTTAAAAAAATATGATAGAGGTTTTAGAGAGATAATGTGACCCAATTCACACAACCATTTTTGAGATGAAGAAGTCACCACAAGCTGACTTTTCAATATTCCAGTGAACCAGAACCAGGGAAGTCACGCCATGAAGGGAATTCCATTCACGGTTGTGTGCTAAACTGCAAGCCCTTTTATTGCTTTCTTTTGAGCTCTGTTAGGGAATCACTTGTATTTTCTGTCTACCCTATACTAGGACAAAGAAACTGCCCTGCTCACTCATATTTAAATTAAGCAAATATGCAAATGTTTACTTCTTGGGCATAATCCGTTCAGGTAATACAAATCATGCTGAGGAGCAAGGAACCTGATGTAAGGCGGTATTACAAATTACATTTATTTAAGTTGTTTATTAAACAGCAATAAGAGTAGGCTGGCTATTTCCTGTCAAACGTCGGAAGGGAAGATTTCATGAGGCTTTTTTCCTGGACTAAAGATAAGTTGGTAGTTACTGTGTGAACAAACAAAAATGAAATGTCACTAAATGTCAGCCCTTGGCAGGTAGATCCCAAGTCCCTCACAAACAAGCCATTCTCAGCCTAACCCACCTCATGTGGTTGTTGTTTCAGGTAGATAGCCATGTTGGTCTGCAGAATAGCAGGATTTGGGTCCAACAACAGCTTACAGACCAACAAGATTTTCAGAGTATGAGCTTTCAAGAGTCAAAAGGGTTGTTGTGAGGACAAAATAATAATAAATAATAACAACATTCAATTTATATACCACCCTTCAGGACAACTGAACACCCACTCAGAGTGGTTTACAAAGTAGGCAAGGTAATCACCAGTGCAAGCACAGAGTCATTACGGACCCATGGGGGGACGTCACATCATATTTTCTTGGCAGACTTTTGTTACGGGGTGGTTTGCCATTGTCTTCCCCAGTCATCTACACTTTACCCCCAGGAAACTGGGTACTCATTTTACTGACCTTGGAAGGATGGAAGGCTGAGTCAACCTTGAGCCGGCTACCTGAACCTGGCTTCTGTTAGGATTGAACTCAGGTCATGAGCAGAGCTTGGACTGCAGTACTGTGGCTTACCACTCCGCTCCATGCCCCCCCCCCTGGTTTACAAAGTATATCATTATCCCCACAACAATCACCCTATGAGGTGGGTGGGTCTAAGAGAGCTCTGAGGGCCAAGCTACACATGACGAATGACACTTGAACGGCAAGTGTATTTCTCCCTGTTCACTTGCCCTCCACTCAATCCACTTGCCGTTCAAGTGTCATTCGTCATGTGTAGCTTGGCCCTGAGAGACCTGTAACTGACCAAAGGTCAATCAGCTGGTTTCAAGCGGAGGAGTGGGGAATCAATCCCAGTTCTCCAAATTAAGATCCCACTGCTCTTAACCACTACACCGAACTGGACAATTATCTCCCTCTGAAATTATCCCTAACACTGTCATTTGTCCTCTTGGCCAGTATCCTAGCAGATATACAGAAGGCACTATTACAGTTAGTAAGCCAATCAGAAAGTGGTTATTTAGGAGAAAAGCTGAAGGAAGTGTGGAGGTCCACACTTGGGAAGAAGAGGAAGAGGACACCCCTTAGGGCAACCCTTTATGACATCTTCAAGGCAAGACATGAGTGGAGGTGATTTGTTTCTGCAAAGCAACCCTGGTCTTTCTTGGTGATCGCCCAATTAACAATGGCTGATTCCGCACATGTTGGATAATGCACTTTCAATGCACTTTATCAGTCGTTTGAGGTGGATTTTTTGTTCAGCACACAAAAAAAACGATTCCAAATTATCTATAAAGTGGATTGGAAGTGCATTATCCAACGTGTGCGGAATCAGCCAGTGACTGACCCTGTTTAGCTTCCAAGCTGTGACAATCTCTGGAAATTCTGGGATATTCAGGCTGCTCCAGACTTGGTAAAACTAACACAAAACCTGGGAGGGGGTTGGAATTTGTGGCGAATCATTGGTGGGGAAAAGGGGATGCTTAATACACCCATTAATGGATTGCACTCCCCTGCAAACATGCCCCAGTCAGTTCTCAATTCCTTTTCTTCAACAACACTACTTAATGGAAGAGAGCAGAGTTAGGAATAGAGCAGCCGAGGAGTTCGATTGCGGGTGAAACTGATGGCCACGAAAAGTGTTTAAGCACCTCCACCCCTTCCCTTCTCTTGACCTCAGTGTAACTACAACGCACCTCTGCAAACATAAAATTACAATTGCCTCCTTGAGAAAGAAAAACACAGACAATAGCAAATCCTCCCAGTAGATGCCCCCCTTTGAAACTAAAGCAATACCCTATCAGCCTCTTTATCCCGAAAAAGGAGATGTGGAGGAGGGGAGATGAGCCCCGTATGCAAATCACAAGCCCTAAGCTACATCTCCTTAAATAGAGACTCCTTCACAGCTTCCCATGTTCCCATAACTGGCACTTCCTGAACTGCTGGGAGGCACTTGCCTATCAGTAAACATGAAATACTCGTTTGTTTTGATACTGATTTTCATCAGTCCTTCATTTGAGTCGAGTCTCTTTAGGAGGGGAAGGCATGAAATAATTCCTGCATTGTGTGGATTGATCATAATCTACCTTTTCTCTGGTTCTTCTCCCAGGTGTCTTCTCCCAAGTCAAACTGGTGGAATCTGGCCCAGGAACAGCCAAACCTGGAGAGTCTATCAGGCTGACCTGCACCGTCACAGGATACTCCATCTCTGATGGCTACTACTGGAGCTGGATAAGGCAGCCTCCTGGCAAAGGCCTAGAATGGTTAGCAGCTATACGTTATACTGGGAGCACTTACTTAGCACCCTCCTTCCAAAGCAGGATTTCCATCTCCAAAGACGATGGCAGGAATGAATTCTACTTGCAAATGAACTCCCTGACAATTGCAGACACAGCCACATGTTACTGTGCAAGAGACACAGTGAGAGAAATGAACTGACAGCCCAGATAAAAAAGGGAAGGAAGTTTTAGATGCTTGAAGGCTCCAGTTGAGTTTAATTGCACTGTATCCTTTGGCCAGTTTTACATCAGAACAGCCAATTTTCTTGTTCCTCTTACAAAGACGTGTTCTTATATGAAGAAGTAACATCCTAAATAAGTAAATAAGTAAATAAATAAATTTATCTAGAAGAATTCCTATAATCAGTTCTAGAACTGGATCGTATCTGACTCAGTACGCTGATCCTTCTGGGCATTAACATGGCATTTATGGCTTTGGTCAGCCTTCGCAACAATGTGATTGCATTGCATGTTTGATTCCATCAAGATATTTTTTGCACTGTGTGGTATCCAGATGTGTATGTCATCCTGCACACTGGTAAATGCCCAACACATCCACTCAACCCAAAGAGAAATTGTGCTGAACTATGTAGACATCCTTCTCAAGTTTGCTTTGGTGAGAAACTTCCTAATGCACACTTGCAGATTGGTAGCACAGAGGGGAGCAAAAATTACATAGGAAATGAAAGATAGTGCGGGGTCAAAAATCAAGAAGGTAGAAAACTTAATATATCTGAGCTGCTTGGGAAAGCAGACCATGAGGAATATAGTACTCTGCCAGGCTGTAGCTACACAGCAATTTCTGGTCATACAAGGAAGAACTACCACCACTGATCCCCGTATTGCCTAGTCTATGGCATCAGCATGGATCAACATGGACAGTTGCTTTCTGAACAATTCCTCTCTCACATATATGTTGTTGAGTTCAATAGCCATATGGCCATTAATCATCAGCACCATATCCTGGGTGCCAGGGCTTCTTTTCAGCTGGAATGCGGTGGAACGGAGTTCCTGCACCTCTTGAAAATGGTCACATGGCTGGTGGCCCCGCCCCCTGATCTCCAGACAGAGGGGAGTTTAGATTGCCCTCCGCACAACGGCATGGAGGACAATCTAAACTCCTCTCTGTCTGGAGATCAGGGGGTGGGGCCACCAGCCATGTGACCATTTTCGCTGAGGATGATTTGAACTTTAAAAAACTCCCCCCTTGTTCCTGCTGACCCAAAGTGATGTCATTGTGCAGTCCTGAGTTCCACTATATAGGGCCAAGCTACAAGTGACGAATGACACAGGTTGGACACTTATCAGCTTCCCTCAAGTTTTGATGGGAAATGTAGGCAGCTTGGCAGAATGTTAGACAAGTGACAGTTGAAAAGTCCATTGGACAGCAGTCGGAGAGCCAAGCTGCAAGACCAGGACACCTACATTTCCGATCAAAACTTGAGGGAAGCTGACAAGTGTCCAACTAGTGTCATTTGTCACTTGTAGTTTGACCCTGAGTTCCACCACCTCTTTTCCCAGAAAAAAAGCCCTGCTGGGCACTGATACAGATGAAAACAGGTGGCTTCCCACCTATGGAAGCTCGCTGGGTGACTTTGGGCCAATCACACACACTCTGCTTAACCCACCTCACAGGGTTGTTGTTGCAAAGATAAAATGGAGGAGAGGAGAATGATGTGAGCTGCTTTAAGTCTCCATCGAGCCGTGTATATATGAAGTAAATAAATAAAATTATCCCTTTGATGGAAATGAACCAGGTAGTGTTTTCTAATCATTGAGGGCCAAGCTACAAGTGACGAATGACACTTGAACGGCAAGTAGATTGAGTGGAGCGCAAGTGAACAGGGAGAAATACACTTGCTGTTCAAGTGTCATTCGTCACTTGTAGCTTGGCCCTTAGAAAAAACTCCCCCTTTAATTGAACAAGCTCATTTTAGGGGCTAAATTTCCTGTTAGCAAAATAAAGAAACAAGAGAGGTGCCTAGGGATTTTAAGTGAAAGGGGGAAAACATGTTTGTCACTGCTAACGCCACTGACAGTCAAACTTGGGATTCCCTCTGGAATTATCTGTAACTCTGTCATTTGTTCTCTTGGCCAATGCTCCAGCAGCTTTACAAAAGGTACCACCATACTTAGTAAGCAAATCAGAAAGTAGTTATTAAGGGCAGTGTGGAGGTCCAAACTTGGTGGTGGCAATAATAATGAGGAGGATGAGGAAGATAATAACAACAACAATAATAACAATAACAACAAACAACAACATCAGGTCACAACATCAGGTCTGTGAGATCTAGGAATACCAGACCCCCGGTGAGGGCGGGGGATCCCCTGCCCCAACCCCCCCAACCCCCACCCCCACCCACCTGGCCAGCAGGGGGGCACTCACCTTCCGTTCATGCTCCCCTGCAGTGCTGCATGCTCTCACGTGCAGCAGCCACCAGGATCTGGCCTGTTTTGGGCCTAATCATGGCCACTGTGGAGTGCGGGAGTGCTTCTGCGCACCACAGTGGCCCAAAACGGGCCTGATCCACACCAAAACGGGCATGGATCGGACCCGTTTTTGCACAGATCGGCCTGTTTTGGGTTGCTGCAGAGTGCAGGAGAACTCCACAGCGGCTCAAAATGGGCCTGATCCATGCAAAAACTGTCCCATTCCAGGTGCTGCAGAGCACAGGAGCTCTCCTGTGCTCCACAGTGCCTCAAAATGGGCCTGATCCTTGGGCACATTTTGTGCTGTTGTGGAGGGCAGGAGTGTTCCTGCACTCCGTAGTAGCCCCCAACCTAAGCCCCCGCTGAGTGTGGGTGCGTTTCCAGGGCTGCATGATGATGTCACTTCCCGGAAGTGATGTCATCGCACTTACTTGTGGGAGCATGCACACATAAGAGCCAGGCCCCAATACCCCACTGGAAGATTGAGGGGGCCTGGCAACCCTAGCAAGACCCCCACTCCCCATATGTGCCCCAGAGGATGTTCCAATCAGGACAGAAACATCTATTGGTGGTCCCTGGCCCCAAAGAGGCCCGCCTGACCTCAACCAGAGAGGCTTTCTCAGTCCTGGCCCCAGCCTGATGGAACTCTCTGTCCCCTGAAACCAGGGCCCGGCAGGATGTGTTATCATTTCACTGGGCCTGTAAGACAGAGATGTTCCGCCAAGCATATGGTTGAGGTCAGGCTTGGCCTCTATCAGCTGAAAAATGGAGAAGCATAAAATCTGAATCCCTCCCTACTAAGGTTGTCCACCATCTTATTGTGTCAAGATGTGTCTGCTGCTATTGATTGCCGCCATCTGAACGTATATATTATATGCAAATATATTATATTATTATATTATATTTTTAACAATCTATTTATGGTTTTAACTGTATAAATTAATTTTAATGTGTTTTAATATGTTGTAATCTGCCCTGAGCCCTTCGTGGGGAGGGCAGAAGAGAAATCCAAAGAAAATAAAAAATAAATAAAAACAACAACCTAATTAAAGGAACCCCACAAGGCAAGAGATAAGCATGGGTGGTGTAACCCTGGTTTTCTTTGGTGGTCTCACATCTAAATGCTAACCATGGCTGACTTTGCTTAGCTTCCAAGCTGTGACAAGCTCTGGAAACTCTTGGATATTCAGGCAGCTCCAAACTTGGTAACACTAACACAAAAGTTGAGAAAGGGGTGGAATATGAAAGGAGTCGTGGATGGACAAAAGAGAATGCTTAACATTCTCACAGATGGATGCTCTTCCCCTGCAAATGTACCCTGGCCATTTTTTTCAATTCTTTGTCCTCAACAAGACTCCTCGATGGCAGTTGGGAGTAAAGCAGGCTACGAGTTCAATTGTTGGGAGGAACTGCCACAAAAAGGGTTTAGGCACCTCCGCCCCTGCCTTCTCTTGTCTTGAGCCCTCTGCGAGGACCACCCACCTCTGCAAAGACAGAAAAACACAGACCATGGCAAATCCTCCCAGCAGATGCCCCCCTTTGAAACTGAAGCATCATCACCCTGCCTGCATCTTTATCATGAAAAGGGGATGTGGAGGAGAGGAGATGAGCCCTGTATGCAAATCACAAGCCCTGAGCTACATCTTCATAAATAGTCTCCTTTAGACCTTCCCATGTTCCCACAACTGGCACTTCCTAAACAGTTGGGAGGCAGTCACCTGCCAGCAAGCATGGAACACTTATTTGCTTTGATGTTGATCTTCATCAGTCCTTCATGTGAGTTTCTCCAGGAGGGGAAGCCATGAAATAATGTTTCTGTTATTCATGTGTGAATTCATCATAAACTGGCATTTTCTCTGGTTCTTCCCCCAGGTGTCTTCTCCCAAGTCAAACTGGTGGAATCTGGCCCAGGAACAGCCAAGCCTGGAGAGTCTATCAGGCTGACCTGCGCCGTCACAGGATACTCCATCTCTAGTGGCTACACCTGGAGCTGGATAAGGCAGCCCCCTGGCAAAGGCCTAGAATGGTTAGCAGCTATTGATTATGATGGCAGCACTTACTATGCACCCTCTCATCAAAGCAGGATTTCTATCACCAAAGACGATGGCAGGAACGAGTTCTATCTGCGGATGTCCTCCCTGAGTATTGCAGACACAGCCACATATTACTGTGCAAGAGGCACAGCGAGAGAACTGAACTGAGAGCCCAGACTAAAAAGGGAAGGAAGTTTTAGGCACAGGAAGGCTACGGTTGAGTTTAATTGCGTTGTATCCTTTAGCCAGTTTTACATCAGAACAGCCAATTTTCTTGTTCCTCTTATAAAGACAAAGACGTGGTTTTATATTAAACTTGTAACACCATTGTAACCGACTGGGTTTCCCCTGTTCCATTCCAGTATTGTACCAAAATGTGTCCCATCTAATTCCATGTAACTAGAAGAAATCCTAAAATCAGTTCTAGAATGTGATCGTATCTGCCTCCGTACGCCGATCCTTCTGGCCATTAATATGATGTTCATGGCTTTGCCATGCAATCCTATGGTGAGTTACTCCAGTCTAAGCCCATTGAAGTCAATGTACTTAGACTGGAGTAACTCTCCATAGGATTGCACTGTTGGTCATCCTTCGCAACAATGTGATTGCATGTTTGATTCCATCAAGATACTTTTTGCGCTGCAGGGTGTCCAGATGTGTTTGTCACCCTACTTGCTGGTAAATCCCCAACATCTCCACCCAGGCCAAAGAGAAATTGTGCTGAACTGTGTACCCATTCTTATCAAGGTTGCTTTGGGGAGTGTTTTCCCGATGCACATTTGCAGATTGGTAGCACAGAGGGGTAAAAAATACATGGGAACAGAAGGAAGTCAAACATGGTGCCATGTCAAAAATCAAGAAGGTAGAATTCTCCATGTATCTGAGCTACTTGGGAAAGCAGACCAAGTGTGATACATTATTCTACCAGGCTGTTGCTACACAACAATTTCCACCCATACAAATATGAACTACTGCGGCTGACTCCCATATCTCCTAGAATCTATGGCATCAGCATGGATCAACATGGATAGTTGCTTTCTGAACAATTCCTCCCTCACAAATATGTTGAGTTCAATCGCCATATGGCCATTAATCTTCACCACAAAATCCTGGGCATTGATCACGAAGAAAACAAGTAGATCCCACCTATGGAAGTTCACTGGGTGACCTTGGGCCAGTCAACCCCTCTCACCACAATCTACCTCACAGGGTTGGTATTACGATGATAAAATGCAGGACAGGAGAATGATGTAAGCTGTGTTAAGTTCCCATGGGGAAGAAAGGTCAGGTAAATATGAAGTAAATAAATTAATGATCCCTTGGATGGAAATGAAATAGGTAGTATTATCTCATCATTTAGGGGGGGAAATCCCCTTAATTTAATTGCCTCATTTTAGGGCCTAATTTTCCTGTTGGCAAAATAAAGAAACAGGAGAGGTGAGGTGTGCAGTGATCTTAACTGAAATGGGGAAAACATGTTTATTACTGCCAATGCCACTGACAGCCAAACTTGGGAGGAATAATGATCTCCTTCTGGAATTCTCCCCAACACGGTCATTTGTTCTCTTGGCCAATGTGCCAGCAACTTTGCAAAAAGTACCACCAGAGGTAGTAAGCAAATCAGAAAGTGGTTATTAAGGGCAGCGTGGAGGTCCAAACTTGGGTGTGATAATGATGATGATACGAAGAAGAAGAAGAAGAAGAAGAAGAAGAAGAAGAAGAAGAAGAAGAAGAAGAAGAAGAAGAAGAAGAAGAAGAGCCATAGAGTCACAACGAACTTATGGGGACACCTCATAGGGTTTTCAAGGCAACAGATGAGAAGGGTGGTTTGCTTCCCCACCCTGGTCTTCCTCAGTGGTCTCCCATCAAAATTCTAACCATGGCTGACTTTGCTTAGCTTCCAAGTTGTAACAAACTCTGGAAACTCTCAGATATTCAGGCTGCTCCAAACTTGGTATGAGCAAGGGGTGGAATTTGAAAGGAGTCATGGGTGGACAAAAGAACAGAAAAAGAGAATGCTTAATATTCTCACAGGACAGAGTTCAATTGAGGGGTGAAATTGCTACAAAAAGGGTTTAGGCACCTCCGCCCCTGCCTTCTCTTGAGCCCTTTGCAAGGACCACCCACCTCTGCAAACACAGAATTGCAGCCGCATCCTGGAGCAAGAAAAACACACAGTGGCAAATCCTCCCAGTAGATGCACCCCCCCTTTGAAACTGAAGCATCATTACCCTGCCTGCACCTTTATCCTGAAAAAGGGATGTAGAGGATGGGAGATGGGCCCCGTATGCAAATCAAAATCCCTAAGCTACATCTTCATAAATCGAGTCTCTTTTAGACATTCTAACATTCCCCAAACTCGCACTTCCTAAACAGTTGGGAGGCAGTCACCTGCCAGCAAGCATGAAATACTTATTTGCTTTGATGTTGATCTTCATCGGTCCTTCATGTGAGTTTCTCCAGGAGAGGTAGCCATGAAATAATTTTTCTGTTATTCATGTGTGGATTGATCACAACTGACCTTTTCTCTTCTTGTTCTCCCAGGCGTCTTTTCTCAAGTCAAACTGGTAGAATCTGGCCCAGGAACGGCCAAGCCTGGAGAGTCTATCAAGCTGACCTGCACAGTCAGCGGATACTCCGTCTCTAGCAGCTACTACTGGTGCTGGCTAAGGCAGCCTCCTGTCAAACGCCTAGAATGGCTGGGTGTTATCTATTCCACTGGGAACACATACTATGCACCCTCCCTCCAAAGCAGGGTTTCTATCTCCAAAGACAATGGCAGGAACGAGTTCTACCTACAGATGTCCTCTCTGACCATTGCAGACACAGCCATATACTACTGTGCAAGGAGACACAGTGAGAGAACTGATCTAGGAGCCCAGACAAAAAGGGGAAGCAAATTTTAGATACAGTTAGGCTCCTATTCAGTTTAACAGAATTGTGTCCTCTGCCCTTTTTTACATAGGAACACCCAATCTTCCTGTTCCTTATACAAAGACAAAGACATGTTTTTATATGAAACAAGTAACATCTTTGAAACCGACTGCATTTCTGCTGTTCTATTCCAATGTTGTTCCAGAATATGTCCCACTTAATTCAATTTAACTAGAAGAATTTCTAAAATCAGTTCCAGAGTTGGATCATATCTGCCTTAATACTCAGCTTCTTGTGGTCATTTATATATATTTTTTGTATTAATAAAAATTGGCAAAAACATTACTGTAGATTTGATTTCATTAAGAATCTTTTTATGCTGTGTGTTGTCCCCTCTCTTCCCCAAAGAGGAATGTGCAAACATTTCGATCAAGATAGCTTTTTGAATTGTTTTCCCAATACACACTTGCAAATTGGTAGCACAGATGGGAATAAGAATTATGGGAACTGAAGGAAATCGCAACTGCGATAAACTTCACACACATATTGCCAAGTACAAAAATCTAGACAGTAGAAAATTCAATGTGTTTGGGCTGCTAGGGAAAGTAGACTGGGGAACTCAGAACTAGAAAATCTGGAGAAATTCAGAGGAGAAATTCATAAGTGTCCTTTTGGTGACCACTTGTCATGCCATAGATCCATGCCCAACACACTCCCTCCACTTCTATTAACATCTTCTTTACTTAAGACACTTCTCTCTCTGCTGCAGGCTGTGTGCCTTTACTCTGCAATAGCCAGTCTTTTACTGATTTAAAAAGCAGGTGATGTTTGGCCTTTAAAGAGCCTTGAGTCTCAGTGAGAAAGGCAGACAATCCGCCAATCAACATTAGGAAGACACAATTCTCTGACCATATGCTCTGATCATTCTGTGTCTATCTCAGGGCCAAGCTACACATGACGAATGACACTTGAACAACAAGTGGATTGAGTGGAGGGCAAGTGAACAGGGAGAAATACACTTGCTGTTCAAGTGTCATTCGGCACTTGTAGCTTGGCCCTCAGCACCTGCAATTGGTGGAGACTACACTGCACTAAACCACAAGATTCAGAGTCATGTATCTACCATCCTCACCCCCCCACCCCAGTTCTATCTCTTACTTAAAACTGCTATCTACAGAAACCTGCTGGGCTGCTAAGGTAGAGTCAACAAGGCCAGGCCAGGCCAGGCCAGGCCAGACTAGACTAAGTAGAGAAAAGCTGTTCAGATCAATGCATGGTATAGCAAGCCAACAATTAATTGAATAGCAAAAGTAGACTCCCAGTGCAGTCTAGATGCAGCAAAGATGTTGCTCCAGCACCATGCTGGAATCAAAGGAGAGTTTAAATAGGTCTTCTATCTGGATACCTGCTACAGACTCTGCCTCCTGGGAAAGGACTATGAGATGGATTAAAGGGGCAATACTAGATTAAGAAAGCAACAGTTTCAACAGGTCTGGAGTGGCTCCCACTCCCTTGAGGCTTGGTGGGGCCTTGTTGTTGTGGCTGGGGGTTCATCATGGGTCTTTCCCTTAGAATCTGAGGAAGAGGACAAAAACTACTTCCTCTCAAGCTAATAACAATGATGTTGCTGTTTCTTGGGGTGCCTCTTCTAGCAGTCTTTAAAGGGGTAGGTACTCTCTCGTTCTCTGGATTCAGACGCATCCTCTGCCTCTGAATCTTCAGATCCCCGTCCCAATGGGACGGGGTCAGAGTCCTGGTCAATGAATGATTCCGGAATTGCTAGAGACTCTGGAGAAGGAGCGGAACCTTGAAGAATGACAATGCCAAACACTGACACGACATTTTAATAAGGCATTTCTCAATTAAACAGAGACATTGATATATCAAGGATGAAAAACAATGCAGGAACTGTCCCAGGTAGATAGGCACAGATGGAGTGTATGGATCCCCAGAAGGGATCCTTTCCATTTCTCTGAAGCAGACTCATTTCCCGTTCATCGTGATCTTTGCACGCTTGCAATTCCGCATACTACCCACCCAGGCCTTAAAAGATCTCTTTGCTTAAAGCTTGCCTATCCTATCCATTAGCCCTTAGAAAAGTTTAAGTGTTGCAATCTCCAGCCTAGAACATCACCGTCCACACCATCCCACAAGAAGTGAAATGAGATGATGGGTTGTCCCATATTGTTCACCTTCAGGATTACCCATCTGGATCTTCTTCTCCAGTCAAAAGATAGCAAATGATTATCCAGGCTGGGCTAATTCAATCGTAAATTTAATGAACACGGGAGTCACTGGTCATTTGGCAACTGTTGACCATTAGCAGTGCCCATCACAACTTTAAAAATATCACACATTTCTGGTGTTTATTAATAAGACTACTGCTGTTGGCAATAACAAAATTTCATCCTTGTTTCTGGTAAGAGTTCTAGTAAAAGCAATTTGCTGTGGTATCTTCAAGCAGGCTTCATGACACAATCATTTCTCACCTTTACCATAACACTTCAAGGAAATTTTTAATGGCTGGCTTTTAATGGTTGGGTTTTTATTGGTTTATACGTTTTAATGATTTCTGTTGTATTCAAGTTATTTTGTCTTGTCTTGCTGTGTTAGCTAGCTCTGGGGAGGTCTCTGGAAAGATGGTATATATCACTTTAACTAAGAAATAAGTAATATTCTTTTCTGAAAAACATTCATTCATTCATTCATTCATTCATTCATTCATTCATTCATTCATTCATTCATATGAGTTTCCTAGGAATAAACCCAGTCAAATACAATGTGACTTCTCAGTAAAGCTGTTTAGAATTTGTTCCCTTAGTCTATAATTTGTGTGTAAGGTGCTGTCAGATTGCCACCAACTTATGGAGACCCCATAAGGTTTCAAGGCATGAGATGAACACCAGAGGCTTGCCATTGCCTAAATTTGCTCAGTGACCCTGGACTTCCTTGGTGGTCTTCCATCGAAGTACTAACCAGGGCCAACCCTGCTTAGTTTCTGAGATCTGATTTGATTGGGCTAGCCCGGTCCATCCAGATCAGGGCCTTTAATTCTTACTCCATATTAACTGTTCCCTCTTATTCAGCTCAGGTCTCAGCACAATTATGTAGCATTTGGGAAGAAATATACAACCCAGTAACCCAGCACTGGAGGCCAAGATGGAGAAGATCTCCACCACCACCACGTATTTCCCTTTGGTGCTCAGGTAGGTTGGAACAAAAGACACCCAAACACTGCAAAAGATCAGCATGCTGAAGGCGATTAACTTGGCTTCATTGAAGCTGTCTGGCAGCTTCCTAGCTAGGAAAGCCACAGTCAAGCTAATGATGGACAGAAGCCCCATATAGCCAAGAACAACATAAAACATGATGACAGATCCTTCATTACATTCTGCCACAATCTCTTCAGCCATGGAATGCATGTCTAAATCTGGGAAAGGGGGAGAAGTTCCTAGCCACATTGCACAAATACCTGCTTGAATAAGAGAGCAGGAAAGGACAATGGAGTCAGTCAGTCTTTTCCCAACCCACTTCCTTATGCTGGACCCTGGTCTAGTGGCCATGAAAGCGACAACCACAGTGACAGTCTTGGCCAAAACACAAGAAACAGCCATGGAGAAGATGATGCCAAAAGCCAACTGACGGAGGAAACAGGTCATCTTCTGAGGTCGTCCAATAAACAGCAAGGAACAGAGGAAGCAGAGGAAGAGGCAGGTGAGAAGTGTGTAGGTGATATCCTGGTTGTTGGCTTTGACGATGGGGGTATCTTTATATTTTATGAATGTGGCCAGCACCAAAGCTGTGGTCAGGGCAAAAAAACCTGCAATGCAGGCTAAACTGATGCCTAAAGGTTCCTGATAAGACAGAAAACTCGTAATTTTGGGAATGCATCCATCTTGATTCTTGTTTGGATGTTGATCAGCCGGACATTTGAAACAGTCATCAATGTCTGGAAAAAGGGAAGAAGGAACACAATTCATATGTGACTGAGGGTCAATTACTCTGGCCACCAACCATTTAGGGATTTAGAGGTTCTTATCAGTTCTTATTAGCACTTTCAGTTGTGCCCAGAAACAAGCGAGCAGCCAGTGCAGAACTTTCAATGCTGGGTGACATGATTCCCTGTATCCCAATCCTGACTGATGGGACTGAATAGTTGGATTTCCTTCCTCATATTTGTAGTCCAGTATAGATCTGGCCAAATTCTTCTGATATCAAGGCATCATGCTCAACACCAACAGTCTATTTGATCAGTATAGTTCCTTACCACTTTATCATGTCATATCTTTATTAACTCTGATTACTGGGAAATAAATTAATAATAGTAATGATGACGATGATGATGACGACGATGACGATGACAACAATGACAATGACAACGACAACAACTATGCTTATATACCACTTGTGAGTTTCTCCGTCAGCAGGGGGCACCGCGTCCGTCGGGTCCGTTGTGGCGAGGGTGCGGTCAGCGCAGCCGGCGGGTCCGGGGGGGTTGTCCCGCTGCTACCTAGGCCGGACAGGCGGCCTGTCCGCTGGCTCCAGGGGTCTCAGCTTCCCTTTTTGATTGGCCTCAGATGGCCCCAGGGCTGTTAAACCGTGTCTGGCAACAGGTAAGCACGGCCTCTGGGCCCAGGGATGGTCCTTCCCTCAGGACAGCCTCCCTGTTTCTCCTCCCCGGCCAGGGAGCCTCTGACCCCTTTTATCCCCTCCCTCGCTAGGGGCAGCCCCGCCCCGCTCCCCAATCGCCAGCGCCCCAGGTGAGGCTCATTATCTGTCCCAATGCCGGCAGCAACACCTGCCTCCAGCCTTTCCGGGGTGGGAAGCCTGGTGCTCCTTCCTCCCGCCTCCCAGCTGCCATTGGGCGCCCTTCCCCCGTCTCCCTGGTGGGCGGGCGGGCCGGCCTATCGCCTGCCGACGCCGGGGCCGGTTCCCACCCCCTCGCTGCCTCGCGGCCCCGGGCGAGGCTCGGCCTCACAAGCGCGGGCCTCGCGGCTGCGCCGCCTCGCCTCTGCCATCGTCGCCGCCACCGCATTGGTGCCGTCTGCCCTGGAGGCGTCCGCTCCGGCGGCCGCCCAGCCTGCCGGTTTGCTTCCCCCGGGTCGCTTCCTCCCGCCCGGGTTGCTGCCGCCGCCGCCTCCTCCGCGGCGCCGCGACAGCGCTTCGCCCGGCCGCCGGGCCGGCTGCCGCGGCCGCGCCCGTCCGCCGCCGCGCCTGCCCCGGCTAGGTGAGTTGGGGGGCCCCTGGAGGCGGGGGGGGGCGGCGGCGAGGAGGGAGGGGAGGCTCATCCCCGGACACCACTCTTCTAGACAGATTAGTGCCTCGCCCAGAGCGGTGAACAAGTTAGTGTTATTATTATCTCCGCAATACAGCTGGCGAGCTGGGGCTGAGAGGAGTGGCTTATCCAAGGCTATCTACTGAGCTCATGGCAGCAGTGGGATTCGAACCAGTAGAGTGCTGATTCGCAGCAAAACCACTTAACCACTGTGCTACAGCAGCTCTTGTACTGCATCACTTACCCTTCTGACTTGAATTAATGCCATAGAAAGGACACATTGGTTCACTTTGCCACCTACCCCTCTGGTTTGAAATCTTCCCCTCTGGACATGGAACACAATCATAGCAGCAAAATTTCTCCCGCTCCTTCTTCTTTTTCAGATATCCCGGGTGGCAGAAATCACTACATAGAGAAATGGGCAGCACCTATCAGCAAACATCAGAAGCAATTCGAATTGGGGGATGGAAAAAAGCCAGCAGTTATTCCATCAATGCACTCAAAAAGGTTGCAGATACAGGATTCCCAGAATCTATACTTTGGAATATGAGGGTTTATACAAATTACAATATTTTTCATTCTAGGGGTGATTTTGTGGTATAGAAAGAGAATCAAATACAAAACTCTTCTCTGATCTTTAACGAATGAAGTCCCATGTATGCTTGAATGCAGAAAGCTAAAATATCATTTAGATAGTTTCAGGTTGGTGGCCATGTTGATCTGCAACAGAAGAGAAAGATTCGGGTCCCGTAGCACCTTAAAGACCAACTAGATTTCCAGGGTATGATATGTGACAAAGGGAGCTTTGACTCTCAAAAGTTCATACCTTGGACTTTAAGGTGCTACTGGACCCCAATCTCAGTCTAAAATATCATGTGCTTGCAAGCCCATGACCATTTTTGTATACTATAGGAGGCTGATCCCAGGTTAGGTTAAGCAGACCCTGAATTTCCTATACGAAAAATATCAAGAGAATCCTCACCTGGTTGAAACCTCTGTGCCACACTATTATATCTTCACTGATGATGAATTCTTGTCCTTTCAGCGCATTCGGATCCACCCTTCCAACTTTCATGTTCAAGAAAGATGCGTTTGGGAAGGTGACCAGGTTCGTTATATCAAATCCAGCTCCTGCTTCCCTGTTATCATTAAAAGACACGGTTTCGCCTGCAGAGTTGTTAAATGCAATGCCTTGAAGATATAGATGGAGCTAGTGGAAAGAGGAAACAAAAACCAAGGGATCGGAAAACACTGGGAAAAGGTTTAGGAGAAGATTTATGGAAAGGCTCACAAATGTCTTTCTGTGATTATATATTTTTACAAGTAATACAGACACATTCTAAAGCAACTACATAAAACGCTATCATTATATGGGTAGATTCCCATTAACTGCCTAAACATAAACTCTTAGCAGCTGTTTGAGACCACTGGGTTGAATGTACAGTAAAAGAAAAGAAAGAAAGACATTTGAACAAGCAGGAGTTCAGAATTCACAAGGGAATGGAAATTCCATTCTCCTATTCACTGCTGGGCCTCCTCTGGCATTGGATTGGAGACCCTATGGAGACCCTCTTTGTCTCACCCCCAGCAACTGTGTGGTTCTCCCATACCCTCTGTCTGAGTATGAGATACTGGGGTTCTAACCTGCAGCTTTTTTGCAGAGGTAAAATGCAACCATTATTACCAGCCTTCCAGAATAAGAACTGGAAATCTACCAAACTTTGTCAATAAGTATTGTGTAGAACATCATTTACTGGTTGAGAAATTTCATTGCTTATTGAGAAATTTTATTGCTTGTTCAGAAATTCTGAAGGTCTCTTAAGCCTTCTATTAAAGTGTTTTTGGTACTAGGAGGCCTTATTCTGCAGACATTACCTGCCAAGGCTGCAGCTCTTGTAGCTTGATATTTTCACGCTTCAGCATTGCCCTGTGCTTAGAGTGAGAAGAGTACATGGCATGGAAAGCATGTGCCACGGCATAAACAGCATTGTAGATACTGTAGCTGTGGCCGGTCATGCCCATTTCAAAAAGAGGTCCTGGGAGGTTCTCCACCTTTCTTCCCCAGTGCATGCCTCACTGATCTCCATAAGCATCTGGGAAGTCGGAAATGAACAGTCAAACACTTGCTCCCAGAAATCCTTAACAAAACCATTTCCTTGTGTCCAGTCAGGTTTGATGTTACGAAGAAATTTCTGGAATCCTAGAAGCTCTCTTGAATGAATTTTGAAGGAAATGGTACCATGAAATGGTTGAATATCAAGGCCCCTTTGGAGGCTGACCAGAGCGAAATCAGTCTGGGCTGCTATGATCCACACCTTTCCAAGAGACGCGATTTCCTTATATCCAGGAACTGCTAGCACCAAAGTTGTGCTCAGCCACATTAAGGTCATGGTTTCACCATAGACAAGAAATGAACTGGCTTTGCTTTTTGTGAAATGAAGGTAGATGTTGGAGACAAAATGGCTCATTTCAGCTCTGTGATGCCAGTAAGGTTGAATGGGGATTCTTTGTGTGAAGGCTGAACAGATCCCATTCTGGGAAAACAGCAGCTCCAGAACCTGCAAGAAACGCTCTCCGCTTTCATCATCTGCGGCAAAGAGTCCAACCCACGTCCAACCAAAATGCAGAAACAACTGGATGATCCCTCTGTACTGATGGGTTTCATTGGACACCATGCGGAAAAAGGGAAGGGACTGTGTCATATCCCTCTCCTCTGGAGCAAAGGAGCCATATGTGAGCTAAAAGGAAATGTGCAGAATGCAGATATTTTAGAGATGGGCTGAAAGGCATATCTGAGTGCAGGTGATTTCCCTTTTATGCAATACATTTTTGGTGAGATTTTTCCCCCCAAATTACATTCAAAGCCTTTTATGAACAAGACCACACTCAGCTTTCCTCATTAGGTGTTGGATCAAGCCAGCTGTTCTGTTCTATTGCCCAATTCTTCTCCATACCACAGACTCTGTCCGACATGTCTTTTGTTAATGCAGGTCCTACAATACCCAGCCTAGCCTTTTTGGGTGGTCCCTTCTCCCCTTTTCAACATCCGGTTGATTCTAAGCCCACGTGAGTCTTCCTCACTTCCTGGTGGGTCTTCAGAGGTATGAGTGGAAAACTGGTGAATTCTTCATGGCAAATATAAATGTCCATACCCCTTGGCCTCTGAAAACTCAACTTTGTAGATGTAACTTTGTGTCTATGGGTGGAAATACATGTTACAAAGTACCTCAAGTGAACCTCCTTTCATGTGTCACCTCTCCAACTTCCCATGCACTCTCTCACACAGTCACACTTCAATTTGCTCCATGTGAGTACATCCACTCATTCAATATCAGTTCCTCCTTAACTGTTAAAAGTATCCCGGGCCCTCTTGCTGTTTTCCTTTTCCATTTATTGTGAGGCACCAGTGTTTTCCATTTTTCCCTTCTGATATCAATGTGGTCTGAAATTGGTGCAAACCGTTGCATTACATTTCTATAAACAAATGGCTCTGGCTATGCCTTTCTTTGCTACCCCTATAGTTAATCTTTGACAAGAAAATTCTGTTTACAACTGCCAAATAGGAACTCATCGGACAGACAACTGATTTCCTGAATTCTTGTTCTCCTTAATCCCTCTATCTATTTGAAGCCATACCACACTGGGCTTTATTTGTTAAAGGATCTTTTGTTTCTGATCTTCTTTCTATACCACAAAATCACCCTTAGAATGAAAAGATTGCAATTTGTATAAACCCTCATATTCTAAACTACGGATCCTACCTGTGGAATCTTGTAAAGACCTAAGATATCGGCCATCCGGAAGGAAATGTCAGAGCCAAGTCCTCCAATGATAGCAATAAGGTTTTTGTGCATGATACACCTGTAGTTGGCAACCAATCTTTCAGATTTGAAAAGCAGATCCAGAGTGGTACGATAGGTCATCAACATATTGTAGTAGCTGTCATAAATGTGGAACCCCATTGTGACATTGGGCAAGATTTTGGAGTTCCTGTTGATCTCATTTACAGCAAATGCCAAGGTCAGGACATGCTGGTATAGCTTTGTCACCATACTGCAAAGAGAGTTAAATGTTCCTTCACAAACAAATTCTGTGGTACAAGAATTCATTTCGTAACAGGCTGGAAACTCAAGTCATTCACGCATCGTGTACTTTTCAGTGCTGTGGGAATGCAGAAGAGAAACTGCAAAGGTGATCAGAGCCAAAGTACAGAAGAGTGCGAGGTGAGTCAGGACAGTTCAAAACAATACCAGTTTGTGAACTGCAACTGAAAGGAAGGTAAGAGCAAAACTTGGAAATGAGTGGAGGTGTCGCAAATAAAGCACAGCAAGAAAAAAATGTGCATTTGGAATGGACATGGGGAGATACCTTAGAAGAATATTGGAAGAGCCTTATAGGATCAGACCAAAGGTCCATCTAGTCCGGCACCCTCTTTACCTCAACCAGACACCCCTGGGAAGCCATTAAGCAGGGGACACAGGCAACAGGGTACCACCTTTATCTGCCTCCTCCAACAACTAATATTCAAAGATACACTGCCTCTGAAGATGGTGGTTCCACTGAGTGGCCGTGGCTGATAATAACTGATAGAACCATCCTTCATAAATCTTAAAGTCATAAACAACACTGGCCATCACGACCACTTGAAGAAAAATACGTGTAGTTGTCTATCATGACCCAGTCAACTGGACATCAAGTTTACTGGATGACCTTGAGGTGGTGATGGAGAGTACCCTCGAGTCATAATTGACTTACGGCAACCCCTGGCAGGATTTTCATGGCAAGAGACTAACAGAGGTGGTTTGCCATTGCCTGCCTCTGTGGCTCTGGTCTTCCTTGGAGGTCTGCCATCTAATTACTAACCAAGGTGATGCTGTTTAGCTTCTGAGATCTGATGAGATCAGCTCACCTGAGCTATCCAGGTCAGGAACTTGCACTAGGGAAGAAGGTATAAATATTCTCTCTGCTCACTTTTCCTCTTCTGCATAACTTTATAAACCTCTATCATGTACCCCCTTAGCCAACTAATCAAAATAAAATTTTAGCCTATTCTCAGATGGAAGATTCTCCAGTCCCTTCCATTGTTGGGTTGCTGTTTTTATACCTCTACATTGTCCTTTTTGAGATAGAGCATCCAGAACTCTACACAATATTCCAAATGTGGCATTATAATCCTGGAAAGTGTCCTCACACTGAATGTCTTTTGCCACTTGGTTGACCTCCCACTCATTACTGGAAGATTGTTTTGAACCTCTTCATAGTCCACTTTAGATTTCAGCCTCAAAAAACATAATTTTGCTCTCCAGATTATCTGTCACACTAATCCCATTACAGATCTCCAAAAAACTCCCAGAACTCTCTGCATTTTGCCTTCTCCTACACAGATGACTCAAGGGATTTTTTTCATAAACATCGAGCTGGAAGGTACCCCTAAGTGTCATCTAATCTAACCCCTGTAGATGCAGAAAAGTCACCAAACATAAAATATCGTACCTAGAAGTTACATCCCGTTATGTGTAAGTTCAAAGCAATTAAAGAAAACATCAAGCTTCACCTTTCAAAACTGGAAAAAATTGTTCGACTATATGAGAAAAAAGTCCCAATATGATACAAACAAGGTATATAGCAACAGGCTGAGGAAAGACAGCACTGATATAAACACACCACACATGCAAGTCTTTGACAATTGAATTTGCCATTCAACATATTCCGAAGTCACCAAGCTAACTTTGCACAGAAAATAATTCCTTACATTGGAAGGTCAAACAACTTTTCTGATGGGTGTTCCTCAAAGGAAGCTGGGTGGAAAATGTAAATCATCTGAGAAGCGAGCCCACCAATGAGGAGCCCACCTGGATTGTACCACTCATGTGCCACAGGCAAGGGATCACTTCCAGGGCAATTAGTGGTGTCCACTTTGCATGCCACGTGAGACAACAGAATCAGCAACACCACTAAAATGGCTATCTGGTAGCAAAGCTTCTGTTTGGATACAGATTCCTCTGGGCCCATCTACAGCTTTGCCACTGCAACAACCTGCTTTCAACATGGTATACCGGATGGGAACAGACTCTGATAGCATACTGAGGGCCTTTCTGTTAGCTTTCAGTGGCACAAATGGATGAGCGGATAACCATTTTCAGATTTGCTTATAGATGATTTTCTTATGTTTCCTAGGAAGCTGTAGGAGCTTCAGGAAGAAGAATCAATGACAGTGATTCAGATGTAATTGCAGGGGAGGGTAATTTCTTCTGCAAAGTTTGGTCTCAAAGGCTACAAATTAGTATTGACCAGTGGTGTTTTTTACCTCCTCCTCTGAGGAAAACCATTATCTACTTTTTTTTTCTTTGTGAGACGATAAATGGGAAGTGGGATCAGTGAGTAAAAAGAGTCCCAGGCCTAATGGTGACATTAGGAAGAAAACAAAGATAACTTTTAACTAGAAGGGGAAACAAGATAGTGGACTTCTATCCACTATCTATGAGAAGATATCAGTGTCAACAAAAGACATTTTCAGGGGCAGTCCCTTGCCCAGATCTCTGAGGATATTATTCATGGGAAAGGAGACCTCTATGACACATGTTGTCAGGTCTGTCATCCACAGTCCTTCCGTCTTTCTTGTTTTGCTGTAATTGCTCAGTGTATGTGTGTGTGTAGTTTTTCACACAGGCCAGTTCGCTCCTGGGAAGACAGCGAGCTTATCTCGAATGGTTCACCACAGTGGCCTTGGGACGGTTCTCTCCTATTCTCCCACTGACTGACTATGCCCAGCTGGGTCCTGTGGGCGGGGGGCTCCCAGGGAAGGACTGGAACTTTGTAGCAAGCCTTCCCTACGTCATTCTCAGCAAGAGATCTATGTACAGCCAGTTGCTTATATTGCTTCTGTAGAATCTATGGACACATATACTCTTTAGTTGTGATTTTTCCAATAAACAACCTTGACTCAAGAGAGCTTGGATTTCTTGCTGCAAGGGGGGAAGTCAGCTACTACGTATCCTGTTTTCCACAACCTGACACATGTAATAATACAGTAGATTTAATCCAAACTTTTAGGTCACGCATATGAACATCACCACAGAGAATACAGCAAGGCATGGGTATCCCTTTGGAGGCCAGATTGGGCTACTATGCAGTATTAGCCATTGTGGTATGTGTTTTACTTTGTGCTCTACTCACATGGAATTCAGTCTACTGCTTATGAGTCCTGCCTATGACATTGAAATGGATTTTGCATTCTGAAAGAACATTATTCCTTCACACTGTCCCATGAAAATTATTTCAATAGGCACCTCACATCTGACTCACAGCACCCCCCCCCCAAAAAAAAGTATTAGCAAGCATCAATAGGACTTGTACAGAAGTATGCATTTTGGGTCCAACTGATTTGCCCATGGGACTTACATGGGACCACCTTTCTCTTGTACCCTAATTGCAGATGGGACTACCAGTTGCATCCTAATTGCATCCATGCAGACCTGCCCATGCTGGGACCCTTGCAAAAAGCAAGCTTGCACAGTCAACTCAAGGCACATTGGCCAGCAAAAAAGTCTGTCAACTCCTATTTGGGAAATACTGGGAGATTTGGGGGAAGAGTCTTTGAAGGGGTAGGGTTTAGGAAAGGGAGGGACCTCAGTAGAATATAAAGCTTTAGAGTCCACCCTCTAATGCAGCCATTTGCTCCAGGGGAACTGATCATCACCTGGAGGTCTGTCGTAATTCTGGGAGATCGCTATCCCCCACCTGGAGGTTGGCAACCTTAACAGTGAAAGAAATTTCACTGTAAGTCTGCCCCGGGAATCCTGCTCCTCCGGCATGCCCATTCAATATACATAATAATAACAACAACAACAACATTCGATTTATATACCACCCTTCAGGACAACTTAATACCCACTTAGAGTGGTTTACAAAGTATGTTATTATTATCCCCACAACAATCTCCCTGTGAGGTAGGTGGGGCTGAGAGAGCTCCTAGAAGCTGTGACTGACCCAAGATCACTCAGCCGGCTTCAAGTGAAGGGGTGGGGAATCAAATCCAGTTCTCCAGATTAGAGTCCCACACTCTTAACCACTACACCAAACTGGCTCTCACAAAACAAATATTTTAAACAAATAAAACAAACCTGAAAAATTAATGAACTCATTCATTTAAATATTTACATATCCTCTCCTACAGGGTGCAAGGCATCCATAACCTCTTCACACAACTCAATATGTCATGCCCTTTGGCTGAGAGCACTGGAAATTATACCACAGAGAATTAGAAACGCCATTACTTTTTTAAAAATACTTTATATTTTATTGATAAGATTAAAAGCCCAATAAAAAGGGCAGAGAAAAGAGAAAAAGAAGAAAAGAAGAAATTAAAGAGAAAAGGAGAAGAACAAAAATTAAAGAAAAAAGCTAAGAAAAATAATACATATTTTATTTTCCATTTTTCTCTACAACACATATAATATCTTTACAAATATTATTCTTGTAGTTTTGATACCTCCAAAATTTACTTTTTCAATATTGTCTCCCTTCTATTTATTTTTTCCTAAATTTATCTTCTTAGAAATCAAATCCACAAATCATCAGTTGTTTTTTTTCTCATCTCACACACAGAAAGCCAATAAGAAACTCCATTACTGAAGAATAATTATTTAGCAATCAGTCATAGATTTTAATCTGCATTATACTTTCATAATATTTTATTCCTTATTTTATGTTGATAGATTTTACATCCATATATTGGCCATGGACATGTAGATAGAATGGGAAAGACTGATATATACAGAAGGAAGCTAACAGACGCAGCAGTATAATTCTAATCATACCAGATACACCATAAAATAAATACTTCTAAGAGGACAGTCAGATGGTTTAATTATTTTTCCTATTTAGCTGCTTCCTCCTGTTCAGCTCAGGCCTCAGCACAATAATGTAGCATTTGGGAAAAAAGATACAAGCCAGTAGCCCTGCACTGGAAGCCAAAATAGAGAAGACCTCCACAGCGACCATGTATTTCCCTTTGGTGCTCAGGTAGGTTGGAACAAAAGACAACCAAACACTGCAAAACACCAGCATACTAAAGGTGATAAATTTGGCTTCATTAAAAGTGTCCGGCAACTTTCTGGCTAGGAAAGCCACAGTCAAGCTGATGAGGGAAAGAAGTCCCATATAACCTAGGACAATATAGAACATGAGGAAAGACCCCTCATTACATTCTAATATGATCTCTTCAGTCAGTGACCATGTGTCAAAATCTGGGAATGGCGGCGAGGTTGCCAGCCACACCACACAAATTCCTGCTTGAATGAGGGAGCAGGAAAGGATAATAGAGTTAGTCAGTCTTTTCCCCACCCACTTTCTCGTGCTGGACCCTGGTCTGGTGGCCATGAAAGCTACAACCACAGTGATGGTTTTGGCCAACACACAAGAAACAGCCAAAGAGAAGATGGTACTGAATGCAGACTGTCGGAGAAAGCAGGTCACCTTCCTCGGTTGGCCAAGGAATAGCAAAGAAGAGAGGAAGCAGAGCAAGAGAGAGACCAGAAGAATGTAGGTGATATCTCGGTTGTTGGCTCTGACAATAGGAGTATGTTTGTGCTTAATAAACGTTCCTAATACCAAAGCTGTGATTATGGTAAACAAAACTGCAAGTGAGGCTAAACTGATCCCTAAAAGTTCTCCATAAGATAGAAAGGTTATTGCTTTGTGAAGACATTGATCTTGGTCTGAGCTTGGATATTGGTCTTCTGGGCATTTGATACAATCATCCATATCTGAAATAAAGAAAGAAAAGCCACTTCAAGCCAATATGAAATTGGTCCATTTGTGAAAACTGCCTTCAACATACAAATTGCTATGCATGCTCTTCTAGGCTTATATCCAGACTAGAGATGGGCATGAACCAGAAAAAAACAAAACCATGTGGTTCGTGGTTCATCAAATTTCACAAACCATGAACCACGAACTTTCACGAACTTGCCCCTGGTTCACAAACCAGTTCATTTGGTTTGTGAAAATGTCACATCCAGGTCAAAAAATCATCACTTCCGGGTCAGCAGAAGGTCATTTCCAGGCCAGCAGAAGTTCACTTCCAGTCAGCAGAAGGTCTGCAGGAAGTCCATCCCCTGTTGCCTAGGAAACTGATTGATTGGCACCAGGCTGTCTGCAGTGACAAAACAAAAAATGAACCAAATGAACCAGCCTAAAATTCATGGCGGTTCGTCAGAAATTGAATCTGATGAACCGCTGGTTTGCGAACCATGAACCAGCCTGATTCGTGCTTAATTTTGGTTCGTATTTCGTTTTGTGTCCATCTCTAATCCAGACTACCGTTTCTGCAGGGGCAAGCGTTTCAACCCTTGGAGCACAACTTTCTCGTGGGAACAAGATTTCAGCTGCCATTATGAGTTGTTGCAAGAGGGAGGAGGCAGAAAAATTGCACTCCTTGGTCCCAAATCTTTTCACCCATGGAGTCACTGTACCGACGCCATTTTTCTTCAATAAACCAACCATCTACAAAACTAATTACCTACAGATGTTGCAAAATCATATTGTTGCTCAGTGGCCTAACCTCAATCAAGTGCTTTTCAATAAATACACTTCTAAATTAACTTTTGGATATGTTCTATTCTGTAAAGTAAATTTCATTGCTTTATGTGTTTTCATTCAATATTCGTTGTGCTTCAAAGTTGTATTCATTTGGACACACGGTATATCTTAAAGGTTTATACATAATTTCCAGTAATAGGTTATCTTTCCACAAGTCTTAAGAATGGTGGCCAGTGTGCCTCTCTTAAATTGTAAGAAAAGCAACATTTGATAGAATATCACCTGAGTTAACCCAGAAAAAAATGGCACCTTCTTTCAGAGTGCATATTAAGCTGCCTTGTACCAAATTAAACCACTGGCTAGTCAAGATCAGTGAAGCTGCAGCTGCCTGAGATCTCAGGCTGAAAAGGTTTCTTTCCCAACAGCTTCTTCTTCTGGCTAGGAAAGCCACAGTCAAGCTGATGAGGGAAAGAAGTCCCATATAACCTAGGACAATATAGAACATGAGGAAAGACCCCTCATTACATTCTAATATGATCTCTTCCGTCAGTGACCGTGTGTCAAGAAGATCTTTTCAACTGAACACTCCCAAGAACTGAAACTTCTACATGCATACCACAGAGATTTGAAATGCCCACCTACAGATTTCCAAGGAGTATAATAATGATAGAGCTCTGTGTTTGCCACAGGGGTTCCTGACCTTTCTGGTTTGACATTTTTCCTGCCGGGCATCGAGCACAATCATAGCAGCAAAATTTCTCCTGCTCTTTCTTTTTCTTCTGATACCCTGGCTGGCAGGAGTCACTACATAAAGAAACAGGCAACACCTATCACCACACGGAAGGAGAATTTAAAATGAGAAAAAGATAGATGTTTATTTTTCATTTTACTTATTGAAAGCATTTATGAGCTGACTTTCCTCCAAAGGTGCTCAAGATGGCTTTCAAAATAAAAGCGAGATTGGTATAGTGGTTAAGAACGGTGGGACTGTAATCTGGAGAGCCAGGTTTGATTCCCCATTACTCCGCTTGAAGCTAGCTGGGTGACCTTGGGTCAGTCACAGCTCTTCAGAGCTCTCTCAGCCCCACCCACCTCACAGGGTGATTGTTTTGGGGATAATAATAACATACTTTGTAAACTGCTCTGAGTGGATGTTAAGTTGTCCTGAAAGGGGGGGGGGTATAAATTGAATTATTGTTATTATTATTATGTTGTTATATTATTATTAAAATATAAACATAAATATATCAACAAACAACAGTTCACAGACAGAGTTAAAACAGTGTTAAAAACAAACACATTCAAACAGCTGTCCTAAATAAGAATATTTGGCTACCTCCTGAAGCTAGGGAGTGAGGAGGGCTGGGCACACCTCCCTGGAGAGATCGTAGGACTGTCACTGAAAGTGGAAATACACATTACTGAGTACCTAAGGAAGCTCAAGTGAAAGATTTTATGTGTGATCCTCAGTTCATGTGCATGCTGCTTTCACGGGTGCTCCCTTTGTGTGATTGTATCTGCATGTGAGTCAGGAGGGCAGAGTGCCAATTCAGCTCTGTTTTCGCTGTGAGAACAAGTACTGTAGGTTTCTTTGACTTGCCAATTTGCATTTCTTTAAGGTGTGACAGACTGTCAAGATCTGCATTTCAATGAATGGATGTGGGAGGTGGGGCAAACTGGGATTTTGGCAGCTTCGTACAGATAATTTCCTTGTCAAAGAGTACCTACAGGGGTAGCAAAGCACAGCCAGAGCTATTTGTTTCTAGAAATGTAATGTAGCAGTTTGCATCAATTTTGAAACACATTGTTATCACAAGAGAAAAATGGAAAATTCCGGCGCCTCACAATAAATGGGATACTTTTATCAGTCTAGGAGGAACATATCATACTTGGGAATGTACTCATGCAGAGCAAATGGAAGTGCGACTGTGCGAGCAAGCTGCTACCAGTTTTAATGCTGTTTATTATATACTTTATATAATGTTATACATTTTTTGTTGTTACTGTATATTGTATTGTTCTTACATGTATGTTATCTGCTCTGAGCCTGCCTAGTGTGGAGAGTGGAGTACAAATCCAATAAATAACAACAACAACAACAACAACAATACAAGTGCATGGAAAGTGGGAAGGAGAACACTTGAAATGTGGTTCAACTTGAGCATTCCCAGGTACTTTGTAACGTGTATTTCCACCATGAAAAGAACCTATGTACCTACCAACCTAGCTTCTTCAGTTGATGGGGCAGTCTGGAGAATTTCTCCCTGTTATCTTAGAGCAGAACCACAAGTGACAAAAGGCACAGATTGGACACTTGTCAGCTTCCCTCAAGTTTTGATGGGAAATGTAGGCAGCTTGGCGGAATGTTGGACAAGTGACAGTTGAAAAGTCCATTGGACAGCAGTCAGAGAGTGAAGCTGCGAGACCAGGATGCCTACATTTCCCATCAAAACTTGAGGGAAGCAGACAAGTGTCCAATCTGTGCCTTTTGTCACTTGTGGTTCTGCTCTTAGGTCCCAAGTAGGAACCTTTGGGAGAAGACAGACCTTCCGATACACTGTCCCAAGGAATATAAAGCTTTAAAGGACAGAACAAACACCTTGCAATGGACATGGAAGCAGATCAGTAGCCAGCATAGTTGCTGTAATATAAGTGACACATGTTCACGATAACTGTCTATGACCAGCAATCTAACCTGAGCATCTGCATGATCATAGTTAGGTTTAGAAAGAAGAAATGAGCAGCTTACACAGAGAAAATGAATGTATTCCAAACATCAATTGTACCTACAAAAAAATCTGTGAATGATTGCTTAACATTGGTGGATATTACTTCTGCAGTTTATTAATGTGGTGAGGGAAATCTGAGGCCCAGAAAAAGAAATGTGACCGCTTGGCCTAATTCTCCGTCCCTTGGAAACCAGAGTAATCAACATGTGGGGCACTTTCCAGTTGTGGCCAAGGAACAAATTTTATCTAGGTATCCTACAGCACAATAGGATTTTTATCAATGCAAAGGAAGTATATAATATGCTGAAACTGTTAAATTTTTTACGAATATTGCCCCCCAAAATGGAGTTTTTCAACAGCATCTCTCTTTCAATAGCGAATACTATAAATGGACTAAAAAGAGAATCACAATATCTCATTGCCCATCCCAAGGTAAGGATTGGCAATCAGTTAATATTTCAGCTCTTGAATCGAGACTCCACACCTGGTTGAAATCCCTGTGCCACAAAATGGTATCATCCTCGATGACAAATTCTTGTCCTTTGAGCGCAGTGGGATCCACCATTCCGACTTTCATTTTAAAGAAAGATTTGTTTGGGAATGTGACCAGGTTCACTACATCAAATCCAGCTCCCATTTCTCGTTTCTCATTAAAGGACACTGTCTCTCCAACTGAATTGTTAAATGAAATGCCTTGCAAAAATGGGTGGAGCTAGTTGAAAGAGGAAAAAGAAGCAAAGGGTAATGACATAGTCAAATATTTATGCCAAGATGTACAAATATATTTCTTTGCTGTTTTCTCTCTTGTGCTTACAAAGAGATTGTAGCTGTTAAGCAGTGTAAGAGACTTTTAGATCTCCGGATATAAAGGAAATGGCATGCCACAAAACTTTGTTAATAAATAATGTTTACCATGCTTTTAAAAACATTTTGTCCCTCTTGGCTAGCAGCAAAGTTGCTTTGAGCAGGGGGTTGTCCTTTGCAACCCTGGCAGAGGAAGAGATGCAACATGCTCTTCCCAGCCATCAGGGGATCTGGGGAAGGGCGGAGCCAAGAGTATATAAGGTGGCTCCGCCCAGCTCTCCCCAGCAGTTGCCTCAAGCCCGGCCCACCCACCAACCCTACAGTCGTGCAGCTTTAACCAGTCGCTGGTTACCAGGGTGAGGTAGGATTTTTTTTTCTCCTTACTTCAATTGGCCGAGAGAGTGTGGAGTTTTTCGCCTACCTTGTGTTTCTTGTATCGGTTGTGGTAACTGGCTTTGTGCTGGAGCTGTAAATAGGTTCTTCCTGGCAGGATAGGGTTTCGGAGAAATGGGTGGGCCAATGAGCACCCTTGGCATGTCCCCGTTTGAGGGGGAATCAGGGTCTGTCAGGATCACTGGTATTGTTTGACAGCTGCTAGCTGAGAAAGCAGACTGAGATGTGGGACCTCCTGTACAAGTACAGCCCCTCTTGTTCGATGGGGGGGGCTTATTAGGCTTGATGGAGGTTCCATATGCCTGGCTGGCCGGGTGCCAGCCATGACTTGGATGGCTTGTGCCCAGAGCAGAAGGGCTCTCCCAGACAGATCAAGGCAGAGGTCCAGGATGACCCTAGGGCTTGACCTGTACCGCTAGTTAGGCCCATCCTGTATTATTTTTAATGTTATGTTGTTGCAAAATAAATGGCCCTTAGTTCCCAACACTTGCACCTGCCTCTTCATTCTGTCGGGGTTGGGAGTGGCAATTGAGTTTGGAGAAATTACCTGCCAAGGCTGCAGATGCTGAATTTCTTTACCACCCACTATTTCTCTGTGACCAAAGCTAGAAGAGTACATGGCATGCAAAGCATGTGCCACCGCATACACGGCATTATATATACCATAGCTGTGGCCAGTCATGCTCATTTCAAAAAGTTGTCCTGGGAGGCTTTCCAACATCTCTTCACCAGTACATGTTTCATAAACCCTTGCTGATTCCTGGTGATCTGAAAACGAACAGTCAAAGACTTGTTCCCAGAAGTCTTTGAGAAAACTATCTCCTTCTGTCCAGTAAGGTTTTACAATCTGAAGAAATTGCTGAAATCCTGGAAGCTCGACTGAGTGGATTGTGAAGGAAATAGCGCCTTGGAACAACCTGAAATCCAAGCCCTTTTGGAGACTTGCCACAGCAAAATCAATCTGGGCTGTCACAATCCAAACTTTCCCTAGAGACGCAAGTTCCATACCTTCAGGAACTACAAGGACCACAACAGCACTCAGCCATATTATGGTCATCGTTTCTCCATAGAGGATGAATGTTCTAGCTTTGCTGTTTGTGAAATGTTGATAAATATTCAAAGCGAAAATGTTCATTTCATGTTCAGAATGCCAAAAGGATTTTTTGGGGATTCCTTGGGTGAATGCTGAACAGATCCCATTCTGAGCAAACAAGGACTCCAGCAACTGCAAGAAATGTTCTCCAGTATCATCATCCACAGCAAAGAGGCCCACCCAATGCCATCCAAAATGAAGAAGTAACCGGATGATCCCACTATACTGATCGGCTTCACTTGAAACCATGCGGAAGAATGAAGGCATTTGCATCCTATTAGTATCTTCTGGTGCAAATGAGCCATATGTAAGCTTTAAGAAAAAGTACAGATATTTTAGAGATTAGTTAGGAGGGAGGGAGGGAGGGAGAAAGTGTGTGTGTGTTGTTATGCAGATTTTGGTGAGTTAAAAATCCAGACTTGAATTATCATATAAAATTTCCATTGCACCTCTAGCTGAACTTTCTCAGTGTCTGAAAAGGGATGCAAATTATGTGAAATGATAATCAGAAAGAAATCTCTTAATGCCTATCTCTATCTCTGCTTCTTATTTCCCCCATGTGCTTGAAGCCTCATCTGGCTTTGTTTTTACACATCAGATAAGATTTTCTTTTTAATTAAAAAAAAAGTTTTTCAAACAAAAACAATGAATGACCACCATCTGAATTACAAACATAACAGACAAGATTACAAAAAAGGAGGGGGGGACACACAGAAAAAACCAGAATAGACAGTATTGAATCAAGATGTTGACAGAGAGCTTAATATTTGACACATCTTTCAAATTTATCTTGCAAGATATAATTAAGAGAGGAAATCATTAATGGTACAGAGGACTTTTAAATTATTTATGTACTTCATATCTATTTCTTTTTCCATTATTTGAGGATGTGGACAAAATCGAGAGGGTGCAGAGGAGAGCGACAAGGATGATCAGGGGTCTGGAGAATGAGCCCTACGAGGAAAGGCTGAGGACCTTGGGAATGTTTAGTTTGGAGAAGAGGAGATTGAGGGGGGTCACGATTGCTCTCTTTAAACATTTGAAAGGCTGTTATTTGATTCGTATATGAAATAAAATCATGCCACGTTTCATAGAAATATGACATTTTAGCATTACATTTAACTACTCTAAGTTGATATGTCAATTTTTCTGCCATAGCTATTTGCCATACTCAAAGTTCCAGTAATATAGTGACAGAGATTCTACCGATTTCCAACACTTTGCTATTACCCTACGGGCTGCATCAGAGAAGATTTTTATCCAGAAGTCTTCTCCTTCTTTCAGAACCATAAAGTCACTCTCAGAATGACAACCGCATAACTTATAAAAATCCTCATGGCTACATGCCAATATTCTACCTGTGGAATCTTGTAAAGAGAGAAGATGTCTGCTATGTGTCTGGAGACATCACTGCTAAGTCCTCCAATAAGAGCAGCGAGGTATTTCTGGGTATCACATCTATAGTTGGCAACAAATCTATGTGATTTGAACAAGAGGTCCAGAATGGTGCGATAGGTCATCTTCTCGTGGTGATAACTATCATAGATGTGAAATCCAAGTGTTATGTTGGGCAAGATCTTGGGATTCCTGTTGATCTCATTTACAGCAAATGCCAAGGCCAGAGCATGCTGGTAGAACTTTGTCACCATTCTGAAAATAGCAGTAAATGGTTTTTTACAGGAGAAAGTTATAGGGATGTGATTGTTTTATCACAGTCCTGGTCCTCTTGCTTTTTAAGTAGTTTTGAAACAAGGTTTGCAAGCAACATCAGTACATATAAGTCAGAATGTTCATTTCTTAACAGAAAAAGATAATTTAATTCGGACCATTGAAATTATCTGTAGTACTTCAAACTATTAGCTTTTTAAATTCAGTTTGTTGTACATATGTACAAACTCATTCAGTTTACAAATAGATAACTTTAACCCCTTTTTCATAGAATCATAGGGAGAAGCTACAAGTGACGAATGACACTTGAACGGCAAGTGTATTTACCCCTGTTCACTTGCGCTCCACTCAATCCACTTGCTGTTGAAGTGTCATTCATCACTTGTAGCTTGGCCCATAGAATCACAGAGTTGGAAGTGACCTCTAGGATCATCTAGTCCAACCTCCTGCAAAATGCAGGAAATTACCAATCCCCCTCCCCTCACTGCACACACAATGACCCTTACTCCATTCCCAGAAGATGACAAAACTCCATCAAGATCCCTAGCCAAACTGGCCTGGGGAAAATTGCTACCTGACCCCAAGGTGGTGATCGGCCTTACGCTGGACATATAAGAAGAAGCCACAAGAACTAAGCACTGATGTAGCCCTTCCTGTCCTCCCTCTCATGATCTGCTTAAGTTCACAGAATCTGCATTACTGTCAAATGGCCATCTAGCCTCTGCTTAAAAACCTCCAAAGAAGGAGAGCCCGACACCTCCCAAAGAAGCCTGTTCCACTGAGGGATTACTCTAACGGTCATGAAGTTCTTCCTAATGTTTTGCTAAAAACTCTTTTGATTTAATTTCAACCCGTTGGTTCTGGTCCAACCTCCTAGGGCAGCAGAAAAAAACCTCCATGCCATCCTCTATATGACAGCCCATCAAGTACTTGAAGATGGTTATCATATCACCCCATAACACCTCTGCTTTCTTCTATATTACCATACTTTGCAAGCTCCTGCGGAGATTTCAAGTGATGTGTCAGATCTTTTAAACACACTATTATGCCCTATAGAAGTTACACCTGATCATTCAGAACAATTAAAGAATGCTAAGTCCCTTTTCCAGAAAGAGAACTCTCTTATTCTGATAGGAAGGAATCACATTACACTGTAAGCAAATGATGTTATGTCCCTTGAGAAATCTATTTTCTGTACTACAAATCCTTACATTCCTGAGATGAAATCATATAGAGGGAAAAAACTCCTTACATTGGTAGGTCAAACAGGTTCTGAGAAGGGTGTTCCCAGAAGGTAAGTGGGTGGAAAATGTACATAATCTGGGAAACAATCCCACCGATAAGGAAGTCCCCTGGCTCATACCATTCATGTGGAACAGGGAGGGGATCATTGGGGGGGCACTTCACAACATCTACTTTGTATGCCATATGAAACAACAAAGTCAATAAAACCACCAAGAGTCCCATGCTGATAGCAAATCTCTCTGTGTGCAAATCCAATGCCCCTCATAGCCTTGACATTCAAGACCCAGCAAGTTAGGTGTGTGGTAACAGACTCTACCAATGAACTTCACAAAGAGAACTACATCCTCATATTAATTTACATCAGCTAGCTTTAAAACACGCATCTGGAATGACAGCCAAAGTATATTGACCCAATATTAAAAGTTCACAGTGAAAAGATGAACGAGTTCAAAGTGATGCTACCAAGCCAGGTGTCTGTCCATACTTTGAGCTCTTTTCCAGATTTGCTTATTGATTGATTTATAGCGTCTTCTGGAAAGCGGCTGGAAATTAACTAAGAGAAACAATGACAATGTTCAAGATAATTGCAGGGGGGATAATTACTTCTTGAAAGTGTGGCAACCAAGGGACACTGTCAGTCTAAAAGATGTTTGTTTTTCTACTTGGGTGCCTGGATGGAATTAAAGGAGGGAGTTGGACTCATGGGGAGCAAACAGAGAGAGATGGGGGGGGGGAGTAGAAGGCAGTTTGGTGCAGTGGTTAAGGGCAGCAGTTACAGAATGAGCAGTTCTGCCTCGTGCTAAAAAAGTTGCAGCAATTCCTGATGAAGCAATTTCAAAAGTGATCATCTTTTGTTGGCCAGATGTAGGCAAAAATACATTTATACTGAACATCATACTGTGCCTTTGACCCCTATGGGGACCCAAAGTGGAGTACATGGTTCTCCTGTCTTCCATTTCATCCTCCCAAAAATCCTGTGTGGAAAGTAAGGGTGGGAGTGTGTCAGTGGCCAAAGGTCAGCCAGCAGCCTTCTGTGGTCCAGGTGGCATTCGAACCTGGGTCTCCATGATCCTAGTCAGGCACTCTAACTATGACATCACATTGGCTGTGATAGCTCAAAGAGGTTCTTTAATCCTCTTTTTTTAAGAGGATCCTCTTTTTTAAAGGATATATTCCATCTTCTGTGTCTATGCTGCCTTTCTTCCCATTGGGAACCCAGTTCAGCTCCCATTATTCACCTCTCCACCATTTTATCCTCACTACAACCCTGTGAGGTAGGCATAGATGAGAGGTTGAAACTTGCCCAAAGTTCAACAGCAACCTTCTGTGGCAAAGCAGGAATTTGAACCTAAACCTTAGCCTCGATCTTACTCTGACTTACTAACTACTACACCGCATAGACTCTGATAAGTCGGGGAAGCTGTTAAACCACCTTTGTTTTGTCAACGAATGGATATTTTCCCACCCTTCCTGCCTGTGCTGCCAACCTTTGCTGCCCTCTCCTGAGTAAACCATTGCTTCCATTGTAAATACCAGAGAGATGTTTGGAAGCTTCCCTGTGCAGATGTTTTAATGGCTTCCCTGTGCAATCTTACGAAGTAGTCCAGTATTTTAGCATCCTGGAATAAGATACTGTGTCCTGTTTGAGTTAGGCTATGTTCAGCCACTGCTGATTTTTCAGGTTGGCCAAGTCTGCAGTGTCTTTCATGTTCTTTTATTCTTGTCTGGATGCTACACTTTGTCAGATTGCACAGGGAAGCCACTGAAATTCATAAGCATAAGCACAACTTCAACAGAAAAGAAGAGACTTTAAGAATGAATAGAGCTTGGTTTCCAGTCCAGAAAAACACCAGGCTAACAAGATACTCTACATCTTACAATAGCCCTGCAGATAAGATTAGCATATCAAGCACCAATCCATATGCTAAAGAACCTCCTCAGGATACAGTGAAGCATTAGCATTCAATTAGCATTCCACACCCTGGGAAACTCTTACAGGATGATTCAACCCAAACCCACCTTCCTGAGCAGATATAAATTACCTACTAACATCTTCTCCACAGTTTGACACTGAGAGATCTCTGTCTTTCAGTGCTACACCTCCAAAGATGCCAGTCAAAGCTGCTGGCGAAACATCAGGAACTACAATGCCAAGACCACAGCAATACAGCCCGGAAAATCCACAACAACCATCGTTCTCCAGCTGTGAAAGCCTTTGACAATATACTAGGATTGTCTGACTACCTACATTTTTGGCACTGCAAGTCCCACCATTATCCTGAAACCTGTGGCCAAGTTTGATCCTCCTAGCTTTATTTTCCAATGAGTTCCACCTGCCACACCTTAGCTTCAATTGGAAACAGTGTCACAAAACCTGAGCAAAGATGTCCCAGCCCCCTTCATTTTTGGCATGGCAACTCCCTCTGATATTCTGAAGCTGGTTGCCAATTTTGAAACCTCTGCCTTTATTTTCTTCTGAGTTCTACCGGTTAAAGAAAACCATGGCTTCCGTTGCAACTGGTGGAGGGAGTAGACATTATAATTCTGAAGCTTAAAGCCAGTTCTGAGGATCCCAGCTTTATTTTATTTATTATGACCTATGTAAGCCAGACAGAATAAACCATGACTTCCAAAGCAGAAAGTGAGTTGGAGTGGGAGTTTCCAGAGATTATGTAAACCAGGATGTTTAGACATGCTTTGCATTTAACACTGCAAATCTCAGTATCATCCTGAAACTGGTGGCCAATTATGAGGCTGCTAACCTTATTTTCAGGTGAATTATACCAGCCACCGACAAGGGTGGCTTCCATCGCAGATAGCATGGGGGGTGCTTCTGGCAATAAACTGGGCCACAATGTTCCTTCTCCCTTCATTTTGGGCCATCGTTCTGAAGCTGGTTGCCAATTTTGAGGCTCCTAGCTCATTTTCAGATGTGTTAAAGATGTCACAAATGGACAGATTAACAGATTCTTTTATTGTAGATAATACATAATACATAATGTGATAGGGAACCAGTCTTTAATTCTTTCTCTTTATTAGCTGCTCTCTCTTGTTCAACCCGGGCTTCAGAAGAATAATGTAGCATTTGGGGGGAAAGATGCAAGCTAATAAACCAGCACTGGAGGCCAAGATAGAGAAGATCTCCACAGCGACCATGTATTTTCCTTTGGTGCTCAGATAGGTTGGAACAAAAGACACCCAAACACTGCAAAAGATCAGCATGCTGAAGGTGATGAACTTGGCTTCGTTGAAACTGTCTGGTAGCTTCCTGGCTATGAAAGCCACAGTCAAGCTGATGACAGACAAAAGTCCCATATAGCCTAGGACAATGCAAAACATGACAAAGGACCCTTCATTACATTCTGCTACGATTTCTTTAGTCAATGACCATGTGTCTGTATCTGGGAATGGGGGAGAGGTTCCTAGCCACGTCGTACAGATGGCGGCTTGCATATGGGAACAGGAAAGGACAATGGAGTTGGTCATTCTTTTCCCCACCCACTTCCTCATGCTGGATCCTGGTTTGGTGGCCATGAAAGCTACAACCACAGTGATGGTTTTGGCCAACACACAAGAAACAGCCACTGTGAAGATGATGCCGAAAGCAGCTTGCCGGAGTAAGCAGGTGATCTTTTTTGGTTGTCCCAGAAATAGTAAAGAAGAGAGAAAGCAGAGGAGAAGAGCGATGAGGAGCACGTAGGTGATATCCCGGTTGTTGGCTTTGACTATGGGGGTATCTTTGTGCTTAATAAAAGTAGCTAGCACTAAGACTGTGATCAAGGAACAAGAAACGGCAATTGAAGTCAAACTGATCCTTAAGGGTTCTTCATAAGACAGAAAGCTGATTGTCTTGGTGACACATTGATTTTGATCATCGCTAGGATACTCATCTTCTTGACATTTGATACAATCATCCATACCTGAAGAAAAAATGGGAATGGTTTTGTTTATGTGCCAAATGTGATTTAGGGGTTGATACACATTATTTCCAAAATGGAGCAACATGGTATTCAGCGTTCATGCTAATTCTGGTGTGTGAAGATGGTCATATGAAAAAGCCTCAATGTCCTCTCGTTGCAATGTTTATGTTTCTTCTTCATTGTAGTTTGAAGTATTTTTAACCTTTCACAGATATATGAAATAAATATGCAAGCCATGGCCACACAAAGAATTCACAATGTATTGATGTTTTACCATTACAACCTGGAATGTTCATAGAAATCCAGAGTATTGACAAAAGCATAGAGGGCTATTCACATCTACCTCCATACATCTGTAGCTGCCATCATGGATGTTAGCATGAGAATCAGCCCATTTTTGATGTTGACATAATTCTAGTTTCTGTTGTCTTTGAAAGCCCTGACCTGGATAGCCCAGGGAAGCCTGATCTCATTAGAGCTTAGAAGCTAAGCAAGGTTAGCTTTGATGAATAGTTGGATGGGAGACCTCCAAAGAAGACAAGCCCTGGCAAACCATCTCTGACTCGCTTGCCTTAAGAACCCCAACAGGGGGCACCACAAGTCAGCGATGACTTGACAGCACTTTCTACCACCATCTTAATAATTGAAAACTGCTTAGGTGATAAAGGACACTTTAATGAGAGAATTATGTCCCCTATTGGAATTCTTTGTTTCCTGATTCTCTTATCAACTAAAGATTAATTCAGCCATCCATGTATAACACTTGGTTTATCATCACTTCTTGAAGACCCATAGCTGAATGTACGGACTACTGGCTTAATTAGATGTGCTTCCTCAGATTTCTAATCCGGTGCAGGTGTGATAAAATTATCATAGTCAGGATAATAAGCATCAATGGCTTATGAGGTCTTCAGAAGAAGATGGTTGCAAGTTCAGCACTCAGTTATTTGTCACCTGTATTAACCCTGTGGAACCTTGAAGACCAACAAGATTTTCAGGGTATAAGATTTCAAGAGTCAAAGCGCCCTTTGTCATGGCTACACACCTGAAACTGGATTAACCCAGCATGCTAAAATATTTGGTGCACTTTGTTAGATACCTCTTTGACTTGAAATCATCCCTTCTGGACAAGGAGAACAATCATAGCAGCAAAATTTCTTCCCTTCCTTCTTTTTCTTCTGGTAACCAGGCGGGCAGGAGTCACTACACACAGAAACAGGCAGCACCTGTAAGAAGAATGAATATTGAATTACAAATGGAAATGTTACAATTGATATTATTTCTAAATCACTTGCCTAGCTAGAAAAATTCTGGAGAACAGAGGGGAAAATTGAGTGCTCACTCAGCCCAGATCCTCAACCCATGGGAAATGGGAGGGCTATAGACATCACGTGGCTCAAAATAACGTGTTCTGGATCCCTCAAAATCCTACTAAATTTGAATCAAGTTATGTTAAATATTTACCATATATCACATACACGATTCAAATGGACTCACAATAAATGCATTCTGACATAGTGAGGTAGTTGGCACTTTAATGTAAATCTGGAGTCCCTAACATGGTGCTCACAGGCACCATTTTGCCCAACAATGCCTTTCCTGGTGCCTGCCAAGTGCTTTTAGAAAGTGGGTGGGACTTTTCCCAAGCATGGCTTCCAATTGGCCATTGGAGATTTGATAGGCTGTGCCGATTTTTAAAAACATTGGTTTGGCAGAAGCGGCTTCCACAGCACAAGGATCTTCACTGTGTGACTGAAGGTAAGCCGTGGCAGCCATTTTGTTGCTGTACCCATCGCACTGTGTCAGAACTCCAAATGGGCCCACAGGCTCAAAAAGGTTGGGGATCCTAATGTAAATCATCACTTCAGGATAGTAATGCCTTTCTTAAAGAGGTTGGTCACTAATTCTGGAATGCTGGAATTATGCAACAAAGAAACTTTCTGCTATTACTATCCATAGATTTGAATTTCCCACCTAAATAATGATCTGGAAACCACACCTGGTTAAGATGTCTGTTCCACACATTCATATCCTCATGAATGATGAACTCATGTCCCTCAGGAGCATTGGGATCCACCTTTCCAACTTTCACTCCAACAAAGGACTTATTTGGGTACATAACCAGATTCATTATATCAAACCCTGCACCCAGTTCTCTGTTTTCGTTAAAATACACTCTTTCTCCAGCTGAGTTGTTAAACAAAATGCCTTGAAGAAACAGGTGAACCTAGTGGCATGAGAAGAAGGAACAAAAGGATAAGAATATATTACAGGTTGTGTATAAAGATCTACAAATATCTTTCCTTGCTTCAGTGGATTCTCTCTACCAAAATTCAGGGTTGCTAGGCTGGGGTGTAACCCAGGACCATAATATTTATATCACTCAAATATAACAGCTCTCATGACTTATAAAAGTATCGTTATGAGGTGGAATTGGGGACAGCATGTTACAAGTTTGTATCAGGCCCAGAGAAATTATGCTTGGGTGCTTCTTTGCTGACATGCTTGTATTTACATCTAACCCTTTTTAGTCTTGAATATGAGGCAAGATACAAATCTAAAAAATCTGCTCTATGACTATTGTGCATTACTTCATTCCACAAGTACTTTAGAGAGGGGAAGCTCTTCACTGAAATAAAAACAATTCATTTTGAAGATATTACCTCCCAAGGTTGGATGTCTTCTTGATATGCATCTCTTTTGCCACCCACCATTGCTCTGTGGCTGGATCTAAATGAGTACATGGCATGCAAAGCATGTGCCACAGCATAGACAGCATTATAGATGCTATAACTGTGGCCAGACATGCGCATATCAAAAATATGCCCAGGAAGACACTCCAGCCTCTCCTCCCCAGTACATATTTTGTGGATCTCTGTCACCTCCTGGGAATCTGGAAATGTACAGTCGAATGCTTGCACCCAGAAGTCCTTGAGAAAACCATCCACTTGAGTCCAACCAGGTTTGATAAGATGAAGAAATTTCCAAAATCCTAGAAGCTCCTGGGAGTGAATTGAGAAGGAAATGGCTCCTTCAAAAACCTGAACATTTGAACTTCTCTGGAGGCTTGTTAAAGCGAGATCAATTTGAGCTGTCATAATCCACACCTTTCCAAAACAACGGGCTTCATTATAGTCACAGTCTACTAGATTCATAGCAGCCATCAGCCATATAATTGTCATGGTTTCTCCATAGACCACAAATGTTTTGGCATCACCCTCCAAGAGATGAAGATAAACATTTGAAGCCAAAATGCTCAGTTCATCACTGGTAAACCAAAAGGCTTGTTTCGGCATTCTTTGTGTGAAGGCTGAACAGATTCCATTTTGGGAAAATAACAACTCAAGGGCTTGCAAGAAATGCTCTCCGCTGTCATCGGCAACTGCAAACAGTCCCACCCATGTCCATCCAAAATGGAGAAGCAATTTAATAATCCCCGTATGCTGATGGACTTCACTTGGGACCATACGATAAAAAGAAGGCAATTCTGTTGTATCCTTTTCATCTGAAGTAAGTGAACCATATGTGAGCTAAATAGAAATACATAAATATTTTGAACAAGGTTCAAGAAGAATGTCTGAGTGAGGGTTGCCAAATCTCCCACTATAGCAGGAGAACTCCCAGTTAACCCCTTTGTTGCCCACCAGTGATTTAAGTACCCATGGGAGAAAACTGGTGGAAAATAGGGGTTTATCATAGAGGGTTTTTTTTACAAATCCTAGAGGGTCCCTTCCAACATCATGATGTCACTTCCTGACTCAGTATGAAGCAGGTAAGAAAAGGACTATCTCATGGCCAGTTAGAGACAGTCCCAAAACTCAGAGCCAGTTTTATGTAGTGGTTAAGAGTAGAGATGGACACGAACAGAAAAAAATGAACATGATGTTCGTTGTCTATTGCCATCCACGAACATGGACTCACAAACAACCACGAACATGGCCCTATTCACGAACATGTTCGTGGTTGGCTGTTCGTGGGGGCCAGCAGGGTCTCCTCCAGCCATCAAGATGCCTACTGCACCAGTCCCAGAAACCCTACCTGAGCAGGCACCAGGAAAGGCACCAATAATAAATAATAGCTTGGCCCAGTGCCTGGCAGCAGCCCTGGAACTTGAAGCAGTAGATCCCTATCCCACCACACTCAAAGAAAATTCAAGCTCCAATGTACTCTCTCTATTCAAATGCCAACAGCAGCTGTCTCTCCCTCTCCAAAGCTGTTCCTGCCTATCTCTAGTTAAGAGCAGCAGGACTCTTATCTGGATAAACAAGTTTGATTCCCCACTCCTCTGTCTGAAGCCAGCTGGGTGACCTTGGGTCTGTCACAGCTTTATTAGAGCTCTCTCAGCCCCACCCACCTCACAGGGTGATTGCCATGAGGTTAATAATAACACACTTTGTAAACTGCTCTCAGTGGGTGTTAAGTTGTCCTAAAGGGCAGTATATAAATAGAATGTTATGTTATTATGTTATTTCTTGCTTGGGCCAAGCTACACATGACGAATGACACTTGAACGGCAAGTGGATTGAGTGGAGGGCAAGTGAACAGGGAGAAATACACTTGCTGTTCAAGTGTCATTCGTCATGTGTAGCTTGGCTCCTTGTCCCAGAAGTGAGCAGTTAATCCCATACTGTATACAACTTAATACATATATGAATGTCCAGATAAATTCACAAATTCAGACCTGATGTCATACTATTTCACATTTGCCTCTTGTTTATTAACAGCAGCTCTTTCTTTGACTGCAAGGTCTAATCTTGCTTCAGTACATATTTTAGTATGTGGTGTGACTATTGCTTTCCACTTTGAAGAATTATTTGTTTAGCTATTAACAATGTTTGTAAGATCCAGGGCCTGGAATGTACTCTGATACTACAGTAAGTGAATTAAAATCAAATAAACATTCTTGTGTAAAATTAATTTGACAAATTAATTCCATTAATCTTGCTGAATTTTCTTTGCATTTGAGAATATGATATAAAAACAACTTATAGGAAATGGTCATTTTTAAAAAAAAATCTGCTAGAAGTCCTTGATCCTAACTAGGATTTCAGCTTCTTTCTGCCTTTCTGAAGTTATTTCCCATTAGTATTTATTCTATTGTCCTGGCTTTCTATCCATCTTTCCTCTCCCTCTTTCCAAACCAGAAAAAAATCTGTCAGAATGACATGAGAAAATCATAATGTGTAATGTTCCTCACATCCTCCTTGCAAAAGATGTGTGGGTTTTGCAATTCTCTGGGACCATGTGTAAGATCATACCTGTGGAATCTTGTAGAGAACTAAGATGTTTGCCATGTGAAAGGAGGTATCAGATCCAAGTCCTCCAATGACCGCTATAGGGTATTCTCGGGTTGCGCTTCTGTAGTTGGGGACAAATCTAGGCAATCCGAAGAGCAGATCTAGAGTAGTACGATAGGTCATCCTTGCATCATAGTAGCTGTCATAAATGTGGAAGCCCAGTGTGACATTGGGCAGGATGCTAGGATTCTCGTTGATCTCATTTACAGCAAATGCCAAGGCTAGGACATGCTGGTAAAACTTTGTCACCATACTGTAATTAGAATTACACGCTACTTCAGACACGTATTCTACAGCAGAAAATTTTACCAGTTGCTGGACCCACAATGGCTTTAAATAAGGCAATCAAATCAGTATCAAATCAAAGCATGCATACGGTCCGGGAAGTTTCTGTAGGAAGAGACTGTCGCTCAATGGTGTAGGACATGATTGCATGAAGAAGACCCAAGGTCCAATTCCTGCCACTTTAGAAAGCAACTCTTGGGAAATACTTTTCTGTATCAATTCTTTCTCTATTCACTCAGTGGTGAAACACCCAAGTTACCAAAAGCTAAATCAATCAATAAACCAAAAATGCTAAAACATCAAGAAAAAGGAAGGGAAAGTTTATAAAAAACAAGAAGGGTGAATTGCTCTGGACATTTTAGTATTTGCAGGATCACAAGTACATTTAAAATTTTAATTAAGGTTTCTGTGCCTGAAGAGGCAATGCTAGTATATGTAGTCGATGCATAGGAATCTGGGGAGAGACCACAGTTCTGAGGAAGAGCCTCTGCTTTTCATATAGAAAGTCCTAGATTCAATCACCGGCATCTCCAATTAAAAGGACCAGGGCGCAGGTGATGAAAGTCCTTTGATCGAGACTCTGGAGAGCAGCTGCCAGCCAGAGAATACTAACCTCGATAGTCTGGCTTAGTAAAAGGCAGCTTCATATGTTCAGAAGAAAATCATCCCTTTCCTATCACTGTTAAGAATGAAAGAGAACAAATTCTTAGAGAGAACTGTAAAGAGAAACAACAGAGGTGATTAGAAAGAACAAGAGAAGAGAGGACGAGGAGGAAAGGTTGTCCATTTCTGACGTGCAAATGAAATGAAGATGATTGCCAAACCTGGAACTGACTGATATAAAACACAGCATGTAAGGCATGTGCCATCTAGTTGAACCTATGAAGTCACCTAATCAGTGCATAAGAAGAACCCTACTGGATCAGATCAAAGAACAATCTAACCCAGTATCCTGTTTCCAGTAGTGGCCAACAAGATACCTCTAGGAAGGTCACATGCATGATATGAAGGAACAGCATTCCTACCAGCCAGAAATATTTAGAGGTGCCTATCCTAAGAAGATTTAAGTCCCATTTAGCTATCATGACTAATAGGTACTGATAGACCATTGGGAATGCCTATCAACCAACCGCCCATCCGTCCATCCGTCCATCCATCCATCAACCAATCAATCCATGACAATAATTTGTCTCCCTCTTTCTGAGACAGAAAACCATTCTACAAATGACAAGAGAACTTGTACAGTATTGATTACCCTCACATTTCTAGGGAAACTTAATTTTGTATTACCTTTTTATTACATTGTAGAAGTTGCACCTTGATACATACAAATACAGAAAAAATCAAATTGCTGGGATAGAAAAGCTCCCATATTCTAGTCGAAAATCTGTTTAGCAAAGCTGTCGAAAATACAAGATTCACAAAAACCCAATGGCAGAGGAAATGAGTAAATGATTAAAAGTACTAGATTTCCAAGCTGATATGACACAGGGAGAGGTGGCATGGGGGAAACTACTTACATTGGAAATTCAGTCAGTTTCACAGAAGGGTGTTCTTTGAAGGAAAGCGAGTGGGAAATGTACATGATCTGAGAAACGATCCCACCAATGAGGATGTCCCCCGGATGAAACCACTCGTGTGGAACAGGAAGTGGGTCATTTGGGTGGCATTTCACAATATCGACTTTGCATGCCATATGAGACAACAGTCGCAGCAAGACCACTAAGATTTCAATCCAATAGCAAAGTTTCAGTCCAGATGTAGATTCTCTCATGCCCTCTGACAGCCTTCTTGCCCTAGTTTCAGCAATGATAACGGGGACACTCAAAGTGACAGACACGGCCACACTCTTCCTCCCAATCCCAGCTCTGATGGCACAATGAAGAGGGGTTGATAACCCTTTTCAGATTTGTTTATTGACTGTTCTCTGGTATCTTCTGAAGAGTGGATGGAGCTTTAACAAAGAGAATCAATGACAGTGCTTAAGATAATTACTGGTGGAGATAATTACCTCTGCAAAGTCCAGTCTCTGAGGGGCATTATCTGTAGAAAAGTTGTTTTCTTGTGCACTTCAGTGGGGTCAGATGAGGCGTCTGGATTCAAGGAGACCAGAAAGAGAAAACACAAAGAGAAGAGCTAGGTCCAAGGACAAAGCCTCAAAACACACACACACAAATCCTTAAGTGTCACCTAGAAGTGGCAATGAAGCAACTGGCCTTCTCCATAACTGTATAATTCCTACCATTCTGCTCATCCAACTCTGAAGCAAGGAGCATTCTTCGTATAAACAGCCTCTTTAGAGGAAGGCTTTTTATTTTTATTTATTTTTTATTTTATTTGGTGGATTTATATCCTGCCCTCCTCACAAGCAGATTCAGAGTGAGTCACAAATAGAGATGGGCACGATCCGCATTACGATCGAAAAAAACCCACGATAATGGCGATCACGCGATCATGACCCAGCGGATTGTGATCATCCACGGCCAACTATCCAGCAATCAGGAGGGGCCTGGATCGGGGCGATCGGGCTCGGATCCGGGATCCAGACACCCAGGCGCCAGCAATCTATTCCTCTGGCAATGGAGCCAGGGGAATGCCTGAGCTGTGTTTGCCCTCCTTCTGTCGCCCTGGAAACCTGAATGGAAGCCCAGCTTTCCTTGATCATCAGGGCTTCCTTCCAACCATAGAGCAGCAAAGCAGTCACCAGTTGGGAGAAGACACCCAGGGGAGGGAGGGGGAAGGGGTGTTCTGTAGCCATGGGCACTCCAATCTCATCCCTGCAAACCCTGATAGGCAGCTCTGACGGCCAAACACAGACGGCCAAACACAAACACAGATGCCGCCAGCATCACCCACCATTCCTGTATCACTGGGAACAGCGGGGCACCCCTCACTTTTGCCTCCACGATCCACGATCCGCTGATCAGGAACGGGAGGTGATCGGTGTGGATCATTTATTTGGGATCGTTGCCGGCCCCGATCCACGATCAGCTGGATCATTAATTTTTTTTGGATCGTGCCCATCTCTAGTCACAAACCACAGTTTAAAATACAATAAATAACAGTTAAAATCATAAAACAATAAAATCAACAGATCTCATTAGACAGTGGAGCAGAACAAAACAAAACAGGCAAGGGACCAGCAGGATAGTTCGCCAGCTCCTCAACCACTCTCATAGATCTGACGGAAGATCTCCATTTTACAGGCCCAGCAGTACTGTAATAAATCCCACAAGCCCCAGTTCTCAATTGGTAGAGCGTTCTACCAGGCTGGAGCCAGAGCTAACAAAGGCTCTGGCTCTGGATGAGACCAAGTGAACATACTTGGGGCTAGGGACCACCAGCAGATGTTGATCTACAGAGTGTAACACCCTTCAAGGAACATACGGTGAGAGAGAGTCTTGAAGATATGCAGGTCCCAGTCTGTTAAGGGCCTTAAAGTTTAACATCAACACCTTGAACTTGACCTGGAATTCAACCGGGAGCCAGTACACCTGGTGCAGTACAGGTTGAATATGTGTCCAAAATGGAGTTCCTGTGAGGATATGTGCTGCCCCATTCTGGAGTCCAGTTGCAATATCCAGGTCAGTTTCAAGGGTAACCCTGCATAGAGTGAGGACTTGGACTTGGATAAGCAGAGTAGTAGAATAGAAGGTATCACATGTCAGCACAAGACATGCTCAAAGGAGAGTGATCCATCTGTCAGGCTGTTGCCCAGGAATCAGGATACCTATGCCGGGAGAGCTGCTGTAGTGTTATGTGCTATTAGATGTGCATTTTCACATCTCTGCTGCACATCCATAAAGAGAATCTGGGTTTCTGCTTCTTGAATCTCTCCTACAATATTGGCAGAGATTGCCCCTCTAGAATTTTCTAAAACAGACTAAAATCTTTTCAGTATTTGTCACTCCTTGCATACTGGGAATCACACAGGAAGGAATACATTTAAATAATATACTGATTTAGACACATATCTCCTTGTAAATAAATGAGTCCAACTTGTTTCCATCCAAGTGGACTTTGGGTTTAGCCTATGCTGAGCTTCAGATGATAACCTAAACTGAGCAAGGGATTTCTGCCTTGACACAGGGCCAAGCTACACATGACGAATGACACTTGAACGGCAAGTGGATTGAGTGGAGGGCAAGTGAACAGGGAGAAATACACTTGCCATTCAAGTGTCATTCGTCATGTGTAGCTTGGACCTCACCCTTTCCTAGTAGTCTAACATGGCTGGTCCATGGATCTTACTAGTGCCTCCCGAAACACAACAGCTAATCAGAACACCTAATTATCTTAATGTCTGCACAATCACATTTGTATTCTACTCTTCCTATAAGGAAGCTGTTGCTCTGTTTTCTCATGATCGCCCCTTAAGGTTTACACAGTAACCACAGTGTCAGACTATAACTTGAAATTTTATAGTGTGGCCTTGGGAAATCACTCTCTACCTGACTTCCCTTAATCTAGCTTTATGTTTTTATCCCTCCCATTAAGGAGCTCAAAGTGCCATACATCACCCTCCCCAGTTTTGCTCTCTCAGCAGCCCTGTGAGAACAGGTGAATTGCCCAAGGGCACCCAACAGCCATCATGGCTGAATGAGAATTTGAACTCGGACCTCTTCAGTCAAAGACTCTATCCATTCTATAATTCTGGCTCACCCAGGGATTGATGGAGCTTTTTCAGAGAACATTGGAGGATACTAGGATTGCCAAATGGTGTCCAGAATAATACCAGACCCTTGGGAGGGGGTAATGGCACTAACCTCTCAGTTAACATTCATGCACACCCCCAGGGTGATGATGTCAGTAGCGGAAGTGACATCATCGTGCCAATCTACTTCCAGGCATCCAGGCTGATTGGCCACTCCTGTTGGCACCATGCAGCTGCAGGAGACCAGTCAGCTGTCCGGGCTGGTTGGCCTCTCCCGCTGACACTGCACTGCCACAGGAGGCCAGATACCAAGGCTGACTGGCTGGCCTCTTTCCCAGGCCAGCGGCTGTGCCATGCAGCCGCAGGAGGCTGGCCAGGCACCCAGGCTGAGCGACAGAGCTGCCAGGGGACAGGGGGAGGGGCTAGGTGTCCAGTATTTGGGGAAAATATCCCCAGACAGTCCTCCAAATTACCAGACTCTCTGGGTAAATACCTAACGCTTGGCAACCCTAGAGGATACATAGTTGGAATCACAGAATGAGAGAAGATTAAACTGATAACCCATCCACAGGCTCTTTTTGAAGCTGGGCTATTGGTGGGCAATCCTACTTGCCTCTTTCTGCCACCATGTGGTACCCTAAGGGTAAGCAGCCCACACCCTGCCAACGTGAATATACGTGGCTGAACATAACCTAACTCAAACAGGACACAGCATCCTATTCCAGGACACCAAAATACTGGACAACACTTCCAACTACTTTGTCAGATTGCACAGGGAAGCCATTGAAATTCGTACGCATAAGCACAATTTCAACAGGAAAGAAGAGACTTTAAGAATGAATAGAGCATGGTTTCCAGTCCTGAATGCTCTATACCCAACAATAGCCCTGCAGAGAAGATTAGCATATCAAGCACCAATCCATATGCAAAAGAACCTCCTCAGGATACAGTGAAGCCTCCTGCCGTTAGCATTCCACACCCTGGGAAACTCTTACAGGATGACTCTGCCTAACTCAACCTTCCTGAGTACATATAAATTACCTGCCAACATCTTCTCCACACTGTGACACTGAGAGATCTCTGTCTTTTGGTGCTACACCTCTGAAGATGCCAGTCACAGCTGCTGGCGAAACGTCAGGAACTTCAATGGCTATACAGCCCGGAAAATCCACAACAACCAACGTAAATATAATTTGATGAAGCTCCCATCAGCCTGACTTTCCATGCAATCATTTTTAACACGTGTAAATCTAGGATTATATTCAAAGTGTTCTGAGTGTTCCCCCACTATAGCGTCTAAAGGTTAGCCTCAGAAGGTGGGATCCTTTCGCACAAATTTTCTCTTAGAGAGGCGCCTGGGGCAGTCATCTTATCATTGGCGATCTGGTAAGATTCTTGTCAGAACTGGTATGGCCCCGTCACAGTCAGACAAGTTTTATCTCCAGTGAAGTGAAATGTTTGCTGAGTCCGATGTGTCCTTCAGGGGGAGCTCCTCCACAACTGAATTCTTTGCCAGGGATCTCAGCTCCCAGAACATCTGCTGCAGAGAAGACCGACCGGTGGTTTGCAGGAAATTGGCCTTCAGCCAGCAACCCTAGAGAGAAGAGTCACGCTCCAGCCCTTCACTTGATCATTCAGCTGTCTCATCCCACCCACAAGACCACTTTCACCCTGAAACTGCGCATGGAGGCAGCTCCTCCGGCCCACCATCATTCTCAGCACATCACTTCTAGCCCAGTTATGCTAATTCCTAGTTGAGCAGGCTTGATAATAGGAGTATTTCAAGATCACTTCTCCTCAAACCTGATAGCTTTCTATGTGGTGGCTTCCAAAAGCCAAGTCAATTAAATGAAATAAAGCGAGTGTCTAATACTTTGCACAATGTACACTGAGGGCCAAGCTACACATGACGAATGACATTTGAATGGCAAGTGGATTGAGTGAAGGACAAGTGAACAGGGAGAAATGCACTTGCCATTCAAGTGTCATTCGTCATGTGTAGCTTGGCCCTGAGTGGAATAAAGGGGAAACAATGTACACTGAGGGCCAAGCTACACATGACGAATGACACTTGAACAGCAAGTGTATTTCTCCTTGTTCACTTGCCCTCCACTCAATCCACTTGCCGTTCAAGTGTCATTCGTCATGTGTAGCTTGGCCCTAAGTGGAATAAAGGGGGAAACACGCACGTATATGACCATTAAAGCGAGCATGCTGCTGTTGAAGGATTGTAGGACTCAGTGTACTTAAACTGGAGACACTCAGGTTCAAATTTCTGTTCAACCATGAAACAAACCAAGCTTCACTGAAACCTGTCTCAGCATCACTGGCACCTGCCTTGCAAGGTTGTTGTGAATATCTTTTAGAGTGGGGCATGTATAATTGACAAGGATCTTTACTGGGATAAAAATGTAATAAGTAAATGTGCCAATGTTCTCTGAAGCAGCTCCTTGGGAGGGGGGGATGAGGGCAGAGCTATGTCACAAATAAAGTTTTATACCCTCTTAAAGATCATGGCCTTCCCTGGAAAATCTCAGGAATCTCATTATCAAAGGTGCTGGTAATCCTACATTAACAATACTAATTTCCCCCCCTCATATGTTGTCAAGAAAAAGAGGGGTCCAACTTAAATTCACGCACCAGTTATGTACAATAATAAACCTTTTGTTGTGGGCATCAATTTACATGACTTTCGTTTGGGTAAATACAGTATCTTACTAACAACCAACTCACAATAAACTATAGTTCCCAACGTTCCCTTCTAAGGGACAATAATTAAGATAGCGATGACTGAGGGACAGTAAATAGTTATGCCTTCTTAGGCTAACCTTCAGAAAACTGTCTAGCATGAGCCATTGACTCCTTATCCAACAGGTGGCAGCAGAGGTGCCCACCAAGCCCCTATTCTGCTCCAAAACGCACAGCCTTAAATCTCCTGACTGACAATCGCATGCAAATTCCCACAGAAGAGCTTCCTTTTTAAGAGCCAAGCCACAGACCTAAAGGACCTGAGGGCTCAAGTGCCTCTAAACTGACTACTTCCAGATTTTTTAAAAAAACTGACACCTAAAGGGAAAATCATGAATTGGTTCATCTGCTCTTTGATTATTTTAAATCTTGGTCCATTTGGTAAGTATATTGTGGGAGAGATCTGAACAGCAATCCCACTCTCTTATTGTTACTTCCTCATATTATTGTCATGGATATATCACTACGCCCAGGTTACAAGGAAATCAATGGGATTTGTGTACTTTACTTTGCATTGCGATTTTCTCTGGGGTTAAAATTAAGTTGAAAAAAGTCTCAGTTAAACATTAGTCCATCCCTGATCCATTGCATATATTTTGAGAAGCGGCTGTTGCTTCGCAAACATGGGCCACAATAAGTGAGTTTCTCCCGATGGCCTTGCAAAGCTGTTCTGTCTCCATTAAGGTGACTTTATTTTTTGCATTCTTGTGCACAGGTGTCCTGTCTGAAGTGCAGTTGGTCCAACCTGGATCAGAAGTGGTGAAGCCGGGAGAGACCCTGAGGCTGACATGCACAGTCTCATTTAATGACAGTAGTGACGGCATCAATAATTATGTTTGGAGCTGGATCCGGCAGCCTCCTGGGAAAGGCCTGGAATGGATGGGATATATACTTCCATTAGCTGACAGCACAGATTACGCTCCGGCCTTCCAATCCCGTATAACCATCTCAGCTGATTCTTCCACAAATAAGATCCACCTTCAACTGAGCTCCATGGCAGCTGCTGACACAGCCACGTATTACTGTGCTAGTGATCCACAGTGAGGTGAATAAAGCAGAGACTTGTACAAAAAAGGAAGGAGGAAGTAGTTTATCACCAACGCCTTTCATATTCCATCTATAAATAACCTTGGGCTTAACTGAATTTCCACTGATTGATTCCTGTATTGTTTTACCACCAAGGAAGACCATGGTTGCTATATAGAGTTTGGCAATGACAAACCACCTCTGTTAGCCTCTTGCCTTGAAAACCCACAGCGGTCACCATAAGTAAGCAACGACGCTTTCCACCACCACCGTTCTGTAGATGCTCCCATGGGATCCTTCCCTTTTATGGGATGGATCTCACAGGATCTTGATCTAGCGAAAGGCCCAATCTTCCATTGTCCCTGTATGTGACATTCCTGACATGAGACATCAGTATAAGGGTTAAATAGTTTTATTGATATACATCATATTAAATGCCCCCCCCTTTAGGGCTGGTTGTAATGGATGGGCATTCTCTGACAGCTGCCAACATTTGGGGCAACCCCATGCTTGCTCCAAAATCAGCTGACATCACTTCTAGCTTTTTTCATCCTGAACTGCGTAGAAAATCATACTGAAAGGTGCTGAGCCTCATCCTGACCCCCCCCCCCCCACCTGCCAAGGCATAGCATTAAGGGTTCCCTGTCCACAGAGTCAATGAGAGACTGGCTTGAGAAAATATCCCTTTACTTCTAGATGCCTCTTGGTGCTTTCTTATTCTTCCAGACCATTTCTAAAGAAGACTTTTCTAATATGGGCTGATTCCGCACACGTTGGATAATGCACTTTCAATGCACTTTATCAATCGTTTGAGGTGGATTTTTCGTTCCGCACATGGAAAAATCCGTTCCAAATGATCTATAAAGAGGATTGGAAGTGCATTATCCAACGTGTGCAGAATCAGCCTTAATCTGTTAAGGGCCCATCATAACTAAAGCAATTATAGCAACATCAACTCCCCCTGAAATCAATGAAAATTGGGCCAAAAAAGTCCATGTTCCAAGACAGTCTGAAAGTCTGATATAGTGAATTAAGTGTCAGACCAGCATCTGGGAAAATCAGGTTTGAATCACTGCTTTGCCATGGAAGTTCACTGGGTGACCTCAGGCTAGTCACATTCTCTCAGCCTAAGCTACCTCACAGGGATGTTGTGAGGATAAATTGGAGGAGTGTGAATAATGTAAGTCGTTTTGGATCCCCATTGGGGAGAAAGGGCAAGGTATAAATAAAGTAAGTAAATAAATTCCCATTGAGTCTTAAACAGTGATCCCTAAGCCCATTTACTTAATAATAATAATAATAATAACAACAACAACATTCGATTTATATACCGCCCTTCAGGACAACTTAATGCCCACTCAGAGCGGTTTACAAAGTATGTCATTATTATCCCCACAAGAAAACACCCTGTGAGGTGGGTGGGGCTGAGAGAGCTCCAGAGAGCTGTGACTAGCCCAAGGTCACCCAGCTGGCTTCAAGTGGAGGAGTGGGGAATCAAACCCGGCTCTACAGATTAGAATTCCATGCTCTTAACCACTACACCAAACTGGCTGTTATTAGACAGAAGGTGGGTGAGCTGCACTCATGTGGCAGAGCTGGCTTAAAAGCCGCTCTACACCTTGGCTGGGGTGGAGAGGGGGAATGAGATATGTATTGCAAAAAATTTCAAAATGTGCTTTCAAAATGGAAGATATTCTCATGGTAACGGGTACTGGCTGCTGCTCTGAGGGCCAAGCTACACATGACGAATGACACTTGAACGGCAAGTGGATTGAGTGGAGGGCAAGTGAACAGGGAGAAATACACTTGCCGTTCAAGTGTCATTCGTCATGTGTAGCTTGGCCCTGAGTAATAGAGACTAATTCCATCTGGAGTAACAACTCTCTGGGGTGTGACCAAGGGCCAAGCTACAAGTGACAAATGACACTTGAACAGCAAGTGTATTTCTCCCTGTTCACTTGCCCTCCACTCAATCCACTTGCCGTTCAAGTGTCATTTGTCACTTGTAGCTTGGCCCGAAGAGAGTAATTGGGGTGATCCATCAAACCACTGACTGAGCAATCTGAGCTGTTTTCAAGGATAGGTTTAGCTTACAATTCCCTGCTGTAGTCTAGTGCTGAAGATGTGGTTCGAATTAGAATGAAAGGCTCAAGGAGAATGCATTTTTCTTCCTAAATGCAGCCCCTGGGGAAAAAGGCCCTTTAACTGTAGCAAGGGTGCTTCCTTTTCTAATCTTTACTTCCTAAATGTAGTCTGAGCTGTACACCCTTTATGGAAAAGGCTCCTGATGAGTTATAAAGCCCTGTTCGGGGTTGTTCTATCACCTCGCTGTCCAGTGAATCCTGTATAAAAGAAAGAGAGCAGAAACTGCGAAACGGAGTGAACATGAAAGCCATGCTGTTTGATATTCTTTTTCTCCCGAGTGTCTTCCAGTATGCCCTGACTAAAGCCACATGAGAAATCCATGCACTTTTTAAGACATCTTCTCCAATCTCCAGATAACCCAGTCTGGCCCAAGAACACTGATGTCTGAAGGGTCTTTCAATCTGGGGATATTGGGGCTAGATTCAACAGTACACAGGGAAAGGGTGGAAATGGATGAGGCACATCAGATTAGATGGAGAGACGGCTGACACTGAAGTAGTCAGCTCAAGGTCCAGTTTCCCTATCAGGACCCAAGCGCCTTCTGCTGGTACACCTCCTAGGAGCGTGCAAACATCTATCCAATACTTTTGCGTGACTTTGGAAACGATGAGTCTCTCTACATGAGATGCCAGGGTGCGTGTCCATCAAGTGTCAGGAGACACAATGTTAGCCGGGATGCACAGTTTTGAAAGACACAGCCAATAGAGATTGCTCCAAATGAGACAGATTCTCTCCACAACCCTCAACTGCCTCTGACGTACCAGAGTGTCTCCCCTTCCAGAGCTTTTACCCTGCCGGCCTAGCTGCTTAAAACTTTGAATTAACCAAGCCTTGGCAGGGTAAAAGCTCCAGAATGGGAGACGCCAGATGCGATGGAGAGCTGTGACAGAATCCATCCCCTCCACGGTGATCTCCGCTGCCTCTGACATTTAAAACTACGCTAACATTGCATCTCCCAACGAGTGGGTGGGATGTGCTTATTGCCCCGAGCACCAGCCTTAGCCTAAACTGCATTTTGTTTAGTGTGCTGAGAACTTTCATTTTAAATAGTTTCAGATTTATTCTTTCTCCTAACAGAGCTACGTGAGATGCCCAGGGTGCATGTCCATCGAGTGTCAGGAGACACAATGTTAGCCGGGATGCACCGTTTTGAAAGACAGAGCCAAATGGGACAGATTCTCTCCCACCCTATGATTCCATGATCTGTAGATTGCCACTCTTAGGGAAATTCCTTCCTTCCTTCTTCTTCCTCGCTTGGATGTACGGACAAACACACTCCATTTTACTGTCATGGAAGCCACAGGGATTGCTCATTGCATCCACTGGCATCCTCACTTAAAAAGCTTAGATTAGATTCTGTTTCTCCTCTTTCCTATCCTGAGGGGAGTTCCTAAATAAAAGGACTCATATTTTCTTTACTAAAGCAATTAGATTCTATGGTAAGTTTATTCCCTCATCAGCAGTCACGAGCACTCTAAACTGCACTCCTTGAGCTGTCCTGCTTTTTTAAAACATGCTTTGTTTACAAAGGAAAGAAACAGCAGGGTGGGGAATAAGTGGGCCTCCACTGGGACAGTTTCATAAGCAGGGGCCACCAGCAAAAAGGCCACGCTTTTGGTCGCTGCCAGCCTTGCTTCCATCAGAAGTTGGAAAAAAAGGCAGGACCTTTGGTGGCAAAGGGAGCTTGCTGACCTATTCATAGGGGTAGCAGGTGGCCCTTTAGATACTCAGCCTTTTGGTTTCTAGGTCTTTATAAAATAAAACCAGCAGCTGGTATTGTGTCCCCAAGCCACTAACAAGTCTTTCCACATTTGCATCATATGATTGTGTGGTCCAGAAGCTGGCCAACAAATTCTCAAGCACCAGATGCCGGTTGTTCTTTAATAGCCACACCATGTTGAGTACAAGTTAATAGCACAAGTGGTCATAGCAAGGGCATCATTTCTCAGGAGTGAATCCGTGGGTCACAACAGCCCAACCTGGTGGGAAGTGCTCCCCTCCAGGGCCACCAGTGAACACCCCCCCCCCCAGGAGCAAATTCTAGTCCAGAAGCTAGTTGAGCAAACTAAGTAGAAGCCATCTTCGTATGTTTTAAGCCATTGTAAGCTAAGTTAAAAAACAAACAAACACTTTTTCTTTTAGATCATCAGTAGATCCATACAGCCTAATCCCACAGTAGAAAAGAGCAAGAGTCCAGTAGCACCTATAAGGGCCAAGCTACACATGATGAATGACACTTGAACGGCAAGTGGATTGAGTGGAGGGCAAGTGAACAGGGAGAAATACACTTGCCGTTCAAGTGTCATTCGTCATGTGTAGCTTGGCCCTAAGACTTAACAAAATTTGTGGTAGGGTATGAGCTTTCGTGAGTCACAGCTCACTTCTTCAGAGTATTTGAGTATCTGAAGAAGTGAGCTGTGACTCACGAAAGCTCATACCCTACCACAACTATTGTTAGTCTTATAGGTGCTATTGGACTCTTGTTCTTTTCTGCTGTTACAGACACACTAACACGGGGCCAAGCTACACATGACGAATGACACTTGAATGGCAAGTGGATTGAGTGGAGGGCAAGTGAACAGGGAGAAATACACTTGCCGTTCAAGTGTCATTCGTCACGTGTAGCTTGGCCCACGGCTACCCAGCTAGACCTAATCCCTCAGTACTTGAAAATTTGATCTGCTAGACCTTGCAATGTGTGCCACTTTTTATCCTCCTTTCTTCTGAAGTGCAGCCCTGGACTGGCCATCCTTTATGCAAATCTCCCAGACAAACTTCTCCTCTTTAAGTACCATTATCCCAAGTCATACTTTGGTTTGGCTGTGTCTATTTCATTTGGTAGGAAAGAAAGATTGAGCAAGAAAAGAAATGTAGAAGCAACCCCAGAGAGAAGCATCGCTTAGTGATTCAGCTACCTTGTTTCGCCCCATACAATCTCCACAAGCCCTCTTTTATCTTGAAGCTATGCATTGGGGCAGCGCCCCCCCTTCATTGTCAGCTCTTCACTTCTGGCTCAACTGTGCTAATTCCCAGTTGAGCATGCTTGATAATAATGGTATTTCATGATCATATCCTCTCGGCTGTTTCACGTCTGATCGTTTTTGTACATGGTGGCTTCCAAAAACCAAGCCTGTTAAATGAAATAGAACCACTGCCTGATACTTTTCACGCAAATGCTTCGATGTCCACTAAGTGGAATGAGGGGGAGACAAACACATACATGGCCCTCGAGGCTAGCATGGGGAAGTTGAAGGAACATGGGGCCCTCGGTACATAAACTGGAGAGGCCCAAGATCAAATTCTGCTCAGCCATGAACGAGAACAGTTAAGACATCTCGGCATCAATGAAGCCTACCTTGCCGAGGTTTGGGGTATATTTCAGAGAAGGGCGTGTAGAATGCCCTGGGATCATTGTTAGGATAAAAATGTAAATGTAATAAGTAAATGTGCCAATGTTCTCTGAAGCACCTCCTTGGGGAAAAGTAGGAGGGCATATGAACATCACAAATCAAGTTTTATACCATCATAGGGTCTCTCTAAATCTGCATGTTTTTAGAGAGTTGGGTCTCAGGGCCAAGCTACACATGACGAATGACACTTGAACGGCAAGTGGATTGAGTGGAGGGCAAGTGAACAGGGAGAAATACACTTGCTGTTCAAGTGTCATTCGTCATGTGTAGCTTGGCCCTTAGTTCCCTGCAACTACACAGCAGCTTTGGGGAATAAGTGTTTAAAAATAAAAGGGAACCCAAATGGCCACAGACCGCCTCCATAGAGGAGAGGCTATTCCCTCCCCCCTCAAGCCATTTCCCCATGTCAAAAGAGCATGTGAGGGAGGTTTTCCCCCTGTTTTGATCTACTCTATGTGGATTATTCTGTGCAGGTGGAGCAGTAAAAACGGGGGTGGGGGGATTCTCATGAGCCATTCACCCTTTATCCAACAGGTGGCAGCAGAGATGCCCACCAAGCCCTGATTCTGCTCCAAAAGGCACAGCCTTAAATCTCCTGACTGACAATCGCATGCAAATTCCCACAGAAGAGCTTCCTTTTTAAGAGCCAAGCCACAGACCTAAAGGACCTGAGGGCTCAAGTGCCTCTAAATTGACTACTTCCAGATTTTTAAAAAAACTGACACCTAAAGGGAAATCATGAATTGGTTCATCTGCTCTTTGATTATTTTAAATCTTGGTCCATTTGGTAAGTATTTTGTGGGAGAGATCTGAACGGCAATCCCACTCTCTTATTGTTACTTCCTCATATTATTGTCACGGGTATATCACTACGCCCAGGTTACAAGGAAATCAATGGGATTCGCGTACTTGACTTTGCATTGTGATTTTCTCTGGGGTTAAAATTAAGACGAAAACTGTCTCAGTTACATATTAATCCCTCCCTGATCCATTGCATGGATTTTGAGAAGTGGCTGTTGTTTCACAAACAGGGGCCACAAGAAGTGTGTTTCTCCCGATGGCCTTGCAAACCTGTTCTGTCTCCATTAAGGTGACTTTATTTTTTGCGTTCTTTTGCACAGGGGTCCTGTCTGAAGTGCAGTTGGTCCAACCTGGATCTGAAGTGGTGAAGCCGGGAGAGACCCTGAGGCTGACATGCACAGTCACATTTAATGACAGAAGTAAAGGCATCAATGATTATGCTTGGAGCTGGATCCGGCAGCCTCCTGGGAAAGGCCTGGAATGGATGGGATGGATAGTTCCATTAGCTGACAGCACAGATTACGCTCCGGCCTTCCAATCCCGTATAACCATCTCAGCTGATTCTTCCACGAATAAGATCCACCTTCAACTGAGCTCCATGGCAGCTGCAGACACGGCCATGTATTACTGTGCTAGTGATCCACAGTGAGGAGAGTAGAGCAGGGACCTGTACAAAAAAGGAAGGAGGAAGTGGGTTGTCACCAATACATTTCATATCCCATCTATAAATAACCTTGAGCCTAACTGAATTTCCACTGATCGGTTCCCATGCTTGTTTCATGGGCTCACTCTGCTGTTCTTTGCATGCCTCCTGACTTCGAGGAGAATTTCTACAATTTCAGAGAGCTGCTGTAGCATTGTGGTTAAGAGGGTGGGTTGCAAATCAGCACTCTGCTAGTTCGAATCCCACTCCTGCCATGAGCTCAGCAGGCAGCCTTGGGTCAGTCACTCCTCTCAGCCTCAGCTCCTCAGCTGTATTGTGGGGCTAATGGTTACACTGACTTGGTTCACCGCGCTGAGTGCGGCACTAATCTGTCCAGAAGGGCAGTATATAAGCACCAGCAAAAAGCCCACGCTTCTGGTCACCGCCAGGCTTGCTTCCATCGGAGGTTGGAAGAAAAAGCAGGACATTCAGTGACAAAGGAGTATGCTGACCTATTCATAGGGGTAGCAGGTAGTTCTTTAGATACTCAGGGCCAAGCTACACATGACGAATGACACTTGAACAGCAAGTGTATTTCTCCCTGTTCACTTGCCCTCCACTCAATCCACTTGCCGTTCAAGTGTCATTCGTCATGTGTAGCTTGGCCCTTAGCCTTTTGGCTTCCAGCGCTTTATAAAATAAAAGCAGCAGCTGGTATTGTGCCCCAAAACTGTGAACCTCTAATAAATCTTTCCACACTCACATCAAAGTCCTCTGTGCAAGCACCGAGTCATTACTGACCCAGGGGGGGATGTCCCATCATGACATTTTCTTGGCAGACTTTTTGTTAGGGGTGGTTTGCCATTGCCTTCCCCAGTCATCTACACTTTACCTCCATTTTACCAACCTTGGAAGGATGGAAGGCTGAGTCAACCTTGAGCTGGCTACCTGAACCCGGCTTTTACCAGGATCAGAGCAGACCTTGGATTGCAGTTCTGCAGCTTACCACTCTGTGCTACAGGGCTCTTATCCTCTTTAAATACTATCATCCAACGCCATACTGTGGTTTGGCTGTGTCCATTTCATTTGGTAGGAAACACACACTGAGCCAGTAGGAAAAGAAATGAAGAAGCAACCCCAGAGAGAAGTGTTGTTTGGTGATTAAGCTGCCTTGTCCCTCCCCATACTCCCTCCACAAGCCCCCCTTGACCTTGAAATTGTGCACGGGGGCAGCCCTGCCTGCCCTCCTTCATTGTCAGCTCTTCACTTCTGGCCCAACTATGCTAATTCCCGGTTGAGCACGCTTGATAATAAACTGGAAAGGCCCGGGATCAAATTTCTGCTCAGCCATGAACGAGAACAGTTAAGACATCTCAGCATCAATGACGCCTGCCTTGCCGAGGTTTGGGGTATATTTCAGAGAAGGGCATGTAGAATGCCCTGCGATCATGGTTAGGATAAAAATGTAAATTTAACAAGTAAATGTGCCAATGATCTCTGAAGCACCTCCTTGGGGAAAAGCATGAGGCACGTGTACAGCACAAATTAGATTTTAGGGTCTCTCTAGATGTGCACGTTTCTAAAGAGTTGGGCCCCAGTTCCCCAGACCCAACTTGAGTTCCCTGCAACTACACAGCAGCTTTGGGGAATAAGTGTTTAAAAATAAAGCCCAAATGGCCCAGACCGCCTCCACAGAGGAGAGGCTCTTCCCTCCCTCCTCAAGCCATTTCCCCTTGTCAAAATAGCATGTGAGGGAGGTTTCCCCCCCGTTTTGTTCTACTCCAAGTGGATTATTCTGTGCAAGTGGAGCAATAAAATGGGGGGGGGATTCTCATCCATGCTGCTGTGATGGGGGAAATGGTTTGAGAGGGGAAGGAGGAGCCCCTTCTCCTTCTGTAGAGGCATTCTGAAGCCCTTTGGGTTCTATATTTTTTAACAACCATTACTTTTTATTTGCTGTGTGGCTGCATAAACCTGAATTGGGTCTGGGGAACCCACACTCAACTCTTTAAAAAACTTCATGTGTAGAGAGACCCTTAAATGTCATAGAAAACCTCGGGGAATCTCATGGGCAAAGGTGTTGGTAATCCCCTGTGAGCACTGCTGTTTACCTGAAAGATAGATTGTTTTTTCCTGCACGTGTCATCAAGAAAAAAAGGGGGCATCTTAAATTCACACTATAGCTATATACGTTAATAAACTTTTCTTTACATCTGACATAACAGAATTTGGGGTATTTGGCTTACACTCAACTTACACTGAACTACAGTTCCCAGAATTCCCTTCTGATTATATATTATAGATGTTTATTTGAAGTGTAGTAGATAGTTATGCCTTCTGAGGCTAACCTTCAGAAAACTCTCTAACATGAGCCATTGACTCTTTATCCAACAGATGGCAGCAGAGGTGCCCACCAAGCCCTGATTCTGCTCCAAAAGGCACAGCCTTAAATCTCCTGACTGACAATCGCATGCAAATTCCCACAGAAGAGCTTCCTTTTTAAGAGAAAAGCCACAGATCTAAAAGACCTGAGGGCTCGAGTGGCTCTAAACTGACTACTTCCAGAATTTAAAATAACTAACTGAAGGGAAAATCATGAAGTGGTTCATCTGCTCTTTGATTATTTTAAATCTTGGTCCATTCGGTAAGTATTTTGTGGGATAGATCTTTTTTTTAAAAATTTTATTTCCAGTCCTTCAAAACATCCTTATTCCCATACATATATACCCATTGCCCTCCCACCCCTCTCCATAAGTTCATATACAGTTTCTATATCTTCGGCAGAAATCCCTTGTAAGAATCATCCAGATAAGAGGAGTTAGTCTCTGAGTCCTCTCCTTCTTCTATTCCTCCTTGATTCTCCTTCCTCTTCCTCCTTGCTTAATTCATCGCTGAAGGTATTGTATCCTATAGCCGGGGAGGGTTGAGAGTTTTAGTGTATTTTGGATGGCTATTTCCCATTCAAGTTATTCATCTGTATTTTCATACCCTTATCCCTCCCCCCTCCCTTTAGCTACTCATCCTTTCTAGCCAGGGGCACAAGCTTAGGAGCTTCCACCGAACGTCCCATTGTTGACCCTCCATGACCCATTTTAAATATAAATGCCATTTTTCCTTAATCTTTCCTATTCTTAATTCCCAATTTTGTGGGATAGATCTGAACAGGAATCCCTGTTTCTTTTTGTACCTTCATCATATTAATGTCACGGGTACATCACTATGCCCAGGTTACAAGGAAATCAATGGGATTTGTGTGCTTGACTTTACCTTGTGATTTTCTCTGGGGTTAAAATTAAGACAAAAAGTGTCTCAGTTACATATTAATCCCTCCCTGATCCATTGCATGGATTTTGAGAAGTGGCTGTTGTTTCACAAACAGGGGCCACAAGAAGTGTGTTTCTCCCGATGGCCTTGCAAAGCTATTCTGTCTCCATTAAGGTGACTTTATTTTTTGCGTTCTTTTGCACAGGGGTCCTGTCTGAAGTGCAGTTGGTCCAACCTGGATCAGAAGTGGTGAAGCTGGGAGAGACCCTGAGGCTGACATGCACAGTCTCATTTAATGATAGTAGTAAAGGCATCGAAGACTATGCTTGGAGCTGGATCCGGCAGCCTCCTGGGAAAGGCCTGGAATGGATGGGACTGATAGCTCCATCAGATGACAGCACAGGTTACGCTCCAGCCTTCCAATCCCGTATAACCATTTCGGCTGATGCTTCCACAAATAAGATCCACCTTCATCTGAGCTCCATGGCAGCTGCAGACACGGCCACGTATTACTGTGCTAGAGATCCACAGTGAGGAGAGTAAAGCAGGGACCTGTACAAAAAAGGAAGGGGGAAGGGGGTTGTCACCAATGCCTTTTATATCCCATATATAAATAACCTTGGGCCTAACTGAGGGCCAAGCTACACATGACGAATGACACTTGAACGGCAAGTGGATTGAGTGGAGGGCAAGTGAACAGGGAGAAATACACTTGCCGTTCAAGTGTCATTCGTCATGTGTAGCTTGGCCCTGAATTTCCACTGATCGGTTCCCATGTTTGTTTCATGGGCTCACTCTGCTGTTCCTTGCATGCCTCCTGACTTCGAGGAGAATTCAAGGAAGTCAGGAGAAATTCTGACTTCGAGGAGAATTTGTACAATTACAAGCGTGGCACCAGCAAAAAGGCCACGCTTCTGGTCACTGCCCTCCTTGCTTCCATCAGAGGTTGGAAATAAAGCAACAACTTGGGTGACAGTGTGAACATGCAGGCCTATTCGTAGGGGGAGCAAGGGGTTCTTTACAGACTTCGCTTTTTGGTTTCTGAGACTTTATACTTTAAATCCAAGCACTCAGTATTGTCCCCCAAAACTGTGAACCACTAACAAATGTTTCCACACTCGTGTCGTCCGATCAACACTGTTGTGTGGTCAAGAACCTGGCCACCAAATTCTAATGCACCAACTCATTCTTCAGTGGCAACACCATGTAGCGGACACATTAATAGCACAAGTAGTATTAGCAAGTGCATCATTTTCAAGAAGTGGATACAGGTGTCGCACCAGCCATAGCTGGTGAAAAGTGCCCCCGTTCAGGGCCCCAGAAACAAGTCCTGGTCCAGGAACTAGTTGGGCTGACTCAGTAGCTGCCAACTTCCAAGCATTCCTGTAAGATAGAACTAGAACATCGGTAATTCCATGCAGCCTGATCCTATAGTATTTGAAAATTTGATCTCCTCGATCAGCGATGGCGAACCTATGGCACGCATGCCACAGCCGGCACGCAGAGCCCTTTCTGAGGGCACGCGAGCCAGATCTCATTTGGAGGCGTGGGTTTTGGCCCCGTCCATGTGATTCCTTTTCCCAGGTCTCATTTGCAGCCCGAAAGCACAGGAACGGCGTTCCAGTAGAGCTGAAGTGAGGTCACGTGGGTTTTGGCCCTGCCCACATGATTCTTTTTCCTCTGAGCAGCAAGCTGAGTGGTGCTGGGCTTCAAAGGAACGGTAAGCTGCTTGGATTCCTTCTGCTCTGCAACTTTACTTTCATTTGTGAAGGGGGCGGGGAGAGAAAAAATGAGTGAATGAGTGCAAGGCGAGTGGTGCAGGGCTTCAAAGGAACAGTGAGCTGCTTGGATTCCTTCTGCTAAATTCCTTTACTTTCATTTGTGACTGGGGAGCGGGGAGGGAGAGAGACAGAAAATGAATGAGTGCAAGGCGAGTGGTGCTGAGCTCCAAAGGAATGCAAGCTGCTTGCATTCATTCTGCTCTGCTCCTTTACTTTCATTTGTGGAGGGGGGGGCTCTTTTAAGACAAAATATGTTAATTCGTTCAGACAGCTGTATGAGAGCAGAACCACAAGTGACAAAAGGCACAGGTTGGACACTTGTCAGCTTCCCTCAAGTTTTGATGGGAAATGTAGGCAGCTTGGCGGAATGTTGGACAAGTGACAGTTGAAAAGTCCATTGGACAGCAGTCAGAGAGCGAAGCTGCAAGACTAGGATGCCTAAATTTCCCATCAAAACTTGAGGGAAGCTGACAAGCGTCCAATCTGTGCCTTTTGTCACTTGTGGTTCTGCTCTATGTTGTTGTTTCTAAACTAAAACCTCAGTATTCAGGTTTAATTGCAGTGTTGGCACTTTGAAACAAATAAGTGGGTTTTGTGTTGCAGTTTGGGCACTTGGGCTCAAAAAGGTTCGCCATCACTGTCCTCGATGTTGCATCATAGACCTCTTTTTATCCCTGTTCTGAAATGCAGCCCTGGACTGTACACTCTTTATGCAAATTCCCCAGAAAACTCCTCCTCTTTAAGTACTGTCATCCAAAAGGACTTGGTGGTTCGGCCGTGTCAATTTCACCAGGTAGGAAGGAAGATTGAGCGAGACGGAACAGAGATGGGAGCCATGATGATTCTTCTCATTCTACTGAGCATTGCACCAGGTGGGGACTTGTACCTCTTGAAGAGTCAACTGAGGCACTCAGGAAAAGAGAATCTCAAGTGTGACTCTCATTTCTGCCCTTTTTCGCAGACCTCTCCTCCAGCCTCCAGCTGACTGAGTCTGGCCCAGGAACAGTGAAGACAGGAGCATCCTTCACACTGACCTGTGCTGTCTCCGGTGCTCAAGTCAGTGACTATAACTGGAGCTGGGTCTGCCAGCTGCCAGGGAAAGGGCTGGTATGGGTAGGACAGATCTGGAGCTCTGGTCGCATTGGTTACAATCCAGCATTCAGCAGCCGAAGCAGCATCACCAGGGACAACTCCAGGAATGAAATCCACCTCCAGCTGAGGTCCGTGACAGCTACAGACACTGCAAACTATTACTGTGCGAGAGAGCCACGCAGAGAGGCAAAGCAATGGAGCGTCCAGGCAGAAACCTCAGTCAGGCTTCACCCACACACGGATGTTATTGGGTCTTCATCTCCAGCCTTAAGAAAACAAAAGCCCCACTGAATCAGATCAGTAATCCATCTTGTCCATCATCCAGTGGCCCACTACTCATGTGTGAGGGTCACAAACAGGAAATAAATACCAAGGATCTGGTGCTCCCCCCCCCCCCCGTTCAGAGATTAGCTGCCTCTCATTATGGAGCTTCACTTTAGTCACATTTGCTACTAGCCGTTGATGGACAGGGGGAGCTCAGTATAGAGAAAAGAGAGATAATGCTCCTCAACCTGATGCTATAGCTTTGATCTGTAGATTGCCACTCTTAGGGAACTTGCTTCCTGTTGGAAGAAGAGGATGCACTGTTGTCCCTCTCCTCAGGTTTCAGAGGAGGACAAACCAAAGAGTCAGAAAGATAGAGAGGTCAGGGCACTCTGTTTACTCTTCACTGCTTTGACTGTCCTTTAATATGCAGATTGATATTCTCAGGATTTCCTCTTCCTGACTTCCTCCCTCTCACTCCTTCTCTTCCAGGCAACACCTCTCCTCCCCCCTTGCTCTTGGCAGCAAGGATGCAGGCTATCCATCTGCTATCCATCTCCATCCTTAGACTAGATAGGCACTTAGGATCTGCCTCCTCCTTTCCTATCAGAATATGGAGTTCCTTCACTAAAGAATTCTTATTTCTTTTCTAAATATAAACCAAGTGTATGATATTGATAATTTCATTCCTGCATATACACACTAGCCAGCAGCTCACAACCACCTATATACAACCACACTTCCTATGCCACATGACAGACTCTGCTGATGGCCTAAACATGGAATCCTTTAATTAGGTTTCTGGGGCCTACATAATGATTTAGTTATCATTTCCTTCCTTCCTTCTTCTTCCTTGCTTGAATGTACGCACAGACACACACACACACACATACTCCATTTTACTGTCATGGAAGCCACAGGGCTTGCTCATTGCATCCACTGGCATCCTCGCTTAAACAGCTTAAATTAGATTTTACCTCTCCTCTCCTCTATCCTGAGTGAAGTTCCTAAATAAAAGGACTCATATTTTCTTTACTAAAGCAAGTAGACTGTATGGTAAGTTTATTCCCACCAGCAAAAAGGCCACGCTTCTGGTCACTGCCAGCTTTGCTTCCATCAGAGGTTGGAAGAAAAAGCAGGACCTTCGGTGACAAAGGGACTATGTTGACCTATTCATAGGAGTAGCAGGTAGTCCTTTAGATACTTAGCCTTTTGGCTTCTAGGGCTTTATAAAATAAAACCAGCAGCTGGTATTGTGCTCCCAAACTGTGAACCGCTAACAAACCTTTCCACACTCCCATCAAAGCCCCTGTGCAAGCACCGAGTCTTTACTGACCCATGGGGGAATATCCCATCATGTGTGGGACGTCCCACACAAATGTTTCCATGTCCACTAAGTGGAATGAGGGGGAAACAAACACATGCATGGCCCTCGAGGCTGGCATGGTGAAGTTGAAGGAACACGGGGCCCTCGGTACATAAACTGGAGAGGCCCGAGATCAAATTCTGCTCAGCCATGAACGAGAACACTTAAGACATCTCAGCATCAATGACGCCTGCCTTGCCGAGGTTTGGGGTATATTTTAGAGAAGGGCGTGTAGAATGCCGTGGGATCATTGTTAGGATAACAATGTAAATGTAATAAGTAAATGTGCCAATGTTCTCTGAAGCACCTCCTTGGGGAAAAGTAGGAGGGCATATGAACATCACAAATTAAGTTTTATACCATCATAGGGTCTCTCTAGGTCTGCATGTTTTTAGAGAGTTAGGTCTTAGTTCCCTGCAACTACACAGCAGCTTTGGGGAATAAGTGTTAAAAAATAAAAGGGAACCCAAATGGCCACAGACCGCCTCCACGGAGGACAGGCTATTCCCTCCCCCCTCAAGCCATTTCCCCATGTAAAAAAGAGCATGTAAGGGAGGTTTTCCCCCTGTTTTGATCTTCTCTATGTGGATTATTCTGTGCACGTGGAGCAGTAAAAACGGGGGTGGGGGGATTATCATGAGCCATTGACTCCTTATACAACAGGTGGCAGCAGAGATGCCCACCAAGCCCCGATTCTGCTCCAAAAGGCACAGCCTTAAATCTCCTGACTGACAATCGCATGCAAATTCCCACAGAAGAGCTTCATTTTTAAGATCAAGCCACAGACCTAAAGGACCTGAGGGCTCAAGTGCCTCTAAACTGACTACTTTCAGATTTTTTAAAAAAACTGACACCTAAAGGGAAAATCATGAAGCGGTTCATCTGCTCCTTGATTATTTTAAATTTTGGTCCATTTGGTAAGTATTTTGTGGGATAGATCTGAACAGGAATCCTTGTTTCTTTTTGTACCTTCATCATATTATTGTCACGGGTACATCACTACGCCCAGGTTACAAGGAAATCAATGGGATTTGTGTGCCTGACTTTGCATTGTGATTTTCTCTGGGGTTAAAATTAAGACGAAAAATGTCTTAGGGCCAAGCTACAAGTGACGAATGACACTTGAACGGCAAGTGTATTTCTCCCTGTTCACTTGCCCTCCACTCAATCCACTTGCGGTTCAAGTGTCGTTCGTCACTTGTAGCTTGGCCCTCAGTTACACATTAGTCCATCCCTGATCCATTGCATATATTTTGAGAAGCGGCTGTTGCTTCGCAAACATGGGCCACAAGAAGTGAAGAGATAAAGATGTACATTTAATAAATGTGCCAATGTTCTCTGAAGCACCTCCTTGGGGGAAAGCATGAGGCACATGTACAGCACAAATTAGATTTTAGGGTCTCTCTAGATGTGCAAGTTTTTAAAGAGTTGGGCCCCAGTCCCCCAGACCCAACTTGAGTTCCCAGCAACTACACAGCAGCTTTGGGGAATAAGTGTTTAAAAATAAGGGGGAACCCAAATGGCCACAGACCGCCTCCACAGAGGAAAGGCTATTCCCTCCCCCCTCAAGCCATTTCTCCATGTCAAAATAGCAAGTGAGGGAGGTATTTCCCCTGTTTTGTCCTACTCAAAATGGATTATGCTGTGCAAGTGGAGCAGTAAAACGGGGAGGGGGATTCTCACCCATGCTGCTGTGATGGGGGAAACGGCTTGAGAGGGGAGGGAGGAACCCCTTCAACTTCTAGAGAGGTATTTGGAGGCCCTTTGTGTTCTCCTATATTTTTTAACAGCCATTTACTTTTTATCTGCTATGTGGCTGCATAAACCTGAATTGGGTCTGGGGAACCCACACTCAACTCTTTAAAAGACTTCAGATGTCGAGAGACCCTTGAATGTCATAGAAAACCTCAGGGAATCTCATGGGCAAAGGTGTTGGTAATCCTGTTAGCAATACTCTTTACCTGAAAGATAGATTGTTTTTTCCTGCACGTGTCATCAAGAAAAAAAGGGGGGCATCTTAAATTCACACAATAGTTATGTACGTTAATAAACTTTTCTATACATCTTACATATCTGACTTTGGGGTATTTGGCTTACACCCAACTCACACTGAACTACAGTTCCCAGAATTCCCTTCTGATTATATATTATAGATGTTTATTTGAAGTGTAGTAGATAGTTATGCCTTCTGAGGCCAACCTTCAGAAAACTCTCTAACATGAGCCATTGACTCTTTATCCAACAGGTGGCAGCAGAGGTGCCCACCAAGCCCTGATTCTGCTCCAAAAGGCACAGCCTTAAATCTCCTGACTGACAATCGCATGCAAATTCCCACAGAAGAGCTTCCTTTTTAAGAGCAAAGCCACAGACCTAAAGGACCTGAGGGCTCAAGTGCCTCTAAACTGACTAGTTCCACATTTAAAAAAAAAACAACTGAAGGGAAAATCATGAAGTGGTTCTTCTGCTCTTTGATTATTTTAAACCTTGGTCCATTTGGTAAGTATTTCGTGGGATAGATCTGAACAGCAATCCCTCTCTCTTATTGTAACTTCCTCATATTACTGCCATGGATACATCACTACACCCAGGTTACATGGAAATCAATGGGATTTGTGTGCTTGACTTTACCTTTTGATTTTCTCTGGGGTTAAAATTAAGATAAAAAATGTCTCAGTTACACATTAGTCCATCCCTGATCCATTGCACGGACCTTGAGAAGTGGCTGTTGTTTCGCAAACATGAGCAACAAGAAGTGCGTTTCTCCCGATGGCCTTGCAAAGCTGTTCTGTCTCCATTAAGGTGACTTTATTTTTTGTGTTCTTTTGCACAGGGGTCCAGTCTGAAGTGCAGTTGGTCCAACCTGGATCTGAAGTGGTGAAGCCGGGAGAGACCCTCAGCCTGACATGCACAGTCTCATTTAATGATAGTAGTGACAACATCAATAATTATGTTTGGAGCTGGATCCGGCAGCCTCCTGGGAAAGGCCTGGAATGGATGGGAGGGATAGCTCCATCAGATGACAGCACAGGTTACGCTCCGGCCTTCCAATCCCGTATAACCATCTCAGCTGATTCTTCCACAAATAAGATCCACCTTCAGCTGAGCTCCATGGCAGCTGCAGACACGGCCATGTATTACTGTGCTAGTGATCCACAGTGAGGAGAGTAAAGCAGGGACCTGTACAAAAAAGGAAGGGGGAAGTGGGTTGTCACCAGTGCCTTTTATGTCCCATCTATAAATAACCCTGGGCCTCACTGAATTTCCACTGATCGGTTCCCATGTTTGTTTCATGGGCTCACTCTGCTGTTCCTTGCATGTCTCCTGACTTCGAGGAGAATTCAAGGAAGTCAGGAGAAATTCGAGGAAAATTTCTACAATTACAAGCGTGGCACCAGCAAAAACTTGGGTGACAGTGTGAACATGCACGCCTATTTGTAGGGGGAGCAAGGGGTTCTTTACAGACTTCGCTTTTTGGCTCCTAAGACTTTATACTTTAAATCCAAGCACTCAATATTGTCCCCCAAATCTGTGAACCACTAACAAATGTTTCCACACTCGTGTCGTACGATCAACACTGTTGTGTGGTCAAGAACCTGGCCACCAAATTCTAATGCACCAACTCATTCTTCAGTGGCAACACCATGTAGCGGACACATTAATAGCACAAGTGGTATTAGCAAGTGCATCATTTTCAAGAAGTGGATACAGGTGTGGCACCAGCCAAAACTGGTGAAAAGTGCCCCCATTCAGGGCCCCAGAAACAAGTCCTGGTCCAGGAGCTAGTTGGGCTGACTCAGTAGAAGCCACCTTCCAAGCACCCCTAATCTAGAACTAGAACATCAGTAGTTCCATGCAGACTGATCCTATAGTATTTGAAAAATTGATCTCCTCGATCTTGCATCATAGACCTCTTTTTATCCCTGTTCTGAAATGCAGCCCTGGACTGTACAGTCTTTAGGCAAATCCCCCAGAAAACTCCTCCTCTTTAAGTACCATCAAGCAAAGCGACTCTATGGTTCGGCCGTGTCAATTTCACCAGGTAGGATGGAAGGATTGAGCGAGACGGAAAAGAGATGGGAGCCATGATGATTCTTCTCATTCTACTGAGCATTGCACCAGGTGGGGACTTGTACCTCTTGAAGAGTCAACTGAGGCATGCAAGAAAAGAGAATCTCAAGTGTGACTCTCATTTCTGCCCTTTTTTGCAGACCTCTCCTCCAGCCTCCAGCTGACTGAGGGCCAAGCTACAAGTGACAAATGACACTTGAATGGCAAGTGTATTTCTCCCTGTTCACTTGCCCTCCACTCAATCCACTTGCCAGGCAAGTGTCTTTCGTCATGTGTAGCTTGGCCCTGAGTCTGGCCCAGGAACAGTGAAGACAGGAGCATCCTTCACACTGACCTGTGCTATGGGTTGGACAGATCTGGAGCTCTGGTCGCATTGGCTACAATCCAGCATTCAGCAGCCGAAGCAACATCACCAGGGACAACTCCAGGAATGAAATCCACTTCCAGCTGACGTCCGTGACACCTACAGACACTGCATCCTATTACTGTGCAAGAGAGCAACACAGAGAGGCAAAGCAATGAAGCATCCAGGCAGAAACCTCAGTCAGGCTTCACCCCCACACAGATGTTATTGGGTCTTCATCTCCAGCCTTTAGGAAACAAAAGCCCCACTGAATCAGCTCAGTGCTCTGTTTCTTCCATCATCCAGTTTCATATAGAGGCCAGCTAGTTGTGTGGGAGGGTCACAAACAGAACATGAAGACCAAGGCCATCTCCACAGGCTCTTAAAGGGACAGCCCATCCACTGAACACTGGTGGCTTTTCCCTGGGATTCCAGATGTTTCCATTTGCAAAATGGTTCCAAGCTGTTTGGCTCCCTGCCCTGCCCTGGTCTGCAAAATGGTTGTAGGCTGTTTTGTGCCCTGATCTGGATAGCCCTGGTAAACCTGATCTCATCAAATCTCAGAAGCTAAGCAGGGTTGGCCTTGTTTAGCATCCAATGAAGAAGAGAGTTGCAGAGGCAGGCAATGGTAAACCACCTTCACTAGTCTCTTGCCATGAAAACCCAACCAGGGGTTGCCATATGTCAGCTATGACCCGAGGGCACTCTCTACCACCCATGGTAATGGGGACTGGCTGCTGTTCTGAGCAGTGTGGACTCTCTCCCTCCATTCAGAGTCACAACTCTTTGGGGAGCGATCAACAGAATAATTGGGGACGGGATCGATCAAACCACTGTCTGAGCAATCTGAACTGTCTTCAAGGATAGGTTTACTTAACAATTCCCTGCTGTAGTCTAGTGTTGAAGATACGGTTTGAATTAGAATGAAAGGCTCACAGAGAATGCATTTTTTCCCCTAAATACATCCCTGGAAAAATGAACTTTTAATTGTAGCAAGGGTGCTTCCTTTTCTAATCTTTTCTTCCTAAGGCCGTTTCCACACATCCTTGTAGGGACGACCCACTCACGGAATGCGGGCATCCAGGATTCCAGACGTCTCTATTTGCAAAATAGTTGTATGCTGGTTGGTTTCCATTTTTTCGGTGCCTTTTGTGGGAACGGCCTAAATGCAACCTGCGCTGTAAACCCTTTATGCAAAAGGCTCCTTATGAGTTAAAAAGCCCTACCCAGGGTTGATCCATGCCCTCACTGTTTGGTTCATACTGTCCAAAAGAAAGAGAGAGGATACTGTGAAAAGGAGAGAAAAAGCAGCGGCTGACTCACCAGCAAGCGGAGTTGGCACCCGGGGCCGGATGGAGTGGAGGCGGGGAGAAGAGTGGAGGCGGAGCATCCATCCCGCGAAGGTCCAGCCGCGTGGTCAACGCCATTATTGCCCGAGCATCTGAGGCAGCAAGTTTCACCCTCCCACCCTCCGCATTTTCAGAGCTATTGAGGGGGCTCTGTCACAACTTTAGGGGTTGGCGGTTTTTGAGGCATTGGGCTGGATCCCAACAGGGTGAGCGGGCCTGCGAGCTGCTCACCCCGACGGATCTGGAGGCACGGGTCGCCAGGCGGAGCCGGCGACGGAACAGCATGTGCCAAGGTGCCAGCGGGAGGCTGGCGGGTGATGCCTCGGTTCGGCAGTGAGGCCTACGATGCCAACGGGGATCCAGCCCAGATGCCAGGCCAATGCTCCATATAGCTGTAATCAATAAAGTTGTGGCCATTTTTATAACCCACACAAGTGTCTGGTGTGTTTATTGAGCCGTAACGCAGTCCGACACCGCCCCTAGGTGACAACATGAAATCCATATTGCTTGTTGTTCTTTTTCTCCAGAGTGTCTTCCCATATGCCCTGACTAAAGACACATGAGAAACCCCTGCACTTTTTAAAATATCTTTTCACGTCTCGAGATGACTCAGCTTGGGCCAAGAATGGTGAAATCTGAAGGGCCTATCTCTGGGGTCCAAGTCAGTGGTTAATATTGGGACTGGATCTGGCACTATAAAGAGACAGGGCTGAAACGGATGGAGCACATCAGAACAGATTGCATGGACAGACTGCTGACTACGAGCCAAGCTACAAGCGATGCCTTACACAGTTTGGACACTTGTCAGCTTCCCTCAAGTTTTGATGGGAAATGTAGGCGTCCTGGTTTTACAGCTTGGCTCTCCATTACAGCTGCAGGACCAGGATGCCTACATTTCCCATCAAAACTTGAGGGAAGCTGACAAGAGTCCAACCTGTGTCAGCTGTCACTTGTAGCTTGGCTCTACGTTTCAGCATTCTGTTTATGCAGATACTGAAGTGGGGCCTTCAGGGTCCCATTTCCCTAGCAGGACTTGAGCACCCTCTGCTGGCACATGTCCTGGGAGCATGCAAACATCTATTCAATACTTTCGCACAACTTTTAAAACTACGTTTCCCAGCTAACATCTCATCTCGCAAGAAGTGAAGAACATGTATCAAAAGTATTGTATAAAGGGTCTCTGTGTGGTAGAAAGGCAGGGCGGCCAGCTCCAGGTTGAGGAATTCATGGAGATGTTTGTGGAGCGGAGCCTGGAGATAGTAGGATTTGTAGTGAGGAGTGAAATCAACAGGGTATGATGCCGTAGAGCCCAGCAGAGCCCAACAGGGGTGGATCTGTGCCTTATGGTGCCATAATGTTCCGGCGGATATAATCAATAAAGTTATGACCTAGTTTCACCCAAGATACTGTGTGTGGGATGTGTTTATTGCCCAAAGCACCAACTTTTCCAAAGCTGCATTTTGTTTAATGTTCTGCAGTTTAAAAAATCCACAACAGGACAAGAAAAAAGGAATAAGAATAAAAAAGGAATAAAAAAGGAAAAAGAATAATTCTGAAACTAGTTAAAGTTTGAACACTGACCCACAGAAATGTATTTCACGCAAACTGTATTTTCTACATCCAGCATAGATGCTTCCCCACACATACCTCTCCTTCTTCCCCAAACCACTGGCTCTTAAATCTCGTGCCTGAAAAGTACATGCAAATTTCCCTGGGAGAGCTTCCTTTATAAGTGCAGAGCCACAAATCTGAGACCTGAGATCTCGAATTGGACTGCTCAAGATATACGACAAAGCTCTTTACTCAAAAACATCATGAAGTGCTTGATTTGCTCTTTGGTTTTTCTAACTCTTGGTCCATTCTGTAAGTACTCTGGTGGACGGGAGATACGCGTCCATCCATCTCTGACTCCTTTCACCTTCTTTACTTACTATTCTTGTGGACACATCCAAGGCACTATGCACTGCACCCGGATTGCAAAGAAATCCATACAATCTGAATGCTTAACTCTGCATTTTGGGTTCTATTGATTTTAATTAGAATCAAAATCAGATCAAATGTCTATATTAATCCTATAACCATGCCCACTGACTGCAAGCATCTCATGAAAGGCGCTCTTTCCTAATTAAAAAAAAAAGTTGCAAGAAACCAGTTTTTCCCGATGCTGTTGCAAGGCCCTTTTATCTTCCTGAATGTCTGACTTTATTTTTCTGATCTCTTTGTACAGGTGTCCGGGCTGAGGTGCAGCTGGTCCAGTCTGGACCAGGAGTAGTGAAGCCTGGAGAGACCCTCAGCTTGACATGCACAGTCTCATTTTCTGATGCTAGTAAAAGAATTGGTGATTATTATTGGCACTGGGTGCGGCAGCCTCCTGGGAAAGTCCTGGAATGGATGGGACGTATTGACCCAGAAGACGACAGCACAGTTTACGCTCCAGCATTCCAACCCCGCATAAGCATCTCAGCCGATTCTTCCACGAATAAAATCCACATTCAGCTGACCTCCTCGACAGCTGCAGACACGGCCACATATTACTGTGCTAGAGAGACACAGTGAAGAGAATGAGGCAGAGACAGTTACAAAAAAATAAAAACCATTGAAGGGAAGTGGGTAGACTGAATTTCCTCTACACCCCACACATATTTGTTTTTGGTTTTCTATAGAAGGGAGACAATCTCAAAGGGAATCATTCATTAAGACTGCTTTCCTTTTGCTGAATCAGAGGCTGCTGTTTATAAGCTACCCACTTCTATCTTTCAACAGTTTGTAATTTAAAAATAAAACCCGCCTCAATTCTCAAATTCAAATCAGAACATGACAAAAATACACGACAGCTTTAAAGAAACGAAACTGATAAGCTATAAAATCAAAAATTAAAAAGTAGGCAGCAAAAACCAATTCTACCTACCACCTATCCTGCTCAAAAGAAAGGAAAGGAATGCTGCGATGAGTCACCCTCCAATGGGAGGAAGTTCCATAAGCAGGAGCCACCACCAAAAAGACCATGCTTCTGGTCACTGCCAGCCTCGCCTCCATCAGAGGTTGGAGCAGGTAGCTGGACCTTGGGTGACCGTGTGAACATGCAGGACTATTCATAAGAAGAGCAGGTGGCCCTTTAGGGAATCGGCCTTTTGTCTTTTGTTGCTTTATGCATCAAAATGAGCACTTAGTATTGTGCTCAGAAACTGTGGACCACTAACAAACCTTTCTACACTCGAATCATAAGGACAACATGGTTGTGTGGTCAAGAATCTGGCCACCAAATTCTGGAGCACCAACTGTAAGATGTTCTTTAATGGCAACACCATGTAGAGTACAAGTCAATAGCACAAGTGGTAGCAGCAAACGCATCTTTTCCCAGGAGTGGGCCCAGGGGCTGCAGCAGCCCAACCTGGTGGGAAGTGCTCCCTTCCAGGGCCACCCGCAAAACTCTCAGGAGCAAGTCCTAGTCCAGGAGCTTACTCAGTAGAAGCCATCTTCAAAGGTTCAAGTGTTCATAGACTAGATTAAAACATTTGTCCCTTTTGTTAGATCATCAGTAGATCCAGGCATCAGGATCCCCCAGTACCTGAAAATTTGATCTGCTAGACCTTGCCAAGTCTGGTTCTTTTATCCCCCTTTCTTCTGAAATGAAGCCCTGGACTGCAGTGCAAATCCCCTTCATGCAAATCCCCAGACAAACTCCTCCTCTTTAAATACCAGCATCCAAAGTCACTCTGTGCTTCGGCTGTGTCCATTTCACTTGGTAGGAAAGAAAGAGTGGACAAGAAGGGGGAAGAGATGGGATCCGTTCTGATTCTTCTGATTCTATTGGGCATGGCACCAGGTGAGGATTTGTGCAATGTGCAAAGACAACTAAGGGCCAAACTACACATGACAAATGACACTTGAACAGCAAGTGTATTTCTCTCTGTTCACTTGCCCTCCACTCAATCCACTTGCCGTTCAAGTGTCATTCGTCATGTGTAGCTTGGCCCTGAGGCACCCAACAAACGAAAAACTTGGGTCCGAGTCTCTTTTCTGCTCTTTTTTGCAGATCTCTCCTCCAGCCTCCAACTCACTGAGTCTGGCCCAGGAACGGTAAAGCCGGGAGAATCCTTCAAGCTGACCTGTGCTGTCTCCGGTGCTCAAGTCAATGGCAATTACTGGGACTGGATCCGCCAGCCACCCGGGAAAGGCTTGTTATGGATAGGACGGATCAGCAGCTCCGGTGGTACTAAATATAATCCGGCATTCAGCAGCCGAATGAGCATCACCAGGGACACCTCTAGGAATGAAGTCTACCTCCAACTGAGCTCCCTGAGAGCTGCAGACACTGCAACATATTATTGTGCGAGAGACACAGAGGAGCAAAGCAGTGGAGCGTCCAGGCAGAAACCACGCTCAGACTCCACCACCCACAGAGAAGTTTTGTTGTATCCATGTGGTCTATCATCCTCTTTTACATAGAAGCCAACCTAGTTTTGCAGGAAAGTCACAAACCAGACATAGAGGCCAAGCTCTGATGCTGCTTCCAGGTATTCAGAGATTAGCTGCCTCTGATTATGAAGGATTTCTTTTATGCCTTTTTCTAGTAACCATTGATGAACCTATCCTACATGAGTCTGTCTACTCTAAACCCCTTTTAATGCATTTATAGTCAAGGGCGAAGCATTGTTTTCATGTTAATGGTGACAAAGTGTCCTCCACCTTAACTAGCAGAGCTGATTATGTCATTCTCGAAAATTCCACAGAAGTGATGGAAATCTTGCCCTGTCATAGCCCCACCCATTTCTTGCATAGCTCCGCCCTCTCGGTGCTGTTTCTTCCTCATACCAAAGTGTGACAATCTGACAGACCCCAGGGCCTGGATTCGATATCTCTCTCATCAAAGTGACTCGTTCATGATCATTAACCAGTAAGGAATTGAGGATTTGAGCTATATTCTAGGGCTGTTCATACACACACTCACCCATACACACAAAGCCTTTCGTCACAGGTTTCAGCTGAAGGTTACATGGAGGGAAAGATGGTTGGCAATTGAACCTCCAAGTGAGGGTGAAGCAAACCTAAAACAACCTCCAAGACCATAGTGATAATTGGAATCAATGTTGGGATTATTATTAATAATAATAATAACCTTTTGGATATCAACAAAGCCTGGATCCTGCTGAAAAAGGTTTGCTAATGAAGAGAGGCAATTTTCACCCATTCCTTTCTCTCACTGCAGGCCACCTGTTCCAACTCCTGCTTTGATTGGAAGTCTCCCATCTACCATGACGAGTATTTTGAGAATAGTTTGGGATGAAGCAGGAGGAAGGAGATGTGAAACTGCAGCTCTATTGATGGCAATCTCTTCCATCAGCAGAGATTTAATACAAGACCCTAAAGGTTAATCTTCTTCGCAATAGCCCTGTCCCATTGATGCCTTTCATATACAAAAATGAATGCTCCCGCATGCCATTAAGCTACTTAATAGGCATAGAAAAGCATCAGCTGGCTTAACGGTAATGTGGAGTAACTGTAGAGTATTTGGCACATCCTAGAGCGTCTCACCTCAACATCATGATGTCACTTCCATTTTTCACCAGAAGTGATGTTGCTTGCACACCTGTTCCAGACCCGTAAAACTTCCTGGCGGAGGATTCCCCTGGCCTGGTAACCATAGTCATTAATTAATATTTTATATTAGCTCTGCTCAATCACCCCCTGAATCCACCATTTGACCTCAGACCAAAGATTCCAGCCACTCAGGGCCAAGCTACAAGTGACAAGTGACGCTTGAACGGCAAGTGGATCGAATGGAGAGCAAGTGGAGGGCAAATGAACAGGGAGGAATACAGTTGCCGTTCAAGTGTCATTCGTCACTTGTAGCTTGGCCCTCAGTGAAAGGACTTGCAGGTCCCCTTCTGTCCAGCACTCCTGATGGGGCAGGGAATTAAGGGATGATGCATGACTCTCAGGGCAGTAAGTTCAAATCCTGCAATAGTCATTTTGTTTTTTTGCTTGCTTACCCTCTCCCTTTCTGGGAATGAGCAACTTCAGTTTTCAAAAACTGTGCCTTCTGAATATTCTTCAAGAAAAATGCCATGTAGTTACTCAGAAGCTGATTCAAATCCCTTAAACCTTTAAAATCTGGTTGGTGAGGTTTTTCCCTGTTAATGGATACATGTGACATGTGATGATCTCATCACCAGAGCTGCACACCTGGATTTCATGGCCTCCATTGTCCTTAAACTCTTGATCTCCTAAGCCTACACATGTGTTTCCTTTTATCCACATTGCTTCTCACTGGCAGTTTTCAAGAAGAGGCTGGATGATTACTTGTCAGAGATGCTTTAGGCTGATCCTGCACTGGGCAGGGGGTTGGACTAGATGGTCTGTATGGACCCTTCCAACTCTATGATTCTACGACCCTTATGCCCTTTATGCAAAGCTCCCTGGCAGGCCCCTCCTGCTTAAATAGCATCATCCTCTATACCTCTACGGTGGGGCTGTCTCCTCCTTCTGCTATTAGCTGGAACCGGGAGCTCCCAGAGATAGGCCTGAAGCGGCTGGGAGACATTCGAAATGCTGCAGCTGGAGGAACCAGCGACTACAATTAAGCAGCCAAATCAGCAGGGACAACTCCAGGAACGAAGTCTCCCTCCAGCTGAGCCCCCTGACAGCTGCAGACACTGCAATGTATTCCTGTGAGAGCTATGCAGAGAGTTGAAGCAATGGAGCATCCAGGCAGAAACCGCACTCAGACTCCACCACCCGCACTCACATTGCCGGGTCTTGATCTCCAACAACCACGGTCTGCAAAGAACCAGATTCTAGTTATGGAAGTGGTGTTTGGGTAGCAAAGCGTTCATCATGATGATTGGCGTAGGGGATTATGCTGCCTTGTAGGATTCCATACCATGCACGTCAAAACGCACGTCTCTAGAGGCCCCTCCCTTGATTTCCGTAGCACGTCTTGCTATGCACCACTCGGTGGCAGCATTTCATATCAAAAAATGAATGCTCCGGCAGCACCTCCTGCCACAGGAGGTGGTGGCAGCTACAAGCATTGCCAGCTTCAAGAGGGGACTGGACAAATATATGGAGCAGAGGTCCATCAGTGGCTATTAGCCACAGGAGATAGATGGTATTCTCCTTGTGGGGAGGTGGTGCTCTGTTGTCTTGGTGCTGGAAGGAAGGCAGTGGGAGGGCTTCTGGTGTCCTGGCCTCACTGACAGTCCTTTAGATGGCACTGGATTTCTAGCCACTGTGTGTGACAGAATGTTGGACTGGATGGGCCACTGGCCTGATCCAACATGGCTTTGCTTATGTTCTTATGTTCTTAATTTTCAACAAATGCTCTGACTTAATAAATGAAAAATCTCGACGGGTTCCGTTTCCTTTTCTTCTCTCTTGCCCCTCTTTCTGCATCTTCCATACAGAATGAAAACCGAATGCTTCCAGTTGATATGCTTTGAAAAAGCCTTCCCATCCTTGATTCCTGCCTGCGTCAGCCTTTGGCCAAATGCAGATGGTAGCTGTGATTCCACTTTCGACAGGCCATTCTAATGGTATTTTGTATTAGCTCTGCTCTTTGACCTTTGGAATTACCGTTTGACCGCCCCTCCCCCCGGACCTATGGGATCCTCGCTTTTGACCCCAGTGGCTCTGCTCTGCATTGTTGGGCCTTGAGCCAGCATCCAGCCCTGGATGGGTCCCACTTCTGCTCAGATTTCTGCCTGCCAAGAGATGCCAACATTACCTACCGCCACTGCAGCTGCAGGACAAATGGGTCAGGGTCTTTGGAACCCTGTGGAACTCCTAGGAATGTCTTTGGGAATGCCTTGATGTTTCAAAGCTCATGAATTTGCATATCAGACTGGCTCAGAATCTCACTCATTTCCAATTGCTTTCATTTCAGGACAGATAAACAAGTTAAATGACTTGTCCCAACAGCAGAGGCTGCTCATTTTGTCTATGCATGGTTTCCTGCTCTGGTCTTAGCTTCTTCCAGCCAGGTTCTGGAATGTGTGTTTTATATGCCATTAAGGCACCTCCAACCTATGGCAACTCTATGAATGAAGGACCTCCAAAATGTCCTATCATTAACAGGCTTGATCAGATCTTGCAATCTGGAGGAGGCACGTATATAATAGTCTTTTGGGTTGTGTTAGCAATGAACAGGTTGTTGGCTGCACAAAATTCTGAGTCACTCTCCTGCTTCATTTTGTGATTCTAGTCCAAATTTTCTAACCATGTTTGATTCTGCTTTGTCTCCTACTTTTGCATTCCAGACATCTATGATTATCAGCAGATCTTGTTTAGGTATATGATCAATTTCTTCTTTGACACACATGTAAAAAATTTTCAGTTTCTTCCTCCTCATCATCTGTAGTTGGGGCACAAAATTGAATGATGTTTATATTAACAGGCCTTCCATAAAGTCTGATTGATATTAATCAGTCAGACTTTGCATTGTAGCTCTTGACTGCTTGTGCTATGTCTCTCCTCGCTATTAGAGCAACACTGTTTCTTTTAAGTTTGTAATTTCTGCTGTAAAAGGATATGAAATTGTCCCTTACCTTCCCCTGGTTATGACTGTACCATTCAATCACTCCCACCTCTAAGACACAGCGTCATTAAGCACTTTCTGAGGAGATTGCCTGTTGTATTTCAGCGTGAGTCACTGCCCGGGGATCAGAAGTGATGAATGCCCTAGGGATCACACCCAACCCATGCCAAGGGCAATGCGATCTGCAAATTAACTCCTACCAGAGATCATCCCAAGCCACAGCCTTCCACAAGCACAAACCGACAGCCACAAGCTCTTCAAAGGGCTCAATGTGGACTTTAAGTGATTCCGCACACGTTGGATAATGCACTTCCAATCCTCTTTATAGATCATTTGGAACGGGGTTTTTTTTGTGTGCGGAACAAAAAATCCACCTCAAATGATTGATAAAGTGCATTGAAAGTGCATTATCCAACGTGTGTGGAATCACCCAGTAGATTTGAGCAGCTGCACAGAACTTAGCAGCTTTGTAGTTCCAGTCTCAGGCTCCTGTAGAAGAAGGGAGGTATACAAGTCCTCCAATCCACCAAAGATTTTTTGGAGGATAGGAATGATAAATGCATATCTGAGATCACCAGAGAAGACAAAATGCAACAGAAGATCTTTTTTTATTCCCCTCTCTTTATTTTGTCTTGCTTCATTTCTGTATCTATATCATTCATCCCATTGTATCCTACTATATGTTTCATCCCACATTTATACATTTGTATTATATCCTCACATTCATCCCCATTCCATCCATTTAATTCTTCGAATCCAAGATAGGAACTGAGTCCAACTCTTACTAACCTCTGACTTTAACAGTAAATTTCCCCAGAGCAATTTCTAGCAGTATGCAAATTATCTCAGGGGCTCCCATTCAAATAGTACCCGTAGGATACTTTCAACTCCACTGTGGCTCAGGGGAGAGATTCAGTCTGTGCCTCTAATTTTTACATTTATCCTTTTCCACTCTAGGCCTAAAAAATGGCATCTGCCTTTACACCCCTTTTCCTCCTCCTTTTCCTACCAGGTGGGTTCCTCTTAAAATACTCCCAATCTACTCTACTTCTATGTAAAATGGTTTTTAGGCAACTTAATCTCTGCATTTCTTGATATTAAATTAATTTTCTTTTGATTAGGGAGATATGCTTTTCAAAGCCAAAAAATTTATGTTTTCTGACTGTGGTTCTTCTGTATCTTTCAAGGACTTTCATCTCAGCTCAAGCTCCAGGAATCTGGGCCAGGGGTGGTGAGACCCGGAGGGACCCTCGAGCTGACCTGTACAGTCACCGGTGGCTCAGTCACTAGCAGCAGCTGGTGGCACTGGGTTCGCCAGGCTCCCGGGAAAGGGCTGGTCTGGATGGGGCTCTGGACTGGTAGCACCATCTATGCTCCAGCTTTCAGTGGCCGAATCACCATCTCGGTGGATCCTTCGCAAACCAAGTACTTCCTGAGGCTGACCTCGGTGACGGCTGCAGATTCTGCCACATATTACTGTGCAAGAGACACAGTGGGAAAGACTCAACCAGGAGCCTGCCAAAAAAGCAGAAGTGGGCTGTGACTTTGAGCAGACTCCTTTCCAAGAAGGCCCATCTGTTGGAAATAAGTGAGGTTTTCTATTAGCAACGGTTGTACTTGTAGAGTATAAGGAATCTGTTTTACAATTCTTCAATCCTGACTCCACAGACTTAGTACCTAAAAATGCAGTCCTGGAGTGACGCAACAATAGAACACGCACTTGGTCAGGATTTAGTAGCCGCAGTGCCCGAGCAGGGAATGTGGATGGCACATTCAAAATCCCAAGTCAAAGAGACAATTGCACAGAAATAGAAAGGAGGAAAAAAATGGAACATGTCCAAGGAGACTGAACCTCAGTGAAAGCACTTAGGTGGTTAAGACCAATGAGAACCCAAAATGGGGATACAGTGTGCTGTGGTGGTAATGGGCACTGGACTAAGCCGGGAGAGGATTGGGTTCAAATTCATATGTTGCCATAGAGCTGCCTGGGGGGCTGTAGTCCTGGCAATTTCTCAGCCTAACGTAGCTCACAGATTATGACAATAGCAAAACCGTCATTTCTCAGGAACATATATAGATGGTGGACTGGCCAAAACTTTGCAAAAGTGCCTTTGGCTGTGGCCTCCACCTGAACACTTAGATGCAAGGGAGGGAATTACATAAGCAGGAGCCACCAGGAAAAAGGCCATGCTTCTGGGCACTGCCAGCGTTACTTCCACAAGAAGCGTGGTCTTGGTTAATAATTTAAGCAAGCAGGCCTACTCACAGGGAGTGCATCTGGTCCTTTCGGGGTGTGACCTTTTGTTTTCTAGGGCTTTCTGAGTTAAAACCAGCACTTGACATTGTGCCCAAAAATCTGTGAATTGTTAAGAAATCTTGCCACACTGGCATCATATCATCAACATTGTTGTGTGGTCAAGAATCTGACCACTATATTCTAGAGCACCAACTGCAGGATGCCCTTTAATGGCAACACCTTGTTGAGTATCAGTTAATAGCATGGGTGGTATTAGCAAGTCCATCATCTCCCAGGATTAGAGACAAGGGTTGCGCCAGCCCAAAGTGGTGGAAAGTGCTCCCATCCAGGGCCACAAGCGAAACCTCCAGGAGTAAGTCTATTCCAGGAGCAGGTTGGGCTGACCCAGTAGAAGCCATCAGATTTCCTAGTGATGATGGGTGCATGAGGGATGTCTAACTGCACCAAAAGCTCCCAGGACCGAGAAGCAAAAAGTGGAATCTTTGCCTATGAAAAATGTAACTGACCTTCATTCATTCAAAGGCAGCAGCAAAATTCTTGCACATTGGACAGCCCTGACCCCAAAAGTCCCCGAACTGGTTCTGTATTCAAGGGGACAGAGCCACTTCACCTAGCGAGGGGTTTGCACCTTGTGCTATGCACCACCAGGTGGCAGTGTTTCATATAGTGAAAGGAACGCTCCCGTCGCTATTTTGAATTAATGCTCTCGCATGATACATGGGTTGGGGACTTTGGAACCCATGGAACTCCTAAGGTTGTCCTTGGGAGTGCATTGAGGTTTCAATGCCCAGAGAAGTTAAATATTTCCGATTACTGTCATGTCACGAATGATAAACAAGTTAAATAACTTGTCTCGATAGCAGAGGATGCTCATTTTGTCTCTGCATGATTTCTTGCTCTGGCTTCACCTTCTTCCAAACAAGCTCTGTAAAGGATACAAGATTCTCCCCCGCCTTGCCCCTGGGCGTGACTGTCACATTCAATCACTTCCATCCCTAAGAAGCAACATCATTAAGTACTTTCCGAGGAGGTTGCCTGTTGCATTTCAGCATGAGTCACTGTTCATGTCTCAGAAACCATAGATGTCTTGGGAATCACACCCAACCCTCGCCAAAGGCAATGCTATCTGCACATTTGTGCCTGCCAGAGACCACCCCAAACTTCAGCCTCCCACAAGCACAAACCATCAGCCACAAACTCTTTGATGGGGTTCATATGAGCCAACATTCTCTTAAAACCCTGTCCTTTCTACTTAATCAATGAATGGTTTATTATGGTCAGGGATAAGCAAAATAAAACATAAAATATCAAGAATACTTACAGGAAAGAGTTAACATTAAAAATTAGAAAAATAATATATAATAATTAAGTCAGCATTGAACTATGAAAGTTTCTAGTGGCTGCACGTATCTAGTGACTCTCTGTAGTTTCAGGCTTAAGGTCTGCTAGAAAAATGGAGGTATACAATTCTTCCAATGTACCAAAGGTTTTTCGGAGGGCAGGAGTGAGAGATACATATCTGAGATCACTACAGCAGAGGCAACGCAGCAGAAGGTCTTTTTTTACTCCATTGTTTCTTGTTCCATTTTTATATCTATATCATTGAAATCATAGCATGTTCAATTATATATTTTTATTACATCCTTACACTCATTCACATTCAATCCAGCTGATTCCATCTGAACAGAAGCCATCTCTGACTGAGATTTGAAAAGGCTTCAGGCTTTATCAGGTTTTCAAAGTGCTACTAACCAGAGCAATTTCTAGAGATATGCAAATAATCCCAGGGGCTCCCATTCAAATAGTACCCATACAAGGGTTTTGATCTTCGCTGAGGCTCAGGGGAGACAGTCTGTGGCTCCATTTTTTACATTTATCATTTTCCACTCAAGGCCTAAAAATGGCATCTGCCTCCACTCCCTTTTTCTTCCTCCTTCTGCTCCCAGGTGGGTGCCTCCTAAAAGACTCCCAATCTAGTCTACAGCTCCATAAAATGACTTTTAGATAATTTAAACTTTGATTTCCTTGATATTAAATTGATTTTCTTGTGATTAGGGGGATATGCTTTTCAAAGACGAAAAGTTTATGTCTGACTGTGGTTCTTCTATATCTTTCAAGGACTTTCATCCCAGCTCCAGCTCCAGGAATCTGGGCCCGGAGTGGTGAGACCCGGCGGGACCCTCGAGCTGACCTGTACAGTCACTGGCAGCTCAGTCACAAGCAGCTACTGGTGGAGTTGGGTTCGCCAGACTCCTGGGAAAGGACTGGACTGGATGGGGGGCTGGGCTGGGAATACATACTATGCTCCAGCTTTCAGTGGCCGAATCACCATCTCGGTGGATCCTTCGCAAACCAAGTACTTCCTGAGGCTGACCTCGGTGACGGCTGCAGATTCTGCCATGTATTACTGTGCAAGCGACACAGTGGGTCAAACTCAAGCAGGAGCCTGCCAAAAAAGCAGAAGTGGGCTGTGACTTTGAGCAGACTCCTTTCCAAGAAGGCCCATCTGTTGGAAATAGGCAGGGTTTTCTATTGACAATGGTTTTACTTGTACAAAGCATTGAAAGCCTCCAGGTGGTGGCTGGAGATCTCCTGGAATTACAACTGATCTCCAGGTCACAGGCATCAGTTCACCTGGAGAAAACGGCTGCTTTGGAGGGAGGACTCTATGGAATTATACCATGATGAGGTCCTTCGCCTCCCTGGCCATCTCCTGGTTTCACCCCCCAAATCACCAGGAATTTCCCAACTTGGAGATGGCAACCCTCCTTGTACAGCAGAGCAGATTGATTTTACAATTCTTTCCTGACTCATCAAACATGATGCCTACCCTGGAGATGAGTGAGGTGATAGATGTCGCAGCCAGATTGCCCCTGCCTTACCCCAGGGCATGACTGTCACATTCAATCTCTTCCACTCCTAAGAGGTAATATCATTAAGTATTTTCCATAGAGGTTGCCTGTTGCATTCCAGCATGAGTCACCGTTCAGGGCTCAGAAGCCATGGGGATCACACCCAACCCTTGCCAAAGGCAAATTTGTGCCTGCCAGAGATCACCCCAAACTACACCCTTCCATCAGAAAAAGCTCTTCAGCAAGGTTCATGCGAGCCAACATTCTCTTCCAACCGTGTCCTCTCTGCTCAATCCATCAATCGTTTATTATGACAGATGCAAGCAAAATGAGAGGTATAATAACAAGAACTCATTTCCCAGAAACATAAGCAAATGGTGGACCTGCCAAAACTTTGCAAAAGTGTCGTGGGCAGTGGCCTCCACCTGAACACAAGGGAGAGAGTTAGATAAGCAGGAAAGAGGCCACACTTCTGGTCACTGCCAGCCTTATTTGCACAAGAAGCGGGACCTTGGGTGACAATGTGAGCGTGCAGGCCTACTTACAGAGATGCAGAGGAGTTAGCCGTGTTAGTCTGTAGTAGCAAAATCAAAAAGAGTCCAGTAGCACCTTTAAGACTAACCAACTTTATTGTAGCATAAGCTTTCAAGAATCACAGATGCATCTGACGAAGAGAACTGTGATTCTCAAAAGCTTATGCTACAATAAAGTTGGTTAGTCTTAAAGGTGCTACTGGACTCTTTTTTATTTTATTTACAGGGAGAGCATCTGGTTCTTTCGGGGTGTGACCTTTTGGTTTCTAGGGCCTTCTGAGTTAAAACCTGCACTTGACATTGTGCCCAAAAATCTGTGAATTGTTAACAAATCTTTCCACACTGGCATATCGGCAACATTGCTGTGCGGTCAAGAATCTGGCCACCAAATTATACAGCACCAACTGACAGATGCCCTTTAATGGCAGTGCCATGTAGAGAACAAGTTAATAGCATGACTGGTAGTAGCAAGTCCGTCATCTCCCAGGATTAGAGACAAGGGTTGCGCCAGCCCAAAGTGGTGGAAAGTGCTCCGAGCCAGGGCCACATGCAAAACCTCCAGGAGTAAGTCTATTCCAGGAGCAGGTTGGGCTGACCCAGTAGAAGCCATTAGATTTCCTAGTGATGATCCCAAAAGTCCCCAAACTGGTTCTGTACTCTAGGGGACAGCGACTCCTCCTAGTGAGAGTTTTGCACCACATGCTATGCACCACCAGGTGGCAGTGTTTCATATCGTGAAAGGAACGCTCCCATCACTATTTTGAATTAATGCTCCCGCATGACAAATGAAAAATCAAGAGGAGTTCGACTTGTTTTTCAACTGCTTTTTCTTCTCTCTCACCCCTCTCTGCTCCTTTCATACAGAATGATAAATGAATGCTCCCACTTGATATCTGAAATCACTATAGCAGGGGCAACGCAGCAGAAGGTCTTTTTTTATTCCATTGTTTCTTGTTCCATGTTTATATCTATATCATTCAAATCACTGCATGTTCAATTATATTTTTTTATTACATCCTTACACTCATTCACATTCAATCCATCTGATTCCATCTGAGCAGAGGCCAACTCTGACTGAGATTTGAAAAGGCTTCAGGCTTTATCCGTTTTTCAAAGCGCTACTAACCAGAGCAATTTCTACAGATATGCAAATTATCCCAGGGGCTCCCATTCAAATAGTACCCATAAAAGGGTTTTCATCTTCACTGAGGCTCAGGGGAGACACTCAGTCTGTGGCTCCATTTTTTACATTTATCATTTTCCACTCTAGGCCTAAAAATGGCATCTGCCTTCACTCCCTTTTTCCTCCTCCTCCTGCTCCCAGGTGGGTGCCTCCTAAAAGACTCCCAGTCGAGGCTACAGCTCTGTAAAATGACTTTTAGATAATTTAATCTTTGATTTCCTTAATATTAAATTGATTTTCTTGTGATTAGGGGGATATGCTTTTCAAAGATGAAAAGTTTATGTCTGACTGTGGTTCTTCTGTATCTTTCAAGGACTTTCATCTCAGCTCCAGCTCCAGGAATCTGGGCCAGGAGTGGTGAGACCCGGCGGGACCCTCGAGCTGACCTGTACAGTCACTGGAGCCTCAGTCACAAGCAGCTACTATTGGAACTGGGTCCGCCAGGCTCCTGGGAAAGGGCTCGTCTGGATGGGGTACTGGACTGGTTGGACAAGCTATGCTCCAGCTTTCAGAGACCGAATCACCATCTCGGTGGATCCTTCGCAAACCAAGTACTTCCTGAGGCTGACCTCGGTGACGGCTGCAGATTCTGCCATGTATTACTGTGCAAGCGACACAGTGGGTCAAACTCAAGCAGGAGCCTGCCAAAAAAGGAGAAGTGGGCTGTGACTTTGAGCAGACTCCTTTCCAAGAAGGCCCATCTGTTGGAAATAGGCGAGGTTTTCTGTTGGCAACGGTTTTACTTGTACATAGAGTTGAAAGCCTCCAGGTGGTGGCTGGAGATCTCCTGGAATTACAACTGATCTCCAGGTCACAGGCATCAGTTCACCTGGAGAAAATGGCTGCTTTGGAGGGTGGACTCTAAGGAATTAAACCATGATGAGGTCCTTTGCCTCCCTAAACCTGGCCATCTCCTGGTTTCACCGCCCAAATCACCAGGAATTTCCCAGCTTGGAGATGGCAACCCTACTTGTACAGCATAGCAGATTGATTTTACAATTCTTTCCTGACTCATCAAACATGATGCCTACCCTGGAGATCAATGAGGTGACAGATGTCGCAGCCAGTTTGCCCCTGCCTTACTCCGGGGCATGACTGTCACATTCAATCTCTTCCACCCCTAAGAGGTAATATCATTAAGTATTTTCCAAGGAGGTTGCCTGTTGCATTTCAGCATGAGTCACCGTTCAGGGCTCAGAAGCCATGGGGATCACACCCAACCCTTGCCAAAGGCAAATTTGTGCCTGCCAGAGATCACCCCAAACTACACCCTTCCATCAGAAAAAGCTCTTCAGCAAGGTTCATGCGAGCCAACATTCTCTTCCGACCCTGTGCTCTCTGCTCAATCCGTCAATCATTTATTATTCTTCTGTATCTTTCAAGGACTTTCATCCCAGCTCCAGCTCCAGGAATCTGGGCCAGGGGTGGCGAGACCCTCGAGCTGACCTGTACCGTCACTGGAGCCTCAGTTACAAGCAGCTATTGGTGGAACTGGGTCCGCCAGGCTCCCGGGAAAGGGCTGGTCTGGATGGGGTACTGGACTGGTAGCACCAGCTATGCTCCAGCTTTCAGTGGCCGAATCACCATCTCGGTGGATCCTTCGCAAACCAAGTACTTCTTGAGGCTGACCTCAGTGACGGCTGCAGATTCTGCCATGTGATACTGTGCAAGAGACACAGTGGGTCAAACTCAAGCAGGAGCCTGCCAAAAAAGCAGAAGTGGGCTGTGACTTTGAGCAGACTCCTTTCCAAGAAGGCCCATCTGTTGGAAATAGGTGGAGTTTTCTGGTGGCAATGGTTTTACTTGTACATAGGGTTGAAAGCCTCCAGGTGGTGGCTGGAGATCTCCTGGAATTACAACTGATCTCCAGGTCACAGGCATCAGTTCACCTGGAGAAAATGGCTGCTTTGGAGGGTGGACTCTATGGAATTATATCATGATGAGGTCCTTTGCCTCCCTAAACCTGGCCATCTCCTGGTTTCACCCCCCAAATCACCAGGAATTTCCCAACTTGGAGATGGCAATCCTACTTGTACAGCATAGCAGATTGATTTTACAATTCTTTCCTGACTCATCAAACATGATGCCTACCCTGGAGATCAATGAGGTGACAGATGTCGCAGCCAGATTGCCCCTGCCTTACCCCGGGGCATGACTGTCACATTCAATCACTTCCACCCCTAAGAGGTAATATCATTAAGTATTTTCCAAGGAGGTTGCCTGTTGCATTTCAGCATGAGTCACCATTCAGGGCTCAGAAGCCATGGATGCCCTGGGGATCACACCCAACCCTTGCCAAAGGCAATGCTGTCTGCAAATTTGTGCCTTCCAGACACTCCTCCAAACTACACCCTTCCATCAGAAAAAGCTCTTCAACAAGGTTCATGTGAGCCAACATTCTCTTCCAACCGTGTCCTCTCTGCTCAATCCATCTATAGTTTATTATGACAGATGCAAGCAAATGAGATGTTTAATAACAAGAATAGTTTACGGGAGTTACATTAAAAATGCAAAAATAATGTACAATAAATCAGCATTGAACTATGACAGTTTCTAATGGCTGTACATGCCTAACAACTGTCTGTATTTCCAGGCTCAAAGTTTGCTAGAAGAAAGGAGGTATACAAGTCCTCCAATGTACCAGAGGTTCTTGGGAGGGCAGGCGTGATAAATACATATCTGTGAGCCAAGCTACACATGACGAATGACACTTGAACGGCAAGTGTATTTCTCCCTGTTCACTTGCCCTCCACTCAATCCACTTGCCATTCAAGTGTTATTCGTCATGTGTAGCTTGGCCCTGAGATCACCATAATAATGGACACACCGACAGCAGAAGGTCTTTTTTCACTCCAGTTTGTCTTGGTTCACTTCTATATCTGTGTCATTCATCCCACTGTCTCTTTAGTTATATATTTTCATTGTATCCTTACATTCATTCCCATTCCATCCATCTGAGTCTCTGAGGGCCAAGCTACAAGTGACGAATGACACTTGAACAGCAAGTGTATTTCTCCCTGTTCACTTGCCCCCCACTCGATCCACTTGCTGTTCAAGTGTCATTCGTCACGTATAGCTTGGCCCTGAGTCACAGATATGAACAGAGGCCAACTCCGACTGAGATTTGAAAAGGCTTCTGGCTTTATCAGGTTTTCAAAGTGCCACTAACCAGAGTAATTTCTAGCAATATGCAAATTATCTCAGGGGCTCCCATTCAAATAGTACCCCTAGGAGAATTTCATCTTCATTGTGGTTCAGGGGAGACACTCAGTCTGTGGCTCCATTTTTTACATTTATCATTTTGCACTCAAGGCCTAAAAATGGCATCTGCCTTCACTCCCTTTTTCCTCCTCCTCCTGCTCCCAGGTGGGTGCCTCCTAAAAGACTCCCAATCTAGTCTACAGCGCCATAAAATGATTTTTAGATAATTTAATCTTTGATTTCTTTAGATTAGGGGGATATGCTTTTCAAAGATGAAAAGTTTATGTAGGGCTATCTTGTCTGACTGCGGTTCTTCTGTATCTTTCAAGGACTTTCATCCCAGCTCCAGCTCCAGGAATCTGGGTCAGAAGTGGTGAGACCCGGAGGGACCGTCGAGCTGACCTGTACAGTCACCGGTGGCTCAATCACAAGCAGCTACAATTGGCACTGGGTTCACCAGAATCCTGGGAAAGGGCTGGTCTGGATGGGGCTTTGGACCGGTGGGAGAGTATATTCTGCTCCAGCTTTCAGTGGCCGAATCACCATCTCTGTGAATCCTTCGCAAGCCAAGTACTTCCTGCGGCTGACCTCGGTGACGGCTGCAGATTCTGCCATGTATTACTGTGCAAGACAACCCACAGTGGGTTAAACTCTAGCAGGAGTCAGCCCAAAAAAGCAGAAGTGGGCTGTAACCAAGCAGACTCCCTTCCAACAAGGCCAACTGTTGGAAATAGGCGAGGTTTCATGCCGGCCATAGTTTTACTTGTTCAGTATGGATCCATTATACAACTCCTGGCTCCACAGACATAATGCCTAAGCTACAGTCCTTGGATGACCCAAGCAAAGAAGATGCACTCCGTCAGGATTTAGCAGCCACAATTTGTTTATTTGTTTATTTGTTTATTTGTTTATTTGTTTATTTGTTTATTTGTTTATTTGTTTATTTGTTTATTTGTTTATTTGTTTATTTGTTTATTTCCATTTCTATTCCGCCCTCCCTGCAATAGCAGGCTCAGGGTGGATTACATACAATATAAAACTTGAATATATATATAAAACAAAATCACATAAGTATTATAAATATTATAATATTATAAATTGCACAGACACACAGATAATAAATATTATAAATTGCACAGACACAGAAAATCACAAGGTACTGTTACCAGGAAAAAAAAATGGAACCTGACCAAGTATTCTAAGCCTCAGGGAAAACACTGAGTTGGTTAAGACTAATGAGATCCCTGAAATGAAATCCAGTCTGTTATGGTCATGTTGAGGACTGGACCAAACCAAAAGAGTCGTGGGGCTCAAATTCATATGTTGCCATGCAGCTCTGTAAGGGGGCTGGATTCCTGGCAATTTCTCAGCCTAACATGCCTCACAGAATATGACAGTAGTAAAACCATCATTTCCCAGGAAGATATGTAGACGGTACAAAATGAGTGAATCCTCCTCTCCCCACAGCAATCCCGGGTCTTTTAAACCTACAGCTCCCAGGTAAAATTGCAAAACTCAACACTTAAGCAGCACGTGCCAGGCGTCACTGTGTGGTGCAACCCTCAGACCACTGGCTCTTAAGTCTCCTGCCTGACAAGTACATGCAAATTCCACTGGGAGAGCTTCTTTTATAAGTGCAAAGCCACAAATTTGAGACCTGAGATCTCAAATTGGACTGCTCCAGATAAACCACAAGGCTTTTTACTCCAAAACATCATGAAGTGCATGATATGCTCTTTGGTTTTTTTAATGCTTGGTCCATTCGGTAAGTACTCTGGTGGAAGGGCTCTGTGTTTATCCATCCCTGTTTCCTTTCACAATGTCAAGTTACTATTTTGTGGCCACATCCAAGACACTATTCCCTTTGCCTGGATTGCAAAGAAATCCATAGGGCCTGCCTGCTTATCTCTGTATTTAGGGATCTATTGATTTTAACAAGAATCAACATTAGGTCAAATCAGTCCTATGACCATTCTCGCTGACTGCATGCATCTTTTGAAAGGGGATGTGGACTAAATAAAAAACGAGCTACAAGAAACCAAGTTCTCCCAATGATTTTGTCAAGCTCTTTTATCTTTCTGAACGTGTGATTCTAATTTTTCTGATCTCTTTCCACAGGTGTCCTGGCTCAGGTGCAGCTGGTCCAGTCTGGATCAGCAGTGGTGAAGCCTGGCGGTACCCTCAGCCTGACTTGCACAGTCTCATTTTCTGATGCTAGTAAAAGCATCAATGATTATGCTTGGAGCTGGATCCGGCAGCCTCCTGGGAAAGGCCTGGAATGGATGGGAGATATAGACCCAGCAGATGACAGCACAGATTATGCTCCGGCATTCCAATCCCGGATAAGCATCTCAGCCGATTTTTCCACTAATAAGATCCACCTTCGACTGAGCTCCGTAGCAGCTGCAGACACGGCCACATATTACTGTGCTGGAGAGACACAGTGAGGAGACTAGAGCAGGGACCCATACAAAAAAACAGGAAAGGGAAGCAGCTGGCATGAATTTTACTGGGCCCTCGCCCCACTCACATTTATTATTTTTCTGTATGAAGGAGACAGTCCCAAAGGGGAATCATTCATTAGGATTGCTTTCCTTTGGCTGAATCATTGGCCGTTTCCACACACGTTGAATAATCCACTTTCAATACGCTTTAGTGCACTTTTGTAATGGATTTTCCATGTGTGGAACAAGAAATCCACTTCTAAAGGATAACTAAAGTGCATTGAAAGTGCATTATTCAACGTGTGTGGAAATGGCCATTGTCTGTCACCAACCCACTTCTATCTTTCAACTTGTTTAATTTTTTTTTTAAAAAACTCAGTTGTCATATTGAAATCAGAATAAGACAAAAATGCACACACCATCCTTAAAGCAATGAAATCAATAAACTATAAAATCCTACAGTAGGCAGCAAAAACTCATTCTACCCACCACCTACCCCGCTCAAAGGGAAGGAAAGGAATGATGGGGATCAGTCAGCCTCCATGGGACGGAGTTACACAAGCAGGAGCCACCAGCAAGAAGGCCACGCTTCTGGTCACTGCCAGCTTTGCTTCCATCAGAGGATGAAGCAGGAAGCAGGACCTTGGGTGACAACGTGAGCATGCAGGCCTATTCCCAGGGAGAGCATCTGGTCCTTTCAGGATGTGGCCTTTTGGCATCTAGGAGTGTATTGTGCCAGCTGCACTGGTTACCAGTGGAGTATCGAATCAGGTTCAAGGTTTTGGAATTAACCTATAAAGCCCTGTGCAGACTGGTACCAGCGTATCTGTGGGACCGCCTCTCTCCATATGAACCCCAGAGGACTCTTCGCTCCAATGGTAAACATCTGTTGAAGGTCCCTGGCCCTAGGGAGGCCCGCCTGGCATCGACCAGGGCCAGGGCTTTTTCGGTCCTGGCCCCAGCCTGGTGGAATGCTTTAATAAGACCAGGGCCTGGCAGGACTTATCATCTTTCCGCCAGGCCTGTAAGACAGAGCTGTTCCGCCAGGCATATGGTTGATGCTAGGTGGAGCCCCCCATATAGTTGAGTATGGACTGTGCCCTCCCCACTGGTGACATCTCCATCTGTTGAATACTCCCAAATGCTCTGGTGCTGCTGAGCTAAAGGGTTGTGCCCTGTGCCTACGTATAGTTTTAAATGGTATCTGATGTAATTTTAACTTTGCATGCAAATTGTGATCTGCCCTGAGCCTGCTGGTGTGGGGAAGGCAGAACACAAATCTAATAAATGAAATATAAGATAACATGGGCACTCAGTTTTGTGCCAAAAAATAGGTGAGCTGCTAACAAATGTTTCCACACTGGCATCATATCATCAACACTGTTCTGCGGTCAAGAATCCTGCCACCAAATTCCAAAGCACCAATGCAGGACAGGACACTCTATAATGGCAACATTATGTAGAGTACACGTTAATAGCAGGAGTAGGAGTAGCAAGTATATCATTTCCCAGGAGCGGACAGAGGGGTTGCAGCAGCTCATGCTGGTGAAAAGTGCTCCCGTCCAAGGCCACCAGCGAAACCTTCAGGAGCAAGTCCTAGTCCAGGGACTAGTTAGGCAAGACTATAAGTGATGCCAGACAAGTTGTTTGTTCCTTTTCTTAGATCATCAGTAGATCCTCCCATATTGCAAGAGATTGCAAACTGTGCTTCTTTTTATCCTCCTTTCTTTGGAAATGCAGCTCTGGACTGAAGACCCTTTATGCAAATTTCCAGATAAACTCCTCCTCTTTAAATACCAGCACACAAAGTGCCTCTATGGTTCGGCCGTGTCCATTTGAGTTGTTAGGAAAGAAAGAGTGAGCGGGAAGGGGAAAGAGATGGGATCCATTCTGATTATGCTCTTTCTATTGAGCATGGCAGCAGGTGAGGATTTGTGCATTATGTAAAGAAAATTGAAACAACCAACAAAACAGAACCACAGGTGTGACTCTCATTTCTGCCCTTTTTTGCAGACCTCTCCTCCAGCCTCCAGCTGACTGAGTCTGGGCCAGGAACGGTAAAGCCAGGATCATCCTTCAAACTGACCTGTGCTGTCTCCGGTGCTCAAGTCAATGGCAATTACTGGGACTGGATCCGCCAGCCACCCGGGAAAGGCTTGTTATGGATAGCAGAGATCAGCAGCTCTGGCAGCACTTACTACAATCCAGCATTCAGCAGCCGAACAAGCATCACCAGGGACACCTCCAGGAATGAAGTCTACCTCCAACTGAGTTCCCTGACAGCTGCAGACACTGCGACATATTACTGTGCAAGAGGCACAGAGACGCAAAGCAATGGAGCGTCCAGGCAAAAAACCACACTTAGATTTCGCCTCGCACACAGAAGCTGTATTGTGTCTTCATCTCCTGCCCTAAGAACGTAAGAGTCCTCCTGAATCAGGGCCAAGCTAGAAGTGATGAATGGCAAGTGAACAGACTCACGTGTATTCCTCCCTGTTCACTTGCACTCCACTTGCACTCCACTCGATCACGCAAGTGAACAGGGAGGAATACACGTGAGTCTGTTCGCTTGCCATTCATCACCTCTAGCTTGGCCCTGATTCAGGAGGACTCTTACATTCTTAGGGCAGGAGATGAAGACACAACCCAGCTTCTGTGTGCGAGGTGAAATCTCCCGGCCCCATACTATTTCAGAGCTCTCTCAGCTACAACCACCTCACAGGGTAATCATTGTGGGGATAATAATAACACCCTTTATAAACTGCTCTGAGTGTGCGTTAAGTTGTCCTCAAGGGTGGTAAGTTAATGGAATGTTATTATTATTATTGTGTCTCCTTAATCATTTTTTTTTCTAAATTAAACGTAACCAGCCAATCAAATGGAAGGTGCTTCTGCCTCTTTCATTGTTTTGGTTGCCCTATTCTGAACCTTCTGCTATGCTCAAATATTCTTCTTGACATACAGCACTGAGAACAGTACACAGTATCCCAAATGCAGGCGCGCTACAGCTCAATTGGGGGGCATTACAATAGGGACAGTTTTCTTTTCAGCCCCTTTCCAAATTATTGTTGGCCTAGAAGTTCCCCTCATTACTGCTACCACACCTTAACGGGGCTGAGTACGGGAAAAAAATTATTTCCTCATGCATCATAGCCGTTGCTAAATTTATAAGTGTGCCTTTACCGGGGTGTTGGCCACATCACTTCAACCACCCATGCAATCCCACCGTAACTTTTCAAATCAGAACAGAAAAGCTATTCGTACAGTCAAATTACATATAGACTTGAGCGCCATCTAGCTGCTGATCAGAAAGCATGAAGGGGTGAGCAGCAGATAGGAAGCAGAAGACTCAGGAAAAAGGGCCACTCTACATTGCCGACTTACTGGTTGAGCCCAAGTACACATGCCATCGCGACCACACTTAACGGTGAGTTTATGAATCCGTGCATGGACCAGAATATGCAAATGTCGAGAATATAATGGACACGGGCAATTGAGGTAAATGAGGAATACTGACACTCGCTCAGTCACGTGAAATTCGTATCGTGTGGTCCGACTCTAAGACTAGTGAGAGTATGGCACACCTAACTATGCACCACTAGGTGGCAGCATTTCATATAGAAAAGTGAACGCTCCAGTACCATTTTGGTACTTCATAGGCATTGACAAGTCCTACCTGATTTACTGATAATGTGGAGTAATTGTAGAGTTTTGGCAAATCCTAGAGTGTTCCACCCTAACATCATGATGTCACTTCCAGTTTTCACTAGAAGTGAGGTCACATGCCAGTCTGATTCCAGCGCATCTGTTCCAGACCCATAAATTCTCCTAGATCATGACCAAATCCACTTGAAACATTGATCTACTTTGCTCGGGCAGCAAATGTGCTTCCTTTTATCCATTCTGGGCCATAGGCCCTTTATGCAAAGCTCCCCAGCAGCTCTTCCTGCTTAAATAGCATCATCTGCTGTATCTCCGCTACAGACTCCGTTTTCTTCTGTATGTAAAGAACCAAGAGGGGTGAGAGAGAAGGAAGGATGGAACCTATCATGATTTCTCTCATTCTAGTGAGCATTGCATCAGGTGAGGATTTATGCACTCAGTAAAGATAAATGACATACACAACAAGGCTGAGTCCAGGGACTGGCTCTCACTCTGTTCTCCCTTTTTTTCAGGCATTTTTTCCAGTCCCCAGCTGACCCAGTCTGGCCCAATAATGGTGAAGCCAGGAGGGTCCTTCAAAGTGAACTGCATGGTCTCCGGGGTCCAAGTCAGTGATTATTACTGGGAATGGACCCGACAGCTTCCAAGGAAAGACTTCGAATGGCTGGGATTCATTCGGGACAGTGCGAGACAAGGAACCACTCAGAACAAACCAGCATTCGTCAGCCGAACGAGCATCACCAGGGACACCTCCAGGAATGAAGTCTACCTCCAGCTGAGGTCTGTGACGGCTGCAGACACTGCAACGTATTACTGTGCAAGTCGCACAGAGAGGCGAAGCAATGGAGCATCCAGGCAGAAACCACACTCAGAATCTACTCACGTCACGAAGTCTTGGCCTCCAACAACCACAGTCCACAGAGAACCACAATCTGGGTAAAGCGTTTTTATTTATGTAGCAAAATACCCATTGTGATGATTGGCAGAGAGGATTATGTTGCCCTATGGACTTCCACACATGCCTTTTCAAACTATAGGCCCCACCTTTTCATCCCCATAGCTCTCGCTCCAAGTGTGTTTCTTCCTCATACCAGTGTGTCTGGGACTGTCTTTGATGAACATCTCATAAAAGTGATTCAGTCTGTATTATTCACTGGTTAGGAACTGTTGAGGCATTGTGGACCTGACCAGTTATTGATTTAATTTTTTCTTAATAGTTTTCCTAGCGATGGGTGCAAGTGAGATGTGAAACTGCACCAGAAGCTCCCGGGATCAAGCAGCAAAAAGTGAAGTCTTTCCCTCTGAAAATGTAAGTGGCAGTCAATCGTTAAATGGCAACAGCAACAACTATGCACATCGGACAGCCCTGGTCCCAAATGTATTCCTGTATCCAAACAGACAGGCTCGCTTAAACTGGGGACTTTCGCACGTCTCACTATGTACCACTAGGTGGCAGCATTTCATATTGCAAAATGAACCCTCCCACCGCCATTTTAAACAAGTGCTCCCACCTGATAAAGAAAAATCACAATGGGTCCAGTTTCCTTTTCTTCTCTTTCACCCCTTTCTGTTCCTTTCATACAGAATGAAAAATGAATGCAGTCGCTCAATAAGCTCTGAAAAAACCTTTCGTTCTGTAACTCTTGGCTGCTTCTGGCCAAACACAATGCAGCTGTGATCCTACTTTTGGCAGGCCATGCTAATAGTATTTTATATTAGCGCCTCCCTTGAACCCCTTAACTCTGTGGTTTGATTCCTGTCCCTGGACCTGTGAGCTTCTCTCCTTTGAGCCAGCAGTTCTGCTCTGGATTGGTAGGACTTCAGTTGGCCTCCAACCTTGGCTGGGGCCTACTCCTGCTCAGATTTGTGCCTGCCAAGAGATGCCAACATTACCTACTGCCACAGCAGCATTAAGTCAAATGGGTTGGGGACTTTGGAACTTCATGGAACTCCTACGAATGTCTTTGGAAGCACATTGAGGTGTCAAAGCTCTGCATACCTCCATATTGAGTCACAGAATCGTCATTGCTGTCAGGTGGCCATCTGGCCTCTTCTTACATAACTCCAAGGAAGGAGAGCCCACCACCTCCCGAGGAAGCCTGTTCCAATTACTCTGTCAGAAAGTGCTTCATAATGTTTAACCAAAAACTCTTTCACTTTAATTTTAACCCATTGTTTCTAGTCTGACTTTCTAGGGCAACAGAGAACAACTCCACTCCATCCTCTATGTGATAGCCCTTCAAATACTTGGAAGAGGGCTGTCATATCACTTCTTAGTCGCCTCCTCTCCAGGCTAAACATACCCAGTTCTTTCAACCTTTCCTCATAAGAGGAAAGACCCCTCACCATCTTTGTTGCCCTCCTTTGGACTCATTTCAGCTTGTCAACATCCTTCTTTAACTGCCATGCTCCAAATTGAACACTGTACTCCAAGTGAAGTCCAACCAGAACTTGCCCTTCACTCCACTTCACTTGTACTCCAAGTGAAGTCCAACCAACACTTGCCCTCACTTGCCCTTCAAGTGATCTGGACACTATATTTCTGTTAATATAGCGTAAAATCACATTTGCCTGGTTTGTTGACTCATGTTCAGTGTATGATTTACTAAGGGCCAAACTACAAGTGATGCCTGACATTAGCTGGACACTTGTCAGCTTTCCTCAAGTTTTGATGGGAAATGTAGACATCCTGGTCTTGCAGCTTGGCACTCTGACTGCTGTCCAATGGACTTTTCAACTGTCACTTGTCCAACATTCTGCCAAACTGCCTACATTTCCCATCAAAACTTGAGGGAAGCTGGCAAGTGTCCAACTAGTGTCAGGAATCACTTGTAGTTTGGCCCTAAGACTCTTAGAGTCTTTTCTCTAGAGCCTTTTCTCTAGGAGAAATGTGCTACTATCAAGACAAGTTTCCCCCATCCTATATATCAGGAAAAATATTTACAGGAAACTGTCGTGTAAAAATATAAAAATAAATAATATAATCTATTAACAGTGCAATGCTATGCAAAGTTACTCCATTCCAAGCCAGTTATTTAGTGGGCTTAGACTAGGATTGTACTGTAATTGAATTTAGGATTGTAGTCTACGTAGGCTGGTGCTGCATAGAATTGGAAAAGATTCTAGCGCCTGCACATTTCTAGCGACTCTGTCCATAGTTCCAGGCTTAACGTCCGCTGGAAGAAAGAAGATATACAATTCCTCCAATCTACCAGAGGACAGGAGTGATAAATGCACACTTGAGATTGCCATAGTAAGGACTAGGGATGTGCGTTTCGGCATTCAGAATGCCGAAAGAATGCCGAAACAAAAGTGTTTCGGCTTCTTTCGGGGAATGCCGAAACGTTTCGGGTAGCCGAAAGAAAAAAGCCGAAACGTTTCGGGATTCTTTCGGCTTTCTTTCGGCTTTTCAATGGGAAAATGCCTCCGTCTTCCCGGACGTCTGGGGGAGGCATTTTCCCACCGAATAAGCCCAAAATTGGTGGGGACCTTCCTCTAACCCTTCTCTAACAACCACCCAAGTTTCAGACAGATTGGACTTTGGGGGGGCCACGTTATGGCCCCCCAAAGCAGGTCCCCCCATCCTCCCATTAGAAAGCGAAGGAGCAGCATATTGTTAGCATGCTGCTACTCATCTTCTTCATTATTTCCTATGGGGAAAAAATGAAGAAGCAGGCTTCCTTTGCCAGGGGTGGCATTTTGCATGCAAAATGCCCCCTCACCCTCAGGGGCCCTTCTCCCACCCCTCCTCCCACCCCCCACCCAGGCTCAGACTGCTCCCACTTGGGGGGGCCATTTCATGGCCTCCCCAAGTAGGTGCTCTTTTCTCTACCACTGACAGCTGGGGAAGGCTTGTCTTGCCAGGGGTGGCATTTTGCATGCAAAATGCCCCCCAGCCCTCTGGGGCCCTTCTCCCACCCTTCCTCCCACCCCCCACCAAGGCTCAGACTGCTCCCACTTGGGGGGGCATTTCATGGCCTCCCCAAGTAGGTCCTCTCAGTCCCTAAAGTCCACCCCTTACAGCCCCACACAAACCCAATTCCCCCCCAGCTGCCACACACAGACCCAAATCCCCACATTAGCCCCTCACAGACCCAAATCCACCCCCACCTGCCCCACACCCATAACCCCAGGAACAGGCTGGCAAAGGCCAGCCCTCTCCCTTTGTTCCCTATGCTGGGAACTTCTAAACTCTCTTTCCCTGGGCAATTCTGCACAGCCCAGGGGTGCCACAATGGTGGGCACACTTCTGAGTGCCAGCTGGTCCCTGTGAAAGAGCACCTGAACCACAGACACCCTCTCTCAAATTCCCCCACCACCTACAGAGATGGCTGGCCAGCCAGCCCCATTGTTCCCTATGATGGGAACCAACTGCACAACAAAGAATAAAACAAGAACAACACAAAATAAAGTTTTAATTTTTTTTTCTCCCTTCCAAAGTACAAGTAGGCAAAGCATTATGACACATTACACCAGCAGTCCCCCACACAGAAAAATAACACAACTCACTTAACATCAGAGAATCACAAAAACACAATTCCTGGCAAAAACACTTTATTTCTTGAACAGCTTTAGGTTACACAGTAGGAGGGCACATCAGGGCATGATAGCAATGTACTACAAAAAATAATACAACCCACTTCACCGTTTTTGACAGCAATTGTGTTTGTGTGATTCTCTGATGTGAAGTGAGTTGTGTTATTTTTGTGTAGTACACTGCTTTCCTGCTCTGTGGTGCCTTCCTACTGTGTAACCTAAAGCAGTTACAGAAATAAAGTGCTTTTGACAGCAATTTTTTGGGGTGATTCTTTAATGTGAAGTGAGTTGTGTTATTTTTGTGTAAGATACTGCTTCCATGTCCTTTGGTGTTCCCCCCCTGCTGTGTAGCCTAAAGCTGTTCAAGAAATACAGTGTTTTTGACAGGAATTGTGCTTTTGTGATTCTCTGATGTTAAGTGAGTTGTGTTATTTTTGTGTAAGATAGTGCTGCCATGCCCTTTGGTGTTCCCCCCTGCTGTGTAACCTAAAGCTGTTCAAGAAATAAAGTGTTTTTGACAGGAATTGTGCTTTGTGATTCTCTGATGTTAAGTGAGTTTTGTTTTAATTTTTCTGTGTGGGGGACTGCTGGTGTAATGTGTCATAATGCTTTGCCTACTTGTACTTTGGAAGGGAGAAAATAAATTTTTTAAAACTTTATTTTGTGTTGTTCTTGTTTTATTCTTTGTTGTGCAGTTGGTTCCCATCATAGGGAACAATGGGGCTGGCTGGCCAGCCATCTCTGTAGGTGGTGGGGGAATTTGAGGGAGGGTGTCTGTGGTTCAGGTGCTCTTTCACAGGGACCAGCTGGCACTCAGAAGTGTGCCCACCATTGTGGCACCCCTGGGCTGTGCAGAATTGCCCAGGGAAAGAGAGTTTAGAAGTTCCCAGCATAGGGAACAAAGGGAGAGGGCTGGCCTTTGCCAGCCTGTTCCTGGGGTTATGGGTGTGGGGCAGGTGGGGGTGGATTTGGGTCTGTGAGGGGCTAATGTGGGGATTTGGGTCTGTGTGTGGCAGCTGGAGGGGAATTGGGTTTGTGTGGTGCTGTAAGGGGTGGACTTTAGGGGCTGAGAGGACCTACTTGGGGAGGCCATGAAATGCCCCCCCAAGTGGGAGCAGTCTGAGCCTTGGTGGGGGGGTGGGAGGAAGGGTGGGAGAAGGGCCCCAGAGGGCTGGGGGGCATTTTGCATGCAAAATGCCACCCCTGGCAAGACAAGCCTCCCCCAGCTGTCAGTGGTAGAGATGAGAGCAGAGCACCTACTTGGGGAGGCCATGAAATGCCCCCCCCAAGTGGGAGCAGGCTGAGCCTTGGTGGGGGGTGGGAGGAGGGGTGGGAGAAGGGCCCCAGAGGGTTGGGAGGCATTTTGCATGCAAAATGCCACCCCTGGCAACACAAGCCTCCCCCAGCTGTCAGTGGTAGAGATTAGAGCACCTACTTGGGGAGGCCATGAAATGCCCCCCCCAAGTGGGAGCAGGCTGAGCCTTGGTGGGGGGTGGGAGGAGGGGTGGGAGAAGGGCCCCTGAGGGTAAGGGGGCATTTTGCATGCAAAATGCCACCCCTGGCAAAGGAAGCCTGCCTCTTCATTTTTTCCCCATAGGAAATAATGAAGAAAGATGAGCAGCAGCATGCTAACAATATGCTGCTCCTTCGCTTTCTTATGGGAGGATGGGAGGACCTGCTTTGGGGGGCCATAACGTGGCCCCCCAAAGTTCAATCTGTCTGAAGCTTGGGTGGTTGTTAGAGAAGGGTTAGAGGAAGGTCCCCACCAATTTTGGGCTTATTCGGTGGGAAAATGCCTCCCCCAGGCGTCCTGGAAGATGGAGGCATTTTCCCATAGAAAAAAGCCGAAAGAATGCCGAAATAATGCCGAAAGAATCCCGAAAGCCGAAAGCCGAAAGAGATTCTTGTTTCGGCTTTCGGCTTTAACGATAGAGAATCTTCTTTCGGCTTTCTACTTTCGGCTATAGCCGAAAATTTTTGGCTTGCACACCCCTAGTAAGGACAATGCAGCAAGAGATCTTTTCTTTATTTCACTCTCTTAATTTTGTCTTGTTTTGTCCCTTTATCTATATCATTCCATTGTACGTCCAATTATATAGCTGTATTATGTGCTTGCATTCATTCCCATTTCCATATAATGCTATCAGTCCAAGCTAAGTACTGAGGCTGACTCTTATTGAGGCTTCTGGCTTTATCAGCTTTTCAAAGGGCCTCTCACCAGAGCAATTTCTAGCAATATGCAAATTCTCCCATTCAAATATAAACCCATAGTTGAGGTTTCAACTTCTTTGTGGCTCAGTGGAGACACTGAGATAAGAGACTCTATTTTCCATATTTCCCCCCACTCTAGGCCTCAAAATGGGATCTGCCTTCATTCCCCTTTTCCTCTTCCTTCTGCTCCCAGGTGGGTGCCTCAGAAAAAAACTCTCCATCTGTTTTACTAATCCATAAAATTATATTTTTTAAACCATTGCTTTTAATCCCATTGCTCTTCTTGACTTTAAACTGTTTTTCTTCAAATTAAAGAGAATACGCTTTTCAAAGTGGAAAGGTTTTAGGTAGAGCTATCCTTTCTGACTGCGATTCTTCTTTATCTTTCAAAGGACTTTCATCTCAGTTCCAGCTCCAGGAATCTGGACCAGGAGTGGTGAGACCCGGCGGGACCCTCGAGTTGACCTGTACAGTCACTGGCATCTCTGTCACCAACAGTTACTATTGGAACTGGTTTCGCCAGGCTCCTGGGAAAGTGCCGGACTGGGTGGGGTACTGGATTGGGGGCACCAGCTATGCTGCAGCTTTGAGAGGCCGAATCACCATCTCGGTGGATCCTTCGCAAACCAAGTACTTCCTGAGGCTGACCTCGGTGACGGCTGCAGATTCTGGCATGTATTACTGTGCAAGAGACACAGTGGGGCAGACAGAAGTAGGAGCCTGCCAAAAAAGGAGAAGTGAGCCGTGACTTCAAGCAGAATCCTTTCCAAGCAGGCTCATCTGTTGGAAATAGCCGAGGTTTTCTATGTACAATGGTTTAATTTGCACAGTATAGAAGATACTAAGAAAAGCCTCCATTTTATAGTGTTTTCAACCGATTCCACCAATGTAATGACTAAAGCTGAGGTCTTGAAGTGATACAAACGTAGAAGGTACACTCAATCAGGATTTAATAGCCACATTGCTCAAGCTGGGCATGTGGGAAGCACATGGCACAATCCCAAGTTAAAGAAACAATTGCACAGAAAGAGGAACAGTAAACCGTGAGGGGGGAAAATGCAACATTTCCAAACAGATTGAGCCCCAGAGAATGCACGGAGCTTGTAAGACCGATGACAGCCCCAAGAGGAGATCCAGTGCGTTACAGTGGTGTTGAGTGCTGGACAAAGCCAGGAGAGGCTTGGGTTCAAATTCACATGGTGTCATGTGGTGTACCGGGTGACCTTTTCTCAACTGAACATGTCTCACAGAATATGACAGTAGCAAAACCATAAGATCCCAGCAGATAAATGTGCTGAAAATGTTAGCTGTGGCCACCACCTGAACACACAGGAGAAAGGCCAAGGCCAACCATGCCTCCCCACTTTGCAGACCACCTCCTGAAGGGGGAATGCCATCCCATGTAGTATATGACAGTCCCCTAATCCATGTTCGGAACAGTCTCCCACCAGCAACGTCTCTGTCTCACAGGGATTAAACGTTCCTCTTCCTTGTAGTTCAGAAGTTAATGTTTAAGTTTCTTCCTATTTCAATAACCCTACAATTCTCAGGATTTGGGATCAGTTAAAGCAATGAAGTTTTTAAGTGAACAGAATCCCAGTGTGATAGGTGAAGATGGCATTTGCCCGGCACTTGATAGGGTGCTTCCTGGTATGAACATGATATGAACTCTGTACCCCAGACTGAAGAGATCATTTCCCCTAGGAAAAAAATAGCAGGTGGACTCGAGCTTAAAGTCTAGAAGAAAATGAAGCTCCTTCCCCCAGTCACCACCCTCAAATCTCCAGGAACGTCCAAAACCAAGACTGACACCTGTCAGGTAGCTTGCTTAGGTAACTCATTGCTTGGACTCCAAAGCAAGACCAACCCTTGAGGGTTACATAGGAGGAAGTGGAGAGGATTGCCAGTTTGGTGTAGTGGTTAAGAGCAGCAGGACTCTAATCTGGAGAGCCAGGTTTGATTCCCCACTCCTCCACTTGAAGCCAGCTGGGTGACCTTGGGTCTGTCACAGCTCTCTCAGCCTCACCCAACTCACAGGGTGATTGTTGTGAGGAGAATAACAACACATTTTGTAAACCGCTCTGCATGGGCATTAAGTTGTCCTGAATGGTGGTATATAAACTGAATGTTATTATACTGTTACTGGTTGTTTGCAGCTGCCTGGTTATAAAAAGACCAGAGACTCCATCCACTCACTGGCAGGAATGGCTGTTCCCCATTTTGACAAGCAGTCGTGATGGAGCAGTAAAGTAGAGGGTGGTGTCTAACTCCCAGGGCACTCAGTTCAAATCCTATAAAAAGCCTTAATTTTTTTTTTGCTTACTTGCCCACTCCATCTCTGGAAGTGAGCAACTGCAGTCTTCAATAGCTAAGGCTTCGGGGCATTTTTCAAGAACCAAGCAATGCACCTAATCAGAAGCTGATTCAAAAGTCTTCAAGCCTTTAATATCTAGCTTTTGGGCATTCCGCCCCCACCCCCATGGATGTGTGCATGTGGTGCCCCCAAGTCATAGCTGACTTATGGCGACCCCTGGTGGTGTTTTCAAGGCAAGAGACTAACAGAGGAGGTTTGCCATTGCCTGCCTCTGCAATCCTGGTGTCCATTGGAGGTCTCCCATCCAATTACTAACAAAGGCTGACCCTGCTTAGCTTCTGAGATCTGTTGAGATCAGGCTCACCTGGGCCATCCAGGTCAGGGGCCCCCCAAAGGATATCCCTTTTATTAGATCTTCAGCAGATCCACACACCAGGATTCCAGGGCATCCATTGTGCTTGAAGTCTTGATCTGCTTTGCTCGGAGAGCAAGTGTGCTTCCTTTTACCCTCTCTGCTTCTGCTAACCCTTCATGCAAAGCTACGCAGCCGCTCATCCTACTTAAGTAGCATCATCAGCTGTAGCTCCAGGGCTTGGCTGTCTCCATTCCCTTCTGTATAAAAGAAAGAGAGAGGGGAGAAAAAGAAAGGAAAGAGATGGAACCTATCATTATCTTTCTCATTCTATTGAGCCTTGCTCCAGGTGACGGTTTATGCACTTAGAAAAGGTTAAGTAAGGAATGCAACAAGACAATATCCTAGGGTTGGTTCTCATTGTTCTCCTTTTACTTTAGGCACTTTTTCCAGTCACCAACTGACCCAGTCTAGCCCAGTGACAGTGAAGCCGGGAGGTTCCTTCAAAGTCACCTGCATTATCTCTGGTGCCCAAGTCAGTGATTATTACTGGACCTGGAACCGTTTCCAGCAAAAAGCCCAGAGTGGCTGGGATTCATTTGAAGCACTGAAGCCGGAGGAACCAGCAACTACAATTCGGCATTCAGCAGCCGAATCAGCATCGCCAGGGACACCTCCAGGAATGAAGTCTACCTCCAGCTGAGCTCCCTGACAGCTGCAGACACTGCAACGTATTACTGCACGGGAGACACACAAAGAGGCAAAACGATGGAGCGTCCAGGCAAAAACCACACTCAGACTTCACACCACCACCCCACACATTGCTGCAACTTGGTCACCCACAACCACAGTCCATAGAGTAACTCTGGCCAGTTTGGTTAATGCGTAAAGTTTGGGTAGCAAAATGCCCATCATGTTGTCCTCTAGGATTCCACACAAGCTCTTTAAGACATACATCTCCATAGGCCCAACCATTTATTTCCTTAGCTCTACCTCCAGTTTTGTTTCTTCCTCATACCAGGGTGTCAAGAAACTGGCATTAAGGAATATCTTACAGAAATGAGTCAGGGCCAAGCTACACATGACGAATGACACTTGAACAACAAGTGTATTTCTCCCTGTTCACTTGCCCTCCACTCAATCCACTTGCTGTTCAAGTGTCATTCGTCATGTGTAGCTTGGCCCTCAGTCTACAATATTTCCTGGTGTTACAAACTGGATCGGTTATATATAGATAATTTTTTTCCTATATGGGTTTCCTGGTGATGGATGCAACTCAGATGTCAAACTGCACCAGCTGTTCTGGGATGGAGCAGCACACACTGGAGTCTTTCCCTCTGCAAATATAAATGGCAGTAATTCATCATAGCCCAAACAGTAATCCCGTTAAAGTGTGCCACACCTCCTGGTTTCCATCTTCATAAGTGCTAGAGAGCCTTAAAGGGGGAGCCAAAGAGTCACAGGGGTGTATTGTCGAAGGCTTTCACGGCCGGAGAACGATGGTTGTTGGGGGTTCAAATTCCTACGTTGCCCTGCAGCTGATGACGTTAGTCCAGTTAATTCCTCATCCTGATGTATACACTGGGTTTGTGGGGTGCTCAATCCACAAGACATACTTGTCAGTTTTGATGTTGTATCCCTGTTTACCAAGGTTCCAGTAAAAGACACTATTGCACTGATTAATCAGATTTTCCCAGAGGATGTAACAGCCTTATTCCATCATTGTCTGACAACCAGTTACTTCCAATGGGACAACGAATTCTATGAACAGATGGATGGGGTGGCCATGGGGAGCCCACTCAGCCCAGTTATAGCAAACTTCTACATGGAACATTTTGAAAAAACAGCTCTAGAATCAGCACCCCACAAACCCAGTGTATGGTTCCGGTTTGTGGATGATACATTCATCATTTGGAGCCATGGGGAGGAAGAATTGAGGGAGTTTTTGAATCATCTCAACAACATCCACCTGAACATACAATTCACAATGGAGAAAGAAAGTGAGGGAAAACTCTCATTCCTGGATACCTTGGTCATCCGCAAAGCAAACTTTCAGTTAGGTCACAAGGTCTACAGGAAACCAACTCACACTGATCGGTACTTACACAAAAACTCCAATCACCACCCCCGACAGAAAAGAGGCATAATGAAAACATTAGTGGATCGTGCAAGACGGATATGTGAGCCGCGCTTTCTCAATGAGGAAATTAATCATCTAAACCACGCACTTCAGGCAAATGGCTACTCCAGAAATGAAATCCGAAGAGCAATCAAACCCAGGATGAATCAAACAACCAAGGAAAAACAGTCACCTACAGGAAAAGTGTTTTTGCCATATATCAAAGGAATTACTGATCAGATGGGAAAGCTTATGGAAAAGCATAACCTTCAAGCAGTATTCAGACCCACCCGAAAAATACAACAGATGCTACGATCAGCAAAAGACGGCAGAGACCCCCTCACCTCTGCAGGAGTATATCGTATACCCTGCAGCTGTGGACAAGTTTACATCGGGACCACAAAGCGTAGCATCCAGACAAGAATAAAAGAACATGAAAGACACTGCAGACTTGGACAGCCTGAAAAATCAGCAGTGGCTGAACATAGCCTAACTCAAACAGGGCACAGTATCTTATTCCAGGACACCAAAATACTGGACAACACTTCCAACTACTTTGTCAGACTGCACAGGGAAGCCATTGAAATTCACAAGCATAAGCAAAACTTCAACAGGAAAGAAGAAACCTTAAGAATGAACAGAGCATGGGCTCCAGTTCTGAAAAACACCAGGCCAACAAAACACTCCACACCCGACAATAGCCCTGCAGAGAAGATTAGCACATCAAGCACCAATCCATATGCAAAAGAACCTCCTCAGGATACAGTGAAGCCTCCCGCCATTAGCATTCCACACCCTGGGAAACTCTTACAGAATGACTCAGCTCAACCCCACCCCTCCTGAGTAGATACAAATGTCCTACATCTTTTCCACACTGTGACACTGAGAGATCTCTGTCTTTTGGTGCTACACCTCTGAAGATGCCAGCCACAGCTGCTGGCGAAACGTCAGGAACTACAATGCCAAGACCACAGCAATACAGCCCGGAAAACCCCCAACAACCATAGTCACAGGGGTGTTTATGGAGATGAAGCACATTAGACTCAGCTGGGGAAGACTTGAGTTCAAATTCCTACGTTGCCCTGCAGCTGATGACGTTAGTCCAGTTAATTCCTCATCCTGATGTATCTCACAGAGTTGTTAAGAGGGTGAGATAGGGAAGATAACATGTATTCCATCCTGAACTCCTCAGCTTTTCAAAAAGAGCAGTTTTAATTTCTCTCTTGAAGGAGAGAGGGCTGGGATAAAGCAGTCCTTCTCAGGGATTTAGTTCCATAAGCAGGGGCTATCTGTGAAAGGCGCAGCTTTTAGGGACAGAAAGTCTAGCTTCCAACAGAATAGGAAATTAAATCAGGACCTTAGGACATAACCATAGGGAAGGCAGCATGCTATTGCCCGATCTTGTCAGATTTCGGAAGCTAAGCAGGTAGGGTTGCCAGCTCCTGGTTGGAAAATTCCTGGAGATTTGGAGGTGGAGCCTGGAGAGGGCGGGGTTTGGGGAGGGGAGGGACTTGGAATGGCTATAGCACCATAGAGTCCACCTTCCAAGGCAGCCATTTTCTCCAGGGGAACTGAACTTTGTTACCTGGAGATCAGTTGTAATTCCGGGACATCTCCAGACACCGTCTGGAGGCTGGCAACCCTATAAGCAGGGGTGATGATTGAATGGGCAACCATCAAGCAAGTTTCTGCAGAGGAAGGCAATGGCAAACCACCTCTCCTTCTCACTTGCCTTGAAAGCCCCTTAGGCCACCTTAAGTCAGTTGCAAATTGACAGCACATATGTATGCACATATGAGCTGAGAGCTGCTGTAGCACAGTGGTTAAGTGGTTTGGCTGCAAATCAGCACTCTACTGGTTCAAATCCCACTACTGCCATGAGCTCAGAAAGTGGCCTTGGGTCAGCCACTCCTCTCAGCCGCAACTCCCCAGTTGCTTTGTGGGGATAATAATAACACTAATTTGTTCAGCGCTCTGGGTGGAGAACTAATCTGTCTAGAATTGTGGTATATAACTGCATTTTTGCTGTTGTTGTTATTAAATTGATGCAAACTGGTGTAATATATTTCTATAAAGAAATAGCTCAGGTTATGCCTTTCTTTGCTACCCCATAGTTAGTCTTTGACAAAGAAATTCTTGGTTGTTGTGGGTTTTCCGGGCTGTATTGCCGTGGTCTTGGCATTGTAGTTCCTGACGTTTTGCCAGCAGCTGTGGCTGGCATCTTCAGAGGTGTAGCACCAAAAGACCACGGCAATACAGCCCAGAAAACCCACAACAACCATCGTTCTCCAGCCGTGAAAGCCTTCGACAATACAAAGAAATTCTTGTTTACAATTTCCAAAATCCCCCATCTCCTCCACATCCCACATTCATTCCTTGAAATGCAGATCTTAACACTTTCTCACACCTTAAATGAATGCAAATCAGTTAGTCAAAGGAGCCTACAGTACTTGTTCTCACAGCAAAAACAGAGCTGAATTGGCACTCTGCCCTCCCGACTCATTTGCACACATAGCACAAAAAAGGGAGCTCCTGTGAAAGTGACATGATGTGTGCCGAGCAAGAGACAGCCTGCCAGTGAATTGAGGACCACACATAAAATCTTGCACTTGAGTGTCCCCAGATACTTCGTAATGTGTCTTTCCACCCTGTGCTTCCTTTTATCTTCTCTGCTTCTGAGATTTATGCCCTTTATGCAAAGCTCCTCAGCAGGCCCCCTCCTGCTTATATAGCATTATCCACTGTAGCTCCAGGGCCTGGTTGTCTCCATATCCTGCTGTATGAAAGGAAGAGAGAGGGGTGAGGAAGAAGGGAAAGAGATGGAACCCACTGTGATTTTTTTCATTCTGTTGAGCATTGCTCCAGGTGCGGATTTAGGCACTTAGGAAAGAAAATTGAAGAATTCAACAAGACAGAATCCCAGGACAGGATCTCATTGCTCTCCCCCCTCCCCCCTGCTTTTTTTTTCAGGCACATTTTCCAGTGTCCGGTTGACCCAGTCTGGTCCAGTAATGGTGAAGCCAGGAGAGTCCTTCAAAGTGACTTGTATGGTGTCTGGGGTTCAAGTTAGTGGTGATTACTGGGATTGGCACCGACAGGCTCCAGGAAAAGGACTGGAGTGGCTGGGATTCATTCGACATATTACAAATGGGGGAACCACTCAGTACAATCCAGCATTCAGCAAACGAATGAGGATCACCAGGGACACCTCCAGGAATGAAGTCACCCTCCAGCTGAGCTCCATGACGGCTGCAGACACTGCTGTGTATTACTGTGTGAGAGAGAAACACAGAGAGACAAAGCAATGGAGCATCCAGGCAGAAACCACATTCAGACTCCACCACCCACACTTGCGTTGCTGGGTCTTGGCCTCCAACAACCACAGTCCACAGAGAACCACCGCCTGGTTAAAGCATTGGTGTTTATGTAGCAAAATACCGATCATGATGTTTGGCAGGTGGGATTATCCCGGTTACAACAGTATGCTAATATACCTCCCTTTTGGACAGATCAGTGAACAAACTCAGAGTTATTACTATCCCCACAATATAGCTGGGGAGTTGAGGCTGAGAGGAGCAGCTGACCCAAGGCCACCAGCAGAGTTTGTGGCAGGAGTGGGAGTCAAACCAGCAGAGCACTGATTGCAGCCCAACCACTTCACCACTATGCTACAGCAGGAGTCCACACATGCCCTTTAAAACACACGCCTCTAGAGGTCCATCCCTTTATTCCCATAGCTCTCCCTCTGGTTCTGGTTCTTCCTCATGTCAGGGTACCAAGGAACTGGTTTTAATGAACATCTCATAGAAGTGAATCAGTCTGTAATATTTGCTGGGGCTGCAAACAGGATTGCTTTTTTTTTATTTCTAAATACTTTTTCGATATGATAAGTGCAAGCGAGATGTCAAACTGCACCACATGCTCCTGGGATGAAAAAGCACAAAATGGAGTTTTTCCATCTGAAAATATAATCCGCAAACATTTATCATAATCCAAAGAATAATCTTAAATCTGATGCACTTCCTGGTTTCCATAAAGTTACAAACTGTGGTCAGTGACTTGGATTCAGTCAGTGAAATCCTGAGTAGAGTTACTCCAGTCTAAGCCCAATGATTTAAGTGGGTTTAGACTGGAGTAACTCTGCCTAGAATTTCACTGTAAATTGGCAATTTCTATCAATTCCCCCTTCTCACTGCAGAACTTCCCCTCTTTTTGTTCTTCAGCATTTCCAGTCCCCCCAGAGAAGCATTACGTGGAGATCTGTAGGCTGAAAAAAATTAGTTGGGTTCCAACCCAGAGTTCGGACTTTTCAGTCATGCCTTAAACATCTGAGTCTTCGACTCATGTTTAAAGGGTTTTTTTGTTCAATAACCTGAAGAAGAATACTAGTCTCAAAAATGTGCACTCCCTGGTTTGTCACATTTTGATTGGTCCTAATAAAAATATATTGTATTACTGCTGTTTCATTAATTGTTTTTCTTCTGCATGCTTAAAAGGCTTTGAGAGACGTTATTATGGTTAACTGTCCTTAATTTTCTGGTTCTCTGCTAGACCTCCTTTTTAAAATCAGAGGTATATTTACTATTTTCCAATTCTCAGGCAAGGAGAACATCTGTTGTTCCCTAAAAAACATACCTCTGTTAGGAGATCTCCAGTTTCACATATGGGTTATTTAAACAGGCAATATGAATTCCAAACAAAAAATGGCGGTAATCAGATTTATTACAAAAATTACCATTATCGAGGCCCACATATCCTAGGAACACTTCTAATCAACGTTGAGCTTACTCTTAAAAAGTAAAAGTGCAACAACAAAAATTGCTATTTCATCTTCTGATGAATTAGACTCTAGTCAATGGAAAATTAACCTAGATAAAAATGCTTATCCACAGTCACGTCTTCTTCTCCCGGAGAGAGAGCAGCACTTCTACATAATTACCAGTAGATGGCAGCATTTCATATATAAAAGTTTAAATGTGCAAAATCCGCATCCAATAGCACCTAATAGACCTCGGCATGATGCTGTACTTTTTGAAACATTTCCAGGATCGTACCAAGAGAGGGCATCCTTCCCTCGTTCCCTTCTTAGTGAATATTGCTGAATGTGTTTGAATTTCAGTAGCAGCTGGATCTGTTGTGAGAGTAAACAAACACATACATCTAGGCTGATTCCACACATATGGGATAATGCACTTTCAATGCACTTTAGCTATCATTTGGAAGCGGATTTTTTGTTTCACACTCGAAAAATCCAGTTCCAAATGATCTCTAAAGAGGATTGGAAGTGCATTATCCAACATGTGTGGAATCAGCTGTGGTCTATGTTTATGCAGATAAATGTAAAAGTATATGATAGTTGAATGTATAGTTTAATGCTTGAATGAGTGAAGAGCCCTCGAATCATAGTTGATTTATTGCGACCCCTGGTGGGGTTTTCATGTTAGCAAGAGACTAACCGAGATGGTTTGCCATTGCCTGCCTCTCAACCCTGGTCTCCATTGGTGGTCTCCCATCCAATTACTAACCAAGGCTGACCCTGCTTAGCTTCTGAGATCTGATGAGATCAGGCTCACCTGGACTATCCAAATCAGGGATTTAGTGATTATGCGATGATATTTTTGACTTTATAAACTGAAATAAAATGTAAGTGAGAACACACAGACATCTGAAGGTCGCGCAGCCTGGAGAGAAGAGTGTTTGCAACCTTCCATTCTCTCCCCTTCCCTAAATATGGCTGAATGTACTATTTGAGGGAAAATGTATGACAACAGTATGGATTCAGTCAAACACACATGAAATGGCATACTGAATACTAAAATAAAATAAAGTCTTAGATATTAATTTTTGAACAGAATAAAAATTCTAAACAGACTGAGGAACAAAAGAGAAACAGAAAAACTAAGTGCAAATAATTGCACTGACAATGATGAGTCACTTTGGTGTAGGGGTTAAGAGCACGGGACTCTAATCTGGAGAACTGGGTTTGATTCCCCACTCCTCCACTTGAAGCCAGTTGGGTGACCACGGGCCAGTCACAGTTTATTGAAACTCTCTCAGCCCCACCCACCTCACAGGGTGATTGTCATGAGGATAATAATAATACACTTTGTAAACTGCTGAGTGAGCATTAAGTTGCCCTGAAGGGCAGTATATAAATTGAATGTTGTTGTTGATGATATTGTTGTTGTTATTCATTCATTCCTGGTATTATGGGACCTACACTAGTAATGTACATCATGTCAAAAACTCCACTGATCCACTCCTTCTTCGACTCATCCATCCATTAATCACACAGACATATGACCAGGCAAATATCTTGTGGTTCCTCTACATCATTTAGGGATTTATCTAACATTAATTCAGGTTCCCTGCTTCAAAGCTGGAAGGATACAGTTCAGGTCATGAAATGTCAGCAAAGAAGAAACATGAACACTGGAAAGCTCAGTTGTCTCGCCAGCCACCTAAATCAGAAGAGATCCCACTGACTTCATCATCATCATCATAATAAAAATAATAACATTTGATTTATATACCGCCCTTCAGGACAACTTAATGCCCACTCAGAGAGGTTTACAAAGTATGCTATCATTATCATCAGGATCATGCTAGATTCAGAGATTCTCGAATGCTATCAGGAAATCTCACATGTTTGTGGCACAGTCATGGGCAAAAGTCAGACAGAAGAAGTTCTATCACAAATCACAACGTATACCTGAACAATATCCTGCAAGTGATGTATCATAGTGGATATTATGGTAGCTGGGTCTCCCACAGCGAGGGATGCTGGGTCAAAAACCTGCTCAAGTGGAGGGTTAAAGTTAGGGGTGGGGCTGTGGATAAGGTAAAAACTTCAGATTTGCAAAGTATTGCCCCCAAGTTCACAACAACAGCTGTGAGGGGACGGAAGGCATTTTCCAGATGAACACAATTATATGGGCATAAATTGTTCTGACCAGAGATCATATCATCAGATGAGTCAAGAGACAACATCTCCCAAATGTTGCAAAGAGAAACTTTTGACTTTTTCCAAATCTCTGTGTTATTTTTCATAATTTAAGATATTCAGAAAGAAATTCTTATGACCAAGAATGTTTCCCAATGGGAGTTTTGGTATAAGCATGTATCAATGTGCTGCTGCTGCTGGTATTGTGAGAGATTCTGATGGCAATATAATAGCAGTGAGTCCCACAGTGGTTAAGAGCCCGTCAAAAACCAACAGGTACCAAAAGCAATATCTCCATCATGGTTTCCGTAGCTGATGCTCCCCAGAATGGGAGAAATCCTCTCTGGACCCAGAAATAACCTTCATTTCAAGCAATCTTGGATTCCCTCAGCTTGGAAGGGGAAAAAACCACAAATATTTATTTAAATATTCAGATAATTCACACTCTGCGCTCCTAACAGCTCCCTAATAGCTCCCTCTGCATACTAAAGAGAACTTGAAAGTGGACAGAGTGGGGAGGGCATAACAATTTACACAGCTGGGGAGTCTTATTTCTTGGCAGATATAGAAATAGAGATAGGAACGTTAACTCTTCTGTCAGATTGGAAGCCACAGTGAAGTTGCCCCACATTTAGATGGTGTGTGCGCTATCTTCAGAAGAAGGTTGTCCATAGAACGACGGTACAGACTCCTAAATCAGGGCCACAAATGACAATTCTAAATATGCGAACAAAAGGGATCCCTATTGAATTCACTGTGAGGTTAGATTCTGAGGAAAGGATCAGGTTTTTAATTTGTGGAGGCTTAAAATGAGGAGTAAGGTTGGACAAGGTAAATAATAACTGCAGATTTGTCCCTAAGTCTACAATGATAGGACTGATGGCATTTTCCAAATGAACACAATTATTCTAGCATCAGCTTTCCAGACCAAAGACCCCATCTTCAGATGAGTCAAGAGCAAACGTTCCCTGAATCTAGCAGAAAGAAATTTTCTGTTCCAGCTAAATCTCTGTTACTTTTCATAACCTATGGTAGTCTGAAAAAATGACTGCATTTTCCCAATGGCAATTTTTGTATGAGCATGTATCTATGTGCTGCTGCAACTAGAGTAATCTTTGGCGTGCCAACAGTGAGCTCCACAGTGGCGAAGAACCTATCAAAAACCAGTGTGCTAGCATTATGAACACAAAAAAGGTCAAGGCAAAATCCACCACCATGCTCTCCGTAATGCTTCCCAGAATGAGAGAAATCCGCTCCTGATCCAGAAATAACCTTCATTGCTAGCAATCTTGGATTCTCTCAGCTGGGAAGGAGCGAAACCCCCACAAATGTTTATTTAACTGTTGAGGTAATTCACGCCCTCGCCTCCTAACATCTCCCTTATCTCTCCTTCTACATGCCAGAGACAACTTGAAAATGAAAAGACTTGAACAGGTTGAGAAGTGGCTGAGCCTAATGGTCTATGTAGAGACCTAAGGAGCCCTACACCAAAGCCAACAATACAGAAAGATTCAACACAGCAAGATCCGGGTCCAAGACCAACATGGCTACCCACCGAAAAATAAACCCTTAGCTTATCATCAGCAACAATGAAAGCATAAATACAGGCAGCCAACTGTGAACTCATTTAATTTACAATCTTGAATAATGAGTATTTGTTTTCATTCATGTGTTGCACCAAAGAGAATAATAATAATATCAACATACGATAAATAGATGAAGAAAGGAAACGTAACACCACCACACATCCCTAATTTTAAAGGCACTTGCTTCCACCTTACATAAACTTGGGTTTGTAGTGTAAGCTAAGTATGGATATCAGCCTTGATATGACTCAGATGGGTTTAGACTGGAGTAACTCTTCTTAGGATTGCATTGAGAACTCCCTTAATGCCCCAGGGCATAAATTATGCTATGATGCAAAGATGGGATTATTGGTAAGTTAGTTATGGACCATGGGGGCACAGGGTGTGATTTCCAACCATGTAAATACCCACTGCAACCATGAATCACCATTCCATCTATCTACACTTTCACCAAAGATCATCATACACAAACTCACAAAACTAGCAGTGTTGAACAAAGTGTCTGATCAGGTTCAACATCGTTCTTCCCCAATCTCTGGTCCTGTCTGAAATTGTATCCATTATATGGCATTGGCTCACTCAGGGCTTGAGTTACATCTTCATCATGGGTGTCTTGTGAATACAAAGTATGAACAACAGGTATAAGAGACAGATCACAATTAAAATTCATAACCTGGTTAAATCAGAGCATGTAACTTTATGCCAATATAAAGCTTTTACCCTCAGATTTTGCCCAGACCTGAAATTCATGCTTATGTGTCCCATCTATTTATCCCCAAAACAGCCACAGAAAGTCATACCCAGAATATGCTTCAGAACTTGTTGAAAAAGTCAGCAATCCAGGCCACGGAAAAATCTGGGAGAATCAAATATGCAACAGAAGGACAGCAAATCCAAGATGTGGTTAGTCTGTCCACTCAGAAAACAAAAGAGCTTTGAAATCTAATCAATTTATGGTTTAGAACGCCATACAGATGTGGGTCCATCTTGCACTGCCATTTTGAAAAAGTCAGCTGTGCAAAATGAGTTTCGGCATATGAATCCAAACGGAATGACATATGCTCTTCCTCCCAAACATTTAACACACACATATGTCTAATTGTGCCGGCGTGCATTCCCGAATCCCTTTACATAATTCTCTGTTTTTGTTCCACAGCTAGCGCAATATCTCTTTCTCTCTTTTTCATCCATCTCAGAAGTCACTGTGCCTATGTGAGATGCCTTCTGCTCTGTGAAGAATTTTGTGCAATGAAGGGTGGAAGACAATAGGGCATCTCTTTGTTCCTCAGGAAATCCAAAATTAACCCTGAACGGGAAGTCTCTTCTGTTTTCTGTTTCCTCCCATAGATCAACCAACATGGTGGTTGGGTGGACAGATGGAACAAACCACAGTAACCCATGAATGACACCAAGAGAGGGATAGGGTAGCAGAGAGAGAGAACTTCTCCTCTAGTTTCTCAAAAACAAATTCTGTGGACACTGGAGCTAGAGAAGAATGCACACAAGGCCAATCACAGAAGAATTTTTTTAATGAAAGTTCACTTTCCAGGTGCCATCACTCCAGTTTCACATAAGCAGGAAGAGACAGAGGGCCAAGCTACAAGTGACGAATGACACAGGTTGGACACTTGTCAGCTTCCCTCAAGTTTTGATGGGAAATGTAGGCTTCCTGGTCTTGCAGCTTGGCTCTCTGTCTGCTGTCCAATGGACTTTTCAACTGTCACTTGTCCAACATTCCGCCAAGCTGCCTACATTTCCCGCCAAAACTTGAGGGAAGCTGACAAGTGTCCAACCTGTGTCAGGCGTCACTTGTAGTTTGGCCCAAATAGAGAAGGCAGTCCATTGAGGGAATTCATTCATTTAGGAACAAGACCTGAAGGCCGAATGGTTCCTATCAAAGATGGGATGGTGTGGCTGAGAGGAGATTTGCCCTCTTGACTGATAAATTTCCTGGGCTTGTTCCAAGTACATAGACTGTTGGTGGTCCCAGTCCTGCTCACACCTTCCATGGAACACCTTCAGTCCAAGGGGAGGAACAGAATTTGTGCAGTCACCATCTTGCTGTTGATGATGCACCTGTTTTTATGAGGTTTTGTAAGGGCCTCTTACCAAAATATTCTCTAGCAATATGCAAATTCTCTCTCTGGCCCCCATTCAAATATGAGCTGAGAACAACTGTACTCTGTCTCAAGAGAAAAGCTGCATTAAACATTCTGGTCCCCTTTGAAAAATCTAACATGGTGCCTGGCTTCATTTCTCTATTTCTCCTGGCCCTCCTCCCAGGTTGGTATGGCTAAAACTCTCCCAGTCTCCTCTAAAAGCCAGCCAAAAGGAAATACTGTAGCTTAGGCCATGTATTTCTATTGTTCTTATTGATACTAAACACTGTTCTAGTATTTTGAGTAATCTAAGAGTGATTTTCAGAGAGGGAAGTTTTCAGACATGGCTATGCTTGTCTAACTCTGGGTTTCCTTGTCTCTCCAAGGACTTTCATTCCAGCTCCAGCTTCAGGAATCTGGGCCAGGAGTGGTGAGACCCGGAGGGACCCTCGAGCTGACCTGCTCGGTCTCTGGTGGCTCAGTCACAAGCAGCTACTATTGGCACTGGGTTCGCCAGGCTCCCGGGAAAGGGCTTGTCTGGATGGGGCTCTGGAGTGGGAACACCATCTATGCTCCAGCTTTCAGCGGCCGAATCACCATCTCTGTGGATCCTTCGCAAACCAAGTACTTCTTGAGGCTGACCTCGGTGACGGCTGCAGATTCTGCCACGTATTACTGTGCAAGAGACACAGTGGGAAAGACTCAACCAGGAGCCTGCCTAAAAAGGAGAAGGAGGCTGCAAGCAGACTTGCTTCCAAGAATGCCCAACGGTTGGAAATAGGCTAGGTTTTCGATAGGCAAAGCTTTATTTGTTTATGCCAGCATCTTTATTTATTTCTCCCTGATCAGGGGTCCAAAGCAGCTTTTCACATGGCTCTCCCTTCCTCGACTTAATTTTCACAGCTAGAACATTGTGAGGGTCAATTAGGATAAGAGACCACAGAAGGCCCTGGGATGCCAGCAAGCTCTAGAAACAGCATTTTGAAATATGCCAGAAAACTAATTGGAAGCCAGCACAAACTCTGAGGCTATGGCTGTTTTCACACTGCTTACCAGCCATGGAACTACAGTTCTCGTGTGAAATCACGCCAGGAAGACTGTCATTCCAGGAGCTTGGCACAATGTTCCGTGGCTGGTAAGCAGTGTGAAAACAGCCTGTATGTGACACACCACAGATACTGGTCAACAATCTGTCCACCACATCTGGACTAATTCTAGAAAGATCTTGAATGATAGCCCTGGACAGAATGTAGGAGACCCGTGACAGTAGTAGGACCACATGCAGAAGGTGCAACAGCCCAAACTGCTGAAAAGTGCACCTGGCTCCCTGAACACTTAGAAACAAGGCCACGTTCAGCCGAACATCCCACCCTTCAAGCACATGTGAAGCTGTCTCATACTGAATCACATCATTGGTCCATCAAGGCCAGTATTACCCACAGCAGCTCTCCAGGGTCTCAGGCAAAGGTCTTTCACATCACTTACTTAAGAGTACAGAAGCCAAGCACAACAGGGGGCATTTGCCAGGCACTGTTGGGGTTCTCAACCTCCTGGTGGATCCTGAAGTTCTCCTGGGACTACAACTGAGTACTGGACTATAAAGATCAGTTCTCCTGGAGAAAACAGCAGCTTCGACTTGTGGAAGTTGTCACGAAGCCAAGGAAATACCCAAGTCCTCTCACCCTCCCGGGCACTGCCTCCAAGTCTCCAGAAATTTTCCAATCCAGAGATAGCAACTCTGGGCACTGAAAATGGGTCAGGTAGCTTCCTGAAGCAACTTGTTTCATAGATTCCAAAGGAAGGCCAATTCCCGATAGCTGTATTGGAGGAGGAAGGTCTGATGGGTTTTTCCCAGTCACCTGATCCTCAAAAAGCCCGAGGTTCCAGCCATTCAGGGGAAAGACTAGCAATTCTCCATTCTGAAAAGCAGTCTCAGTGGGGCAATACACTAGAGGGTGGTGCCTGGCTCCCAGGGCAGTCAGTTCAAATCCTACAACAGCCTTGTTTTCTTTTATAGTTTTCAGAAGTTGTTTTGAACACTCTTCAGGAACAAAGTAAGGTATCTACTCAGCACCTGATTCAAAAGTAAGTCTTTAAGCCTTTAGTGCCATCGCATTAAATTGTAAATAGATTAAAAAATTCCAACACTAGAAAATTGGTTTTCAAAAGTATGGGATCATTTTATTTCAGAAAAATTGCACGATAAAATATATCAAGCTGAACACTTCCCAAATAACACAAACTTTTTAGAGAAATGGTTTCCTTTCTTTGAATACTTGGAAAACAACAATCTTCAGCCCATCTCAAAGTTACTTCAGTTTTTAACAAATTTTTGAGTTACTTTATCAGTTTAGTTAATGTTGTTATATAATTGCTATTAAGCAGCTTTAATGTTGTGGTAAATGTCTTTATCTGGAATTTTTGCTGATTGTGAGTTATCATCTCTTATTTGTATTGTGCAAACTATCATTAAAAATAAAATTCTAATAAAAAAAGCCTTTAATATCTAGCAGTTGGGCATTTCCCACCAATTGCTACATGTCCCTTTACTAGATCATCCCCAGATCTGCACTGCAGGATTCCACAGCATCCATTGTGCCTGAACTCTTGATCTTTAAGAAGGGTCTGCTCTAGTTCCGAATTCTCTATTCGTATACCTCCTTTTACAGAGTCCGAGTTATACAAATCTCTGATCTGTCTATACTGGAACCAGACTACCATTAGTAGAGCCTTTTATAAATTCTACGCTAAACTGTACAATAAGAAAGGTGTTAGAAAGGTGTTTTTTTACACAGTTTTTCTAGTGATAGGTGCAAGTGAGATGTCAAACTGCACCAGAAACTCCTGGGATGAAGAAGAAATGGAATCTTTCCTTCTGAAAATACCAATGGCAGCCATTCATCAGAACCCCAAAAGTAATGCATTTAAGTCTGTCACACCTATTGTTATCCATCTTTATAAAGATATAAAACGCTAACAGAGCTTGAGCTTTCCCATCTAGCCCTAAAGATCTCATTCCCCCACCCACCCTTTAAATTTTTGGCTCCACTTTCAGCCTGAATGAATCTCAAATCCTTGCAATCTCTTGTTGGTAACATTTGGGCTGCTTCTAATAAAAGATACTATATTATTGATGTTTCATTCTTCCTTCTACATACTTAAGAATTCTTTTTTAAAATAATGTTATCCCAGCTTTTAAATAACAGCTTCAGACGGGTAACTCTGTTGACAAGATCTGGGTCCAATTGCACTTTAAAGACTAGTGTTAACTGGCCTTGATTTTCTGGTTCTCCCCTAGTTCTTTTTTAAAAATCAGTGTTGCATTTTCTATCTCCCAATGCTCTGGCAAGTTGAAAACAGTCTTAGGGCCAAGCTACACATGACGAATGACACTTGAAAGGCAAGTGAATTGAGTGGAGGGCAAGTGAACAGGGAGAAATACACTTGCCATTCAAGTGTCATTCATCATGTGTAGCTTGGACCTGAGTTACCAAAAATTATATCAAGTCAAGTCAAGTTAGCCTTTATTGGCATATAGCAGCAATTCAAGTTATCCACTTACAAAAGGAAAGCAAAAAAAATTATATCTTTGTTAGAAGATCACCAGTTTTACGTTTGAGATTTCTATGGGGAATGTGTCACTGAAGATATCATCATCATCATCATCATCATCATCATCATCATCATCATCATCACCATCACCATCATCATCATCATCAATGTCATTTATAGTCCACTTTTCTCGCTGAGACTCAAGGCGGATTACACGGTGTGAGATTAGTACAGTCAATTTCAAGGACATTTGAACAATAATGCCGTAGGGTAAATAAACACAAGTTTACAAAGACATAGCATTAGTAAGAATCCAATACAGAGTTGAAGAAATGCTGGAAAAGAACATAAGCAATTCTAGGGCTGACATTAGACAACATGAAGCACAGGTAGCCCATAGGAGCATATATTTAAAACAACATAGTGGTGAAGTTTATGGTCCCTAACTCATTAGCAAAGCACCTGAGACCCCCTCCCTACAATACAATTTTTTTTTAATAATTCTGTTTTGCATCATTTTCAGAAAGCTAGGAGAGTGGGGGCTCTCCTGGGCCGATTCCAGACGGCCCCCCACCTCGCGAAACGTCGAGCGTCGTCGCGCGTCATCGTGCAGAAAACGCGAAATATCGCGTTTTCTCGTGCGAGTTTTGCACGATGTTGCGTGTTTTCTGTGCGACGACGCGCGACGTTTCGCGAGGCGGGGGGCCGTCTGGAATCGGCCCTGATAATATAAATGAGATTTGTTAGAAAAAGCATCACAACCCAAGGTTACATATCCTAGGAGCAGAATTGATCAATGTTGAGCTTACTCCTGAAAAATGAAAGTACAATTACAAAACTGCTTTTTTCAACTTGCAACGAATTTGGTTTTAGTCCATGAAACATTTTGAGGGAACGAAATGTCTGCACTGCAGTCATCTTTTCTCCTAGTGAGAAGGCTGCACTTCTATATAATTACCACTAAGTGGCAGCATAACACAGCGCTGGCTGAACTTTTTCCGGGACCATAGAAGATGCACTTCTTCCATGCATGAATGCTGCTGAATGGGTTTCAATTGCAGTTGGTCTGTACCAACATCCTTTTATTTTATTACTTCTTCATTGTCACAAAATACCTGAACATTTGGAACTAACAAAAACAGAATCAAGAGGGACCAAAGGTTTATTGTAGCCATGGACCAGAACATCCCCACATATACACCGATACATAACAGTGTGTCACAGATCTGTTGTGATATCAAATGTATTTTTTCAAATTCCTATCTATGTAAAAAGCAAAAATCCTAAAAGGCCCAAAATCGAGGCCTATTTTTCCAATAACTAAATACACATTCTTTAAAAAAAACTGTCAAGTCTTGGGTTCGGTTTACAGACATTTCTGATTGAAAGGGTGGTGCAAGAAGTGTTATTGCAGAGTAAATGAAGAGCACATGGAGAAATGCCTTCGACGATACCATAGTATTGGGGGAGATTACTAGGCTGTCACTTGAACTGAGGGGAAGGCAATAACAAGGGAGTTAGCCCTGATACCTTTTTTATAATTCGGCATGACACGTGGCTCTTCCCTATGCAAATCAGGATCCCACTCAAATAGAACCTCAAATAGAAGCCTCAGCAGTCCCTCCCCTGTGCGGTTTTTCTCCTCAGGCTTTTCTTGCTTCCCAACGCCTGAGCACCTTACTGTGGTGGTCACTCTTGGTGCTGATTTTCTCTCAAGGTGAGTCTCTCAGGTATATTGGCTCTCCTTGGGTTTCAGGAAGGCCTTCCTTCCCTTCTCCTGATTCTAACCTTCTCTCTTCTCCTCCTTGTAGGTGCCCTTTCTGACATCCAGCTCGTTGAGTCTGGACCTGGGACGGCGTCTCCTGGGCGATCGCTCAGCCTAAACTGCGCTGTCACTGGTTACTCTGTTTCGGGTGGTGCATATTTTCACTGGATCCGTCAGCCTCCAGGAAAAGGGCTGGAATGGATGGGATCTATAGACAGGGTTAGCTCTGGGTGGCGCACATTCTATGCCTCCTTCCTCCAGAGTCGAATCACCATCTCAGCAGATACCTCCTCAAACTCAATCTCCCTGCAGCTGAGGTCCCTGACAGCTGCAGACACTGCCACATATTACTGTGCAAGAGGCACAGTGAGGTGATCCAAGAGGCCAGTCAGGCAAAAACCTTTCTCCATCAGTGATATGACATAAACACAGGCACAGCGCCCTGTGATCTGGATCCAGGACAGCTGGGACAAGTTTGGTTGCCCTGCATGCACTGGCCCCACCCATCCACCGCCCCAGCAAGTTCTGCAAAATCGTCCACAAGATTTCATTCATTCATTCATTCATTCATTCATTCATTCATTCATTCATTCCACTTCTCTTCATTTAAGATCTCAAAGATCAAACACAACCATCCATCCCAAAGGCAGGGTGAACATATACCTGATACTGAGGGCCAAGCTACACATGACGAATGACACTTGAACAGCAAGTGTATTTCTCCCTGTTCACTTTTCCTCCACTCAATCCACTTGCCGTTCAAGTGTCATTCGTCATGTGTAGCTTGGCCCTGAGTCAGACAATGGCCATTTCCGCACATCCTTAGAGGTGGGCTTCACCCTTGGAACTGGGGTGGCTTTTCTCCAAGCTTAAACACATGATTGTTTGCCAGCCTTGTGCATTTTGTTTATTTACTGGGTCTTCTGCATATTTACAGGGACCACACTTGCTCCAATGTTTATTTTGTTATGGGTTTACGGTGCAGGGTGTTTTTTGCATTTTCTGGCATATGGACACTTAAAGTGCTTCTGAAGAAGTCTCCTACTCCTTTTAATCTCCTCCCAATTCTTCCCCCAAAACTCTTTCCCATCTTTCTTCACATTTCTATTCAGCCGTGGAAGCCTTCTGGCAACAGTCGCTGCATGGAATCAGGTATGTGCAAAGTAAAAAGGGGGGAGGTGCTTTTAGGCTATGATGATGGAGACTCCCAACCTCCCCTCTGCATGGAGAGGATGAGTTGTTGGAGTGACTCAGCAAAACAGAGATCTAAAGCGGGGGGGGGGGGGAGGCAGGAACAATGGCTGCATGGAAATGGCTAATGAGTCCCTCGAGCTCAATATGGTCTACTCTGATTGGCAATGACGACCCTACTTGTTCTCATGAAAAGGGGCCTTTCCAAGCCTGGCTTGATGTGAGAGCCAGTTTGGTGTAGTGGTTAAGAGCAGCGGGACTCTAATCTGAAGAACTGGGTTTGATTCCCCACTCCTCCACTTGAAGCCAGCTGGGTGATTTTGGGTCAGTCACAGTTTCTCAGCCCCACCCACCTCACAGGGTGATTGTTGTGGGGATAATAACAACATACTTTGTAAACTGCTCTGAGTGGGCATTAAGTTGTCCTGAAGGGTGGTATATAAATCAAATGTTCTTGTTGTTATTACCTGAAATCCTCTAACTGGACACACTGGAGGTTGAAATTGGGGCCTTGAACTCGGAAGCTCCTCACCAACATCAAATGTTCAAATATTAATTTTTAGTTGAACAGGCAAGAAATTATAAACAGACTGAGGAACAAAATGCCTATGTGCAGATAATCCAGGTTACAATGGTGAGAAGCATGCTGTGAAGCCCCTCGGCCAAAGGGAAAGTCGATGATGAAACAGGAGAGATGGGAGATCAGATAGGGAGAGACTTACAGTCTCTTTTGGCCACCTGGCTGGCTGGATCACTCACTATTGCTGGAAATGTCAGTTGGGTGCTTCAAGAACACCAGGGCATTTGGAAAGGGGGAGGGGCATGGATCATCTTCTTTACAGAGAGATGGTCCCAATTTCAATCCTTGGGATCTCTGGTTAAATAGATCAGGTAAATGGCACCATGCAACTCCTCTATCTGAGACCCTGGAGAGGCACTGCTAGTCAGTAGACAAGACTAACCTTGACAGATCAAGGGTCTTTAACCTGTAGATGCTGTTTCCAGATGATATAATTTCTCAATTTAATGGAATAGCCCTTGGCTACTTGGAGAGAATTGCGAGGTGAGCCCAGGGGAATCTCTGCACTGAGAGTGATGGGAGCATTCAGTCACTCGAAGAATGAGAGGCAGTGGAGTTTGGTGTTATCGGGAGAGGGTGACTGTTTCATCACTGCATGAGTACCAGGGCTCAGAAGTTTTGAAAGCCCCAAGTTAGAGTCACACAACTAGAAGTCTATAAAAGACCCTTCTGAAAGACAAGGGCAGCTCTCATTTAGCTCCTACCAGAGGTCAACCTGGAGAGGACGTGTGGTGTAGTGGTTAGAGTGTCAGACTAGGATCTGGGAGACCCAGGTTCGAATCTTCCACTCTGCCTTGGAAGCTCACTGGGTGACTTGGGCCAGTCACACTCTCTCAGACCTACCAGACCTACCTCACTGTGTGGTGAAGAAGGCAAGAAAAACGTGAGCTGGTTTGGGTCCTCATTGTGGAGAAAGGCAGGACATAAAAGAAGTACAAATAAACAATAAAATATTTAAATAATCCAGACCGGAGCCTGCTGCAAAGAGGAGCATCAGGGACAAGCTGTAACAGTTGAGCTTCAAAGGAGCCAATAGTCTTTTCTGACGTAATCTGTCCTCTTCCACTCTCCTGATTTAGTCTTGGTTCATTTCTATATCATCCGTACTCCTCTATGCTCTGCCCTATGATATTTGCAATATATCACACCATTCCTGCTCGCACCATCCAGGCAAAACCTTTAGTCCAAGGGGAGAAACAGAACTTGTGCTGTCACTGCCTGGCTCTTGATGGTGTGTCTGGCTTGACAGGATTTTCTATGGGCCTCTTACCAAAACTTTGTCTAGCAATATGCAAATTCTCTTACTGGCCACCTGGTAAAATACTACCTGGATGAGATGAGTTCTTATCTTCATTCCATCTCAAGGGAAAAGCTGCATTAAAAGTTCTGGTCCCCTTTGAAAATTCGGTCTGAGAGTTTAACATGGCACCTAGCTTCTATTCTCTCTTTCTCCTGGCCCTCCTCCCAGGTTGGTGTCTCCTAAAACTCTCCCAATCTTCTCTACAAGCCAGTCAAAAGGAAATACTGTTGCTTAGGCCATTTAATTCTATTATTTATATTAAACAGTGTTCTTGTATTTTTGGGTTAAGTGGATGTGATTTTCAGAGAGGAAAGTTTTCCGACATGGCTATGCTCCTCTAACTCTGCATCTCTTTGCCTCCTCAAGGACTTTCATCCCAACTCCAGTTACAGGAATCTGGGCCAGCAGTGGTGAAACCTGGAGGGACCCTCGAGCTGACCTGTTCGGTCTCCAGTGGCTCAGTCACTAGCAGCTAATTTTGGCACTAGGTCTGCCAGACTCCCAGGAAAGGGCTGGTCTGGATGGGGTACTGGACTGGTAGCACAAGCTATGCTCCAGCTTTCAGAGACCAAATCACCATCTCGGTGGATCCTTCACAAACCAAGTACTTCTTGAGGCTGACCTCAGTGACAGCTGCAGATTCTGTCATGTATTACTGTTCAAGAGGCACAGTGGGTCAAACTCAAACAAGAGCCTGCCCAAAGATAGGAAGTGGTTGTGACTTCAGAGGTACGAAGAGGCCCATCTGTTGGAAATAAGCAGAGTTTTCTGTAGGCAAGGCTTTATTTATTTATATAGCAGCAAGAAAAGATTCTTCTTAATCATTTCTCCTGGATCTGGGATCCAAAGCAGCTTTTCACATGGCTCTCCCCTCCTCCACTTAATCCACACAGCCAGAACATGTTGAAGGCCAGGTAGGATGGGAGATTGTGAAAGATCCAAGGTCATCCAGCAAGCTTCCGCAGCAGAAGTGTGGATTCTAATCTGGTTGCTCAGGTCCTAGTCTGACCCTCTAACTCCACAGGTGTAATGCTTTAAGCAGCAAACCTCAAATGTTTGAGGAACATGTATCCTCAGGATATAGAAGCTATAGTGTCTGAGTATGGTTTCCAACATCCACGTAGGGCTGGAGGAATTAAAACTAATCTCCAGAGATCAAGTTCCCTGCAAAAATTGGCTGCATTGGAGGTGGAGATCTATTGCATTATACCCAAACTCCTCAGGTTCCACCTGCCAAATTTCTAGGAATTTCCCAACCCACAGTCGGCCACCCTAAGGAAATGGTAAAGTAAATAGTAAAGAGTAAATAGTAAAGAGTCCAGTAGCACCTTTAAGACTAACCAACCTTCCTGTAGCATAAGCTTTCAGGAATCACAGCTCTCTTCATCAGATGCATCAGAACTGTGGTTCTCGAACGCTTATGCTACAGTAAGGTTGGTTAGTCTTAAAGGTGCTACTGGACTCTTTACTATTTTGTTACTACAGACTAACACGGCTAACTCCTCTGGACCTAAGGATATGGGAGGCACATATTGATATCCCATGGCAAAGAGACCATTGCACAGAGATATAAAATCAGAAGTTATGTTACCTTGGGAAAACAAAATCTTTCCAAGCTCCAGTGAAACCACTAAGGTGTTAAGAACCATGAGAGCAGTAAAAGGGGATTCTGTGTATTATAGTGGTATTGAGTGCTGGGCTGCCAGGAGACATTTGGATTCAAATTCATATGTTGCCATACAGATCCCTGGGTGATCGTAGTCTAACCAAAGTTCCAGTTGAACATATCTCACAGAATATGACAGTAGCAAAACCATCATTTCTAAGGAACATATGAAAATGATGCACCAGCCGGATCTATTGGAAAGTGCAGTTGGCTATGGCCACCACCTGAAAACTCAAGGCCAAAGACAACCAAGCACTGCTAAGTACCACCGCATGCAGGGGAAATGCAAACCCACATAGAGACTATGGGCCAAGCTACACATGACGAATGACACTTGAACAGCAAGTGTATTTCTCCCTGTTCACTTGCCCTCCACTCAATCCACTTGCCATTCAAGTGTCATTCGTCATGTGTAGCTTGGCCCTATGACAGTCCCCTAATCCAAGGGCATCACAAACTCCCACCAGCCACATTTCTGTCTCATGGGAATTAAACTACCGTTTCATTGCCTTCAATGATGGGGCACTTTCTAATCTCTATTTTTAGAAGCTATTCTATAATATTCGTACCTCTTCTATCTAGACAATGCGAGAATTCTCAGAATGCAAGACCAGCGAAAGCAACAAAGAGTATTTAAGTGAACAGAAACCAAGCAGGATAGAGGCAGAGATGTTTGCCAGGCACTGGTAGGTTCTTTAGGTGACCTGGTACTTGGACTCCAAAGCAATGCCAATTCCTGATGGATATATAGGAGGAAGCAGAGACAATTGGTTCTTTCCAGTCATCTGATTATCGAAAGTGAAAAGTTACAGCCAATCACTGGAAGCAGAGGCAGTTCCCCTCTCTGACCAGCTGTCCTTATGGGGAAGGAAATTAGAGGATGGTGCCTGACTCCCAAGGCATCCAGTTCAAAATTTACAATAGTCTTTTGTTTTCATTGCTTACTTACCCACTCCCTTTTTGGAAGTGAATAACTTCAGTTTCAAACTGTGCCTTCTTAATATTCTTCGAGAGGAAAGTGGCACACTAGTGACCAAGATTTTCAGAGTGTAAGCTATTGAGAGTCAGAGCACTGACTCTCAAAGGCTCATACTTTGAAAATCTTGTTGGTCTCTAAGGGCCAAGCTACAAGTGACGAATGCCACTTGCCTAGCAAGTGAACAGACTCACGAGTATTCTTCCCTGTTAATTTGCCATTCACTTGTGCTCCACTTGATCAAGTGGAGAGCAAGTGAATGGCAAGTGAACAGGGAGGAACACACGTGAGTCTGTTCACTTGCCAGGCAAGTGTCATTCGTCACTTGTAGCTTGGCCCTAAGGCACCACTGGACTCAAATCCTGCTGCTCTAATGTAGACCAACATGGCTACCCACCTAAACTATCTTGAAGAGCAAAGTCATGCAAGAGCAAAGTCACGTGATCCACCCTGAGCTTGCTGATGTGGGGAGGGCGGAATATAAATTAAATATAAATAAATATACTATTCATAAGTTGATTCAAATGCTTCTAAACATTTAATATCTAGCAGTTGGGTATTCCCCCCGCCCCCCCCAATGGATCCTTGTCATTTTTATTAGATCATCACCAGTTCTGCACTCCAGGATTCCACAGCATCCATTGTCCTTGAACTCTTAATCTGCTAAGCTTGGACAGCAACTGTGCTTCCATTTATCCTCTCTGCTTCTGGGCCTTAGCCCCTTTATGCAAAGCTAGTCCAGCAGGCCCCTCCTGCTTAAATAGCATCATCTGCTGTAGCTCCAGGGCCTGGCTGTCTCCTTTGCCTTCTGTATGAAAGGAAGAGAGAGGAGAGAAAAAGAAGGGGAAGAGATGGAACCCATTGTGATTTTTCTCATTCTATTGAGCATTCTTCCAGGTGAGGGTTTATGCACTCAGAAAAAGGTAAGTGAAGAATGCAACAAGAGAGAATCAAGGGACAGGATCTCATTTTTCTCCTTTTATTTCAGGCACCTTTTCCAGTCCCCAGCTGACCCAGTCAGGCCCAGTAATGGTGAAGCCGGGAGGGTCCTTCAAACTGACCTGCACAGTCTCTGGGGTTCAAGTCAGTGATCATTACTGGAATTGGATCCGACAGCCTCCAGGAAAAGGCTTGGAGTGGCTGGGATTCATTCGAAGCACTGCAAGAGGAGGAACCACTCAATACTATCCGGCATTCAGCAGCCGAATGAGCATCACCAGGGACACCTCCAGGAATGAAGTCTACCTCCAGCTGAGCTCCCTGACAGCTGCAGACACTGCAACGTATTTCTGTGCGAGAGAAGCACAGAGAGGCAAAGCAATGGAGCATCCAGGCAAAAACCACATTCAGACTCCACCACCCCCACTCACATTGCTGGGTCTTGGCCTCCAACAACCACAGTGCACAGAGAACCACAGTCTGGGTAAAGCATTGGCGTTTTTGTAATAAAATGATGATTGACAGACAGGGTTATCCCAGTTATAACAGTGTGTTTACGTACATACCTTCTTTCTGGACAGATCAGTGCTCCCTCAGAGCAGTGAACAAAGTCAGTGTTCTTATTATCCCTGCAATAATAAGTGTTCAGTAAGTGTTCTTATTATCTCTGCAGCTGGGTCTGAGAGTGTGGCTGACCCACAGCCACCTGCTGAGTCTGTGGGATTAGTGGGAGTCGAGCCAGCAGAGTGCTGATTGCAGCCCAACCATTTCACCACACATGCCCTTTAAAACACACCTCTCTATAGGCCCACCGCTTTATTCCCATAGCTCTCGCTCCAGTTCTGTTTCTTATGCATATCAGGGTGTCAACAAACTGGCTTTCATGACTATCTCATAGACAGGTTTCAGTCTTCATTATTCACTGGTTAGGAATTGACGAGGTTTTGTGGACTTCATCAGTTATGGGTTGAGATTTGTTCTGAACATCTGTCCTAGTGATGGGTGCAATCTATTTATTTGTTTGTTTGTTTGTTTATGTTATTACATTTCTAGACCGCCCTCCCTGTCAGACAGGCTCAGGGCAGTGTAACAACATCCAATTTTTACATAAAGTTTAAAAACAATAGAAACATTATAAAAAACATTAAAACACTATTCCATATACAATTAAAATTTCTCAATTGAGATGTCAAACGGCACCAGATGCTCCTGGGATAAAGAAACACAAAATGGAGTCTTTCCCTATGAAAATATAAACACAACCATTCAGTGGAAACCAAACAGTAATCTTCCTAAAAGTCTGCTTCACTTTCTGGTCTCCGAAGTCATAAAGTTACAAACTGCAGTCAGTGGGTTGGATCCAGACTAAATTCTACCAATTCCCCCTTCCTTTTGCAGAGACCCCCCTCATGAGAACCAGTTTGGTGGAGTGGTTAAGAGCACCAGGACTCTAATCTGGAGAACCGGGTTTGGTTTCCCACTCCTCTGCTTGAAGCCAGTTGGGTGACCATTTGCTAGTCAAGGCTCTCTGGAGCTCTCTCAGCCCACCCACCTCACAGGGTGATTGTTGTGGGGATAATAATAACACACTTTGTAAACTGCTCTGAGTGGGTGTTAAGTTGTCCTGAAGGGCAGTATATAAATCAAATTTATTATTGTGTTGTTCCTCAGGATTTCCACTTCTCCTGGAGAAGCACTTTGTAGAGATCTGTAGGCTACCAAGGGGGAGGGGGAGCAAATTTCCATTCAACTAATGGGAAAAATTAGTCGGGTTCTGACCCAGAGTTTGGACTTCTCCATCATACTTTAAACATCTGAGTCTTCCAGCCATCTTTTAATGTATTTTGCCTCAATAACCAGACTGAAAAAGAATACTAGGGAATCTCAAAAATGTGAACGCACTAGTTTGTGACATTTTGATTCATCCTAATAAAAAGATATTATCTTACTACTGTCTCATTTATGTTGGCAGAGTGCCCTACACAGTGACAGCCACACATTACTGCTTAAGTGTAAAGAAAAGTTTATTTAGGAACTTACATGCTTAGATAGTGGCTGAATCCACACTTATCAGCACAGCGTTAAGCAGGCAGACTAAGAGCATCTTTCTGGCACGTTTTATGATATCATCGCACCATGAAAGCGGCATCATGATGCGATGATGTCATAAAACGCGCCAGAAAGACGCTCTCATTCTGCCTGCTTAATGCTGTGCCGGTAAGTGTGGATTCAGCCAGTGAAGAGATAGAGACAGCTTCTAACTTTCTAGCTGACTAAGAGCAAGAAAGTACTGAGAAGAAGATGGATACAAGACAAGGAAGGGGCAGTGAAAGAAAGAGAGGTGCTGTTGTCCTCACACTCCTAATTGACTAATCTTTGCTGCCCCCTGGTGGGTCTTCTCTTTATTTTTGTACACTTAGCATTGCTGCTTCCAACAATGTATGGTATTTCTTCCGCATGTTTAATAATTTTTTGAGAACAGACATCATGATTAACTGGCCTTAATTTTCTGGTTCTTCACTAGAAGCCCTTTTTAAAATCAGTTATGCATTCGCTATTTTCCAGTCCTTCTAGCAAGGAGAACAGTTTTTGTTCCCTATATATAAGGAGATCTCCAGTGTCACATATGAGTTATTTCAACAGGAAATATGAATTTGAAAACAAATATGTACATTTGATTTATTACAAAAATTATCAGTATCCAGCTTCACAGATCCTAGGAATACTCCTGATACTTTTGAACTTTTAAACAGTGAAAGTACAACAGCCAGAATTTCTGTTTCCCCTTGTGAGGAAATTGGCTGTAGTCAAAAGAACATTACGTTGAATAAAATGTCCCACGTCCCCTTCTAATAAGAGTGTTGCACTTGTAGACAATTACCAATAGGGGGCAGCCTTGCACATACAAAAGTTTACATTTTGGCACTTTATATAGCCATACATGGGCATGATGCTGAACATTTTGAAACATTCTCAAAAGCACATCAGGCTCGGACGTGTGAAGTAGCCAGACAGTTCTGGGGAGATATTATAGAAGTAATAAATGAGATTTTGCAGACCCAAATAAAGGAGAACCCAGAGCTATTGCTACTGAATTTAAGTATGGAAGATGTTCCTATGCAATACAGAACATTACTATTTTACATGACGACGGCAGCAAGACTTTTATATGCGCAGAAATGGAAGGTGCAAGAAATACCAACTATTGAAGATTGGATGTATAAATTGCTGTACATGGCGGAAATGGATAAAATGACAAGAAAGCGGAGAGATCAGAATTTAGTAGAATTTTTAACTGATTGGGGAAGATTGAAAACATATTTAGAAAAGAAGTGGGACGTGAAAGGGAAATTATGGCAATTTGAAAATTATTAGAATGGTGTTTTTTTTTTTCTCATTGGAAGAGACAGAATCTTTACCATATGAAGGGAAATATTAGCTAATTGTTAGCCTAAATTTAAGTGGATTTGGAGCTAATAGATATTGGTAGAATTAATAAAGTAGATATTTTATTTAATTGTTAGCTTAAACTTAAATATATTGGAAGTCAACAGAAAGTAATAGATAATAGATTTTAAGTTAATAGTAATAGTTCTGAAGTTAACAGATAGGGCTTAGTTGAACAAAGTAGAATGTAAACATGATATAATGAGTTATAGAAAAGGGATAGATTAGGAATAGATTAAGATATAGGGTTGGAGAGCTGTTGGAAGTCCTGGAAAAGGGGGGAGGGAAAGGGTGGGGGAAAATAATATTGAGATGTTATTTGAAAGTTCCAGAACTCCTGCTACTGAACCTGGGAATGGAGAACATTCCAGCCCAATATAGAACACTGTTATTTTACATGACAGCAGCGGCCAGACTTTTGTATGCGCAAAAATGGAAAGTACAAGAAGTGCCAACTATTGAGGACTGGACTTACAAATTGCTGTATATGGCCGAAATGGACAAAATGACAAGAAAACTGAGAAATCTGGACCCAGGACAGTTTAACACAGACTGGGAGAAGCTGAAGCAATATGTGCTGAAGAAATGGGAGGTGGGAAGAGAATTGTGGCAGTTTGAGAACTACTGAAATATGACAAAATGTAGAGGGGGGTGACTTTACCGGAGGGTAGAGAGAGAAATGAAAATGTCTAAGCAGCTATTTTGTTAAAGTGTTATATATAGAAAAATATATAGAAAATGGATAGAAAATAATTAACTATAAGGACCGACTAATTAACATTGTTTCTGGTATAAACGTGTAACATGTTAAACTGAATGAGCCTACTTGAAGAAATATATGGATCAAATTGATTGATAACTTTTGAGGATAGTTATACAAAGCAATATACGGAATATAAGTTAAATTGGTTGACTTATACAAATGCATGGGTTATATGGTTTATATGGTATATGGTTTATAGAAATATTTGAAACCAGGAAACTATGAAATTATGTTTAAAAAGGGACAAATTGTTTGTCTAATATGGAAGAAGGGACTCAAAGATAAGGTATAGAGTATTAAAAATAGTTAAAGAATTATTGCTTAGATCAAAGGGAAAGTATATGTTTGTTAGATAGATGAATTTAAAATGAGTAAGAGAAAAGGGACAAAGGGTTGGAAAACTGTTGGAAGTCAAAAGAAAAGGGGGGAAAGGGAGGGGGTTAGAAATTGGGAAACGGGAATTGATTGTAATATGAAATTATATTATTCTAATTCCAATAAAATTTTATTTAAAAAAAAGAGATGTTATTTGAAAGTTGTATGTATTAATATTCTCACCTAATAACATTTTGGAAAAAAAAAATCACATCAGGCTCCACCCCCAAATCGCCAGGAATTTCCAAACATGGGGCCAAGCTACACATGACGAATGACACTTGAACGGCAAGTGTATTTCTCCCTGTTCACTTGCCCTCCACTCAATCCACTTGCTGTTCAAGTGTCATTCGTCATGTGTAGCTTGGCCCTCAGAGTTGGAAACCCTAATTGTGGGCGATTCTTAGGATATGATTTTTTTTAAAAAAAAAAAATTCATTCATTCATTTATTTATCTTGGTGAAAGAAAGGGGCATTTGCAAATTCATTGCTGTCTTTTTCTTTTACATACGTTTCTGAGGCAAAGTTTGCCAGAGTGTGAAATACTTTCAAAATTCAATTTCTCCACGGCCTAGCAAGTCCATCAAAATACATCTTACTGTACTTTCTTCATTCTCCTCATTTTACTAGCTACAGAATTATTATTTGATATTGATTTACTTGTTCATAGAAAAATGCTAAGTCAAAACACACACAAGTCTGAAGGCTGTGCAGCCTGGAGACAAGAGTGTTTTGAACCTCCTATTATCTCCCTTTCTCTGAATACATCTCAATGTACTATTCGAGAGGAAATGTACGTCAGCAGTGCTCAGTCAGTCAAACACACATGAAATGTCATAGAGAATAGCCAAATGAAATACTTAGATATAAATTTTGAGCAAAACGCAAGAGAAATCCTAAACAGACAAAGGAACAAAAGAGAAACAGAAAATCTAATTTAGATAATTGAAGCTACAACAATGAGAGGGTTTTCATTCATTCCTGGCATTGTGAGAACTACACCAGTAATGTACATCATGTCAGAAATTCCATCAATTGACTCCTTCCTCCATTCATCCGTCCATTAATTCTGCACACCTATGACCAAAGAAACATCTAGCGGTTCCTTTATATTGTTCAGGTTTTTATCTAACCTCAGTTCAAGTCCTGTGACTCAAAGCTTGAAGGGTATGCTTCAAGTCATGAAATATCAGCAAAGGAGAAACATGGTACTTGAGAGCTGAAATGTCCCACCAGCCACCTGTCTAAAGAGATCCCACTGGCTTCATTTGGATCATGCTGGATTCAGTGGTTACATGAGCAACTTTGTGGCACAGTCATGGACAAAAGTCAGAGAGGAAGATCTGTCACAAATGACACAACTTATACCTGAACAATATCTGGAAACTTCCACATTTTGTCAAGTGATGTATCGTAGTGGATATTACGGTAGCTGGGGCTCCCACAGTGATGGAAACTCGGTCAAAAACCTGCTCAGCTGAAGGGTTAAACTTAGAGATATGGTTCCGGCTTAGGTAAGAACTTCATATTTGCAAAGCCTTGCCCCCAGATCCAGAACCATAGCTACAAAGGCACTGATGGTACTTTCCAAATGAACACAATTATTCTGGCACAACCTTTTCAGACTAGAGATCTCATCATTAGACAAGTCAAGAACAAGCATTCCCTGAAAGTTGCAGAGAAAAAAACATTCTGCTCTTTCCAGATCACTGTGTCATAATATATGAGAGTCTGGGGAAAAAATAAAGATTCTTCCCCAATGGCAGTTTTTGTATGAACATGTATCAATGTGCTGCTGCTGCTACTACATTAAGAGGCATTGTCTGGAAAAGTGAGCTTCACAATGGTGAAGAGCCTGTCAAAAACCAGTGTGCTAGTATTCTTAACAAAAAACTCAACAAGGCAACGCTCACCATCACAGTCTCCATAGCCAATGCTTTCCAGAAAGGGATAAATCCTCCCTTGACCTATATAAAACCAGTTCAAACAATCTTGGATTCCCTCAGCTTTGAAGGAGAAAAGCTACCACAAACGTTTATTTAAATATAGAGGTTATGCATACTTTCCCCTCCTAACATCTTCCTTATCTCTCCCCTTATGTACCAGAGATAACTTGAGAGCCAGTTTGGTGTAGTGTTTAAGAGCGCAGGACTCTAATCTGGAGAACAGGGTTTGATTCCCCACTCCTCCACTTGAAGCCAGCTGGGTGACCTTGGGTCAGTCACAGCTCTTCCAGAGCTCTCTCAGCCCCACCCACCTCACAGGGTGTTTGGTTGTGAGGATAATAATAACATACTTTGCAAACCGCTCTGAGTGGGTGTTAAGGGTGGTATATAAATCAAATGTTGTTGTTGTTGTTGTTATTGAAAGTGAACAGATTCTGATGGGTGAAGGAGACCACAACTGTGATTTCCAAACATACCAATACCCACTGCAACCACTAATCACCACTGTCCACTCATCTTATATCTGCACCTTCATCAGCAAAATGATATAGAGAAACTCACAAGACTGTCGAACAGTCAGTGTCTCATTAAGTTACACATCACCCTTTCCCCAATTTTTTTGGAAAATGTATTGATTGACCATATTGATGTTTCATCCGTCCTCCAATGGAGCTGCATAGAGTTGTCCCATTTTATGCCAATCCCATCAGCATGAATGGCCAAAGGGTGATCATGATCTGCCCAAGATAACACAGCGGGCTTTTTAGCTGGACGGTGAACTCAAGACACACTTGTCTGAAATTTTATCTATTATACGACATCAGTTTGCTAAAGACATGTTTAGCATGTTCATCATGGAGGTCTTGTGAACGCAAAATTGGACCCACTTGTATACAAGGCAGAACACTATGGCTGTTTCCACACGGCTCCCCGCTGCTCATAACAACCCGAAAGATAGCGAAAAAACACAGAAGATTGCATTTTCTCGCGCAAAATTTGCGCGACGTCAAATGACATCCCGCAAATCTCGCGCAAGAAAACGCGATCTTCTGCGGGTTTTTTTGCGATCTTCCGGGTTGTTACGAGCAGCAAGGAGCCGTGTGGAAATGGCCTATTATAATCCATAACCTGGTGAAACCAGAGGATTTAGCTTTATGCCAATACAACACCGCAGTCTTAACCAGAACACCACAATCTTCATAAAAGCCACAGATATTTACTTCCAAATGATCATGTACATCAGCCCAGATTTAATGGTTGGACGGAGATAGTTAAATCACTCACATTTTCCCCAGAACTGAGATTCATGTTTCATGTCTCATCGATTCCCAACCGAGGCCATAGAAACATCATACCTAGAATATGCTTCAGAAGTTACTGGGAGAGTCAGTGATGCACTCCACAGCAGAAGGACAACAGATCCAAGATGTGGCAGCCCCTCCTCTTAAGAAGCAAAACAGCTTTGAATCCAATCAATTCATAATTTTAAAAATCCATCCAAGTGCAGGTCCATTCTTTGCTGTCAATGTGAAAAACAGTCAGCTCTGCAAAATGAGTTCAGGCATATGTGTTCAAGATGGAACAACATACACGTATTTTTAAAAAACCTTGTTCTTCTTCCTAAAAATTAATGCACACATACACCTTATCTGTATCAATAAGTATCTACTTGACTACATAATTCTCTCTGTGTTTCCACTCGGCAACTAGCCCATTCTCTCTCTCTCCCTTTCCATCCCAGAAGTCACTGTGTCTATCTGAAACATCTTCTGCATCTGTAGTGGCTCATTCTAGGATGCCACTATAAAGAATTTGAACCATAAAATATGATAGTGGCATCTTGTTTTCCTCCGGAAATATAAAATTAACCCAGAATGGGAAGTCTGTTCTGTTTTCTGTTTCCTCCCATAGACAACCAACCCAGTGGTTGGAAGGACAGATGGAACAAAGTAACCCATGAATGACACTAAGAGAGGGGGGTAGCACAACAAGAGACCCTTCCCATCTAGTTTCTCAAAAATACACTGGAGCTTGAAGAATGGAAACAAGGCCAATTGACCTGTCACTCAAATTTCATAGGTGCAGGAAGTGATAACCAGAGGAGCCAGTCCATTGAGGGCATTCATTTATTTAGGAGCAAGAGCTGAAGACCAGATGTTTCCTACCAAAGATGGCTTGGTGTGGTTGAGTCTTGATCTGCTTCCTTTACCGATACATTTTCTGGATTGGTTCCAAGAACAGAGGCCGTTGGTGGTCACAGGGAAACAGGCCCTTCTGTATTTCACTTGGCTGTAAGCAGGGCTTTTTTTCTGGGGAAAGAGGTGGTGGAACTCAGTGGGTTTCCCTCAGAAAAAATGGTCACATGGCTGGTGGCCCCGCCCCCTGATCTCCAGACAGAGGGGAGTTTATTTTTTTTTAAAAAAAATTTTTATTGGGTTAGAACATTTTTATTTTCACATTACAATCAATTTTCCCCTAATTTTTCGTTTCTAACCCCCTCCCTTTCCCCCCCTTTTGTTGACTTCCAACAGCTTTCCCACCCTCTGTCCCTTTTCCCTTACTTCTATTAAGTTCCTCTGTCTAAAACAGATATACATTCTCCATTATATTAAGCAGTACATCTATAACTCCTTTACTTATTATACACCCAAGTTATACGTCTTTAGATAAACAATTTATCCCATTTTCCAGTTTTGAATATTTCTATATTAACCTATATATCATAAACCATAAAAATTTCCCACATTTAAATCAAACAATTTGATTTGTTCTCTATATATTACTCATTTCAACTTTTTATGGTAATTCTATATAACTCCTCGCATAATCAATCAGTTTAACTCTTCTGTACATTCAGTTTGGTGCATATAAATCTTATCAAAGAAAGAAAATATTGTTAGTTACTCAATCCTCATATTTAAACCTTGTCATTAATTATTCTCTATCAATGTTCTATCAGTTAACCTATACATGTCTATATATATATCAATCTATTAATCTAACTGCTTATAAATTCACATTTCTCTTCCTCCCCCGGTAAAGTCACCCCTCTCTTTTATACTTTTATTATACTTCAGTAGTTCTCAAACTGCCACAGTTTTCCTCCCACCTCCCATTTCTTCTCCAGATATTGTTTCAGCTTCTCCCAGTCTGTGTTAAACTGCCCTGAGTCCAGATCTCTCAGTTTTCTTGTCGTCTTGTCCATTTCAGCCATATACAGCAATTTGTAGATCCAATCTTCAATAGTTGGCACTTCTTGTACTTTCCATTTCGCCATTTTTCAAATTGTTTAGAGTCTCTGATGATTGGTATTGTCTGTAACAGAAACATTACTCTTGGTAACACATTCATCTTAACTGCTGCAATCCTGCCCAGCCATGACAGGTTCAATCTATTCCATTTAATCAAGTCTCTCTCTATCTGAGTCCATAATTTTTCATAATTATTCTTGAATAAATCTATATTTTTTGCAGTCAGCTCAACTCCCAAATATTTCACCTTACTAGTTACTTCACAATCCGTTGTTTCCCTTAACAATTGTTGTTTCTGCTTAGTCATGTTTTTGCATAATATCTTTGACTTCTTTTTATTAATGAAGAAACCTGCCAAGTCTCCAAACTCCTTGATCTTGTCTATCACTTTTGGCATGTTCTCCAGTGGGTCTTCTACGATTAACATTATGTCGTCTGCAAATGCTCTGACCTTATATGAATAGTCCTTTATTTTTATTCCTCGTATTTCCTCATCTTGTCGGATTTGTATCATCAGAATCTCCAATACTAAAATGAACAACAATGGAGATAACGGGCAACCTTGTCTTGTTCCTTTACTAATCATCAATTTCTTGGTCAGTTCATCATTCACTACAATTGCTGCAGTCTGGTCTCTATAAATTTCCTTAATTGCTCTGACGAATCTTTCTCCCAATTGTAGCTTTTCCATAGTGGCAAACATAAAGTCCCAGTTTAAATTGTCAAACGCTTTTTCAGCGTCTACAAAGAAGAAACCAACCTCTTTGTCACAACGCTTGTCATAGTATTCAATAGCATTGATCACTGTCCTTAAATTGTCTCTTATTTGTCTGTCTGGCAAAAAGCCTGCTTGTTCCTCCTCTATGACTTCCGAGAGCCACCCCTTCAATCTCTCCGCCAATATCTTCGCAAAAATTTTATAGTCATTGTTAAGTAGTGATATAGGTCTGTAATTTTTCACGTTGGTCAGGTCTTGGCCCTCTTTTGGGATCAATGATATATTCGCTTCACTCCAAGTATCTGGAATCCTTTGATCCCTAAAAACTCCATTCATCACTTCTTTTAGGAATGGTGCCAGTTCATTGGCCATTGTCTTATAAAATTTAGCCGTAAGTCCGTCTGGCCCTGGCGCCTTTCCTAGATTTGCGGATTGTATTGCCTTGCTTATTTCCTCGTCAGTTACTTCACTGTTCAACTTATTTCTCCAAGCTTCCGAGATTTCTGGAAGTTTGGTTTTCTCCAGATATGATGCTATTGATTCTTTGTTTACTTCTTTTTTATTATACAGCTTAGCATAAAATTTATAGAAGGCTCTACTAATGGTAGTCTGCTCCAAGTACGTTTTATCTTCCTCACAGATTTTATTTATTATTTTCTTTTCCCTTTTCTTCTTCAATTGCCATGCCAAATATTTCCCAGGTTTATTAGCACCCTCAAACGCTTTTTGATTCAGTCTTTTAAGGTTCCACTCCAATTCTTTATTACTCATTGCTATTAGCTGTTCTTGAAGAATTTTGATTTCCTGGTATATTTTCTTTTTCCCTGGTCTCTTTTTTAACTGTGCTTCTTTGGCCTTTATTTTCTCCTCAATCTCTTGTCTTTTCTCCTCTTTCTTTTTTCTTGCTCTGCCATTTAAGTCCATTAGTATGCCCCTTACAACCGCCTTGTACGCATCCCAAACTTTATTGGTTGGTACTTCTTTATTCACGTTGTATTGTATAAAAAACTTAGTCTCTCTTCTCAATGTTTCCATATTCTCACTTTCCTGTAACAAGTCCTCATTTATTCTCCAGGCTTTCCTTTTTCTCCTTTTTCCAAATTTCCACATAATTGGGTTGTGATCTGAGCCTACCATCGGCATTATTTCTACCTCCTTAGTCCATAACGCTAAGTCCTTTGAGGCCCAGATCATATCAATTCTTGATAATGTAAGATGCCTTGCGGAATAAAAAGTAAACTGTCTGGTTTTAGGATATTCTCTCCTCCATACGTCTTCGAGAGTCTCTTGTTGAATCAACTCAAAAAAAGGCTTTGGCAATAATCCTCTTTTCTTTTGTGCTTTTGTAGTCTTTTTGTCTAGTTCCAACTCTGTCACTCCATTGAAATCTCCAGCAAGAATTATCTGGTCATATACAAAATCGTCTAAATGCTTCCTTAAGTCCTCAAAGAAGCTTTCTTTTGCACCGTTAGGTGCATAAAGTCCGACTACCAACACTCTCTTTAAGTTCCAATTACATTCCACTGCTACGAATCTAGCTTCCACATCTCTCGTAACAAATTTTGGCTGCAGCTCCTCTTTTATATACAACACCACTCCTCTTTTTTTCTTGTTGGAAGCCGCTACAAATTCTTTGCCCAGTTTTCCAGATTTTAAATATTTTACATCCTGTTTTCTAATATGGGTCTCCTGCAAACAAACAATATCACATTTTTGTTTTAGTAGCCAATGAAAAATATTTTTTCTCTTATTCGGTGAGTTTAGTCCATTTACATTCCAAGATAATACTTTACACTCCATATTCATGGTTTTGTTGGTAAGTCTTTTTCATTGTCCTTAATAAATCTCTCCATCTCACGCTCAGATCTGATACGCTTTTTTGCCCCTCCAAACTCAAAGGACACTCCTTCCGGTAACTCCCATCTGTACCTAATGTTCATGTCCTTCAAGGTCTGAATTAACACTCTATATTTTTTCCTGTCCAGTAACACTGATCTGGGCAATTCCTTCATTATGATAATCGTCTTGCCATCGATCTCCAATGGGTCTTGAAATTGTTTTGTCACAATCATCTCTTTCATATTTCTAGTTGTAAACTGCACGATCACATCCCTTGGTAGTTTCCTCTGGGTTGCAATTCTCGAGTTCACACGATACGCCACATCTAGGATAGCCACAATTTCCTCCTCCTCCTTCCCCAGGTATTCAGCCAACACCTCAGTCATCTGTTCTTGCGCTGACTTCCCTTCAACTTCTGGCAGACCACGAAAACGAAGCTGCTTCTCCATGTGTTTAGTTTCTGCAACTGACATCCTCCCCTTTACCGATCTCATCTCTGTTTGTTGCGTTTCTATTAAATTCTCCATCGCGTCTTCTACTGTTTTGACTCTCTGTTTCGTTCCTTGTAATTCACTGCTAATCGTTTCCACGCCTTTTTTCACTTCTGACAGCTCCGACTTTACTGTCTGTGTAACTTCTTTAACCTCTTTAATAAGCTCCAATTTGGTGTCCTTAAGTTCTTTCATCATGTCTATAAGTTTTTTGTCCAAATTTTCTATTGCCGATTGCCACTCTTTTTTCGACATCGTGGGGCTTGCTTTAGCTCGCTCCCACGAATCTGCTCTCTTCCTCAGCTCCGTGGCGTATAATTAAACGTTTTCCTTTTTTTCAAATGTCCCAATCTTTGCCAAAATTAATTTTTTATATCCAAAATGTCGGGCGTCTTTTCTCTATGGTTTCTCTATGTTATTATAATCCAAGATGGCCTACTTCCTCTTCCGCTGAAGCCACGACCCTTCCACTTTCAAAAATGGCGATTCCCCACTTCCTGTCCCTTGGCAAGGGCCGCTTCCCTCCAGCCACTCTATTGTTGTTACGCACTTCCTGTCTCCCGTCTTCCCACAGCAGGTCTCGCGATGGTGTCTTTTTCCCACAGCTCCAAAACCACAGGTATTCAAAACAATAGTCCGATTTTTGTAATAACTTCTTTAAACTTAGTCTCTTTTAAAATACAACTCCTGCCGAGTCTTCACCTCCTTTTCACTAGTCTGTTGCAGTTTAAAAATCTACTTTCTTTCCTCTCTGTTTTTGTCAATCTGTCCCGTTTCAAGAGATAGCGATCTTTACCTTCTCTTCAACTTTCTCGGGTTGTAATCGCTGTTTCGATCTTAAATTCTCCTCTCGACTTCCCTCCCCGATCGAAGCTTGGGTATGTAGGTCTTATGCCAGCCGAATTGGCCCCAAGATTGCCGCAGAGATTATAGCCGACCCGTCGCAAGGTGGGACCTCAAGGATCGGGGGGGAGACTCCTTGTGTAGAGCCCCCCCTCGTCCGAGATCTAGCTCACCCTAGGGTCTTGAGCGTTCTTTGCCTGCTCCCCGCCTGAGAGCAGTCGGCCGCGGGTTATTTTCACCCCTCCGGCCGGTTAAAACGGCAATCCGGTCAGCTCCGCAATTGGAGCTGCGTTAGACCTCCATGAATCCCAAACCGGAAGCCAGACAGAGGGGAGTTTAGATTGCCCTCGAGGGCAATATAAACTCCCCTCTGTCTGGAGATCAGGGGGCGGGGCCACCAGCCATGTGACCATTTTCAAGAGGTTCCGGAACTCCGTTCCACCGCGTTCCCCCTGAAAAAAAGCCCTGGCTGTAAGTGACAGGACTCACCCAAGGGAGGATCTGCTGGAGGTTCTTAAAAAAGTAGGAACCGAGTTTAAACAATCTTATGGGGGCTCTTGTTGTAGACCACTAGCCCAATGTTTGCCAGGACTGAACTGCTGGTTTTCACACTCACAGTAAACATCTGAGCATTCATTTCCTTTGGCAAATGCTCAGAATTCTTTGGACCAATTTTGATTCCTGCAAGATGTGGAAAACTGCATTGCCAAACCATTCAAAGCCATTCTGATTGTGGAGAACACTGTGGGTCAATCTCAATACCTCTTTCCAAAGTCATCTTCTCTATCACAGCACCCAAAACTCTCATTTCCATTCAGACATGACAAGCCCGATCCCAGTTGAGGAGGGTCTTGAGACCGACTCACCTGTATTAGTCAGTAGTACATTAAACCTCATTAGCTAACCTACTGCATTCACAGAGTAATCCTATGCACAGTTATTCTAGACAAAGGTCCATAATTTCAGTGGTCTTAGACCACAGCAATCCTCCAAAGGGGAACTGGCTGAAACCCCCAGAAGACAATTTGTGTCATTCTTTAAAAAAAAAACTCAAAAAGACATTTACAAAGAAATATGCCCTATCCATCTCTGACGGACAGGGAACATGATGGCAATCAGTAAGACATGAAGCCATATGGGTTTCGCTGTTCAGCAAAGTAGGGAGGAGATGAGACACACACCAACACTGGTGGAAAATGCATAGAGAACAAGCAGTGATTTCAAGTCATAACAATTTTTGTCAGTCATTGAGGGTGGACTGGGAGAACAGTGAAATGATCTTCTACATAAAAAGGTCCTTTGGAGAGGAAGAGAGGAAGTTGTCCCATCCGTTCCATTAGCCACCAATGAGATGGCATCAAAAACTCAAAAGCAGATGAAGATAGTAATAGCAGTGACACCCCCCCTTTTGCTTTCCCCTAATGGATGGGGTGGAGAGTACCTTCAAGTCATAGTTGACTTATGGCAACCTCTAGTGGGGCTTTCATGACAAGAGAACTAACAGAGGTGGTTTGCCATTGCCTGCCCTGCAGCCCTGGTCTTCATTGGAGGTCTCCCATCCAATTACTAATCAAGGCCGACCCTGCTTAGCTTCTGAGACCTGATGAGATCAGGCTCACCTGGGCTGTCCAGGTCAGGGTCCACTAATGGATTCTTGTCCCTTTTATTAGATCATCACCAGATCTGCAGACCAGGATTCCACGGCATGCATTGTGCTTGAACTCTTGACCTGCTAAGCCCGGCAAGTGTAGTTCCTTTTATCAACTCTGCCTCGGAGCCTGATGCTTTTTTATGCAAAGCTCTCCAGCCAGCTCCTCTTGCATAAATAGCATCATCCCCTGTAGATCCAGGACCTGGCTGTCTCGGTTTCCTTCTGCATGAAAGAAACAGAGAGGGATGAGAGGGAAGGAAAAGAGATGGAACTCATCCTGATTTCTCTCATAATGTTGAGCATTGCACCAGGTGAGGCACTGAGTAAAGATAAATAGGAACACATCATGACAGAATCCTAGGACAGGAACTCATGCCCACCCCCCTTTTTTTTCCAGGCACCTCTTCCAGTCCCCAGCTGACCCAGTCAGGCCCAGCAACAGCGAAACTAGGAGAGTCCTTCAGATTGACCTGTTCTGTCTCTGAGGTCCAAGTCAGTAATTATCATTGGACCTGGAGCCGAAAGCCTCCAGAGAGAGGCCTCGAGTTCCTGGGATACATTCGGGATACTGCAAGGAAAGGAACCTCCCACTACACACCGGCATTCAGCAGCCGACTCCACATCTCCAGGGACACCTCCAGGAATGAAGTCTACCTCCAGCTGAGCTCCCTGACAGCTGCAGACACTGCGACGTATTACTGTACAAGAGAGAAACACAGAGAGGTGAAGCAATGGAAAGTCAAGGCAAAAACCACAATCTGGCGTCTCCACCCATGCACAAATTGCTAGATATTGGTCTCCAACAAACATGGTGCTTATAGAACTAGAAGGCCACACTGTTATTGACTTGGAAAAATACGGGAGATTGTGACTTTGTGACTACTTTATTGAACAAAATTAACTAATGGCTGGGTGAAGATTTAACCTCGAAACGAGCAAAAAAGAAGAGGCCGGTGAAGCTCGTTGCCTGCTTTCCAGGTTGTTCTTCAAGTGCATCATTGGAGTGCAAATGTCTTTGGTGTGCTAACAAGGGCCACCTGGAATATAAGACAAGGGGCCAAGCTACACATGACAAATGACACTTGAACGGCAAGTGGATTGAGTGGAGGGCAAGTGAACAGGGAGAAATACACTTGCCGTTCAAGTGTCATTTGTCATGTGTAGCTTGGCCCAAGGATATTGCCCTTGTAGGATCGGACTTTCTTTGTATTCATTTACTTTGTACACGGGACTTGATATTTCAGTCAGCTGAATGATTGTGTGTTATAAATGAGCCTAAAACTTTTCTTATAAATGAGCAAAAACAGCTTTGGAAATGGATATTAAGATATTTCATTTCTGATTCTTGTATCTCCCTGGGTTATCCCCGTGGTTTTGTTATTGCTTATAGAACTAGAGTCTGGATAAATCCTTCGTGATTAGCAAAATGTCTATCATTTATGTATTTTATTTTATTTTATTTAAAACGTTAATATACCATCTTTTCTTCCAAATATGGTCTCCAAGAGGCAAATAACTGATATTAAAACATAAAATATTAATATAACATTTATGATTGGCAAAGGAGATTAGTCTGGTGTAGTTGTTTGGTGCCAGTTTGGAGTAGTGGTTAAGAGTGACAGGACTCTAATCTGGAAAACCGGGTTTGATTCCCTACTCCTCTGCTTGAAGCCAGCTGGGTGACCTTGGGTCAGTCACAGCTTCGATGAGCTCTTTCAGCCCCACCCACCTTACAGGGTAATTGTTGTGAGGATAATGATAACATACTTTGTAGATCGCTCTGAATGGGCAATAAGTTGTCCTGAAGGTTGCCATAAAAATCAAATGTTGTTGTTGTTTTTATGCTGCCGTTTTGGATCGGCTGTGTCAAGGTAGCTTCTTATCTAGCAGCAGTCTTCTGCCTCCGAACAGCTCAGCAGGATGGCATGATCTACTGTGTCAAAGGCTGCAGATAGACACAGGAAGAGCAAGAATGAAGCTGGTCCTTTGTCTACATTCAGGCAGAGGTCATCAGCTAGAACCACCGGAACCGTCTCCATCTCATAGCCTGACCCAAAACCAGACTGAAAAGAGTTCTCCAAGATGGCCTGGAGTTGGTCAGCTACTGCTGTCTCAAATACTTTACCCCAAAGGGGCAGATTAGAGACTAGGCTACATTATTTTTGACTAAGGATGTTTTTTGTTAAGTAGTGAGCAGTGTGGCCACTGTTTGAGAGGCTGAGGGAAAGTGTCTTGAGTTAGATTTATTATAGAAATTACCATTATCCAGGCCCACATATCCTAGCAACACTCATGATCAAGTTTGAGTGTACTCTTTAAAACAGAAAGCACAACAACAAAAGTGCTAATTCAGCTGAAGAAGTTGGCACTGTGAAACTAAAGAGAACCCTCACGGGAAGGAACAACAATTACAAATTAATAAACAACTCTATTATAAGTGCCCAAAGGGCCATATGTATTTCTTATATAAATAAACCAATCAGTGAGATGACCAAGAAGTTGGCACTAGCTGACAGAACATTATGCTAGATAAAAATGTTTATCCATGAAGTAAGTAACCTTTACTGAAAATGCTTCAGTTCTACATAGTTATCACTGTTAACAGCATTTTATATATAAAAGTTTAAATGTTGGTACTTGAACTGGGAGTCAGTTTGGTGTAGTGGTTAAGAGCGGCAGGACTCTTATCTGGAGAGCCAGGTTTGATTCCCCACTCCTCTGCTTGAAGCCACCTGGGTGACCTTGGGTCAGTCACAGCTCTCTCAGAGCTCTCTCAGCCCTACTCACCTCATGGGGTGTTTTGTTGTGGGGATAATAATAACATACTTTGTAAACCACTCTGAGTGGGTGTTAAGTTTTCCTGAAGGGCAGTATATAAATTGAATGTTGTTGTTGTTGATATATTCAAATCTCATCATGACGCTGCACTTCTGGAAACATTCCCAGGATCATATCAAAATGTGCCTCTGTGACAGGCCTTTTCTTCAAGCTGAGGGAACCCAAACAGTGTCCCATAATTTTGGGGAACCAGGTTTGTTTTTGAAATGTAACCTTTTCCCTCAGTTCTGAGAGGTTCTTATGGTAACCAGTGTAAAAGCTTTGGATTCTCAGCAAATCATGATTTATAGATGAACGATATCCTGCAAACTTCCACATTTTGTCAAATGATGTATCATAGTGGATACTACGGTGGCTCCCACAGTGATGAATGCTCAGTCAAAAACCTCCTTGGGTGAAGTGTAAAGTTAGGGGTAAGGTTGTGGATAAGTTAAGAACTTCAGATTGTCAAAGTGTTGGCCCCAAGTCAAGAACAACAGCTGTGAGGGGACTAATGGCACTTGTCAGATGAACACAACAATTGTTCTGGCATAAACTACAGATCCCATCATCAGATGAGTCAAGAACATAACAACAACAACAACATTCGATTTATATACTGCCGTTCATGACAACTTAACTCCCATTCAGAGCAGTCTACAAAGTATGTTATTATCCTCACAACCGGTTCTCCAGATTAGAGCCCTGCGCTCTTAACCACTAGACATGGGCACGAACAGAACAAAAATCTGAATATGGTGTTTATTGTTCATTGCCATCCATGAACAACAAACAACGAACATTGACAAACATGACCTGTTCACGAACATGTCCGTTGTTCATTGTTCATGGGGGCCAGCAGGCTCTCCTCCAGCCATCAAGATCTCTACCACACCACTCCAAGAAACCTTACCTGAGCAGGCAGCAGGAAAGGTACCAGTAATAAATAATAGCTTGGCCCCAGAGCCTGGCAGCAGCCCTGGAACTTGAAGGGGTAGATCCCTATCCCACCACACACAAAGAAGATTCAAGCTCCAATGCACTCTCTCTATCAAAATGCCAACAGCAACTGTCTCACCATTGTCTGCAAAGTCAGAGCTGGGAGCCCCCCTCCCCCCTGGTCTTTGCTCCTTTGTTGTAACAAATTTGGAGCTCCACACTTGAAAGGAATACCTGCCTTTCAGGCTAAATTGCAACAGCAGGAGTTCAAACAGAGTTTAGGCAGTCCTTGCCTCCAGTTGCCAAGGGAATCAATTGCAGATGCCAGACTGTCTGGCTTGATGAACAACAACAGTGATCCAGGCAACGGTCACATCCAGATTAGACTACTGCAACTCACTCTATGCAGGGCTTCCCTTGGGCTTGATCCAGAAACTGCAGCTGGTTCAGAATGCAGCTGCACGGGTGGTTGCCAGAGCACCAGTTATGGCTCATGTAACACCTATCCTCCGTCAGCTGCACTGGTTACCGGTTGAGTACCGGGTCCGGTTCAAGGTTTTGGTGTTGACCTATAAAGCCCTATGTGGACTGGGCCCAGCATACCTTCGGGACCGCCTCTCCCCATATGTTCCCCGGAGGTCGCTTTGATCAGCCACTAAGAACTTGCTGATGGTCCCTGGCCCCAGGGAGGTCCGCCTGGCCTCTACCAGAGCCAGGGCCTTCTCAGTTCTGGCTCCGACCTGGTGGAACTCTCTGTCTTAGGAAACTAGGGCCTGGCAGGATTTCTTATCTCTCCGCCGGGCCTGCAAGACGGAGATGTTCCACCAGGCATTTGGTGGGGGCTAGGCTGTCCTCTCGCTGGCCATACCACTGAAGACCTTCCACCACCCGTGCAGGACAATGCTGTATTTTAATATTTTATACCCACCAAATTTAATTGTTTTGATACGATGTTTTAATGTTTTTATAATGTTTTTACTGTTTTAAGCAGTTGTTAAACTGCCCTGAGCCCGTCTGACGGGGAGGGCGGTCTAGAAATGTGATTAAATAAATAAATAAACAAACGATTGGGCTGTTTGTGGCTTTTTTAAATTCGTATTGCTGTTCATGCCCATCTCTATTAACCACTACACCAAACTGGCTCTCAAACATTCAAAGAGCAAATATTCCCTGAATGTTACACAGAGAAATTTTCTGCTCTTGCCAGATCATGGTTTTATTTTTCATAACTTACAACAGTCTGAAAAGAATAATTTAAATGACTGAGGCTTTGTCCCAAAAGTAGTTTTGGTATGAGCATGTACTGATGTGCTGCTGATAGAGTCTTCTTTCGTGTGAGTTCCTCACAGGGCCAAGCTACACATGACGAATGACACTTGAACGGCAAGTGGATTGAGTGGAGGGCAAGTGAACAAGGAGAAATACACTTGCTGTTCAAGTGTCATTCGTCATGTGTAGCTTGGCCCTCAGTGAGAAAGAGCCTATCAAAAACCAGGGTACTAATATTATGAACACAAAAAGGCAATAAGGCAACATTCCCCCATCACATATGAAAATGGATAAAGAACAGAAACTGGAGACCTTCACACATCCTTAATTTTAAAGGCACTTGCTTACAGTTTATATATATTTGGGATTGTACTGTAATCTAAATAAAGATATCACCCATGGCCGGACTCATCATCCCCCCCCCCATGCTCCAGGGCATATTCTAGCCTATGATGCATAGCAGGGTTATTGCTGAGGTCTGTATCACTGTGGACAATACGAGGTTGACAGTGATTTCCAAATTCCCACTGCAACTTCTAATCACAGTTATCTACACTTTCTATATACAGCTTTACCAGCAAGTTAGCTTAGAGAAACTCATAAGACTAATAGTGTTGAACAGTCAGCGTTTGATCAGATTCTACATCCTGCTTTCCCCAAGCATTTCTGAAAACATATTGATTGATCCCACTGGTGTTCCACTCTCCCTCCAAGAGAGCTGCATCCGTAGCATTAGCCTATTTTATCTACACCCCACCTGCATGAGTTAGGATAGGCTGAGCATGATTTGTCCAAGACAGTATGGTGGTCTTCTTGGCTGAACGAGGATTTGAACACAGGATTCTCTTGTCTGAAGTTTTATCGATTCTATGGCAATGGCTCATTAAGGGCTTGATTGGCATCTTCATCACGCAGATCTTGTGAATGCAAAAGTAGGAATCACTTGGGTACACAAGGCAGATCACTACTTATAACCTGATTAAACCAGAGGATGTAGTTTTCTGCCAATATAACACCACAGTCTGAACTACATTGTTTGGAAGTAAATTCCTATAACATCCACACAATTACCTTCAAATTATCACATTGAACCTTCCCGAGTGTAGCCGATTCCGCACAGCTTACCTGAAGCCGGAACGTTGCAGGATGTTGCAGAACATGTCGGCAAAAACGCAAAAGATCGCGTTTTCTCGCGCGAGTTTTGCGCAATGTCGTGCAAAACTCGCGCAAGAAAACACGATCTTCGGTGTTTTTTCTGGCATGTTCTGCAACATCCCAGCTTCAGGTAAGCCGTGCAGAACTTTCAAACACATATCAGGATATATGGCAAATATTAAATTCAGTTATACCACTCACCTTTCAGTCAGAATTGAAATGCATGCTTATGCGTTTCATCTATGCATCCCCAGCACAGACCATAAGAAACAGCATGCCTAGAATACTCCTTAGAAGTCACTGAGAAAGTTAGCAATCCAGGCCACATCATAAAATTTTGGAGAATCAAATGTGCAACAGAAGAACAGCAAATCCGAAATGTGGTTGGCCTCTCCTCTCAGAAAGCAAAAGAGTTAGGAAATCCAGTCAAATAGTGATTTAAAAAGCCATCCCAGTGCGGGTCCATTCTGCACTACTAATTTAAAAAAAAACAGTCAGCTCTGCCCATGAATCCAGGCTGGAACTGCATACGAACATTAAAAATTATGTTCTTCTTCCCAAACATTTTACACACACATATGTCTGTCTGTACCAATGTGTATTTCAGCATCTATCTACATAATTCTCTCTCTATATCCACTCTTTCTTTCTCTCGTCCATCACAAAGTCAGCGTGTCTGTCTGAGGGCCAAGCTACACATGACGAATGACACTTGAATGGCAAGTGGATTGAGTGGAGGGCAAGTGAACAGGGAGAAATACACTTGCCATTCAAGTGTCATTCGTCATGTGTAGCTTGGCCCTGAGATGTCTTCTGCATCTGCAGTGACAATGGCTCAAGCCACGATGCCACTTTGAAGAACTTGTTGCAACAAAGCATGAAAGATAAAAGCGGCGTCTCCTTTCCCTCAGGAGATCCAAAATTAACCCCAAATGGGAAGTCGGTTCTGTCTTCTGTTTCCTCCCATAGATCAGCCAATACAGTGGCAGGATGGGCAGATGGCACAAAACCACAATAACCAATAAATGACTGCAAGAGAGAAATAGGGGAGCAGAGGAAGAGAACTTCCCCTCGAGTCTCTCAAAAATAAATTTAGCAGACGTTGGAGCTTGAAGAATGCAAACAAGGTCAATTCACATAAACTGTTTTTTTTTAATGGCAGATTACTTTTCCAGCGACTTGTCACACAAATTTCATAGGAGCAGGAAGTTAAAGCCAGGAAATCAGTCCACTGAGGGCTTTCATTTATTTTGGAGCAAAAGTTGAAGGCCAGATGTTTTCTAACAAAGACGAGATGGCGTAGTTGAGTAGACATTTGCCCCCTCAATGGATACATTTCCTGGATTTGTTCCAAGTGAATAGACCGGGGCTTTTTTTCCGGGAAAAGCGGTGGTGGAACTCAATGGGCTGCTAGCACAGGGGGCAACTCCTGGTGGGAGGTGGTGCCCTTGGTACCACATGTGCTCGCGCAAAGTGCGCGCACACTCCAAGGACCACACAATGACATCACTTTGGGTCACCTAGAACAAGGGGGAAGTTTTTTAAAGTTCAAATCACCCTCAGTGAAAAGGTCACATGGCCAGTGGTCCCGCCCCTGATCTCCAGACAGAGGGGAGTTTAGATTGACCTCTGCACCAATGGTGCAGAGGGCAATCTCAACTCCCCTCTGTCTGGAGATCAGGGGGCGGGGCCACCAGCCATGTGACCATTTTCAAGAGGTGCCGGAACTCCGTTCCACTGTGTTCCAGCTGAAAAAAAAGCCCTGGAATAGACCGTTGGTGTTCACAAAGAAACACATCCTGCATTTCACTTGCCCTGTAAATGACAGCAGTCCCCCAAGAGAATGTCTGCTGAAGGCTCTGAAAGAAGTTGGAACGAAGTTAAGGAACGAAGTTGGAACGAAGTTATAGGGCGCTCTAATTATGGACAACTGGCCTAATTTTCAGTAACATGCAAGTCCTCTACCTGAGACCCTGGAGAGCCACTGCTAGTCAGAGTAGACAAGATTAACCATGATAGATCAAGGGGCTGTCCCTGTCGAATGCCATTTCCAGATGATGTCATCTCTCGATTCTTTGGCAACCGACATGGAGACTTGAGAAAAATTGTGAGGTGAGGCCAGGGCAACCTTACACTGAGTGTGATTGGAGCACTCAGTCACTCCCAAGAAAAGATGCAGTTGAATTTTGTGGTATCCGAAGAGGCTGCCTGTTCCTTCTCTGCATGAGTCCCTGGGTGCAGGGATTTGGGAAGCCCTAAATTAAATGCACAGGACTATCAAAACCCCTCCAGAAAGTCAAGGAGAGCTCCCAACTAGCTCCTACCAGAGGTCAACCCACACCAGAGCCTGCTGCAAAGAAAAACATCAGTGAAAAGCTTTATTGGTCAGGCTTCAAGGGAGCCAATGCCACCCTCTGATTTTATCTGACCTCTTCTACTCTACTCTTCTAATTTGGTCTTGGTTCATATCTATATCATCCATTCCCCCCTCTGCTCAGCTGTATGATCTTTGTGATATATCATCCCATTCCTGCTCACACCATCCAGGCAACACTTTCAGTCCAAGGGGAGAAAAAGAATTTGTGCTGTCACTGCCTGGCTCTTGATGGTGTATCTGGCTTGACAGGATTTTCTATGTACCTCTTACAAAACTTTGTCCAGTAATATGCAAATTCTCTTACTGGCCCTCCATCCAAATACTAGCTCAGAGCAGATGAGTTCTTAACTTCGCTCCATCTCAAGGGAAAAGCTGCATTGGAAATTCTGGCTGCCTATTAAAATTCTCTCTGAGAGATTACCATGGCACTTGACTTCTTTTTTGTATTTCTCCTGGCCCTCCGCCTGGGTTGGTATTGCCTAAAACTTTCCCAGACTCTCCTACAAGACAGTCAAAAGGAAACTGCTGCTTAAGCCATTGAATTCTGTTGCTCTTACTGACATCCAACACTGCTCTTGTATTTTGGGTTAAGTGGGTGTGATTTTCAGAGACGAAACGTTTCAGGTATGGCTATGCTAGTTTAACTCTGGGTTTCTTTGCCTCCCAAAGGAGTTTCATCCGAGCTCCAGTTACAGGAATCTGGGACAGGAGTGGTGAAACCAGGAGGCACCTTCGAACTCACCTGTATAGTCTCTGGTGCCAAAGTCACCAGCAGGTATGGTTGGAACTGGATTCGCCAGCCCCCTGGGAAAGGGCTAGTCTGGATGGGATACTGGGGTGGAGACATCAGTTATGCTCCAGCACTGGGAGATCGAATCAACATCTCTGTGGATCCTTCACAAACCAAGTACTTTTTAAGGCTGACTTCGATGACGGCTGAAGATTCTGCCATCTACTACTGTGCAAGAGGCACATTGGGAGAGACGCGAGAAGGAGCCTGAACAAAAGGGGGAAGTGAACAGTGACTTCAAGGAGAAGTACATGGAGGCCCATCTGTTGGAAATAGGCAGGGTTTTCCTTAGGTAAGGCTTTATTTGTTCATTTGGCAGCCAGAAAAGCATCCTTCTTATTGATTTCTCTCTGATCTGGGAAACAAAGTGAGTTTTCAAATGGCTTTTGCCTCCTCCACTTAATCTTCATAGACAGATCATGGTGAGGGTCAGTTAGGATGAAAGATTGTGAAAGGCCCAAGATCAATCAACAAACTTCCATGGCAGAGGTGCGGATTCTGACCCGGTTTTCCCAGTCCAACAATCTAACTTCACCAATGTAACACCTAAAGCTGCAATCCTCAAGTGCCACCCCCACAGGATATGCACCCCCTCTCAGAATATAGGTGTTGAAGTGCCTGAGTAGAGTGTGTGGGGTTGCCAGCCTCCAGGTGGGACCTGGAGATCTCCTGGAATTACAACTAATCTCTAAAGATCAGGAGATCATTAATCTCCTACCAGAAACTTTTTTGTCTCATATGGATTAAAGCTACAGTTGCTTTGTCCTCATTGGTGGGCCACTTTCTAACCTCTGTTCTTAGTGGTTATTGTTTAATATTCATACTTCTTTGTGTTTAGATAACACAAAAGTTCTCGGAATGCAAGACCAAATAAAGCAACAAAGATTATGTAAGTGAACAGAAGCCAAGCACGATAAGGGGCAGAGGGGGTTTGCCAGGTACCAAAGACCTGACAAGTAGCTTTCTTAGGTGACTGTTACTTGGAGTCCAAGAAAGGACAGCCCTTAAGGGATATTTAGGGTCTCTCTAAATGTTACTTCCTTCACAAGCTCTCTATGGAGCCAACCTAGGCTTGCACAGACACACACCAGCTTTGGGGCATGGGTTGCATTAAAAAAGAGAGAGAGCCCAAATGAGCTTGGAAAGGTACTGCCAGAAGGGGGAGATCTCCAGACCTTACTCCCAAGCTTTGTTCCCTGTGCCAAAAGAGTGGTAAAGGGAGGAAATTTCCCATTTCGTCTGTTCTACATGGAGGTACTTTGTGCACGAGGCAGCAGAAATGGGAAAACTGTCCCCCCACCACTGTTTTTGCATAGGAGGAAGCTTGGGAGAAAGGCTGGAGTTCTCCTCCCCCCAGCGGCAGCTTTCCAAGCCCATTTGGGACTCTCTTTTTTATGCAAGCCATTCCTCAGAGCTGCTGTGTGTCTGCATAAGCCCAGACTGGCTTCATGGAGCACTTGTAAAGGAAGTAACGTTCAGAGTGACCCATAGGAAGAAGCAGAGATGATTGGTTGTTCCCAGCCACCTGACTGTCAAAAGGATGGAGACTCCAGCCACTCACTGGAAGAGCTTGCAGTCCATCCGTCCCCCTTCTGTCCAGCTGTCCTTATGGGGTAGGAAATTAGAGGATGGTGCCTGACTCCCAAGGCACTCAGTTCAAATCCTACAATAGTCTTTTTGTTTTCTTTCTGGAACTGAGCAACTGCAGCCTTCAATGGTTGAGGTTTCTGGACATTCTTCAAGAATAAAGTGATGCAGTTACTCAAAAGTTGGTTCAAATGCTTTTAAGCTTTTAATAGTTCCTGTGTCTGCTCCCAACCCGATACTTGGTCATTTTAATTGATTGTCACCAGACCTGCACACGAGGATTCCCTTGTACTTGAACTCTTGATCTGCTACGCTCAGAAATTGTGCCTCCTTTTATCCACTCTGCTTCTGGCCCATGGGCCCTTTATGCAAATCTCCCTGGCAGGCCCCTCCTGCTTAAATAGCATCATCCTCTATACCTCTGTGGTGGGGCTGTCTCCATTTCCTTCTGTTTGAAAGGAAGAGAGAGGGGCGAGAAGGAAGGAAAAGAGATGGAACCCATCCTGATTTCTCTCATTCTGTTATGCATTACACCAGGTGAGGGTTTATGCAGTTGGTAAAGATAAGAGAGGAATGCAACAAGAGGGAATCCCGGGACTGGCTCTCATCGCTCTCCTCCCTTTTTTCCCAGGCACCTTTTCCAGTCCCCAGCTGACCGAGTCTGGCCCAGCAATGGTGAAGCCAGGAGGGTCCTTCAAAGTGACCTGTACGGTCTCCGGGGTTCAAGTCAGTGATTATTACTGGAGCTGGAACCGACAGCTTCCCGCAAAAAGCATGGAGTGGCTGGGATTCATTCGAAGTACTTCACGGGGAGGAACCACTAAGAACAACCCAGCATTCGTCAGCCGAATGAAGATCACCAGGGACACCTCCAGGAACGAAGTCTACCTCCAGCTGAGCTCCCTGACAGCTGCAGACACTGCAACGTATTACTGTGCAAGAGGCACAGAGAGGCGAAGCAATGGACCATCCAAGCAAAAACCACACTCACACTCCACTCCCCCCCCCCCACATACATTGATGCAAGTGGGCAGCGCAATCCTGAGGCATGCCACTGAGGGCCAAGCTACAAGTGACGAATGACACTTGAAGGGCAAGTGAACGGACTCATGTGTATTCCTCCCTGTTCACTTGCCCTCCACTTGCCCTCTACTCGATCACGTAAGACAAGTGTCTCACGAATGACAAGTACTTGTAGCTTGGCCCTGAAAATCTCAAAAACATGCACTTCCAAATTTGATATTGTTCCTTATAAAAATATCATATATTACTATTGTTTCATTAATTGTTTTTCTTCTACATGCTTAATAATTCTCTGAGAACAGCTTTTATGATTTAACTGACCTTAATATTCTAGTTCTCTTCTAGATTCAACCTTTTAAAAATCAATGTTGCATTTACTATTTTCCAATCAGCAGTTTCACATATGAGTTATTTGAACAGGGAACATGAGTTCGAAACAAACATGATATAATTAGATTTGTTACACAAATTGTCATTATCCAGTCCCACATAACCTAGGAACGCTCCTGATCAATTTTGAACTTACTCTTAAATAGTGAAAGAATAAGAACAAAAATTTGCTCTTTTGCCTTGTAATGAGGTTGGCTCCAGTCGAAGGAAGATTATGTTGAATAGAAAATGTTTACCTACAGACTCTCTGGTCTTCTCCTAGCGAGAGTGCTGCATTTTTAGACAATTACCAGTAGGTGGCAGTATTATATATATAAACGTTTAAGGTTGGTACTTTACATATTCATACATGGGCACCACTTTGCACTTTTGATAACATTCCTAAGATTAAATCAAGATATGCCTCCTTCCATTGTTCCCTCTTAGTGAATGTCGCTGAATTTGTTTAAATTGCATCTGGTCTGTAATAACAGCTGGGCCTGTTGTGAGAGTAAACACATTCTTCAAAATTCCTACATTTGTAGAAGAGCAAAAATCTAGCTATATTCCTCTAATACATCTGTCTATAAATATGGTTTTTTAAAGTGGAAAGTTACAGCTAATTAAACACTTCTGATTTAAAGAATAAAGTAAATGTGTGTGTGTGTGTGTTATGTGCCATCAAGTCGCCTCCGGCCTATGGCGACCCTATGAAGGAAAGACCTCCAAAACGTCCTATCATTAACTGACTTGCTCAGATCTTGCAAAATGGAGGATGTTGCTTCTTTTATTGAGTCACATCATCTCATTTTAGTCCTTCCAATGTGCATAGTACATTTTTATTTTTTAAATTATTTACTTTATATATAGTTCACCTTTCTCACTGAGATTCAAGGTTAATTACACTGGATAAGTCAATATGATTCTTGACCAGGACCATCAATGAACAATACAATAGGGAAAGCATAAAAGGAATTTGAAAACAAGTAGAAGTCTGATTACGGAATTGGAAAAAATGCTGAAACAAGCCATTATCAGATTGATATGACACTGATCAATATGGCATATTAAACAGCACATAACTAATCAGTAAGAGTATATTTGCAGCAACAGGCAATATATAATAATATAATACAGCAAGAGACAAAATGTTGTGGAGTAAATTACCCTAGTTTTATGGGTAGCCTCAGGGTGGTGCCTATAGATCTCTCATAATTTCAACTGATTCTAGATGGCAGAGATCAGTTCCCCTGGAGAAAATGGCTGCCTTGCAGGGTGGAAATGATGGCATTATACCATGCAGAAGTCCCACCTCTCCCCAGTCTCCACCACCAATCTCTAGGAATTTCTGGTCCTGGAGTTGGTAACCCTAGTTGAGGAAGATTCTTAGGCTGTGATTTTTGGTGTAAGAACGGGGCATCTGCAAATTCACCAGTGCCTTTTTGTTTCACGCCTCACAACATCTCCCCATGTTCATGCCATTGCTTCCAGTGTATCCAGAAGTGATGGAGCACATGAGTGCACATGCAGCATTTTGCCCAATATGCCTGCAAATGGTGGGCGATCTCAAATGGCAGTGATCAGTGGCCACAGTGGCCAATCACTCGGAATTTGGCTTTCACTGGCAGACCGTTGCCAAGAGGGTCTCCCCAAAAATTTAAACTGTATACAAAATCCAATAGTGTCTGCATACTGCTAAATCACCCTTCTAACATCATATATAAATCACTGCCACTTGCAAAAATTATTTTTATCTATCACAGTGAATACTTTAACCAAAACACAGTCTACTTAAACCAATACACAGTCAATGAATGTAGAACTACATGTGGAATTACATATGTGCAAATCAATACAAAACAATGTCTCTCTGTCTGCATCTACCAGTAGTCCATAATATGTTCTCAACTCCAAAGGATGTTCCAACCTGATAGTAAACATTCAAGATGTAGGGGAAGGTCCTCCTTCAGGTGGGGAAGAAGTAATGAAAGTGCTGTTGCGCTGGCAAATCCACGTCCTTTCAACCGCAGGCTTGAATATGCGAAGGGATCCCCTTGCCTCCACAACAGTCAACGCATTCCAAGTTGCAATCTCTCCCCTGGAGTAACAAAGACGCTGTTCCCAGCCTGACAAAATGCTAGCAATTTTTGTTTCGCTTGATAAAGCTTTCTCAGGGGCTTTGTGTTTCAATTCATTTCTAGGCATAGAACTAGTCTGGAGCCAGTGTGACGGCAATTCTCTCCATGACACCAGGCAAGCCCACTCAAAGGGAATGAGTGCCAGAGTATGAAATGCTTTCAAAATTCTCCACTGTTCATTCTCTTGACTGCCTAGTAGGCCCATTAAACAGATCTAACCGTATGGTTGTTGTGGATTTTCTGGGCTGTATTGCCGTGGTCTTGGCATTGTAGTTCCTGACATTTCGTCAGCAGCTGTGACTGGCATCTTCAGAAGTGTAGCACCGAAAGAAACTACAATGTCAAGAGCACGGCAATACAGCCCGGAAAATCCACGACAACCATCGTTCTCCGGCCGTGAAAGCCTTCAACAATACATAGATCTAACTGTACTTTCTTTATTTCACCAGCTATGCACTTATTATTTAATACTTAATTTACTTGCTCTCATAAAAAAAACCGCCAGAAGACACAGAAGTCTGGAGGCTGCACGACCTGGAGACGAGAGTGTTTTGAAACCCCCTTTATCTTCCCTTCTCTAAATACAGCTGAACGAAATATTCGAGGGAAATGTATGACAGCAGTGCTCATTCAGTTAAACACTTATGAAATGTCATAAAGAATCTCAAAACGAAACAAAGAATTAAATAGAAATTTTTGAGCAAAACACAAGAAAAATTCTAAACAGACCGTGGCACATAATAGAATCAAAAGACGTACATGCAGATAATCGGAGCAATGAAGGAATTTTCATTCATTCATGGTGTTATGGGACCTATACCTGTAATGTACATCATGTCAAAAACTCCACTGATCCACTTCTTATTCCACTCCTCCATTAATCACACAGACCTATGACCAAGCAAATATCTTGTGGTTCCTCTACATCATTTAGGGATTTACCTAACATTAATTCAGGTTCCCTGCTTCAAAGCTGGAAGGATACAGTTCAGGCCATGAAATGTCAGCAAAGAAGAAATATGAACACTGGAAAAGCTCAGTCGTCCCACCAGCCACCTAAGTGAGAAGTCCCACCGGTTTCTTCGGAATCATGCTAGATTCAGGGGTTCCATGAACAAATCCATATGGGCATGGCACTGCCAGGGGCAAAATCCAGAGAGGCAGCTCTGTCACCAATCACAACTTATACCTCAACAATATCCTGCCAACCTCCACATTTTGTCAAGTGATGTATCATAGTGGATATTATAGTGGTTGGAGCTCCCACAGTGATGGAGGCTCAGACAAAAACCTGCTCAGCCTATTGTCATCTCACAACCTGTGCAATTACTCATCTGTCTGCATACTTTCTTTACCAGAACATAATTCTTTCTACCAGGTTACACTAGATTTAAAGGTGATCTTGCAGCTCCTTTATACCATTCTTAAGAGCTCAAAACACATTTGGAATGCTCATGGAAAGGTATTGTTACAGACTGCCATCCTAAACAGGTCTATTCAAAATCTACTCTGGTCTAGTCGATGAATCTTACTCCCAGGAAAGTCTCCTTAGGGTTGTACTCTAAGGAGCGTCGTCCAGAGACTTCCAAGCAGAAACATAAATACAGCTGTGCCAATGAACATTCACTCTTTTGTCAGGTTGGAAGCCGCTGATGAAATTCCCCCACGTAAAGGTGATGCATGCGCTATTTTCAGAAGAAGGCTCTCTGTAGGGTGACTGCACAGACCCCTGAATCCAGACCACAAATGGCAATTCTAAATATGCTAACAAAACAAATACCCACTGAATTCACTGGGAGGTTAGATTCTGAGGAAACAGATTCAAGATCAGGTTTTTTTAATTTTTGGAGGCTTAAGACTGGATCAGATAAAAACTTCAGATTTGCAAACTGTTTTAAGTTTGTGGATAGGACTGCTGTCCTAAACAGGTCTACTTGAAATCTACTCTGGTCTAGTTGAAGAATCTTACTTTCAGGGAAGTCTTTTTAGGGTTGCACTCCAAGGGACACAGACCAGAGACTTCTCAGCAGATATTTAAATATAGCCGTGCCTATGAACATTCACCCTTTTGTCAGACTGGATGCTACTGATGGACTTCCCCCACATTGAGGTGATACGTGTGCTATTTTCTGAAGAAGGCTCTCTGTAGGGTGACTGCACAAACCTTTGGATCAGGACGACAATTCTAAATATGCAAACAAAGGAATCCCACTGAATTCACTGCAAGAATAGCTTCAATGGAAACGGATTCAAGATCAGGTTCTAAATCAGCGGAGGCTTAAATTTAGTGATAGAGTTGGGGATAAGGGAAGAAGATAATGGGTCTGTTCCCCAACACAATACTTGTCCCTTTTAATTGATTGTCACCAGACTTGCACACAAGGATTCCCTTGTGCTTGAACTCTTGATCTGCTAAGCCCAGCAATTGTGCTTCCTTTTATCCACTCTGATTCTGGCCCATGGGCCCTTTATGCAAATCTCCCTGGCAGGCCCCTCCTGCTTAAATAGCATCATCCTCCATACCTCAATGGCGGGGCTGTCTCCATTTCCTTCCGTATGAAAGGAAGAGAGGGGGTGAGAAAGAAGGAAAAGAGATGGAACCCATCCCGATTTCTTTCATTCTGTTATGCATTACACCAGGTGAAGGTTTATGCAATTGGTAAAGATAAGAGAGGAATGCAACAAGAGAGAATCCCAGGACTAGCTCTCATCGCTCTCCTCCCTTTTTTCCAGGCATTTTTTCCGGTCCCCAGCTGTCCGAGTCTGGGCCGGCAATAGTGAAGCCAGGAGGGTCCTTGAAATTGACCTGCACGGTCTCCGGGGTTCAAGTCAGTGATCATTACTGGACGTGGAACCGGCAGCTCCCAACAAAAAAACTGGAGTGGTTCGGATTCATTCGAAGTACTCCACAGGGGGGAACCACTCAGAACAACCCAGCATTCGTCAGCCGAATGAAGATCACCAGGGACACCTCCAGGAATGAAGTCTACCTTCAGCTGAGCTCCCTGACGGCTGCAGACACTGCGACGTATTACTGCGCAAGACTCACAGAGAAGCAAAGCAATGGGGCATCCAGGCAAAAACCACCCTCAGACTCCACCACCCTACACACATTCCTGCAACTTGAGTCACCCACAACCACAGTCCACACAGCAACACAAGCCAGTTTCCTTAAAGTGTTGGAGTTTAGGTAGCAAAATACCCATCGCTATGATTGGCAGAGGGGATTATGCTGCCCTCTAGGATTCCACACGTGTTCTTCGATACACACATCTCTATACGGCCCAGCCCTTTGTGTCTATAGCCCTCCCTCCAGTTCTGTTTCTTCCTCATATCAAGGTGCTGAGAAACTGGCTTTGAATAATAGCTCACAGAGGTGATTTAGTCTGCATTATTCCCGGGAGTTGCATACTTGATTGCTTATGTATTGAAATTTTTTTCTAAATATTTTGCCTGAGTAGTCAAACGGCACCAGAAGCACCTGGGATGAAGAAGCAAAAAGTGGAATCTGCTGAGAATATGAATGGCAGCCATCCATCAGCAATTAATAAGTGATCCAATTTAGTCTGCCGCACCTTCTGAGCTCCAAGGTTATAATGTTACAAGCTTCCAACAGAGGATTCAATCCAGATTAAATTGGTAATTCCTACCAATTCTGTCTTCCCACTACAGACTCCCTAAATGTCATTCCTTGGGGTTACCCTTCCCACTGGAGGAGCATATTTTGCTGACCAGTAAGCTATAGTGGGGGGGGGGGGGGGAGACAGGGTAGTTTGTTTTCATTAAGGAAACAATTAGGTAGGCCCCAACCCTGAAATTATTCTTCCACCCACCTTTTAACGTTTTTTGCTCAATACCCAGCCTGAAGAAGAATACTAGAGAATCTCAAAAACAGGCACCCAGATTTTTTATTGTTTTAATAAAAATATATATTGCCATTGTTTCATCATTTTTCTTCTAAATGCTCTGAGAACAGCTGTTATGATTTAACTGGCCTTAATTTTCTAGTTCTTCAGTAGATTCCAACTTTTCAAAATCAGTGTTAAAATTTACTATTTTCCAATCTTCTGGCAAGAACAAGTTTAGTTCTGTTAGGAGATCAGCAGTTTCACTTATGGGTTATTTTATCAGGGAATATGAGTTCGAAACAAACACCATGTAAAATAGATTTACGCCAGTTTAGTGTAGTGGTTAAGAGCACGGGACTCTAATCTGGAGAGCCGGGTTTGATTCCCCACTCCTCCACGAAGTCAGCTGGGTGACCTTGGGCGAGTCACAGTTCTCTGGAGCTCTCTCAGCCCCACCCACCTCACAGGGTGATTGTTGTGGGGTAATAATAACACTTTGTAAACCGCTCTGAGTGGGCATTAAGTTGTCCTGAAGGGCGGTATATAAATCGAATGTTATTATTGTTATTATTATTATGCAAATTACCATTATCCACATGTCCACATATCATAGGAATACTGATCATTTTTAATGTACTCTTAAAAAGTGAAAGATTAAGAACAAAAATTTGCTATTTCCACTTATAATGAAGATGGCTCCTGTCGAAGAAACATTATGCTGGATAAAAATGCTTATCTAAGGACACTCATGTCTTCTCCTAGCAAGAGTGCTGCACTTTTAGACAATTACCACTAGGTGGCAGTATTTCATATATAAAAGTTGAACTGTTGATAATTTATGCTGGTACTTTATCAGATGATATGACATAGCTTGATATGACATATTAAACAATGCATAGCTTTTCAGTAAGAGCATATTTGAAGCAAGAGGCAATACACAGTAATATAACACAGCAAGAGACAAAATGTTAGTTTTATGGGTAGCCGCAAGGTGGCACCAGTAAATAATACACGGGCATGGCATGGCATTTTTGGAAACATTCCTAGGATCATATCAAGGTATGCCTCCTTCCCTTGTTCCCTCTTAGTGAATGTTGCTGAATTTGTTTAAATTGCAGCTGGTCTGTAATAAGAATCGCGTCTGTTGTGCAAGTAAACACATTCTTTAAAGTTTCCACAGTTTTGAAATTTGTAGAATTTCAGCTGCTGTAGAAGGGCAAACATCTAGCCATATTCCTCTAAATCTATCTATATATTTTTTTTAAAAGTGGAAAGCTATGGTTAATTGACAAAAAGTAAAGTAAATTTGCATAGTACATTTTTATTTTATTTACTTTAAATGTAATCCACTTTTCTCATGGAGATTCAAGGTTAATTACACTGGATAAGTCAATATGATTCTTGACCAGGACCATCAATGAACAATACAATAGGGTAAGCATAAATGGAATTTGAAAACAAGTAGAAGTCTGATACTGAATTAGAAAAAATGCTGAAACAAGCCATTATCAGATTGATGTGACACTAATTGATATGACCTATTAAACAATACATAACTATTCAGGAAGAGTATATTTGCAGCACCAGGCAATACATAGTAATATAATACAGCAAGTGACAAAATGTTGTGGAGTAAATTACCCTAGTTTTATGGGTAGCCTCAAGGCGGTGCCTGTAGATCTTCCATAATTACAACTGATTTCTAGATGACAGAGAGATCAATTCCCCTGGAGAAAATGGCTACATTGCAGTAGGGAGTTGATGGCATTCTACCATGCAGAAGTCCTGCCCCTCCCCAAGCTCCACCACCAATCTCTAGGAATTTCTAGTCCTGGAGTTGGTAACCCTAGTTGTGATTTTCGGTCTAAGAACCGGGCATCTGCAAATTCACCAGTGTCTTTTTCTTTCAGACATCACAACATCTAACTGGTAGAGTTGTAAGGTTCCCCTGACAACTGTTGTTAGGGTGAGGGGGCTGGGGGGTACCGATATTTACCTTTCCCCATTTTCATGCCATTGCTTCCAGAAGTGACTTCATGATGTGCGGCACTTGAGTGCACGTGCAGCATTTTGCCCCATCTGCCTGCAAATCGTGGGTCTCCAGGTGGCCTACCTATTCCTGCCAGATGGCAGCAATCAGTGAGCACAGCGGCCAATCGCTGGGAGTTTGTCTGCCACTGGCAGACACCTGGTAAGCCCACTCAAAGGAATGCTTATCAGAGTGTGAAATGCGTTCAAAATTCTCCACTGCTCATTCTCTTGACTGCCGAGCATGCCCGTCAAAAAGATCTAACTGTACGTTCTTTATTTTCTTCATCAGCTATGCACTTATTATTTAATATTTATCTACTTGCTCTCATAACAAATGCAAAACCAGAAGACACAGAAGTCAAGAGGTTGTACGACCTGGAGACAAGAGTGTTTAGAAGCCCCTGTATTCTCTAAATACAGCTGAACATATTATTCGAGGGGAATGTAAGACAGCAGTGCTCATTCAGTCAGGCACACATGAAATGTCATACAGAATGTCAAAAAGAAAAAAAAGACTTAAATATAAATTTTTGAGCAAATCTCAAGAAAAATTCTAAACAGACCTGGGAACAAAGGAGAATCAGAAGACCTAAGTGCAGATAATCGGATTGACGATGATTCATTAATTCCTGGTATTACGGGACCTACATCAGTAATACACAGCATGTCAAAAATTCCACTGATCCACTCCTTCTTGCACTCGTCCATCCATTAATCACACAGACCTATGACCAAACAAATATCTTGTGGTTTCTCTACATCATTTACGGATTTATCTAACATCAATTCAAGTTCCCTACCTCAAAGCTTGAAGGATACAGTTCAGGCTATGAAATGACAGCAAAAGGGAAACTTGAAACGCCCCACCAGTGACCTAAGTGAGAAGAAGTCCCGCCGGCTTCTTCAGAATCATGCTAGATTCAGTGGTTTCATGAGCAAATCTCATATGGGCATGGCACTGCCAGGGGCAAAATCCAGAGAGGAAGATCTGTCACCAATTACAACTTATGCCTCAACAATATCCTGCCAACCTCCACAATTTGTCAAGTGATGTATCATAGTGGATATTATTATAGTAGGAGCAGGTACTCCCACAGTGATGGATGCTCGGTCAAAAACCTGCTCAGACTATTGTCATCTCACAACTTGTGCAATTACTCATTTGTCTGCATACTTTCTTTACCTGAACATAATTCTTTTTACCAGTCTACACTAGATTTAAAGGTGATCTTGCAGCTCCTTTATATCATTCTTAAGAGCTCAAAACACATTTGGAATGCTCATATCATGCTATCCTAAACAGACTGCCATCCTAAACACGTGCTATTTTCAGAACGAGGCTCTCTGTAGGGTGACTGCAGAAACCTTTGGATCAGGACGGCAATTCTAAATATGCAAACAAAGGAATCCCATCTGAATTCACTGGGTGATTAGCTTCCAGGGGAATGGATTCAAGATCAGGTTCTAAATCGGTGGAGGATTAAAGTCAGGGAGAGGGTTGTGGATAAGAGAAGAAGTACGGAGTTGCAGTTCAGGTTCCCTACCTCAAAGCTTGAAGGATACAATTCAAGGCATGAAATGTCAGCAAAAGGGAAATTTGACAGTGGAAATGACCCACCAGTGACCTAAGTCAGAAGTCCCACCGGCTTCTACAGGATCATGCTAGATTCAGTGGTTCCATGAGCAAATCTCATATGGGTGTGGCACAGCCAGGGCCAAAATCCAGAGAGGAAGATCTGTCACCAATCACAACATATACCTCAACAATATTTGCAAACCTCCACATTTTGTCAAGTGATGTATCATAGTGGATATTATAGTACTAGCTGGTACTCCCACAGTGATGGATGCTCGGACAAAAACCTGCTCCGACTATTGTCATCTCACAACTTGTGCAATTACTCATTTGTCTGCATCCTTTCTTTACCTGGACATAATTCCTTCTACCAGTCTACACTAGATTTAAAGGTGATCTTGCAGCTCCTTTATATCATTCTTAAGAGCTCAAAACACAATTGGAAAGTGCATGGCAAGGTATTGTTACAGACTGCCGTCCTAAACAGGTCTACTCAAAATCTACTCTGGTTTAGTCCATGAATCTTACTCCCAGGAAAGTCTCCTTAGGGTTGTACTCTAAGGGGCAGTTCAGAGACTTCCAGGCAGATATAAAAATACAGCTATGCAGATGAACACTCACTTTTTTGTCAGATTGGAAGCCGCTGATGAAATTCCCCCACGTAAAGGTGATACCTGTGCTATTTTCAGAAGAAGGCTCTCTGTAGGGTGACTGCACAGACCCCTGAATCCAGACCACAAATGACAATTCTAAATATGCTAACCAAAAGAATACCCACTGAATTCACTGGGAGGTTAGATTCTGAGGAAACAGATTCAAGATCAGGTATTTAAATTTGTGGAGGCTTAAGATTGGATCAGATAAGAACTGTTTTAAGTTTGTGAATAGGACTGCTGTCCTAAACAGGTCTACTCAAAATCTACTCTGGTCTACTCAATGGATCTTACTTTCAGGAAGGCCTTTTTAGGGTTGCACTCTAAGGGACACAGTCCAGAGACTTCTCAGCAGATATTTAACTATAGCCATGCCTATGAACATTCACCCTTTTGTCAGACTGGGCGCCCCTGATGGACTTCCCCCACACTGAGGTGATACCTGTGCTATTTTCAGAACGAGGTTCTCTGTAGGGTGACTGCACAAACCTTTGGATCAGGACGACAATTCTAAATATGCAAACAAAGGAATCCGCACTGAATTCACTGGGAGATTAGCCCCCATGGAAATGGATTCAAGATCAGGTTCTAAATCTGTGGAGGATTAAAGTTAGGGAGAGGGTTGTGGATAAGGGAAGAAGTACGGAGTTGCAATTCAGGTTCCCTACCTCAAAGCTTGAAGGATACAGTTCAAGCCATGAAATGTCAGCAAAAGGGAAACTTGAAATGCCCCACCAGCGACCTAAGTCAGAAGAAGTCCCGCCGGCTTCTTCAGAATCATGCTAGATTCAGTGGTTTCATGACCAAATCTCATATGGGCATGGCACTGCCAGGGGCAAAATCCAGAGAGGCAGCTCTGTCACCAATTACAACTTATACCTCAACAATATCATGCCAACCTCCACATTTTGTCAAGTGATGTATCATAGTGGATATTATAGTGCTAGCTGGAGCTCCCACAGTGATGGAGGTTCGGACAAAAACCTGCTCAGACTATTGTCATCTCACAACTTGTGCAATTACTCATTTGTCTGCATCATTTCTTTACCAGAACATAATTCTTTCTACCAAACTACACTAGATTTCAAGGTGATCTTGCAGGTCCTTTATATCATGTTTATGATCTCAGAACACATCTGGAATGCTCATGGCAAGATATTAAACAAAGCAGCGGTGGCTCTCCCGGTTACAAACACTTGCAAAAAAGGTGGTGGTGGGGGGGAGACAAAGGGCCAAGCTACAAGTGACAAATGACACTTGAACGGCAAGTGGATTGAGTGGAGGGCAAGTGAACAGGGAGAAATACACTTGCCGTTCAAGTGTCATTCGTCACTTGTAGCTTGGCCCAAAGTCCCTCATGGGAGAAAAATGCACTTGACGCTGTGCAGGCTATTTGTCAATTTAAAGTGCAAAAGTGCTAATACATATTATATACTAAATCTCTTGCACAATATACAGTGTCCCAATACAAAAAGTACAAAATTCTTCCTGTGTGAATTTGCTACAGTCTTACAGATTGAGATAATTCCGGAGGAGAACAATAAAGTCCATTAGGTGGAGGCAATTAGTTTTTGTCTGTTTCTTCTTGTGTTTTCTTTAACTTTGTTAATCTCCAAGCGTTGTGTGGTCAAACTGAAGGGAAGATGGTAATGTAGTCGGGAAAGTCCCATGGCAAGACATTGGCTGATTCCGCACACATTGGATAATGCACTTTCAATGCACTTTAGCAATCGTTTGGAAGTGGCTTTTTTGTTTCACACACGAAAAATTCAGTTCCAAATGATCTCTCATGCATCTGACGAAGAGAACTGTGATTCTCAAAAGCTTATGCTACAATAAAGTTGGTTAGTCTTAAAGGTGCTACTGGACTCTTTTTGATTTTGCTACTACAGACTAACACGGCTAACTCCTCTGCACCTAAAGAGGATTGGAAGTGCATTATCCAACGTGTGCGGAATCAGCCATTGTTACAGACTGCCATCCTAAACAGGTCTTCTCAAAATCTACTCTGGTCCAGTCGATGAATCTTACTTCCAGGAAAGTCTTCTTGGGGTTGAACTCTAAGGGGCATCGTCCAGAGACTTCCAGGCAGATACATAAATGCAGCTATGCCTAAAAATATTCACCCTCTTGTCAGATTGCACACCACTGATGGTGATATATGTGCTGTAGGGTGACTGCACATATCCTTGAATCAGGACGACAATTCTAGATATGCAAACAAAGGAATCGCCACTGAATTCACTGGGGGATTAGCTTCCAGGGGAACCGAATCAAGATCAGGAAACTTTCTGCTCTTTCCAAATCTCTGTGTTATTGTTCATAACTTAAGGTAATCTGAAGGAAAGTAATTCTTATGACCAAGAATGTTTCCCAGTGGATGTTTGGGTATGAGCATGTATCAATGTGCTGCTGCTGATTATGAGACAGATGATTATGGCAATATAGTAGCAGTGAGTTCCACAGTGGTAAAGAGCCTATCAAAAACCGCTGGGCTATTGAGCAATATCCTCATCACTCTTTCCAATAGTCAATGTTTTCTAGAAAGGAAGAGATCCTCTCTTGACCCAGAAATAACCTTTGTTTCAAGCAATTATGGATCCCCTCAGGTTGGAAGGAGAAAAACACCTCAAATATTTATTTAATTATTGGGGTAATACACACACTCACCTCATAACAGCTCCCTAATATCTCCCTCTAAATACCAGAGAGAACTCCAAAGTGAACAGACTCGGATATGTGGGGAGGGAACAACAGTTTACATAGCTAGGGAGTCCGATTTCCCAGCAGGTATATAAATACAGCTATGAACATGCCACCTTTTGTCAGATTGGGCGCCACTGATGGACTTCCCCCACATTGAGGTGAAACATGTGCTATTTTCAGAAGAAGGTTCTCTGTGGGGTGACTGCACAGACCCCTGAATCAGGACCAAAAATGACTATTCTAAATATGCTAACAAACAAAATGAAATTAAATCCTGCCCTCAAGTCAAAGTTGATTTATGAGACCCCTAGTGGGGGTTTCATGGCAAGAGACTAACAGAGGTGTCTTGCCATCACTGGCTGTGCAACCCTTGTCTTTGTTGGTGGTCTCCCATTCAATTACTAACCAAGGCCAACCCTGCTTAGCTTCTGAGAGCTGATGAAATTGGGGTCTCCTGGGCTCTCCAGGTCAGGAAAGTAACAAAAGAATCCACACTGAATTCATTGGGAGTTTAGCTTCCATGGAAATGGATTCAAGATCAGGGGCTAAATTGGTGGAGGCTTAAAGTTAGGGACAGGATTGTGGACAAGTTGCAATGTATTGCCCCCAAATCTTGAACATTTTCCAGATGAACACAATTATTCTAGCATAAACTTTTGGGACCAGATGAATCAAAAGCGAACATTCCCCAAATGCTGCAAAGAAAAATGTTCTGTTCTTTCCAAATCTCTATTATTTATCATAATTCCAGGTAGTCGGAAAGAAAATCATTCCTATTATCAAGGATGTTTCCCAAAGGCAATTTTTGTATGAGAGTGTATCAATGTGGGCAGCTGTTTATACCATACTGGAAGCATATGAAATTGGAAGACATAGAACAGAGTTCTAGAATGGTTCAGACTCTGTCAAAAACCAACTGGCTAACAAGAGCGATATCCCCATCATGTTTTCCATAGCCAATGCTTCCCAGAGTGGGGAAAACCCTCTCTTGACACAGAAATCAAGCAATCTTCGATCCTCTCAGCTTCAAAGGAAGAAAAAATCCACAAATGTTTATCTAAATATTGAAGTAATGCATGCTTTCCCCTTCTAACACCTCCGTAATATCTCCCACTTTGTACTTGACGCAATTGGAAAGAGAACAGACTCTGATGAATGGAGAGATCACAACACAACCGTTTACAGACAGCTAGGAGATCCTACACCAAGAACAAAAGGCAGAAAAGTACAGTCATCCCATGGATCATCAACAACAACAATAACAGATACAGATACAGCCAGACAACTGTAAATTCGTTTAATTTAAAATCTTGATTTTCTCATTAGCTGTTATTTAATACTGAAAATATCAAAAAAGCACCAGGGAGCCCACTGCAACTATTAAGTAAACAGGGAAGACTGAAAAGTAAACACGAGAGCAAACTCACAATTGTGGTCCTTATATAACCTTAAGTATTTTATAGAAAGTGCAAAGTGCAATATACATAAATAGGAAAGGATCCACATACTATTACAATAACAGTCTAAAACTTTGGTTCCATACCAGTCTCCTGTAATCGCTCAAGGTAAGCTACAAAGTCAGTTTCAAAAGTAGGTAATATTATCGTATGTGTATCTTTCAGATGAAAACAACAAGCTCATTCCACAGCCTTGCCATTCGCCAGCTTCGACAAGATGCCGGCTTTCTTTCCTTGTTTCGCAAGGCTTCCGCAGGAAATGCATACGGCATGAATCTTCTTGTTGTGAGTTTCCCCTCACAGCTCACATTGGCACCAAATCATTCACAACCATGGCCGCCCCACATCTCTCATTTTAAAGGTGCTTGCTCCCAGTTTACACATACTTGGGATTGTAGCGTAAGCTAAGTAAAGATATCAGCCTCGACCTGACTCAGCACCCTCTTAATGCTCCAGGACATATTTTAGGTTATGATGCAAAACCAGGGTTATGAGGTCAGTATCATTGTACACAATACAGGAGTGGGTGGAGTGATTTCCAATTATACAAACACCTACTGCAACCACTAATCACCATAGCCTCTATCCACAGCTTCACCACTGATCAACAGACACAAACTCATGAGACTAACAGTGTTGAACAAAGTGTCTGATCAGGTTCAACCTCATTCTTTCCCAGTGCCTGGTCCTGTCTGAAATTTTATCTTACTGGCTCGCTCACGGCTTAATTTACATCTGCATTGTGGGGTTCTTATTAATACCAAGTAGGAACAACAGGAAGTTCGCTATTAAAATCCACAACCTGGCTAAACTGGAGAATATAGCTTTATAAAAATACAACATCAAGGTCTGAACCACATTGTTTAGAAGTTAGACCCTGGCTGATTCCGCACATGTTGGATATTGCACTTTTAATGCACTTTAGCTATCGTTTGGAAGGGGATTTTTTGTTTCACACTCGAAAAATTCAGTTCCAAATGATCTCTAAAGAGGATTGGAAGTGCATTAGCCAACATGTGCGGAATCAGCCCACGTCAAATCATCATATTTTACCTCTAAATTATCATGTTGATTGTCCTCAGTTTAAATGCTGAGCAGAGATCATTAGGCCCATGTGGACTGTGAAACATGTATCAAGATGCGTGGCAGACCGAGTTACACTACTTAGATTTTGCCCAGAATTGAGATTCATGCTTATGGGTCTCATCTGTGTATCCCCAACACAGGCCACAGAAAGTCATACCTCAAATATGCTTCAGAGAAATCCAGTCCACACTGAAAAATCTGGGAGAATTAAACATGGAACAGAAGGACAGAAAATGCAAGATGTGGTTGGCCTCTCAGAAGGCAAAACAATCCTGAAATCCAGTCAAATCATGATTTGAAAAGCCAACGAGATGTGAGTCCATCCTGCATTGCCAGTTTGAAAAAAAGTCAGCTCTACAAAATGAGTTCATGCATAGGAGTGCAGCATGAACCTGCATATACACATTAAAAATCTTGCTCTTCTTCCCAAACATTTTACACACACGTATGTCTACCTCTACCAGCATGCATTCCAGCATCCATCTACATAATTCTCTCTCTCTGCTTACACTCCACAACTCACAACTATCACAATCTCTCGTGCTCTCTTTCTCTCTCTCTCTCATCCATCTCATAAGTCACTGTGTCTATCTGAGATGCCTTCTGCATCTGTAGTGACAATGACTCAAGCCAGGATGCTCTAAGAAGAATTGTGTGTAATAAAGCACGAAACATGAAATGGCATCTCTTTTTTCCTCAGGAAATCCAAAATTAACCTCAAATGGGAAGTCTGTTCTGTATTCTGTTTCTTCCCATAAATTGACCAACACAGTGGTTGGATCGGCAGGTGGACCCAATCTAAGTAATGTAAGAATGAGAGTCAGAGAGCGATAAGGTCGAACAAGGGAGAGAGTTTCCCCTCTAGTTTCACAAAAAATAAATTTAGGGGACACTGCAGCTAGAAGAATGCAAACAAGGCCAATTCACAAAAGCAGGGATTCTTTTTAGTGGAAGATTACCTTTCAAGTGACTTATAGGAGCAGCTGGGAAAGTCCATAGAGGGCATTCATTTACTTCCGAGCAAGAGCTGAAGGCCACATGTTTCCCAACAAAGACGGGACAGTGGGGTTGAGTGCAAATTTGCCTCCTTGACGGACAATTTCTTGGATTTGTTCTAAGTACAAAGACTACTGAAGGTCACACCTCTCACCTGGCTGGCAGGGCGGGGAAAGGCAAGGGAACGGGCCTCTGTGGGTACGCTCCTGGCATGGGGCAACCACATCACTCCCAGGAGTGACATGATCACGCAGACCCCAAGAGTGCTCCCGCACTTTGTGCCTGGCCGATCTGGGCCCCTAATGGGTCAATTCTTTAAGAATCAGCTGGGTGCGAAGCGCAGGAGCACTCCCGGGGCCTTCAGAACGATGTCATTCACAGAAGTGGCATCATCGCAGCATGAGCAAACAGGCTCAAAAGGTGAGTGCCAATATCCCCCAACTCCCACCAGGAGGGTAAGGGGACGGGCAACCCGAAAACATGTCCTTTTGCATTTCACTCGCCCTGTAAGTGAGGGCCAAGCTACACATGACGAATGACACTTGAACGGCAAGTGGATTGAGTGGAGGGCAAGTGAACAGGGAGAAATACACTTGCCGTTCAAGTGTCATTCGTCATGTGTAGCTTGGCCCTAAGTTAAAGCAATGTTAGAGGGTACTCTAGTTATGGACAACTGTCCACATTTTTGGTAACCTGCAACTCCTCTACCTGAGACCCTGGAGAGCAAGGGTCTGATGCTGTAGATGTCATTTTCAGGATATATCATTTCTCGATTTATCGGCATAGTGCTTGGATACTCGGAGAAAATTGTCCGGTGAGCCCAGGGGAATGTCTGCACTGAGAGGGATTGGAGCATTCAGTCACTCCAAAAATGAGATGCAATGTTGTGCTGGAGGGTGTTTCCAGCTACTCCCTGGAAAGGCTTGCAGTTCCCCCATACCCCATTCTTTAAAGTTCCTACAGCTGGAAATTTGTACTTGGCTTCATTAGAATCATGCTGGAATAAGTGTTGAATTAGCAGCTTTGGAATTCTGTCTTATGTCTGTAGAACTGTCATGAGCCAAAGTCAGAGAGGAAGATCTGTCACAAATCACACAACTTATAGCTGAACAATATCCTGCAAACCTCCACATTTTGTCGAGTGATGTATCATAGTGGATATTACCGGGGCTGGGGCTCCACAGTGATGGAAACTCGGTCAAAAACCTGCTGAGACTATTGTTATCGCACAACTTGGTACAATTACTTATTTGGCCGAATCCTTTCTTTACCAGAACATCATTCTTTTTACCAGGGTCTTTTTACTGGGTCTAGAAGACATCTTGCACCTCACTTGTATCATTGTTATGATCTCAAACTACATTTGGAATGCTCGTGTCGAGGTATTGTTACAGACTGCCATCCTAAACGGGTTTACTCAGAGAATCTAGTCAGATCTTTTCCACGAGTCTTACTCCCAGGAAAGTCTCCTTAGGGTTGTATTCTAAAGGGCATCATCCAGAGACTTCCAGGCAGATATATAAATACAGCTGTGCCAATGAACATTCACTCTTTTGTCAGATTGGAAGCCGCTGATGAAATTCCCCCACATAAAGGTGATACATGTGCTATTTTCAGAAGAAGGCTCTCTGTAGGGTGACTGCACAGACCCCTGAATCCAGACCACAAATGACAATCCAAAATATGCTAACAAAAAGAACACCAACTGAATTCTCTGGGAGGTTAGATTCTGAGGAAACAGATTCAAGATCAGATTTTAAATTTGCAGAGGCTTAAGATTGGATCGGATAAAAACTTCAGATTTGCAAAGTGATCCCCCCAAGTCTAGAACAACAGCTGTCAAGGGACTGATGGCACTATCCAGATGAACACCATCATTCTAGCATAGACCTTTAGAGACCACAACATCAGATGAGTCAAGAGCCAACTTTCCCTAAACGTTGCAAAGAGAAACTTTCTGCAGTTTCCAGATCTCTGTGTTATTTTGCACAATTTATGGTGCTCTGAAAGAAAGTAATTCCTATGACCGAGAATGCTTCCCAATGGCAATTTTGGTATGAGCATGTATCAATGTGCTGCTGCTTATACTATAATAGAGGGTGATATGATAATAGAAGAGTTCCACAGTGGTGAAGTGCCTATCAAAAATAAATGTGCTGACATGAACAATATCCTCATCACCAATTCTTCCCAGAATGGGGAAAACCCTCCCTTCAGCCAGAAATAGTTTTGGATGCCCTCAGCTTGGAAGGAGAAAAAAACACACATAAAAATGTTTATTTAAATATTGAAGTAATTCACATTCTCCCCTCCTCATAATATCTCCCTCTAAATACCAGAGAGAACTTCAAAGTGAACAGACTTGGATGGGAAGAGCAGGTCAGTTCACACAGACAACTAGGGGGTCCTACACCATGACCCATAAGGCAGAAAAAGACAATAAACCCATAGATCATCATCAACCACAATAACATAGACACAGCCAGACAACTATAAACTCATTTAATTTACAATCTTGAATTTCTCATTAGCTGTTATTTAATATTGAGGGTTTTTTACCCATGTGTTGTACCAGAGAGAATTATAGTAATATTACGTTAAGAAAATGGATAAAGAAAGGAAATTTAACATATCTGCAAATCCCTTACTTTAAAGGCACTTGCTTCCAGCTTACATATACTTGGGATTGTAGCATAAGCTAAAAGATATCACCCTCGACCTGACTCACTATCCCCTTAAAGCTTGAGGGCACATTTTATGTTATGATGCTCACCGCAACCACTAATCACTATATCCTCTATCCACAGCTTCACCAGCAATCAACATACACAAATTCATGAAACTAACAGTGGCTGATTCCGCACACATTGGATAATGCACTTTCAATGCACTTTATCAATCGTTTGAGGTGGATTTTTTGTTCCACACCAAAAAAAAATCCGTTCCAAATGATCTATAAAGAGGATTGGAAGTACATTATCCAATGTGTGTGGAATCACTCAGTGTTGAACAAAGCATCTGATCAGGTTCAACATCATTCTTTCCCACTTTCTGGCCTTTGAGATTTTATCTATGACTGGCTCACTCCCAGCTTAATTTACATGTTCATCATGAGGGTCTTGTGAATATGAAGTAGGAACCACAGCTATAAGAACAGATCACTATTAATCCATCAAGGTGTGGGTCCATCCTGCATTGCCAATTTGTAAAACAGTCAGCTCTGCAAAACGAGTTCGGGCATAAGAATGCAGGATGAATTTGCATACGCACATTAAAAATCTCCTTCTTCTTTCCAAACATTTTAACATACACATATTTGTACTAATATGCATGCTAGCATCTATAAAATATCTACTACTCTCTCACACACACACACATACACACACACACATCGATCTCAGAAGTTTCTGTGTCTACCTGAGATGTTCTTCTGCATCTGTAATGATCAGGGCTCAAGCCAGGACACCAGTATGAAGAATCTGGTGTAATAAGGCACGCAACACAATAGTGGCATCTCGTTTTCTCAGGAAATGTAAAATTAAACCAAAATGGGAAGTCTCTGCTATTTTTGGTTTCCTTCTACAGATCAACCAATCCAGTGGCAGGATGAGCAGATAGAATATGTCAGACTAACCCATGAGTGAACTATAGGGTATTAGAGGGAAATAATTTTCCTATCTAGTTTCTCTAAATTCAGTGGAGCCTGCAGCTTGAAGAATACAAACAAGGGCAATTCACAGAAGCTTTTTTTAAAAAATGGAAGGTAGCTTTTCAGGTGACTTTTTACTCAATTTTCGTAGAAGCAGGAAGTGATGACTGGAGAAGTCAGTCCACTGAAGATATTTGTTTTATTTATGTGCACTTCTTTGGGAGCATGAGCTGGAGGCCAGAGGTTTCCTACCAAAGATGAGTGGAAATTCGCTCCCTTTACTGATAAATTTCTTGGATTTGTTCCAAGCACATATGCTATTTGTTGGAAATTGCAATGTCTGGTGTACTGCAGCAGCAAGAAGGGAAGAAGAGCCTTCTATGCAGGGGGCAGCAAGGATCACTGAGAGCCAAGCAACAAATGACGCCTGACACAGGTTGGACACTTGTCAGCTTCCCTCAAGTTTTGATGGGAAATGTAGGCATCCTGGTCTTGCAGCTGTAATGGAGAGCCAAGCTGTAAAACCAGGACACCTACATTTCCCATCAAAACTTGAGGGAAGCTGACAAGTGTCCAACCTGTGTAAGGCATCACTTGTAGCTTGGCTCTTAGTTAAGACAGTGAGATCAGCATCTCTCTTGTTTCCTGGGGGTCATTTCCTTGTCTTGTCTCTTATTGGGCTAAACAGGGCAATATCCTGCTTCGTCTCTCTCCTGATTTCTTCACTCTTCTACAAGATGTACTCAGAGAGCAAGGACTCTATCCCTATCTCTCTTCTTCACTCTCAAGTATGTATTTCTTAAACTTTTTGCCTCCTTATTCAGCACAGCATAACTTCTCTGCCCTGTTTACACTCTGCTAACACTATTAGTGGTCACATGGAAATACAGCCTTCTACATTTCACTTGCCCTGCAAGTGACAGCACTCTCTCAAAAGAATATGTGTTGCAGGCAGAAGTAGCAACTAAGCTAAGGCTGTCTAAAGAGGGGTTCTAGTTATGGACAACTGGCCCAGTCTTTGTCAGGAGTGAAATGTTGATTTCACATTCACAATAAACACCTGATCACTCATTTCCTTTGGCAAATGCTTAGAATCTCTGGACCAATTTGGCTCCCTACAAGGTATGCAAAACTTCTAGCCTCATATTGTCAAGCCATTCAAAGCCACAGTGATTGTGAGAGGCACTGCCTTTCTACCCATCTCCTAAGACTTTACAAAGCACAAAAAGATTATTTTCCCCTCTGACATATTTGGGTGATCTCAGTTGAAGAGGGCCTTGAGACCAAGGCCTTGACACTAACAGAGCTATCCTGTGCAAAGTTACTCCAGGCAAAGATCAATCATTTCAATGGGCTTAGACCAGAGTAATTCTGCAAAGGATTGCACAAAGTTTTCTGCAACAAGTGGCTGAAGGTTCCACAAGGCCTCACAACAATAAAAAAAGATAAGTGTAGACATATTCGCCATCCATCTCTGATTGACACTGGTAAGAACTGGTAAGACAACCTGAAAAGCCACATGAATTTTAGTTCCACTGTTCACCAAAGTTGGGGGACATTTGTAGGAAGGGGGAATACACATGCACTGATAGGTTTAGGAAAGTGTTACTGGAAAATGCAGAGAGAGAAAGCAATTAGCACATGTCATCGCAGCTTATGAGCCGAGTCCAAATGCTAAGAAAATATGCAGAGGAATTCAGCACCCAATGTCAGTGCAAATGTACCCCTGCTATACTCTATAGGGCCATGGTGCTTGCTGGCCACAATCCATTTTGATAGGCTTCAAGGAAGAGACGTTTTTGTCAGGGTTTCAGTCATTGTGGATGGACTGGCAGCACAGTGATATAGTCCCCTACAAAAAGAAAAAAGAACCTTTGGACAGTAAGAGAGGAAGTTGCCAGATTCTCTCCATCAGCTGCCCCTGAGATGGCATCAAAAGTTCAAGCTGGAGATGATAACTCTGGCCACCCTGCTGCATTTCTCCCCAGCATTTACTTCTCACAATAGGGTTGCCAGCTCCAGATTGGAAAATTCATGGAGATTTGTGGGGGGGGGGGGGTAGAGCCTGGAGAAGGCAAGATATGGAAGGAGAGGGACCTCAATGGGGTACAATGCCATACAGTTCACCCTCCAAAGCAGCCATTTTCTCCAGGGGAACTGATCTCTGTAGCCTGGAGTTGTAATTCCCAGAAATCTCCAGCCACCACTTGGAGGTTGACAACGCTAACCCACAAATAGACTTCTGGTGAAGCCAGAAAGAAGAAAGATGCCTTGGGCTAGAACTTGTGATCCAGTCGGCCTCCCCTTCTACCTATTCCATTTAAAAAATAGCAATAAAAATCCTTTTCATTTAGAAAGAGGGATAATGTTTGGGATCTTTGCCCAAATCAAAGTCAACTATGGATTTGCTGGTGAAGAAATAGTTATGCATAGATTCTCATTCATATTCACCATCAAATATGTTATTCCAGGCAATAAGAATGTTTAGGATCAGCTCATAAATAAGTACAAGGGTTAAGACGATGCTTAGATTGGAGAATGTCCTGTTTGAGATTTGAAGAGGGTTACATCTCAAAAGCCAGATTTTTCACTCAATCTCTCGCAGTTCCCTCCTTACAGACTAACCTTCCTCACTTCATTCTTTTCAGGATAAAATGGAGGAGAGGAAAATGATGTAAGCGACTTTGGGTCTCCTTTGGTAAGCAAGGCAGGGTATTATTGAAGTAAATAAAAAAAATAATAAATGAATAATAAAGCCTTCATCCTACATGGCTTCCATCCATGTAGATCCCATCCATGTAGATCCCATGACCCCCCAGCATAGGCAGTTTTAGTGACCAAAAAGCGATCTCTCCTTCCTTTTTCACAAGCACAAAAGCTGGTTTGATCCCAACCCAATATTCCCTGAAAGCTTTGGGATGGAATTATCTGTCAAAAGCCAAATGCATGATTTTTTTTAAGTCAAAGTCATACCACAGCTAATAGTTAACTACAGTTTAATTCATTTAAAGAACACTCACTTCAGCCAAAAAAAAAAAGTATCAAAAGCTTTCTAGTGGGAGCAGCCAACTCTTTTTCTAGTTTCTTTTCTAAACTTGTGGGGAGCAGGACGAGTGTAACTTTTCAAGGGCTTTTCAAGAACACTGATTTAATACTCTCGTTCATCTACAGGAAATAAAGTATCCCTGGAAATTTGAACCTACCGTTCCCTCCCAGTCTTTGTTCTCTCCAGAGCAGATTCCCTCACAGAGTTCCCGCTTTTTTGCCACCACAGAGTTTTTGTACGGCAACACACCACTGTGTCACCAGGAGCTGGCACTGTGACAAACACCCTTTCAAAACCATCTGCATTCAGAACCAAAGAGGATGCCCAAGATTTAGAGAAGGATTGGAGATCTTATGGCTTATGCAGTTTAACGGGGCTATCACATCAATTATGAACGTATGAGGCTATTCTCTGCCTGGAATGAAATGTTTCAGTCTTTTCCCAGCTTCTTAACTATACATTTATCTCAGTTGTTTACAGTAAATCTCTATAATTTTTCTCAGAGATAGTTCTGGGGGGGGGGGGTCATGGAACATACAGTGGTTTAGCAGGTAAGCTGGAAAACCTGAGTTCCAGCTTTGCCTCTATCATGATTCTATTTAGGTGGGTTTTAGGCCTGGGCCAGACCAACATATCTCAGGGCCTCCCAAATGTGTCTGGTATATGGACAATGATTGGGCCTGCCTGACTTATGGCCACTTAGCTGTGAAGCTCACTGTGTGATTTTGACCTGTTGCTTTTGTTCAGCCAAACCTACCTCACAAGGAGTGGAGAACAACATATGCTGTCCTGAGAACTTGAGGAGGCAGGATTTTTTATAAAAAGATCTGTCAGTCAGTCAATCAATAAATTGAACAGCAGGATGTCATTGGAAACCAGTTCCACTGATGTCCAGCTTTAGTATTTGACACATTTGCTGACCTAAACTAAGTAAGCATCTCTGCCTGCACTGGCCCACATGTCAGTGAATAATATAAGTTACAGAGCAAGGGGGTAGTGAATAATATAGGTTACAGAGCAAGGGTTACTGTCTGGATGTGTATCATTGTGGGAGGTACAGGAGCACAGTGATTGGTGGCAGTTAGTATTTTTACGGCCAACAAAATCCCAAATTATCCAGGTAATTCAGGCTGGGGTCAAGTTTTAGAAAAATAGAAGACAAGAGAATTTGTACAGAGACAAATACGGCTATCCACACTCATTAGAACGAGACATATGCCACCCTTTCTCAGGCAGCACAGAAAAGCAACCATTGTGTTAACTGACCGCATTTCTTCCAAGGAAACTTGTGTCATTCCACCTTGCTGGGCTGGGAACACAAGTCACTACATTTGAACCCTGTTATATCCAAGCCCGAAATGCTACCCACTACTACATAGGCCACCTCATAATCAAGTGGTTCCTGTAGAGAATGTTGACATCTGGTAGATTCAGAGACTTTCTTTCAATAAATATATTTAGGACTGAGGCTGACATTTCAGTAATAAGCATATTAAGAGCATGAAGAAGACAAGTAGATGGACAGGTGCAATGATAATGCCACCCAAGTCCAGTCAGTAAACTTTGGAATTCACTTCACATTTGAAAGTATCACGCAGTCTACTTTACACAGAAAAATCTAGATAGATAAGAAAGCCAACAGTACGGCAGTAATGATAACATCCTACCTGTTGACAAAGTATCTGAGATCTATATTCCTTGAAACGCAATGCTTGTTGACTGCTCTTCTTAGAAAACAAATTTGGTTTAAAATCCAACTATGTAAAGATTTTTAAAAGCCATCAAAATGCACATCCACGCTGAGCTGCCATTTTGGAGAAAAGGCCATTCAGACATACGCAAGAGAGTTTTTGTACTTTCCCTCATAAAAAAACACCTGTACTGAGGCATTTCTTCACTTTTACCTCTTCCTTTCTATGGATCTACCATAAACATTTTTCTCCATAACTTTCCATGCAAAATCCTCCAGAACTGAGGAAAAAGTTCTCTCTTCACCACCTCTCTGTCTGTCTAAAGAAACCAGATAGGAAACATGAGAGAGGAAGGCACTCTAGAGAATAAAACTCGTGTCTCCCTTTCTCAGAGCACCCCAAATTAACCTCAGACAGGAAACCTGCTCTGTTTCGGTTTCCTCTCACAGTTTAAGCAGGAAGTTGGCATCAAAAGTTGGCTGAGGAGATGAGATTAAGGACATAAGGAAATAACTGATTGGTTTGTAGATGGGGTACAGAAAAGGGAGGTGGCTTCTGCTCTGGTTTTTCTGAGACGGATAGAAATGGGACAACACATGCACCTCTTTTTGAAATTCAAAAGTCTTCCCGAAGTAACTTTCTCCATGTTTTCATATAAAGAACACAACAATCAAAGCAAATTAATCCACTTGTGAAATCGGCTGCCTGGGGAAGTGGTGGGTTCCCCCTCATTGGTAGTTTTCAAAAAGCAGCTGGACAAATACTTGTCAGGGATGCTTTAGGCTGTTCCTGCATTGGGAGGGGGTTGGACTAGATGGCCTGTAAGGTCCTTCCAACTCTATGATTCTATGATTCCTTTGGGATCACTGAGAAAAAGAAAACCTATACTTCTGATACTCTTTAAAAAAAATTATTGGGTGAGTAAAGATTAATATTACACATTTTCAATTGAAACCCTCATTTCCATATTCTCCCACCCTTTCCCCCCCTCTTAATCTAAGACTTCCAACAGTTTTCCAACCCGCTGTCTAAACCTACTACTTATATCTCCTTTTCTATTCTTAACTATCTTAATACACTACTGAGATAGATTATATATACTGAATTAAGCAAAACCTAACATCCAACTATCAATTACATTATATTTCTAACTTATCTCCCCTCTTCTTTTGTAAAGATCAGTATCTCTTCCTTTCTGTAAGCTTAATAGTTATCTAACAACCATAATTCTCCCTTTACGTCCCACTTCTTTTCCAAATACTGTTTTAACTTCCCCCAGTCATTAAAAAATTCTTCTGGATTCTGTTCTCTCAACTACTTCTGATACTCTTTTGTTTCCCATCTTCCTTTCAGCATTTTACCCTTCTTGTTTTGCAGATTTGTGTCCAATCTGTGCTGAGAAAAAATAAAATTTCTGCACTAAATGAAAATGAATCCATTTTACATAATTTATTCTGCATTTGCTACTGAGCAGTAGGGTCTGTTCTAGCCTGTACTACTACTCTCAGTCCTAAAACAATCTTCATTCAGAACTGACTAATTCTGAGCTTTCTCTTTCTACTGGCACCACATTTTCAAACCAACCTTCTCAGTCATAAAGACTAGAAACGTCCCTTTTTAAAACAGGGAAACTGACAGTCCAGGAGGCTAAATTCTTCTCACTAAATAATATGCCTGCATGGAACCATGAATGTTCTTCATGCTATTGATGTTGTACACTGGAAGAAGAAGATTAAAATGAATGCATGTGTTTGCATGAGTGCATGCATGAATGCATATGAATGAGGTACATCGGTTGCAACAATTGTCATTTGTGGCTGCAGAGATGCAGATGCCAAATGGCACTTCTCCTTCTCTGATAAGTTTTACACCTAGCAGAAAACACTGTGGCATGGTATAGCAACCACAGTGTTACATCTCAGGACAAAAACTGTTTCCTGAGATGAGGACAGGCAAGGGGAGGGGGGTCTACTCGCCTATCATAGGCAGTTTTTTTTCTGGTGAGTATATCAAACCAGCTCCGTTTTTATTCCTGGGGAACAGAACAAGTACAGATGGATAAAAGGATCCACTTTGTGGGCCAGACTGGTGGTTCCTTTAGCCCAGCCGTGGCTGCTGTAACTGGCCCCCACCCACCAAAGTCCAGAGCAGATGAATTCCCAGTCCTGCTACTTACTTGACATTAATGGTTCCGACCAAATTTGCAAATAACGAACTTGCAATACAAGCTTCCACCGCTCAGACATGCTTGGTTTTGATTCCAGGTTCGGTTCCTGCAGCCTGAACCGCTTAGTCGATTCGTAATTCATTATGGGATGGATCCCATGACACATAAGCACTTGCATACATAGACAAAACACCCTCTCCAGCATCTGCATGCGAGTCCTGAAAAACTGGCGCCAGATGTTGGGGGAGCTCGTGGGCAGAATGCCATCGGGCATGGTTATCTGCACTGAGGGTCGGGCACCACCTTTGGCCAGACCAATTGGATGCATTTCGAGCTGATTTTCCAGTTTTGCATCTGAGTGGCTCACATTAATCAGACCAGGAAAACTGGCGCCAGATGTTGGGGGAGCTCGTGGGCAGAATGCCATCGGGCATGGGTATCTGCACTGAGGGTCGGGCACCACCTTTGGCCAGACCAATTGGATGCATTTCGAGCTGATTTTCCAGTTTTGCATCTGAGTGGCTCACATTAATCAGACTAGGAACTTTAACCAGCAGAAGCTGATGACGTTTTCAGAACTTAATTACTTTAACCCTTTAATTGGTCTCATTGAGGAACTATCCTTGTTATCTGAACTGACTTAATGGAGGTTTTTTGGTGGCATTGTAATTTATAGGGGAAATTACAAAATTCTATTAGATCAAATTTCTTTTTTAAATAATTAAATTTTTATTTCAATTGACAACTCAAAAATGTACAACATAAAATGCAATCAAACAATCATCCAGATCGTCTCTCTACCATCATCCACAACTGCAATAATTGATAACCTTCTAGATCCTACATAAAACCTAACCACATCATCCAAATCTTGTATATATTAAAAAATAGGTAAATTATATCATCTCTCTGTATGAAATTTGCTCATATATGGTCATAGTTTTTTCACTTCTATTCAAATATCTTTCTGTTTTCATATCTAAACAGTAGCTCTTTTTTTCCCCTTAATTTTCAGCTATATAATAAAAAATATTTTCCATTTTTCTTGAAATTCTGAAATTGGCCTATTATTTAGATAGAATTTCTCTTCTGAACCAGGTCCCCCCTCCCTCTCATATTACACATAATCTGAAAACCACATCTGTGGGGTTTGTCTCTTTATAATGAACAGTCTAGCTAAGTTTATAGTTGTCCCCCACAACTTTCACTTACACTTCGTTATTTCCTAAGATTCCCACAGTATCTACTGCATTTAAGATCTCTGGGTGCTCATTTCTGCAACTTTTGGATCATTGGAAAAAGCACACCCAGGTCTTCATTGGGGTTCTCTAGTCTGATACAGGGAGATTCTCTAATGTGTTATATTTTCACCAAAATATTGGTATTCTGTGCTGCAGACATGCATTCCTTCCATGCGCTCAAGCATAAGTAGTCTTTGCATGGGTGTGGTGGAAAGCAAGTGCATACCTCAGCCTGGACTCTGCAATTCTGTGGCTCCAGAAAACTTTAGCACTGATGCCTCCCTATGCGCTAGTATCAATAGAAAACCATCTCTGCTTCTCATTTGCCTTGAAAGCCCCAGCAGGGGTCACCATAAGTCAAATTGTGACTTGACAGCACCTTACACACACACATGCCCTGGTATACTAAAGCAAATATGGACTCTCTGCACATTGTTTCCTGGGGGTAGGGCATGGTCACACCCAAATTAAATACCATTTCCTCTCAGCTAGGACTATGCTAAACACAGGTGAGCTGAGACTGGAACTCAAGTCTCACCTACCAAAGTCTGGCCAGCTGACTGTTGGTATTCTGCAATGATCCGCCCTGAGCCTGCTTGTGGGGAGGGCGGAATATGAATACGATAAAATAAAAATAAAAATAAATGCTGACCCACAGGAGCATATTTGTCCCCAGAAACAAATAAAAGTCTCCAGTATTCTCCACCCAGGTTTAATCTGGATGGACTGACCAGAAGGAAATTACAGCAATCCATGTAACCATGTGGGTTTTTGCTGAGCGTCACATCACTGTGGCATATAGCTGGGGTGGGACACAGTGATAAACTCACGTACAAAAACACTGTATGTTGCTTCTGCCAAGTCCTTAGGCAGGAAACTAGTATTGTTAGTCATGGCTGATAGGCTGCACGCAAGCCTTATATGAGATGCTGGAGTGGGGCGGGAGCATTGCTCAGCAGGAGAGCACTTGCTTTGCCTACCAAAGATGCCAGGATCAGCCTCGGGCATCTCCACTTAAAGCATCTGAGGTTGCAGGAAAGACCTTTCCTGTCCTGAGACCCTAGAGACAGATCCTGTAAAGTAAAAAACATCCAGTTGGATGGACCAGTGTTCTGACAATGGATCTCTTGAGGCAGCTTCATCTGTTGAATTGAGCATTTTTGGTTTAACTGGAGTCTCTCTGCTACTCACCTTGTGGGCTCAAAGCATCTTCTATACGTCTTCTTCTCCAAATGTGGGCAAAGTACAGTTGGGGGAATAAAATGTGCCCAGTGAAACTGACACGATCATCAAGCGGGCATTTTAAAAATATTGCACCAGAGTACAGAACAAATCCCGACAGGGTCATCAGTTTTGCTGGCACCACTGAGATGGAATGGGTGGAAATGAGACGTTCGACCACGGCATTGCTGATTCCATGTTGGAAGAGTGGCTTTCTGATCCCAAGAGAGACGAGCAGGTGAAGAAATGATAGCCTGGCCCATCTCAACTGACCCTGCTTCCCCATCACTTCCCCCAGGATGAATGAGAACAGCAACATAGGACAAGATGGCAGCACAGCTAAGGTTACCTATCCACAGGGTGAAAGGGACTGTTCTGGCTCCAACTGTTCTAAGTAACTCTCGCTGCCTCCCCTTGCTCGCTGGCAGAGGAGCCACATGTTACCCATGCTGCAGGGGTGTTTCACTTGACATGAGGCAAGGAGAAGTCTGAAACCCTTCAGGGCAACTCAAGCCAGACTCCCCACTTTGGGGGCTGCATGCTTACGGGCAAAGACTTGTCACCTCTCCACTTCCTCCCTCCATTCCTGCATCAGACAGCAGAAGAAGGGTGCAGCTGCAACTTCTGAGTCATAGATTCTTGGTTAGCTCATGGGGGGACCCAAAATCAGCTCTCCATTTCTGACCCCGACACTGGCCCTGGTCCCTGGTGGAGCAGCAATGGTGTCTCTGGAGCATTGTTCGGGAGGAGAGGGCAAGCCTCTCTTTCCTTATATGGAGGATCCCCTTTGGTCTCTGGCGAATGGGTTGGCACAAGCTGTCACAGCGCTGTGCATCTCTAGTCTAGCTGACTTAAGCAGCTCTCCCAAGCTGAGAGGGAAGGAGGTTTTTGTCAAGGCTGCAGCCATTGTGGGCCCAGCTGGGGCCCACAGTGATACAGTCTCATACAAAAAGCCCTTCAGAGACAGGCAAAGAAAGCAGCGCCTTCAGACCACGAATTCCATCTGAGCCCCGATACAGAGGGAGGAAGTGAACAGAATTCCTTGTGCTTGTTCTCTGATAAGATGGACACTTGCTCCTGCTGTCACACTTGTATGATACCCATTCACGAACCTCCATGGGTTTGACTGCCAGCACACCTACTCCTCCTTTTTTTAAAGACTGCGTCCCATCAGCCTCTCTCTCCCTCTCCCTTCCTCTCCCCCCCTCTCTCTCCTCCCTTGCTGTTGTGCAAATCAATCGATTCAAATTCTCTCTTTGATTTCCTTTTGCTCTTTCTTTCGTTTAAAGTTTGTTTGGGGGAAAGTACTTCTCTTTTTTTGTGTCTATGTTTGGGCTTTTGCTTTAAACGATAGTCAAAAACATTTCCACTAGCCAGGGATCTCCCTTAAAGATTATATGGGAGGGGGTGAAAGAAGGGGATTTTTTTTAAAAGAAGAAGAAGAAGAGTGGAAAACCCCCCAAAGCAAAGTAGTGTCACAATGCTTTGCTTGGTCCTGCAATTCTCCCCTCCATTTCTTTTGCATTTAAACCCTTCCCCATCTGATTTGCAAAGACATCTCTCTCTCACTCTCAAAATAAGGCACGGGCAATATTTTGGAAGGATACTTTTTTCTCCTTTTGCTGGGAGTGTGGGGCACACAGCTCTCTTTCAAAGTCTCCTCTTTCCTCTTCCCCCCCCCCCATCACCTCTCTCCCTCTCTTTTTTCTCTGTCAATGCTTTTGTGATCTGAACAGCAAGACACTTTATGCCAATGAATCTATCATTTAAGTAAACACAGAGATGCATGGTCATAGGACCAGGATATCAAGTGGATGGAGGAGGCACGGGAAGTGCTGTTGAATTAGCAGATAAATGGACGAGCAGCTACACATTCAAATTAAACACAGGAGACCCTTGCATGAACTCGTGAAGGATGTAGCGTCTATTTCCTCTCCAAGTCACCACATATGGTTCGATGTTGTCTTTTTGGTCTAATGTGTTTTTGCATTAAGGCTTGGCTCAGGCCAAGGTCCTGCCAGGCCAGCATTCAACTCCCCAAAAGCTGCCAGCCAGATGTCTCCTCAAGCCCAGAAGCAGGCTGGGAATTTAAGGAACATCTCCTACTGCTTGTTCTGAGTATCTGTTCCTCAGAAGTACACCACCACTACACGTGGGTGCTCTGCATCCTATATTGATTGTTATGGATTTTTCTATTCATTTGAAAAACCATTTCTTATCCAGAGGCCGTCACTAGTCATCCCAAGATGTTGTATGGTGGTGAAGTTGTCACAGATTTCCAGCATCAAACCTACACATATTCACATCCTCTGGTATATACAAAACAAAGTTCTTTTTGCACATTTATTTATTTAAAATATTTATATGCCATCTTTTCATCCAAAATAGAGTGATAATCAGTTGATAATTAAAACATGAAAATAACATAGACTCCAGGAAGGCATTTACACTCTTCTCATTGTCATTTCCTAGCTCCCCCCCCCCGCCCCCGCCCCCATTTCACATATACACAGGGTTATAGGCCCAGAATAAATACTTTAGTTTTTTACCTTGTTCATAATGCCATGTGGAGGCCTGAGCCTTTGAGACAGGCTACAGAATAGCTCAACATGTTGTCTGTGTAAAGGCGAGTAAAAGCTCTCCTAAGGAGTCGATCTAAACAGGCAGGTGACCCTACAGGAGTCCCTGAATGGGTTGAAAGTTATTTGATGAAACTCTCTACCCTATATGTCACAGCAGTGTGATTTGCAAGAGCATTTAGTAGGATTTGAGAGCTATGGGTATTGGGTTTTCTGTGCTATGTTTTATCTGATGTGTCAGGGATTGAATGGAATGAATTATAAGCTGCCTTGAGCCACGAAGGAAAAGGCAGAATATCAACATTTTAAGAAAACGAAAAACAAAATCACTGCACCACGTCTCTACTGGGGTGTGACTGAAGCATTCAATCTTGCCCAGTACAGTGAAGCGACTCTGTAGCCTGCCCTCAGGCTCCTAGTTGCTCCTCTGCATGAGTCACCACTCTCAGTTTGCCTCCTTCCCATCTCTGTGGTGGGACATGTATTTGGCTGCAATATGGGAGGACCATTTTGAAATCTGGTGTTCAGCAGTGACAGTGGCAGGAGAATCCTGAGGGTCTATGAAAGTACACAAGGAAGGTGTTTATACAATAAAGCAGTCTGTGTTGCATTCTAAAGACTATCCGTTTCAAGACACTCCCTTATAGTGTGTTATGGAAAGTGGACTTTCAGAATGAGCAACCTATACAACTAAAGGCAATTGAGCCAACAGCAAGGATTGAGCCTTTATTGACAGCCATGGCTTCTCCTTGACCAGTGCTAAGATCATGATCATCTACAATGTACAGCCAGGTAAACCAACAAAGAGTACCCAAATGGTTACCAACAGCTCCTGAGGTGAACAACTCCTGGAGTTTATAAGGGAAGTTAATTGATTCCTTACAGTTTGCCAATCATCTGGGTTTCTACCTGCTGGTGTGAACAGCCTGCAGTCACAGACAGTCCTGATATCTTCTGCATCTTCTACCAGAGAATGTGCCTCTGATTTCCTCCCCAGAGAAGCGTCCAAAATCTTCAAGGGCAAGTTCATATAACAATACATTGCAGTAGTCTAGCCTTGAGATTAGAGAGTTTGAATCAAGGCTCCTTGTGACACAAATTGGCTCTAGATGTATTTTCCAAGTCAGTTTAGATGATGTCCATATATCAGCACCACACACCTGATCCAGGCAACAAAATTTGATAATTTTGCAATTGAAATTTTGAACTGTCAGTCCTAGAACGAATGTCTCCTTCAATCATCTTTGCTTCATCAACATGGCACTAGATTTGCATGTCCTCCATGCAAATCCCATAAACAGGAAACTCTTGTTTACATGACATTGTTTGGGATTGCTCTGTGGTCAAAATTTGTCATCTGGCTCTATCCATTTCACTCTGTACAAAAGAGAAGCAGAGAAAGACAGAGATGAGAGTATGTGTGGGGAGGTCGCCATCAGTTGGCTGCTACTTAACAGCACTTTACACACACAAAAAACAGTATCTTATTGTACACTCTAAATTTCCCACCAAGTCCCTAATGCTGGCGTAAAGTCCTTCATAGTGTCCTTTTAATTTTCAGCTAGAACCAGGGCTTTTTTTCAGCGGGAACGCAGTGGAAGGGAGTTCCAACACCTCTTAAAAATGGTCACATGGCCAGTGGCCCCGCCCCCTGATCTCCAGACAGAGGGGAGCTGAGATTGACCTCCATGCTGTCTGGAGATCAGGGGGGTGGGGCCACTGGCCATGTGACCATTTTCACCAAGGGCAATTGAAACTTTTAAAAACTCCCCCTTTGTTCCAGCTGACCCAAAGTGATGTCATTGTGTGGTCTTGACTTCCACCACCTCTTTTTCCTGAAAAAACGCCCTGGTTAGAACCAAATATAGCCAAGCCAATCAGCCAGGGGTTTTTTTCCCCAAAAAAGCCCTCCAAAAAGGCAAACAAAGCCATAAATAAGCAGTATAGATGTGAATATAAATCTCCTAAGTGGTGCCCATCCACCAGTCAGCCTCTTTAGAGTTTTATATGACAGTCATCATAATGAGCAAGGCAACAGAGGATAGGACACTTCTGGGTAGCAGTGTGTGGGAACCAAATCTTGGGATTCGGGTGCATAGGAAGCTAAATATGATGTGTGACGTAGCAGCAAAAAAGGCAAATGCAATCTTGGGGTGTATCAACAAAGGCAGAACGTCCAAATCGCAGGATGTCATTGTCCCACTATATACCACTTTGGTCAGGCCCTAGCTGGAGTGTTGTGTGCAGTTCTGGAGGCCTCACTTCAAAAAGGATGCGGATAAATTGGAAGGAGTGTAGAGGAGAGCAACCAGGATGATCAGGGGCCCAGAGAACAAGCCCCATGAGGAAAGACTGAAGGACCTGGGCATGTTCAGTCTGGAAAAGCGGAGGTTGAGGGGGGACATGACTGCTCTCTTTAAGTATTTAAAAGGCTGTCACTTAGCAGAGGGAAGGGAGCTGTTCCTGTAGGCAGCAGAGGATAGGAAGCGAAACAATGGGTTTAAACTACAGGAGGGAAGGTACTGGCTGGACATTAGGAAAATCTTCTTCACATTAAGAGTAATTCAGCAGTGGAATCAGCTGCCTAGGAAAGTGCTGGTTTCCCCCTCACTGGCAGTCTTCAAGGAGCAGCTGGACGAATACTTGTCTGGAATGCTTAATGCCGTTAGTACATTGGGTAGGGGTTGGACTAGCTGGTCTGTAAGGCCCCTTCTAACTCTATGATTCTATGCTTCTAAGGACATTCGTCATGACCCACACCTCCCTGGCTCTTAGTCTCACTGCAGATAGTACGGGCTTGGATCCAGGGCACAGGTTATTGCCAGGGTTTGCATCACTGTGGAGGCTACTGGCGCACAGTAGTTTCTAGATGTTCAAATACCAACAGCGGCCCCTAAGAGCCTAATGCTGAAAAGGCAGCCAGGGAATTGAATCACTGTCTACCAAACAAGAGTAGAAAGTGGCTCAAGGAGCTGCTGTAGCATAGTGGTAAAGTGGCTGGGCTATGAATCAGCTCTCTGCTGGTTTGACTCCCAGGACTGCCATGGCCTCTGCAGGTGGCCTTGGGTCAGCCACTCCTCTCAGCCCTAGCTGTATTGTGAGGATAATAACACTCTTCACCTGTCTGAGTGTGGCATTAATCTGTCCAGAAGGGCATCATCATCACCACCATCATCATCATTATTCAAATTACACACAACACAATCAATAATAATAAATAAAGATCACATGTTATCATTGATTGGCCTTGCTGAGCTGATACAAGTTTCCGCCAGCTACCTAAGTATCAGCCAAGCATCTGTGCAATATGTACGCTGTTCCAAGTAACCTGTCTTTTGCAATTCTGTAGGTGTTATGTCAGAAAGCTGCAGTTTTCCCAATTTTTGAAATAGTTCCCAGTGCCCCAATGACAATGGGGACAACTGTTACATTCTTCTTCCATAGTTGGGGGTTTCTATTGCCAGATATCATCATCATCATCATCATTAGCTAAAAGGTACATAATAATAATAATAATAATATTTATACACAGTAAATGTCTGATGAGGAACATTATCTTAGAGTGATGTTACGTCATCTTTTCTCTGGTCCCGCTGGAAAGCTCTAATTGATTGCTATGACCACAATTATATGTCCACTATTCTATATCCACGGGGTTGTCCCATTTTTAACCACAAAATATCTTGAGCTCAGAGTCACAGCCTAACCCAAACCACCAGCTCACCCTCATGATTGTGTGCAAAGATCTGAACTTTTGAGTTTTAAATTCTGCCAAACAGAAGGCCATGTTTGTTTCTGCTACTTAACTCTGCCACACTGAGGGCTTGGCGCGGTTCAGGGAGAGGGACAGAGGAAGAACCATGGGCAGAGTTTGCTGCAGTTGTCTATAAGCAAACTAAGGGCCAAGCTACACATGACGAATGACACTTGAACGGCAAGTGGATTGAGTGGAGGGCAAGTGAACAGGGAGAAATACACTTGCTGTTCACGTGTCATTCGTCATGTGTAGCTTGGCCCTGAGTTAGATGAGATGAGTGGTGTATCTAGTCCAGCATCCTATTTCCCTACAAGCAGGACAAACATTCCATGGCTTCCCCCTCTTACTGCTCCCAGCCATATTCAGAGGGTAACTGGCTCTGATCATGGAGTTATTATGATTAATAGCTGTTTATAGACCTATCCTGCATGAATTTGGGTAACTTACAGAGGGCCAAGCTACACATGACGAATGACACTTGAACGGCAAGTGGATTGAGTGGAGGGCAAGTGAACAGAAAGAAATACACTTGCCGTTCAAGTGTCATTCGTCACTTGTAGCTTGGCCCTAAGACAGACCATGTGGAGTCAAGACAATATATCTTGCAAACCACTGAAACCAAACACGTTACTTGGATGTATGTTCTATTACACATAATCAAATGTGCTTCCAAGCCACATGTTCATGCATCAGGAAATCGCTCCACTTTAATGCCTGGTGAACCAAGCTCAAAGTAAACATTTTGGGACACCAAGACTGATGTCAATGGAGATGGACAGACAGACAGACAGACAGATAGACAGCAGACTGACAGATACACCCACATAAATCTTAGCTCTGATATAAATTCTTGTTCGTGCATTTGATTGGCTGTGTTCAGCACAGACCTTCAAAATAGATGCTTCCTACCTGGCATAGAATCCAGAAGTCAAGAGCTCAACAGTCCGTTTCATGCTGGAAAATCAGGGAGGATTCAGTTGGCTACAAAAGGTTAGTAATGGCTCCTCATCTTCCGGTAAAGATAAATCCAAAGATCTGCAGTCCTTTAGGAACAAGCATATGTGTTGTTGGCCTCTTGTCCCACAAAGCAAAACATCACTTAATTCCAGCCATGTGATTACAAAGCCATCGTGGTGTGTATCCACTGAGAGCTCAGGCATAATTCAGCTTTGTCTCCTAAATCATAAACATACACACACCCCTATTCCTCTCTCTCTCCAACTCAGGATATGAGAAACTAGCCTGCAGTCGTGAACCCCCTGTGCGAATGCAACAGGGAAAGAAAACTGGTTTCTCTCTTTCTTGTGGCATCCAAAATCAATCTGGGACAGGAAATCTGTTCTACAGGAAGCTAGTAAAGTCCCCCGAGCTTGGTTGAGCAGATGGGATGAGACAAAGGAAACAATGAATAACAGATCCAGAGGAGTTAGCCGTGTTAGTCTGTCCCCTTCTGATATATGTCTCCTTCTCTCCCCTATCTCCCCTCCTCTTCTGTATTTGACCAGTTTGGATCATGCATCTGACGAAGAGAACTTGATTCTCGAAAGCTTATGCTACATTAAAAATGAATAACAGGACAGTTTGCGGGTGGAAGAACGAAGCACTGTTCTCCTCTCTGGTTTCTTAGAAATGCCACCAGACTTGAAAAATGTAAGCCACATGAGAATTTCTGGAGATGGAAATGACCACCAAGTAACCTTTTCTTCATGAGTTGTCAGACATTTCCTGACTCTTTTCCTCCCCCAAACTCTAAAGTGTTTTGTTCACTGCTAAGGAAAAAAATGTAAAATCCTGCAATGAACACAGATATGCAAATTGAGCTATTTTGCATTATTAATTGAGTTTGTACTACTCAGGAGGAGGAGGAGCGACTTCAGGTATTCAAACACTGCTGCATGGCCACTGGAAATCCTAACCCTATCTTAGGGCCAAGCTACACATGACGAATGACACTTGAACGGCAAGTGGATTGAGTGGAGGGCAAGTGAACAGGGAGAAATACACTTGCCGTTCACGTGTCATTCGTCATGTGTAGCTTGGCCCTCAGACTAACTCTGAACTTTTTCCAGATTACCCCCCACACACTTTCAAACTTATCTTCATAACGCCTAGAAACACATTCATTTTTTGAAAAGAAGGCTGAGATTCTCAGGATGCTCTTACTGGGAAATTTCATGCCTGCATGGACTTACAGACAATGCATAGCCCTACTCGCGCTGTAAACCAGAAGAAGAGGACTGAAATGAAGGCATGCACGTTTCCCCAAGCAAATACTGTCCACCAGTTGACAAACTGACATTTGATGGTGGAGAATTCCAGATGTCTTTCCCAATGATCGTGCTTCTCTGTATCAAGATCTAATAAGGGTTTTTGTACTAGCCCAAAGCAGTGTGGGAGTATATAGCAGCCACAGTGTTACATACCAATACAAAAACTAAAAAGTGTAGTTCACAAAAAAGCAGAAAGGATTTCAGGACAGTTTCCGCCAGGTCCTCCTGTTTGGCACATCAGTTTGTTCTCTTTGTTGCCACCAACCCTTGGCTGCTTGAAATCTTCACAGACTATCCAAGGGTCATCCCCAGAAGACAGTACAGGCAACTCATTCTGATGCAGTTTAGGGTAGAAATACACATTACGAAGTACCTAGGGATGCTCAAGTTAACCTCATTTCATGTGTCCCCCCTCCAACTTCCCATGCACTCGCTCACACAGTCACACTTCAAATGTATTCACACGTTCAATATCAGTTCCCCCTCAAGTGCTAAAAGTATCCCAGTTCCCCCCACCTCCACATCCATTCATTGAAATGCAGATCTTGACAATGTATCACACTTTAAAGAAATGCAAATTGGCAAGTCAAAGGAGCCTACAGTAGTTGTTCTTCACTTGTAGATGCAGTCACACAAAGGGAGCTCCAGTGAAAGTGACATTCACGTATGCTGAGCAAGAGCAGCCTGCGTGTGAATTGAGAACCATACATAAAATTTTCTCTTTGACTCCCGAAGTCTCTGTCAGTTTCACCTCCCCTTCTAGGAGGTGAAGAGGAAATAAACCCTCTGAGGAGCCATCTTTGCTGGCTCTGTAGAGAGAGGAAATTGACAAAGCCTTCCAATCTCTTTTAAAACTCAGCTTCCTGGCTAACATTGTGACTCCCTTCACGTGAGCGTCCTTGTGTAGTTTAGCTCTGAAATGTACTACTTAGTTCAAGATGAGTAGCCGTGTTAGTCTGTCTGTAGCAGTAGAAAAGAGCAAGAGTCCAGTAGCACCTGCAGACTAACAAAATTTGTGGTCGGATTTTGTTAGTCTTTTGTTAGTCTTATAGGTGCTACTGAACTCCTGCACTTTTCACAGCCAGCCGATAAACCTGGCAAGTCTTTCGATCAGTTCTTACACTTACTGCACAGGTGCAAAAGACAGGCAATGAGTTCTATGTGCCATTACACATTTAACAGTGAAATCCTAAGCAGAGTTACTCCAGTCTAAGGGCCAAGCTACACATGACGAATGACACTTGAATGGCAAGTGTATTTCTCCCTGTTCACTTGCCCTCCACTCAATCCACTTGCCGTTCAAGTGTCATTCGTCATGTGTAGCTTGGCCCTGAGTCCATTGATTACAAGAGATGCATCCAACTGCACAGGGGCAAAGAGATGATGAGCTGAAGTGATTCCATGCTTTATAGAAAGTGCTCCATTTCATGATCTGTCCATTCTCCAGCAACTGATCAGATGTTGTGCTTGAAATGGAGAAAGGGGGCATCACTAGAGGGTGAAAGTGCCCCTCATATGGCTGCACCAAGGAATTCTCACCATCTGAGAAGACAGAATGTTTTTGTCAAAGCTTCAGCCATTGTGGATGGAGTGGGAACCACAGTGATGCAGTTCCATACAAAAAACCCTTTGGAGACCAAGAAAGGAAATTACTAGGTTGACTATAACTGTGTCTAAGTGAATGTTATGAGGATGAATCTATAGCCATCGCACATCATTTGCATATGTGTTTTCTATTCAGCTTTATTCATGTTTTTTTTTTAAATAATCAGTTACCATATGTAACTACAACAAGTAAACAATAACAATTTGTTACATTAACAGTCAGCTTTCAGACTAAACAACCACTCGAAGTTATGTCAAATAATCATATGGAGAATTGTAGAAGTGACTAGACATTAGATCAACAAAAAAGAGAGAGAATTACACTCTCTTTGGGCCAAGCTACAAGTGACAAATGACACTTGAACGGCAAGTGTATTTCTCCCTGTTCACTTGCCCTCCACTCAATCCACTTGCCATTCAAGTGTCATTCGTCACTTGTAGCTTGGCCCTTAGTATCCAAACCACTCATAGAACGAGGTATGTATCTGACTATCTGTAAATGAATGTTGTTTCTCTATATATTCCGGTACGGGCTGCCAAGTTTTGAGAAAGGTGGAGTCATAATTAGTGTTTTCTGTCATTTTTATTTGGTCTGCCATCTTTTCCGTTATTAAACTATTTTTAAAAAATTAAGAAAACCAGCCATAAAACAAACCAAGAGCACAGCACGCTGGGGAAATAAAAGCAGTACTAAAATAATAGCCCAAAAAAGCCCTCAGGCAAGGGGAAGGCCATAAAAGCAAAACTAAAAAGGATGGAACCTTTGGGTTAAAAGTCTGAGGGAAGAGATCTGTTTGGACCTGCCTCCCGAGTGACAGTAGCTACTACAAATACAAAAGCAGGAGGGGGGTGTGAGGAACTCACAGGGGAGCAAATATCCCATCCCATCTCTGATCCCTGCTTTCCTTTACTTGCTTTCCCTTACTTTATTTCTGCCCTCCGTCACCATCACCTCTGTTTCATCTCCTCAGCTCCAGCTCCAGCCCCATCCTTCTGTCCCCTCCGCTTTCCCAACCATGCTTCTTTCCTTCCCCCACCCCTTCTGCCTCTGTGGTTTCCCCCTCCTCTAATCTGTTTCCTACTTTTTTAGTCACTTGGTCATATGTCTGCTAGACAACTGTGATGTGTGAGCAAGAATCACTGCTCCAGTAGAGGGTTGCTCCCCACGTTTTTAAACTTTTGAGAATTTTCAGCAAATCTAGAAGTTGCAGGAAATTTCTTCAAGGAGTTTGAGCCACCTTTTATACTAGAGAAAGCACTGCACTTCTCACAACGTGCCACGAGGTGGCAGCATTTCATATATAAAAAGCCCAAAGGGTCTCATCTATAGCAGCGCAGGTACACTGTTGGAACGCATCACCGTTCTCACAACCACAACCTGCCATGTTTTGGTTCCAAACTGCTTCAGCTTGTAGCAAGGCAGTCATGCACACATGCTGCCAATGATAGGATTTAATTCCATTTCAAGTGTGACAGCTCAGATGGCATCGCCATAGGATGCCCTGAACTGTATTGTATGTATGCCAGACATTGCACACCCATTGCATGCTCCTACAAATAATTCTGCAAATACCCTTTGGTATTTGCAGAGGTTTCTATGGGGGGGAGTGGCTGTTGTGAACTGGGAAACCCAGCTGCTCTCAGTTTCTATCTATGGCTCTAGTCCCTGATGCCACTGAGGCAGCACAAAACCAACTTTACTGCAGAGAGACACTACCTCTTTTGTCTGTTGTCTGAAGATATATCTGCTTCTCTTCCTCATCACAATACAATTTATATGCTTCCTTTGAGATTTGGTTGCTGTTATGATGGACCTTCATAGTCCACAGATGGGGACCTTGATACGAGCTGATACCAAGTGTGGAACTGTTATGAGTTGCATATCTCTCCACTGGGGTTTCAGTTCTTCACTGCCAGTTCCTCCTTCGCGGGCCACACAGCCGGCAATCGGAGACGTTATCTGGGTAACAAACCCTTTGCCACAATCAGTGTTTTTTCCGGGCATGCTGGACCTCTTGCCAGCTTGGCTTGCATCCAGATTGCAATCAGTTGCCAGCAGTTTGCCAAGCTGTTTGGATGTTTTTAAATGATACCCATTTGTAGGAATAAAAACTTCCTTGCACAATTAGGCTTCTATCTCAGTTTGGTGTAGTGGTTAAGAGCGGCAGGACTCTAATCTGCAGAGCCGGGTTTGATTCCCCACTCCTCCACTTGAGGCCAGCTGGGTGACCTTGGGTCAGTCACAGCTTCAAGGAGCTCTCTCAGCCCCATCCACCTCACAGGGTGATTATTGTTGTGGGGAGAATAATGGCATACATTGTAAACCTCTCCGAGTGAGTGTTAAGTTGTCCTGAAGGGCAGTATATAAATCAAATGTTGTTGTTATTCCTAGTGGCATGATGTTAAATCAGCGCCTCCTTCCCAACACCTGATGTTTTTTTAACTGGAGACAGAACTTGCGCATGCAGCGTAGGGCTGCCCACTTCCATGTGGGTCCTGGAGTTCTCCCAGAATTACCATTGATCTTCAGACTACAGAGATCTGTTCCCTTGGAGAAATTGGCAGCTTCCGAGGGTGGAGTCTATGGCATCGCATCCCTGCTGAGCCCCCCCCCTTCCCCAAACGCTGCCCTCCCAGGCTCCACCCCAAATCTCCAGGAATTTCCCAACCCAGCATTGGCATGCCTAATGCAAAGTGTGTGCTCTACCGTGAGGCCACACTTTTCTCCAATGACATAAGGATTAGCCAGAGATGTGAGGCTCATATAAACAGATCAGTTACTAATCGGGTAGACAGGGTGCCCTGGAGACAAATTTAGATGATAACATTACTCTGTGAGAAGCAGATTGAGGAAGGACCTGTCACATTACAGCTGGGTTCTGCAGGAGGATTTTACACAGCTGTGTAGCACTGTGGGATGGGACTACACAGTGAAACGCAGCATATCAAAAAGGTAGGAGCGCAAACCTTCCATTTTTGCCTCAGCAAAGCAACAACATAATCTTGGTAGACACAAGACTATTTTGAAAACGAGTGTGTGTGTGATTCCTAAGACCACTCGTGTGTATCTTAAGAGCAGTGATGGAGCAGCCCCAAGAACCAGAGGCACCACTTTTATTTCTGGGTGATAAAGGAGGCTCCATATGAAGGGGAAAAAAACAGAGATGCTGAGAATAACAATCAGAGATGGCGGCAGCAAAATGATGGTGGAGGACTGACATCTGAGAGATAATATATAATAACAATAACATTTGATTTATATAACACCCATCAGGAGGACTACTTAACACCCACCCACAACAACAACAACAACAACAACAACAACAACATTCAATTTATATACCGCCCTTCAGGACAACTTAATGCCCACTCAGAGTGGTTTAAGAAGTATTTCATTATTATCACCACAACTATCACCCTGTAAGGTGGGCGAGGCTGAGAGAGCTCCTAGAAGCTGTGACTGACCCAAGGTCACCCAGCTGGCTTCAAGCAGAGGAGTGGGGAATCAAACCCGGTTCTCCAGATTAGAGTCCTGTCACTCTTAACCACTACACCAAACTGAGATAGAAGCCTAATTGTGCAAGGAAGTTTTTATTCCTACAAATGGGAATCATTTAAAAACATCCAAACAGCTTGGCAAACTGCTGGCAACTGATTGCAATCTGGATGCAAGCCAAGCTGGCAAGAGGTCCAGCATGCCCGGAAAAAACACTGATTGTGGCAAAGGGTTTGTTACCCAGATAACATCTCCGATTGCCGGCTGTGTGGCCCGCGAAGGAGGAACTGGCAGTGAAGAACTGAAACCCCAGTGGAGAGATATGCAACTCATAACAGTTCCACACTTGGTATCAGCTCGTATCAAGGTCCCCATATGTGGACTATGAAGGTCCATCATAACAGCAACCAAATCTCAAAGGAAGCATATAAATTGCATTGTGAAGAGGAAGAGAAGCAGATATATCTTCAGCGGCATTTGCAAAAAACAGAAAAACCCTTTGTGTTAAAAATGACTCTTCTGTTGAGGTGGGTCGGAGTTTTTGACTGTATACCACGGTGGATGGAGCTAGAGGTTACCACAATGCAATGATACCAATCAAAAACTTGCATGTCATAAGAGAGGCCTGTGCTACACTCTTGAGCTACACACAGGACACCAGGAATCTTTTGTGGAATCCCACGGACTCCGCAAGCTTCATTTTCCTACCTAGCTGGAGTGCAGAAGCAGGATTTCTAAATGCTTGCAGGACGCAGGTGGACGTCCTTTGGCTTTGTATATCACAAAATGTGTCACTCCATGAGACAGCTGCATGGGAAAGAGGTCAGCCCACCAATATGAAGTCCTGCCAGGGGATTTTGCACAGCTCCGCACCACTGGGCTCGTTGGAGCAGTAGTGGCGACTACCACAGTGAAAAGAACCCTGTCAAAAAGCCGGGCGCACCATGCTCGCATTTTCTAGAGAGCAACCCTATCATTCAATAAAACATGTTAGCATTCTGCTAAAAGTGCATCCCTCTGAAATTTGGCAAAACAGAAGCTTTTGAACGGTAAAAACATTCACTTTTTATTTTGAAACTCTACTGAGTTTGTGTGCCTACTCCTCCAGATCTACATATACCCTCATAATTTCCAGTCAATTAATTTTACAATTTTAAAATAATTGGGTGAGTCACATGCTCTCAGAGCTTATTGCTAAAAATGCCCTTTGGTTTTATACTCAGTATCTACCATTTTATGCCCAGTATCTTACCACTCTGAGCCCCTTGGCACAGAGTGGTAAGCTGCAGTACTGCAGTCCAAGCTCTGCTCACAACCTGAGGGCCAAGCTACACATGACGAATGACACTTGAACAGCAAGTGTATTTCTCTCTGTTCACTTGCCCTCCACTCAATCCACTTGCCGTTCAAGTGTCATTCGTCATGTGTAGCTTGGCCCTGAGTTCAATCCTGGCGGAACCCGGGTTCAGGTACCCAGCTCAGGGTTGACTCAGGGCCAAGCTACACATGACGAATGACACTTGAACGGCAAGTGTATTTCTCCCTGTTCACTTGCCCTCCACTCAATCCACTTGCCATTCAAGTGTCATTCATCATGTATAGCTTGGCCCTCAGCCTTCAATCCTTCTGAGGTCAGTAAAAGGAGTACCCAGTTTCCTGGGGGTAAAGTGTAGATGTCTGGGGAAGGCAATGGCAAACCACCCCGTAACAAAAAGTCTGCCAAGGAAACGTGATGCAACGTCCCCCCATGGGTCAGTAATGACTCAGTGCTTGCACAGGGGACTACCTTTACCTATCTACCATTTATCCTTAGGCTGGGATAAGCATCTTGCATACTTTCTAGTGCATCTAACACTTCCATAAAACTTCTCCTCACCTAAGTCTTGGGAAATCCATTTGATTGGACACCTCTGCTTAGTATTAGTTTCTAAAAGTTACATAAACCTGTAGATGTTCTCGTTTATAACTTGATACACAATGGTACATAGCTACAATGCTGAAGACATTTATATACTAATTTACCTATTGATTCATTCCTAAACCTCTAGGAGAAAACATTTCAGCTAGCATTAGAGAATATTGTTCATATGAATATTTCTTTGTCGCTAGAACAGTAACATAGACCATGCCGAAAAAATTCACTCATTCATAAATTATGCAGACGTTTATCCAAACACAGCTACATTCACACCTTTACTTGATACAGTGTTTACGGTTTTCTACAACCGCACTTGGATACACTGGAAACTATGAAAAGGCCATTGAACAACTTCAATTATGAATAATCAAACATTTTACCCGTTTCCCACCAACCATCCAACTTCAGTAGAATTGCTCAAGTCATTCATCTTGTGACTGCTTTGGGGAAACACATCCCAAAAGAGCTAGTATCTTACACCAGAGGTAAGTCAGAAGAAGAGTAGCTGACCCCTCCCCACCTCCCGTGTGTGTGTGTTAGCAGAGATCATGAATCCTCTGTATTTGTCAAGCCATGTATCATAGTGCACGATATAGCTGGGGTTCTGGCTACCACAGTGACATACGCTTGGTCAAAAACCTGTTCTGATTATCATCTGGCTGAAAAATTGCAGCTGCTAAACCTTTTTGCCTACTATATTCTCAAAGGCTTTCACAGCTGGACAACGATGGTTGTTGTGGATTTTCCGGGCTGTATAGCCGTGGTCTTGGCATTGTAGTTCCTGACGTTTCGCCAGCAGCTGTGGCTGGCATCTTCAGAGGTGTAGCACCAAAAGACAGAGATCTCTCAGTGTCACAGTGTGGAGAAGATGTTGGCAGGTAATTTATATCTACTCAGGAAGGTGGGTTTGGGCTGAGTCATCCTATAAGAGTTTCCCAGGGTGTGGAAAGCTAATGGCGGGAGGCTTCACTGTATCCTGAGTGAAGAGACCTGTATATACTAAGAGTATATAGAGTATACTCTACATCCTACAATAGCCTTGCAGAGAAGATTAGCATATCAAGCACCAATCCATATGCAAAAGAACCTCCTCAGGATACAGTGAAGCCTCCCTCCATTAGCATTCCACACCCTGGGAAACTCTTACAGGATGACTCAGCCCAAACCCACCTTCCTGAGTAGATATAAATTACCTGTCAACATCTTCTCCACACTGTGACACTGAGAGATCTCTGTCTTTCAGTGCTACACCTCTGAAGATGCCAGTTACAGCTGCTGGTGAAATGTCAGGAACTTCAATGCCAAGACCATGGCTATACAGCCCGGAAAATCCACAACAACCATCTTTTTGCCTACTGTTTACACAAAATAATTATTTTAAGGGCCACAATTAGACAGGAAAAGGATTTTTCTGTTTTCCAGTATGCCAGCCAAAATATTTAAGACTGCTTTCAAGCATGCAAATCAGCTTCCATGCATTTACTCTGACATCAGCCCCTTTCACTGCATAGAAGGCCATTGTTGAATTTCCTGTATGTCTTTTTGCAGTGACTCTCATAGTTATGTAGGATGCATCCACAAGGAGGGGACACAGAAGACCCATTACCCATTCTCAGATTCCTGGATCAGTCCTCAATTACACACACCACAACGGATGTCTCATTGAATTCGTGGGATTTCGTGTGGAACCAGATGTTCAGAACCCAACATACATCTCAAAATTCTCACTGCTGATTCCATATTACTGAAAGACACACCCATGGCTGCAGGTTTAGAGGAGCAAAGAAGCTGTAGGAATTTCATCGTGCATAGTCACCACTGAAAATCTTGATCCTACATTACTTAATACTCTTTGTTTTTGTATGGGAATGCATCACTGTGACCCCGGGCTCAGCACTGTGACTAACACTCGAACAAATTCTTCCATGCTCAAAAGGAGAAGTAGGGAAGAAGAACACAGTTTGTGATAGATCAGGTTTAATACGGCCACCACATCAAGAATGCACGTGTGCTTGGAACGTAAATGAGGCAAGCAAATCTTTCTCTTTCTTTCAATCTTCTTCAAAAATAATAGCAATATTTTGTAGAAATTCCATATGATCTGAAAAGAAACCAGGAATTCCATCATTTTCTATACAGATCTATCTCTGGGCTCATATAATGGAGTATGGCTCAAAATGTGCACTGGGAAGTCTTGTGTCAAGTCTAACCTCAACCATGAAGTTAGTTGCATGTATCACTTCCTCCAGCCTCTGCCCCCCTAACACACACACCTGTTAGTAACATTATAAAGTACTGTCCTACCTTACAAAGTTCTTGCAAAGATTACCGAAAACATGCTTATGAAATGCTTTGAACCTTCTGTCACCATGATTATATTCAATCTATTTACCTATTTTCCATGCATTTGTGAAATTTGAGAAAATCAATTGGACACCTCCATACGACTGACACTAAAAATCAGGAAAAACTCAAAAGTGCATAAATCCCAATTACAAATATTACAATATTAAAATAGTAGGGATGTGCGTTTCGGCATTCAGAATGCCGAAAGAATGCCGAAACAAAAATGTTTCGGCTTCTTTCGGGGAATGCCGAAACGTTTCGGGGAATGCCGAAACGTTTCGGGTAGCCGAAAGAAAAAAGCCGAAACGTTTCGGGATTCTTTCGGCTTTCTTTCGGCTTTTCTATGGGAAAATGCCTCCGTCTTCCAGGACGTCTGGAGGAAGCATTTTCCCACCGAATAAGCCCAAAATTGGTGGGGACCTTCCTCTAACCCTTCTCTAACAACCACCCAAGTTTCAGACAGATTGGACTTTGGGGGGCCATGTTATGGCCCCCCAAAGCAGGTCCCCCCATCCTCCCATAAGAAAGCGAAGGAGCAGCATATTGTTAGCATGCTGCTGCTGATCTTTCTTCATTATTTCCTATGGGGAAAAAATGAAGAGGCAGGCTTCCTTTGCCAGGGGTGGCATTTTGCATGCAAAATGCCCCCCAGCCCTCAGGGGCCCTTCTCCCACCCCTCCTCCCACCCCCCACCAAGGCTCAGCCTGCTCCCACTTGGGGGGGGGCATTTCATGGCCTCCCCAAGTAGGTGCTCTAATCTCTACCACTGACAGCTGGGGGAGGCTTGTGTTGCCAGGGGTGGCATTTTGCATGCAAAATGCCCCCCAACCCTCTGGGGCCCTTCTCCCACCCCTCCTCCCACCCCCCACCAAGGCTCAGACTGCTCCCACTTGGGGGGGCCATTTCATGGCCTCCCCAAGTAGGTCCTCTCAGCCCCTAAAGTCCACCCCTTACAGCCCCACACAAACCCAATTCCCCCCCAGCTGCCACACACAGACCCAAATCCCCACATTAGCCCCTTACAGACCCAAATCCACCCCCACCTGCCCCACACCCATAACCCCAGGAACAGGCTGGCAAAGGCCAGCCCTCTCCCTTTGTTCCCTATGCTGGGAACTTCTAAACTCTCTTTCCCTAGGCAATTCTGCACAGCCCAGGGGTGCCACAATGGTGGGCACACTTCTGAGTGCCAGCTGGTCCCTGTGAAAGAGCACCTGAACTACAGACACCCTCCCTCAAATTCCCCCACCACCTACAGAGATGGCTGGCCAGCCAGCCCCATTGTTCCCTATGATGGGAACCAACTGCACAACAAAGAATAAAACAAGAACAACACAAAATAAAGTTTTTAAAAAATTATATTCTCCCTTCCAAAGTACAAGTAGGCAAAGCATTATGACACATTACACCAGCAGTCCCCCACACAGAAAAATTAAAACAAAACTCACTTAACATCAGAGAATCACAAAGCATGATTCCTGTCAAAAACACTTTATTTCTTGAACAGCTTTAGGTTACACAGCAGGGGGGAACACCAAAGGGCATGGCAGCACTATCTTACACAAAAATAACACAACTCACTTCACATCAGAGAATCACAAAGCACAATTCCTGTTAAAAACACTTTATTTCTTGAACAGCTTTAGGTTACACAGCAGGGGGGAACACCAAAGGGCATGGCAGCACTATCTTACACAAAAATAACACAACTCACTTAACATCAGAGAATCAAAAAAACACAATTCCTGGCAAAAACACTTTATTTCTTGAACAGCTTTAGGTTACACAGTAGGAGGGCACAACAGGGCATGATAGCAATGTACTGCAAAAAATAATACAACCCACTTCACCGTTTTTGACAGCAATTGTGTTTGTGTGATTCTCTGATGTGAAGTGAGTTGTGTTATTTTTGTGTAGTACACTGCTTTCCTGCTCTGTGGTGCCTTCCTAAAGCAGTTACAGAAATAAAGTGCTTTTGACAGCAATTTTTTGGGGTGATTCTTTAATGTGTACTTTGGAAGGGAGAATATAATTTTTTTAAAACTTTATTTTGTGTTGTTCTTGTTTTATTCTTTGTTGTGCAGTTGGTTCCCATCATAGGGAACAATGGGGCTGGCTGGCCAGCCATCTCTGTAGGTGGTGGGGGAATTTGAGGGAGGGTGTCTGTGGTTCAGGTGCTCTTTCACAGGGACCAGCTGGCACTCAGAAGTGTGCCCACCATTGTGGCACCCCTGGGCTGTGCAGAATTGCCCAGGGAAAGAGAGTTTAGAAGTTCCCAGCATAGGGAACAAAGGGAGAGGGCTGGCCTTTGCCAGCCTGTTCCTGGGGTTATGGGTGTAGGGCAGGTGGGGGTGGATTTGGGTCTGTGAGGGGCTAATGTGGGGATTTGGGTCTGTGTGTGGCAGCTGGGGGGGGGAATTGGGTTTGTGTGGGGCTGTAAGGGGTGGACTTTAGGGGCTGAGAGGACCTACTTGGGGAGGCCATGAAATGCCCCCCCCCCCAAGTGGGAGCAGTCTGAGCCTTGGTGGGGGGTGGGAGGAAGGGTGGGAGAAGGGCCCCAGAGGGCTGGGGGGCATTTTGCATGCAAAATGCCACCCCTGGCAACACAAGCCTCCCCCAGCTGTCAGTGGTAGAGATGAGAGCAGAGCATCTACTTGGGGAGGCCATGAAATGCCCCCCAAGTGGGAGCAGGCTGAGCCTTGGTGGGGGGTGGGAGGAGGGGTGGGAGAAGGGCCCCAGAGGGTTGGGGGGCATTTTGCATGCAAAATGCCACCCCTGGCAACACAAGCCTCCCCCAGCTGTCAGTGGTAGAGATTAGAGCACCTACTTGGGGAGGCCATGAAATGCCCCCCCAAGTGGGAGCAGGCTGAGCCTTGGTGGGGGGTGGGAGGAGGGGTGGGAGAAGGGCCCCTGAGGGCTGGGGGGCATTTTGCATGCAAAATGCCACCCCTGGCAAAGGAAGCCTGCCTCTTCATTTTTTCCCCATAGGAAATAATGAAGAAAGATCAGCAGCAGCATGCTAACAATATGCTGCTCCTTCGCTTTCTTATGGGAGGATGGGGGGACCTGCTTTGGGGGGCCATAACATGGCCCCCCAAAGTCCAATCTGTCTGAAACTTGGGTGGTTGTTAGAGAAGGGTTAGAGGAAGGTCCCCACCAATTTTGGGCTTATTCGGTGGGAAAATGCCTCCTCCAGCCGTCCTGAAAGACGGAGGCATTTTCCCAAAAAAAAACCCCGAAAGAATGCCGAAAGAATGCCGAAAGAATCCCGAATCCCGAATCCCGAAAGAGATTCTTGTTTCGGCTTTCGGCTTTAACGGTAGAGAATCTTGTTTCGGGTAATCCCGAAACAAGAAAGCCGAAAGTTTTTTCCTTGCACACCCCTATAAAATAGTCAAATCTACTATGAAATACAGACAGATTTTAATGTAGAGTGTTGTAGTCAAGCAAATCTTCCCCAAAGGCCTCTGAAAACAAAAATGATTTGGGCATTTTTGATTCTAAAAAAGCATTGAGCAAGTAGTATAAACATATCTGCATGTAAATATAAGTATGACTGTCTTTAGTGTACACACACATCTCTCTGTCCACCAATCAGTGTTCCATTCTGCAGCTTTATACATTACTGATTGGTGCATCTTTACAGCGTTTCTTGTCCTAAGCTAAGCTCTTACCCATGATGACCACTCCAAGCTTTGCCCCCTTCCTCTTAGCAGAGGTTATTGTCATGGTTTGTATCATTGTGGAAACTACGGCAGCACAGTGATTTGGAACCATGCAAATACCAGCAAGAGCCACCAAGAAAATGCAGCCTCAGCTTAAGATAATTAGTATTGTCTTCAAAAGAAGAAGAAGAAGATGACGACAATGACGACGACACATGAGGTACACCTTGTCTTTTCCCCAACTCGTACAAAAAAAATACTTCATTGATCATATTTCTATGTTACCCTTGTCTCAAACAAGCTGCACGTGGAATTGCCCTTTATTATCATCATATCAAAAATACCGATTGTTTCAAGAAAACTCATTGAGCTTCAGAAGAGTTGCCCACATCCAGCCCCATAATTCTACCCCATTTGACACATTGCCTCACTTCAAAAAGATCCTGGACAGAACACTCTCGGTACAGAGAGGGAATCAAAAAAGAGATCCAGAAAGCAAAACATTACTGTTGTTCATAAACTAGTAAAGTGAAAATATGCAGAGTGGCAACAATATAATGCAATCCATACATTATTTGGAAGTAAGTCCTATTAGAACCAAGAAAGATACTTCCAATGAACAGGCTCAATCCTATAATTCAGTTGATGGTGGAATTTTCCTTCCACCAGTGGAAAAGATATCTCTTGTGGGTAGAAGGCTCTTTGTTCCAGAGGAAGGCCACAGTGTTAGCAGAATGGAATAATAAGAGCCGATCCAATTCATTTAGGATTAAGGTGATCACGTCAGCTTAATGGCTGGTAGATAAGACTGACAGTTAAGTGAGAAATACACTAGGACTTCAAGACTGATGCCAACAGTGACTAATAAAAAAAAGAAGTTGGGATGGATGAATATTGGAAGCCCCCCTAACATCACCCATAATCTAATTTCATATTTATCCTTTTCTCCTAGGTATCCACAGAGACGCTTGAAATACACCATACATTTCAAAGAGTTAAGGGAATTACACCAGTCCTGCTGACAGGAGGAAAAAATAAGGAAAAAAAATATTTAACAGTGGTGGCTTTTCATCTTATGACCGTGCCAAGTATACTAACCTGTTGTCTTGCAGGTACAAGAGAACGTTGCTCGACTTTCAAAAAGCAAACCAGTTTTTAAATCCAGGAGTTTAATGATTTTAGAAATTCATCAAGATGTAGAACCATACTAGGTTCCCATTTTGCAAAACAGTCAGCAGTTGCTGCCTGAGCCAAGAAGGAAGGCGGGGTATAAATATTTGAATTTTAATTAATAAATAAAATAGAGCAAGCTGTGGAAAATGAAGTCAAGCATATGGGCTTAACAAATCTTTCTCTGCCTCTCAACGAAACACACACAAAACCTTCCGTACGTCTATCTGTTCCCGTCTTCATATCTTTACAAAAGTATGTTTACTTTAATCTTGATATTCATACCAAGCTCTCCCTCCCTCCCTCCCTCTCTCTCTCAACATCTCGCTCTGGATACACAAAGCCAGTTCAGCCCCAAGGAAGCCCTTAAAGCAAGGCACCAGGGCATCCAAAATTAATCCTGGACAGGAAATCTACTTTATTTCTGTTTCCTCCCACAGTTTAATCAGGAAGCTGGAAGGTGGAGAAGGAAATAAAAAATGAGAGTGCTGGGTGGGCAATGGGTCAGTGGAAAAGACCACACTTTCTAATTTCTCAAAATTAAGCAAAATGGATATTAAATTGACTTTTTAAAAAATTTTAAATTGACTATTTATTTATTTTTGTTTATTTAAATAGCTATACCCTGCCTTTCCTCTGGGCTCAAGACAGTTTATAAGTAATAATTAAAGGTAAAGGTAGTCCCCTGTGCAAGCACCGAGTCATTACTGACCCATGGGGGGACATCACATCATGATGTTTTCTTGGCAGACTTTTTATGGGATGGTTTGCCATTAAAACATTACAAATTAAAACCAAGCAAATGAGGCTGTACTCCTCCTGAGTATTCCTATTACAAAGACATAAGGGAAGTCCATGAGAACAGCAGTTGTGCAAAACTGAACACTAGACATTTGACCCCATACATTTTCCCCATACATTCATTTTCTTGACAACCCTGCGATGCGACCAGACCAACTCATCTTTCTCAGCACCTGTTGCTCAAAATAATGTTCTTTGAACTTGCTGAGCATTTGTGCATGCAAAGCCAGTGCTCAGGCAGGGACCCACAGGATTCCCCATGGAATTCATTAATACACCAAGTCAGCAAAGTTAGGACACAGCCAAATAGAGAGATTGGTTATGAAAACTGTGCAGACCCTGGAGACAGATCCAGATAGTGACATTACTTTGTGAGAAAGCAGCTTGAAAAAGCAGCCGTCCCACCACTGCTCAGCCCTGCAAGAGGATTTCAGACAGCTATGTACCACTGTGCTGACGGGAACTACCACAGTGAAATGCAGTGTATCAAAAAGGAAGGAACATCAACAGGGCTGCCAATTTTCCACCAGAGGTATGGAATTCCCTGTCCCGGCTCCTGTTTCCCACCATCGCTCCTGAGGACAGTGGGAGAAAAAATGGGGGGTGGGGATAGCAGTGGCAACAGTGGCCCTTTTCACACTGCTTACCTGCTCCCAAAACGTTGCGAAATATCGTGCAAAAAACGTGGAAGGTAGCGTCTTCTCGCAAGAGTTTTGCGCAACATCGTGCAAAACTCTCGCGAGAAGATGCTATCTTCCACGTTTTTGTGCAATATTTTGCAATGTTGCGGGAGCAGGAAAGTAGTGTGAAAAGGGCCAGTGTGATGTCACTTACAGAGGAAACTTAGGGCCAAGCTATAAGGGACGAATGATACTTGCCTGGCAAGTGAACAGACTCATGTGTATCCCTCCCTGTTCACTTGCCATTCACTTGCTCACTTGATCAAGTGGAGAGCAAGTGAATGGCAAGTGAACAGGGAGGAATACACACGAGTCTGTTCACTTACCTGGCAAGTAACATTCGTCCCTTATAGCTTGGCCCTTAGAAGTGACATCCAGAAATTCCTAGAGAGGTGTGATATCATGTCCGGGTTTTCCCTGGAAGTGACATCACAGCATTACTACTGGCAGCCCCATGTCTCATAGCTTACACACTCACCATGGAAAAAACTGAGAATTTTCATGCACAAGCTGCATGTTGTAAAATTCCTGGAGATTTTGAGGGTGGAGCTTGAGGAGGGTGGAGTTTAGGAAGGGAGGGACTTCAGCAGGATATGATGCAATAAATTTCACCTTCCAAAAGAGCCACTTTCTCCAGGACAACTGATCTCTGTTGTCTGGAAATCAGTTGCAATTCCAGATGTTCAGCCAGCAAATCTAGATACAATTCACAGCAAGTTCAAGCACTTCATTAAAAGCATAATTCTCTCAGAGATTCAAAGGGTCAACAAATGACCCAAATAGAGGAGAGCTCATCGTTCATAACTACCCATTTCTGGCTGTATTGTAACTGGGATGTATAAGGAAATTCCCATATAAAACGTAACAGTAATACTTTTGCTATTGGCTTGTAATTTTTTGAAACCAGGGCTTTTTTTCAGCAGGAATGTGGTGGAATGGAGTTCCGGCACCTCTTGAAAATGGTCACATGACTGGTGGCCCCGCCTCCTGATCTCCAGACAGAGAGGAGTTTAGATTGCCCTCCATACCGCTTGGTGGCGCCACCAGCTATGTGACCATTTTCACCAAGGGTGATTTAAACTTTAAAAAACTCCCCCCTTGTTCCAGCTGACCCAAAGTGACATCATTGTGCAGGCTTGAGTTCCACCACTGAGTTCCACCACCTCCTTTCCCAGAAAAAAAGCCCTGATTGGAACTAAATAAGGAATATAAAGAAGCGTCACAATGGTGACCTAGATCTGAAAGTTGCACTGGGAAGATAAACAAGACATGCTTCTAAAGCATTAAAATAAATTATCTTCCAAGTTCCCCTGATCTGAAGTGGTTGGTCTGGCTGTAGACCAAGACGGATAGAGCAAACCACCATGTTGCAATACCCATCAAACCCCCAGCTATGACAGCCCAAGCTTGCACATCTTATAAAGCCCCAAGTTATACATAGTTCGGCACCTATCCGTTGTGGACTTCTAGGAGTCTATAAATCTTCCCTCTTTGCTGTCTGCCCATCAGGAACTGCAAAATATGCAGAAGGTTTAAGAATACAGGAAATGTCTGGTGGAATATATTCCACTATTATCTGAAGAAGGGAGCTTTGACTCCCAAATACATATACCCTGAAAATGTTGCTAAGATGCAACATTTGAGGTGGACTCAAATCCTGATACTCCACTTGGCAGAACACAAGATGCTTCGGCACATGGTAAATTGAGAGAGTCACTCCATGAGGCAATTACAGGGGAAACAGGTCAAGCCACCTATCCTCCTACCAGAGGATTTTGCAAAGCTCTGCAGCATGGTGATAGATGGGGTAGCGGTAGCTACCACAGTGAAATAAGCCCTATCAAAAAACTGGCCACATGCTTCACAATGTTGAAATAGCACCACTTTAGAAATTGTCAAAATTTTAAAATTTGAAATGCATACTTCACTGTGAAATTCAATAGTACAGAACGCTTCAAAAACAAATGAACCTTTGAATCAATACAAGCATCAACTTTCCAAATTCAGTTCTTATAGACCTCAGGTTTTGTTTTTGTTTTTTTTAAAAAGCTCCCTAAAACCAACCGCATGACTTAATTGTGAACACCAACAAAAAACCTGAAATGTTACAAGTGTGACTAAAGAATCCTTTCCGTCCCAAATACTTCCGGCTCTTTGTTCCTATTTACATTCTTTGAGAGGGCACAGATTCTGGCGCTACCCAAATCATACCTGCATCATGTAGACACAAAGACTGCATCATATAGACAGAAAAACTTTAATACTGGCCTTTCAGCACTATACACTTTCAGAGGGAAACCTGGGATGAATCCACACTTACCGGCATAGCGCTAAACAGTCAGAGTGATAGCTTCTTCCTGGAACGTTTTATGACGTCATCGCACCATGAGAGCGGCATCGTGGCATGATGACATCATAAAACACGCCAGGAAGAAGCTATCACGCCGACTGTTTAGCGCTATGCTGGTAAGTGTGGATTCAGCCCTGGAGCACTCTGTAGACTGTATATGTAAAGGTAAAGGCAGTCCCCTGTGCAAGTACCGAATCATTACTGACCCATGGGGGGATGTCGCATCACGACATTTTCTTGACAGACTTTTTTACGGGGTGGTTTGCCATTGCCTTCCCCAGTCATCTACACTTTATCCCCAGGAAACTGAGTACTTATTTTACCAACCTTGGAAGGATGGAAGGATGAGTCAACCTTGAGCCGGCTACCTGAACCTGGCTTCCGCCAGGATCGAACTCAGGTCATGAGCAGAGCTTGGACTGCAGTACTGCAGCTTACCACTCACACATTAAAAATTCTATGAGGAGCAATTCTTGAATCCACACCCACTATGTTTCCTTCAGTTATGCCACCAACACTAACAGATATCCTGGACACGGGACTTGTTTGAGCGTACATGAAGTATCTGCCATTTACACCCAAAATGGATGCCTACATTACCTGGCAGTGCAATCTTAAGCAGAGTTATTCATTCTAAGCCCACTGACTTCAATGGACTTAGAAGGATGCGGAAAAATTCCTTCCTATCATTATATACTAAAGTGGCAGATCCCTGTGCCAGTCACAAATCACAAAAACCACAGGGGACACCAGCAGCACCCCAAGATATGGAGGGAAAATATACCTGTGCATATTAAACAAAAAGAAAATGGAGGGGATCAAAAAGAAGCTTGGTAAGCACTAAATTTCTTCCAGGAACAATATGCTAACTTTACTTTACTTTATTTGGTATTTAGCCCTCCCTCCCCACAAGCGGGCTCAGGACGGGGTACAACATTAATAAAATACATAATTATATAAATACAATTAAATCATATCATAAAATCATAACTCAGATGGCCTGTTGCACATTTCTGCCCTCCAATACAAAGAGGGAGACATTCAGACGGATGGGATGTCATTGGATAGGAGAAGGCAACAGGAGGCTCAATGATGATCTTAATACTGGCCTCAACCATATGCCCGGCAGAACATCTCCATCTTGCAGGCCCACCGAAATGATACCAGATCTTGGCGAGCCCAGATCTTGCTGAGAGCATTTGAGTCACCTAAAGGAAGGCATTCTTGTGCATTTACCAGAGAGATTTGCAACGTGGTCATGAGCAAGGAGCTCATCATCTGGCAAGCTGTTTGGATGTGTCTGAATGAATGTGAACGTGCCATTTGCATGTTTATGCTTCTTTCCATGGTTACAGTGCTTCTATACAGCTGCATTCCCCCATTCATCTGCCACCTTCTCCAATTTTATAAAGAACATAGAATAATTAGCTTGAGATTTCTGACTTGAGACTTACTACTAGTGTTTCTGTGTACCTTCACTGTCTGCCCAACGAACCCAGCTAATGTTGTGATCATTACTTGTGATCGTTTCTTGAATACGCAGCACTGACTTCAAAGATAAAAAGCAGGTTGTATCCAACGGCATAGATGTAAAGAGGAAAAAAAAGTGCAAGTGATTCCCTGATCTGTAATATAAGTCAGACACTTTAATGACCCAACAATGACTATGGAAAATATGTGCCTCCACTGAGAAAATAAACTTCTCATACTGTGTATAAGAAGTCCAAAGCCAAAATGACCTAGCTCTGTAGAACTAACAAACTATTGTGTAGTACAAAATTTAGACAGTTATTGAGGCAGTCTTTATTAGGAGCTCACCTTCAAGGGAACAGCAGGATTTGAGTCCAGTGGCACCATTGAGACCAATAAGATTTTCAGGATATTTTCACCTTCAAGGGAGTTGAGCAAGATAAGTTCATCTAGTGATCACGTTCATATCAGAGTTTACAACATGTCTACTTATTACTAGAGATGGGCATGAACCGAAATACAAACCAAAATTAAGCACGAACCAGGCTGGTTTGTGGTTCGTGAACCGCAGTTCGTCAGATCCCATTTCTGACGAACCGTCACAAACTTTAGGCTGGTTCGTTTGGTTTGGTTTTTTGGTTCGTAACTGCAGACAGCCTGGTGCCAATCAATCAGTTTCCTAGGCAACAGGGGATGGACTTTCTGCAGACCTTCTGCTGACCCGGAAGTGACCTTTTGCTGGCCAGGAAGTGATGATTTTCTGAGCCGGATGTGACATTTTCACCAACCAAATGAACCGGTTCGTGAACCAGGGGCAGGTTCAGGAAAGTTCATGGTTTGTGAAATTTGACGAACCATAAACTGCATGGTTCGGTTTTTTTTCCGGTTTGTTCCCATCTCTACTTATTACTACTATAGACAAAGGAATAATTAGGCTGCTTAAATCACTGGAGGAGAAAGCATTGGAGTGTTGCATTTTCCAAATTGTTCCGCATAACAGCAGCAATTCTGTCTGATCCAGCTTAATAGAAGATTATGTATATGAAAGTAGCACAGCACCACTGTCATTATGGATGCTACCACATTACCATACCCAAAACTCCTTTCTTTCCATCAAGTTCTCCAGAACTTTGTCCAATGTGAACTATATTCATAGCTTTTCCAAAACAAAATGATTACTTAATAGAACATAGAGGATACCCTTTAAACTATGGAAAGAGATGTCCACATGGAGGGAAAATAATAACATAATAATAACATTCAATTTATGTACTGCCCTTCAGGAAAACTTAACACCCACTCAGAGCAGTTTACAAAGTATGTCATTATTATCCCCACAACAACAAACACCCTGTGAGGTGGGTGGGGCTGAGAGAGCCCTTAGAAGCTGTGACTGACCCAAGGTCACCCAGCTGGCTTCAAGTGGAGGAGTGGGGAATCAAACCTTGTTCTCCAGATTAGAGTCCCACGCTCTTAACCACTACACCAAACTAGCTCTGTGGAGGGTTTTTTTTAATGTTCTCAGTCTACCACAAACCAATTATGTCAAAAGAGATTCCTTTGTCTTTACTAGGATCACATGGGAGTAGATCTTTTCATGGCCAGTTGGCCACCTTTTAGAATCCCATCTGAAAACAGCAGATATTTTATGCCTGTGATCCATCGGAAAAAGTCAGATTGGATTGCTTCTCCCAAACACATTTGTACACAGCTCTCTTTTGTCAAGCCATGTATCACAGTGTGCTAGATAGCTGGGGCTACCACAGTGATGGACATTCTGTCAAAAACCTCATCTAAATATCAACAGGAAATTATCACTTACACAAAGACAACATTTTAATATGCTACATTCAGCTATCGTTAACCACTCAAGTCAGAAGAAGCAAAATTAGTTTGATTAGCCTCATCCTGGAATAAACGGTTACCTCATCACCTTTCTGAATTCTGACTAGAAACAGCAATTATATTATACCTAGTGGTGTATTGTTAGCTACAGTCACAATGGATATCTTGTCTCCGACATCTGAGCAATGATCTTGAATCCTTCCTATTTGTCAAGCTATGTATCATGGTGCAGATTATAGCTGGAGCTACCACAGTGATGAATGCTCACACAAAAACAGCTCCGACAACCGCACAAAATCTGTTCATTAAAGAAATATTCTTAGCAGGCTATATCAAACTGTCACTGACTACCCAAGACAGAAAAGGCCTCACTGGCTTGACTAACTTCAGCCCAAAATAAATGGATCCCTGATCACCTTTTAGAATTGTGAGAATAGCAAATCTCTTACATCTGGCGTTTCACAGGCCATCTTCAGAACAGATGTCCTGTCTCATATATTTGACCAGCATTCTTGAGTCCTCCGTATTTGTCAAGTCTTATATCAAAGCCAGTTTGGTGTAGTGGTTAACAGCAGTAGGACTCTAACCTGGAGAACCGGGTTTGAGTCCCCCCACTCCTCCGCTTGAAGTCAGCTGGGTAACCTTGGGTCAGTCACAGCTCTTTCAGAGCTCTCTCAGCCCCACCCACCTCACAGGGTGTTTTGTTGTGGGGATAATAATGGCATACTTTGTAAACCACTCTGAGTGGGCATTAAGTTGTCCTGAAGGGCATTCTATAAATTGAATGTTGTTATTGTTATCATGGTGCATACTATTACGGCAGTGGCTACTACAGTGATGAATACATGGTTGAAAATTTGCTGTGATTATCGATGGATTCCTGGATCTCATACTAAGTCTGTTTATCACTCCCATTAAGATAATACTTTCTAAAATGCTACATTCAACTATCACCAACCGTCCCAATCATAAAGGGCACCACTGGCTTAGCTAGCCTCTTCCAGAAATCAATGGTCCCAGCTTAGAATTCTATCAGAGAACAGCAAATCTCTTCCATCGGTGGTTTCACAGACCAAAGTCAGAATGGATGTCCTCTCTCATATGTTTGAAGAGCATTCTTGACTCCTCCCTATTTGTCAAGCCTTGTATCATGGTGCATACTATAGTGGGAGCTCCCACAGTGATGAAGGCTCTATCAAAAACTTCTTTGATCTTCTATGGATTCCTGGATCCCATTACAAAGTATGTTTATCACTCGCTTGAAAATAATACTTTCTAATATGCTCCACTGAACTATCACCAACTTTGATTAGCCTTCTTAGGAAATAAATGGTCTATCCAAGAACAGCAAGTCTCTTTCATCTGGGGTTTCACAGGACAAGGTCATAACAGATATCTTGTCTCGTACATTAGAACAGCATTTCTGAATCCTCCATATTTGTCAAACCATGTATCATGGGGCATACTATCATGATGGGAGCTACCACCGTGATGAATGCTCAGTCAAAAACTTGCTCTGATTATCATTAGACTCCCAGATCCCATGCAAAGTCTTTTTATCACCCGCATGAAGACAATACTTTCTAATATGCTACATTCGACTATCACTAACCTTCCCAGTCAGACCTATATCTGAAAGAAGATCTGAAGAAGTGAGCTGGGACTCACGAAAGCTCATATCTTACCACAAATTTTGTTAGTTTTATAGGTGCTACTGGACTCTTGCTCTTTTCTACTACTTCCCAGTCAGAAAAGGCTCCGCTGGTTTGATTAGCCTACTTAGGAAACAAATGTTCTTTCATAGAACAGCAGATCTCTTACACCTTGAAAGCCATGGGCCAAAGTCAGAGGAGACAGCCTACCTCATATCCCTGAATCATCCATATTTGTCAAGCCATGTATCATGGTGCTTACTATTATAGCGGTGGCTCCCACAGTGACAGATGCTCTATCGAAAATTAGCTATGATTACCCATGGACAGCTGGCCCAAGTACTAAAGCTGCTAATTCCATTCATCAGTTGCACCCATGGAATTATCCTTTGACTTACAGTGGTAGCTCCTTGCACTGTATTGAAAACTACTCCTGATATTGGTAGTAGCTTTATTGCTGGTGCGGAAACTCCAAAAGGAAGGGCTTGGAAACTTCAACACACATAAACAGATCTCTAGATCAATCCTAAATATATATACCAAGAAGGATGTTTCATTGAATTAGTGAAACTAAGATGTTTGGAGGCTGACGTTCCTCAGAACTCTAATGATGGCTTCTCCACTTCTCCCTTACCCATCCCCAGCCAGTGTCCAGGATAAATATGCAGAGGATTAAGATTAGAGTTAGGGTTAAGGATCAAGGTAAAATTCAGAGTTTGATAGAAGTTTCATCTAAAACTGATACTCCTAATTTAGTCTGCAGGAAGAGATATTCTGCCCAAATCCAAATGAGTCAAATACATCAGTCGTAGACATAGACATATGTGCCGTCAAGTCACAACTGATTTATGGCAACTCGAGCAAGGGGCTTTCAAAGCAATGGAGATGCAGAAGTCATCCCATTCAGAAAAGGCTCCACTGGTTTGATGATCTGCCTCCAAGAAAAAAATGGTCTGTCAAAGAACAGCAACTCTCTCACCCCTTCAGAACCATGGACCAAGGTCAAAGGAGATATCCTGCCTCATTCTCTGAATTGTCCATATTTGTAAGGCGATGTATCACGGTGCATGGTATAGCAGTAGCTATGGCTACCACAGTGACAGATGTTCTGTCAAAAACTTGCCATGAATATCCATGGACAGCTAGCTCAGATGCTGTAGCTACTAAATCTATTCCTCAATTGTATCCATAGAACCATTCTTTTGCTTACAGTAATTAGCTCATTGCACTGCATTAAAAACTACTCCTGATATTCTCCCATATTTGAGTAGTGAGTTTATTGGTGGTTGGGAGACCCCACAAGGAAGAGCAGCAGTCCTTTGCCATTCACTACAGAACAATCACAGTCTCCCCAGGTGGTCTCCCATCCAAGTTCTGACCTGGGTCAACCCTGCTTAGCTTCCATAATATGACAGGTTCAGGCTATACTATGCTACCTTCCCTCCTAATGGTAGACTAGAAGTGTAAATTTCAATACTAATGCTTTGCATTAGTAGAAGTTTTCTTATTGGCATGTTTTACTGTGTTTTCTGTAACTCTATTAACATTGCTCCAACAGAATGCTCCTAACAAAAATAAAATCAAACAAAGTCCCATGATGATGGGAAATGTGGGATTATTCATCCCACATCCAATCCTTCTAACTCAGGAATTTGGGGGTGGGGGTCATTTCTCGAGACACAATTTAAACCCAGTAAGTAACCTTTGCTGGCTAATAGCTTAGCTTTTTCACTGAAACTCGACTAAGGCAAACTATTTAAGATGTTTATTCATATTAAGGCAATTCATACTGTCCCCTTTTGTACTCACTTGCCTTGAATCCGGAAGAATGAGAAAGCTCAATGGTTTTTGCGAGGCTTTTCTGAAGTATTAAAAAACTGTTGCACTGAGCTATCATTTTATGCCACAACAACAAATCAAGTACCAAAAATCATGCAGGAATCACAAACTCTTCACCTGTTAATGGGGGGGGGGGGGTGTTATCATCTTTTCAAGACATTGGCTGCTTCCACACACGTTGGATAATCCACTTTCAATACTCTTTAGTGAACATTTGAAACTGATTTTCCATGTGTGGAACAAAAAATCCACTCCAAAAGGATTGCGAAAGTGCATTGGAAGTGCATTATTCAACGTGTGTGGAAATGGCCACTGTCACGAATGTCTGGTACACTTTCTTCCTTTCTATCATCACTAGTGTAGCGGTTCCAGTGTTAGGCTATGAGCTGGGATAACCAGGTTTGAATCCCCAAACTGCTGTGGAACTTCATTGGGTGACCTTCAGCCCATCACATTCTCTCAGACTAGACTACCTCACAAGGTTGTTCTTGGGAGGATAGAGGGCAGAACAATTTATAAGCTGCTTTGGGTCCTGATTAAGGAGAAAAGTGAGATATAAATAAGAAAAGTTCATTTTAAGAAACCATCTCCACCCCCAAGTACCTCTTCTTCTAGGACTATGGTCTTTGATAGTTTCCCGGTAATCTTTTACCACATACTTTTTGTAGAGGGAAATATCACTGTGTATACTGGGATGACCCTGGAGCTGATATACTTACAAAATCTTTGACTGCTAGGAAGGACAGTCATAAAAATGGAAAACGGGCCATACAGTGTATCCAAGTTAATGAGTTTATCATCTCAGCCACAAACATTTGAAGCAATTCTTCAATGAACTGGACAATGTCTGTCTGTCTGTCTGTCTGTCTGCCTGTCTGTCTGTCTGTTTGTCTCCATCTTATTCAACATACACCTCAGGATTGTCTTTTTCTCCATAGTTTTCCATACTGATCTGTTGGCTCATATAATGTACAGCTGACAATGTAGACTATGAGCTGAATTGGGTGTGATGTAATAAATAAAGGGCCATGACCTTACTTATGCCTTAGGCCAGCCACAGCTCCACCACCACAATGGATAATAATAACCAGGCTACTTTACAACACTATATGAGAGATACCAGAACATTTATGAAGTACTTCTATCAATCAAAATACTGTTTCAATGTCATCATGACTGCTGTTGTTGTCATTGTTGTTATATTTCTCGGTCTCATTGTCTCTGTCTCATTTGTCACACCCTTTCGAATTTCTAGATTTATTGCGTTATTTTGTGTTTCACATTTATAACTGGACTTTTCAGGGGCTCTCATGAAAGAGCACGAGAAATCAGTTGAAAGCTTACAGAGCCCAACATATGAAGAATAAACTCAAAACCATCAAGTCAGAAACAGTGTAAAAACTAAAAAAAACAGACACATCCAGACCAGCTCTACTGAAAGACCTCTAAAAACAGAAAAACAGTTGCCACTTTTCTAAAAACTACGAGTAACCATGTTCAAGTCCACATGTGGGCATACATATAATTGTCCTAAGGACACAGTCAGATCTCTGTCCCTGTCTTTCCATCCATCCATCCACTTCTCACTGTCCACTCCCCTCCCCTTCCCAAGAGCTTTATGTATCGCCAATGGCAGCATCTTTTCAACATTTGTGACTCACACAATTCAACCATGGATTCAAAAACAGGGATAAACATGCAGTTGCATCTGCTTTGGACATCACATTCAATCCTTACTTGGAAAAAAGTTCCACTACTTTCAGGGGTTCTGGTTTTCACTTCTTTTGATTTTTTATGATATACGTGTTTGCTAACAAAAGAGCTCTGCTTTGGTCCTCATTTCCCCCTTTTTTGAGTGTGTATCAATGGATATTTTAGACTGAAGTTATTGTTAGGGCGTGCATCATTGTGTATAACTACGGGGCACAGTGATTTCCAAGCATACAAATACTAACAGCAAAGTCTGAGTCAGACAGAAAATGCAGGTGGAGATCCACAAAGAAGAAAAAATAAAGACAATGGGCATCGCACATTGTCTGTTGAAGTTAACTGTTTTGAACCAGTTTCCATGACCCATTGGGAAACAGTCAGTTGTTGGCCTATCACAGTTATATGCACACCCTTTCTCCAAGGAAGTGGAGTACATAATGGCATCTCAACAATCCCATGAAGATCAGGTTGAAACACACAACCTAACCTCTGGATGCTCAGTGGCTGAGCAAGATTTTGAACCTGGAGATATTCCCATGATTCAATTTGCTACACCATAGGAATATAAGGGCTGCAGGGTCAAATGGTCTATCTAGTCCAGCATCCTATGTCACACTGTCCAACCAGGGCCATTTCCACACACGTTGAATAATGCACTTTCAATGCACTTTGGTTATCCTTTAAAAGTGGATTTTGTGTTCCACACATGAAAAAGTTCCAAATGATCACTAAAGAGCATTGGAAGTGCATTATCCAATGTGTGTGGAAGCAGCCCTGATGTCCCTGATCCATACTGACTCAGTAAGTGCTTGGAGTTCTTCCTATAGAGAACACGGAGGCCTGACAGCTTCAGAAGAACCATGCACAGAGAGACTGTAGGCAAAGCATTGACATCATTTATAAACTGTTTAAGGCAGCATATGTGGGCTGAAGAAAGTGTACACCACAGCTGTAAATTCATTACTTGGGAGTAAGCCCCATTATACCCACCCAGACTTGCTTCCAATATGCTGTTTATGACCCAACTTCACGGCTGTTGGATGAAGTTTACTGATATTCTTGAGAAGGAAAGTTGGTGACAATGGAAGATAACATTGAAAACAAACTGGATGAAAAGAGGGAGAGAGAGGGAGGGAAAGGAGGCAAAGAAACAGATGTAAGATAGATTCAGGATGAGAGAATGCCATCTTGTTTAAAGTTTTGAGCAGAACCAATTTGAAAGTTCAAAAAAAAGCTGTTTTTCATCCAATGCTCAAAATTATTCTAATTTGTATTGCAAGTCTTTTGTGCATGCATGTTTTCACACTGTTGTCCATGTATCTCTCATCATCTGCCCACCCAACCAACCCGAAGGGGGGGGAAATTAACTTACATATCCATACATTCCTTGGTTTACTCAGTCCTGCTGGGGAGGGAGAGAGCTGCATGGATTGTCTCTCCAGTATTCCATTCTGCCTGCCTTATTCCCAACGCTAAATGCATTCAGCAAGTGTTCTAAATTAGATTGAAAGTACTTTACGAGCTTTCAAAGTGCATCCTGGGGACTGTAGTTCAATCCATTAAGTTTTGAACATATGTCACTTTGATGAAGGCCGACGACTGACAAATTCTGCCAACTTTACAGATGCAGAACTAGCATACACCCTTGAAATGTAACTGATGCACAATCTCTCCATCATCGCTCACATGCAACTGTAATGCCAGCACTCCAGTAAATTATGGATATATGCCAACAATAGCTATTTGGTCAATGGCCACAATGAATGCTCCCAACAGCAAACGTGCAAAACTAGTCAGAAAACTGCTTATTTTAAATTGCAAGGAGATCGTCAAAGTGAGCATATGGGGTGCTCGACTTGACAGAAAAGACACATTGCAAGTTGGGTAAGACCAGTTTTAGAAGACTTTTTGCCAAGTTCACAGCAGATAAGTCATCAAAGTCTTGTCTACTGAGGATTTAAAGGCACAGAAAGAGTCAGCAGTCCAACTCACTCACCGCAGTGAAAGTCAAATAGACAACCAAAGAACACGAAAGGCATCTCATCTTCTGGCAGAGAAAAGTATACAGACCTGGTGTCCAGGAACAAGCACATGTTGTCGATCTCTTGCTTCAAAAGAACAGAACAACTCCTGCACTGAGCAGGGGGTTGGACTAGATGGTCTGTATGGACCCTTCCAACTCCGTGATTCTATGATTCTATAACTTTCGAATCCACCCATTTCATAAAAGCCAAAGTACAGATACAGAGTAAGTTGACGTTATCAAAAACTGCCGATGGAAAAAAAGTGAAATGAGTTCAGGTGTCTTCACATAACAAACCTTTCTCTCCCTCTCAATGACACATCTATTCTAGTACATCAATGATCTCTATATACCCATCCATAAATATCTATCTACATAACTTTTCACAATATATGACTCTCTCTACTTCCTAACTCAGCACTGAATCCACCTTCCCCATCTCTCAGAATTCTTCATCTCTGAAAATCTCGCATCTGTCCAGAAAGACATATGAATCTCAAGATAAGCAAAACCAACCTGCCATCCGGAATCCCTTAGAGAACAACACTCTGGGATAAAACGGGCATCTCACTGCTGTCTCAGAGCATCCAAAATTAATCTTGCACAGGAAGCCTGTTCTATTTCTGTTTCCTCCGACGGTTCAGGCACAAAACTAGTAAGGGATGTTAGTTGCACAGATGAGATGAAATGACAAAAATAAAAAATGAAATGGGGGATGGGGCAATGGAAAGAGCAAGACTTTCCTCTCTAGATTCTCAAACGTGAACTAAAGGGAGCTTGCAGAACAGAAACTCTGGACAATTCACAAAACCATTTTTGAAAGAGAAAACTCATTTCATAGAGGCTTTCCCCTCACTGTTTATAGGAAGTTAGTCCATCAGAAGTATATAAGCTGACTGGCACTACTGGACTGCCAACTCTTTTGCTAAGTTTTTTCCCTTTTCAGCCATTTTTGTTAACCCCTTATCTACCACTTTGTGTGTGCTAAGAAAAACAAATTGTCACCAAATGCAATTGTGTAAATTAAGCCATTTATGCTGCTACTGCAACTCTGTTACAAGCAAGGGCTGGTGGTATTCTAAGCACCTCAACTGTTGTGTGTCCACTGGCAATCAGAATCAAGCTGCATTCCAGGCTGCCTAATTCTGAGCTTTTATCACACACTGACCATATACTGTCAAATTTACTGGTACAATTTTACAGTTGGATCCAACCAGCTTTGTCCAGTCCTCCTTACGACAGCCTCCATCCCACATGACTTTTGGTCATGAAGGTCCCGTGATCAGCCTTTGTGTGATCAAAGAGGATCTCTCCATCCTTTTTCACCAACAGAAGAGCTGGCTGGATCCAGCCCCCTTTTCACTACATTCTTGTTCCAACATTCCATATACCCATACAATAATCAATGTACCACCCTTGTGCATGCAGTAAGCCAGAAGGAAAAACAACACAGAACTGAATGCAGGCACATCTTCCCAGTATGAATAATGTGTCATCTATTGCAGAACCCATCATCTAGGATTGCAGAATTCCTGACATCTTCTTACAATGCCTCAATGATGTTTCTCTGTCTTGGGGACTGATAAAGGTTTTAGTTCTAGAAGTAACCACTGTGAGACAATATAGCGGCCACAGTGCTACATCTCAGCACAAAAACCAATGAGTAGAGTCAAAGACAAGATTCCCTGGAAAAGTCGATAATGGTAGGAAAAGTGTAAGGCAGTGAAAAAAGAGGAAGACCTAAAACAAGATGGCTTGACTCAATAAAAAAAATCCATGTACTCCATTTTACAGGATCTGAGCAAGTCTGTTAATGACAGGACATTTTGGAGGTCTTTCATTCATAGGGTCGCCATAGGTTGGAAGTAATTTGATGGCATGTTACACACAGAGTCAAATCAGGTGTTCTCTGCAGTAATAGGTTGGTGTATTTTCTGGGAGACAGACCCCATTCACCCCTTCATTGCCCTCCTTCCCCCACCTCTCGACATTCATTGCAGAATATCACAAGATCATCCTCAGAAAATGATTATAGCTGTCTCATTTTAATGCAGCTTAGGTCAATACAAGAATCTGGCTCAGATTCATGGTTCACCTAGTCCTTATCTCCTATTGCTGATTAACAACCAACTCTTCAAGGATCCAGGCCAATGCTCTCCCCAGCCTTGCTATCTTCAACTGTTTTTGAAAGATTGACCCTGGAGACTTGCATGAGCAAACCTGGAGGTTTGGAGGAGGAGCCTGGGGGAAGGGAAGGACCTCAACTGGGATGTGATGTCCTGAGGTCCACTATCCAAAGCTGCCATTTTCTCCAGGGAACTGATCTCTGCAGTCTGGAGATCAGTTGTAATTCCTAGAGAATGTGGAAGTTGGAAGGCTTGACTGCAATGTAGGAGGGTGAAGGAAGCCCCAGTAAGATCTCACAGGCCACAGAGATTGGCCAACTGGATGAGAAGAAGCCAGGCTAGAGTTGTCAATCAGGTGAGGGAAGAAGTTATCTCAGAATGAAATCCCATCTCCTGACTATAGAGATCAGTTGCCCTAGAGAAACCGGCAGCTCAGTCAATCAATCAATCAATCAATCAATCAATCAATCAATCAATCAATCAATCAATCAATCAATCAATCAATCAATCAATCAATCAATCAATCAATCAATCAATCAATCAATCAATCAGTTTATTACAGTCAAAGACCAGTGTAGCACAGAAACAAGAAATTATGCTATCCTAAAATACGATTTTAAAATGTAGAACCAATATACTATTTAAAATGTTATTCGAATACACATTAAAAATTAAAAAGTTATATACATATAAATAATTCCAAATAAGTAGGTACAATAATTATGGCAGCATTATTCTATAGAATTGTACCATCTAGTTTGTATCTTCCATTGACAGTGGCTTACTACTAACATTGCTACTATTCGATGTTAATTATGATATTTTGCCAAGCTTTATAAACTGCTGCAAACATTTTGCAGTGGCTGCTGTGACCTTCTTCTCCCATAAGCAATATTCTAACATATGCTTGATTTGAGCAGCCTGTAAATCTGTCCAGCAGGAGAGAGAGATACTTTAAGCATGGGAGATATATACTTTATTGTGGTAGCATTTAATTCATCAGTTTCGTTCTTTCTAAAGTTGCTAAAATGGATGGCCAGATGTTTCCTATGAAGGAAGGGATGGTGAGAGTTAGCAGAGACGTTCTTCTTTGGTTAATATATTATACTCACTGCGGTAAAAGCAAAGGGGATTTATTTTGGTTGGTAGCCATAGTGAAACGTATTCCTTCCATATTTCACATATCCCTCAACTAATAACACTCTCCTCGAAGAATGTGTCCCACAGGCTGAGACAATTTTAATGGAGATAAACCTTTCTGCTTAGTCCTAGCCAGGGCTTTTTTTTCACACAGAACATAGAGCAGAGCCACAAGTGACAAAAGGCACAGATTGGACACTTGCCAGCTTCCCTCAAGTTTTGATGGGAAATGTAGGCAGCTTGGCGGAATGTTAGACAAGTGACAGTTGAAAAGTCCATTGGACAGCAGTCAGAGAGCGAAGCTGCGAGATCAGGATGCCTACATTTCCCATCAAAACTTGAGGGAAGCTGACAAGTGTCCAATCTGTGCCTTTTGTCACTTGTGGTTCTGCTCATAGTCGAACAGAGTTCCAGCACCTCTTGCCCCAGGCACAAAATTCTGAGGAGCTGTTTGGCACTGTGCAGAGGTCCAGCATATGTGGCTGCTCGGGGAGGGGAGGCTGGAGGAATAGGTCTCCTCAGTAGATATGAAGGACTCACCTCAGCTGCCCTGGGGAGAGTATAGAGGCGGGGCTGGAGAAATTTTGTACCCCTCAGAATTTTGCACTCAGGGCAAGAGTTCACACTTATTGTAGGATCCTACTGGGTAGTTCCTATATCGCTAAATACAGCCACCTCCCACAAGGTAGGGGGTTCTGTCTCACAGTTGATGTAAGTCCATAGCACATGAAAATAATATTATTTCAAAGAATCCCATGCATTTCTCCCTCTTTTCGCTCTTGAGAGTTCCTCCACCTCTTTTCCCAGAAAAAAAGGCCCTGGGCCTATCCAAATGATGCTCTGCACTGCAGCCATATACACCTTCTGTAAGCTCCAGAGGTAAGTAGGCTGTACAGGGTGAGGAGGGGAAGGGGGATGCATGCCCAGCTGAGAGGTGCAGGGTCCTTGCCCTGCCCTCCTATAGCATATCAGGAACAAGACTGCACATGCACTGATTCATTAGACCACATTTCCCAGAATCTCCATACTAAATTCTCACACTGCTTTTAAAATAAACTGAACAACCATAGCAGTTTTTGTTGTGCTCTCTATCACAGTGGGAGCTGGCTGGGGGAACACACTGATAAGTTGTTCTACAAAAACATGGTAGGTCAGCACTGGAAAATCCTTCGAGAGTAAAACATTATTGGAAGTCACAGCTGATGGCCTACACTGAAACTGAAACTGTATAAAGGAGATTGTTATGTAACTGAGTGTACCATGCTGGCACAAGCCGCTCCATGCACACTCACAGTTATGGACACCTGTAGGACTTAAAGACCCAGCCCATGCTTGCACAAAGTAATTCCGGCAAGTTGGGAGGAAATGAAGTTTTTGTCAAGCTTTCAATCACTGTGGATGGGGGGGGGCACAGTGATACAATCCTATACCAAAAGAAGTGTGCCAAAGCCCAGAAATGGCCAGATTCATTCCAACTGTAAAGGAACCACAAATTAGGAGCCCTAACAAAGTGGACACATACCACTCCATTTGTCTAGGGGTCATTGTGGATAGCCTTGAGACCACAAGAGTTGTCCCCTCAGAGCAGTTGTCTCGGCACATCCAACCCACATTCTGTGTTAGACGAAACTACCCTGATGATTCTGGAAGCTCACAAACTGAGTGAGGGTCAATCCCCATCATTTATTCCTACCATCGGATAGGAAGAGGTATACTGCCTCTGAACATGGAGGTTCCATTTAGCTACAATGCCTAACAGTTGACAGGCCATTAATTTGTCTCATTGTAAAAAAAGTGTAGCTCATGGCCATCAATAGTCGTAAATAGTAATCCTGCAGCAACTAGAGTGGGAAGTGTTCTATTGCAGAAGGACAAAAAGTCCCCATATCCAAAGCTTACATATTCACACTGATCCAGCAACATCAAGTCACACATAAATGCAAAGAACTTTGCATACTCTTCAAAGCGAGAGAATGAGCGGAGCTCGTTCCTTTTGCTCACAGACATTTCCCAGCACGAAAGAGAATAGGAGAAAGCGAAATCAAGTGAAAGCATACACATTTGTGAATATAGGAACCCTCTGGAGCTTTAGGTCATTCTGAGTCCAAACCTCTGACAATGACATCGACCAGGATAAATATCTGTAAATCACATTGCACTTTGAGTGAGTTAGAAATTAGATGGATCTGAATCCTTCTAAAAAAAAGGAAGGCAAAAACTGGCATACTTACAAAGATGCTGATACTTGAATGTGATTGCCATGAAAACATACCTTGTTCAAACTCCTTGTAGATAAATTGCACCCCAGTTCTGTCTGATGTTTGATTCAAATTCCATACACATTCCACATGCTCCAGGTTCATGGCTTGGTCATACCCTGCTAAATAACTTTCATTTACCGTTGTATTACAGCTCTTTTTGCTCCTGCAAAGTCTGTGAAGTCAATCTTCCCAGTCACAGGAGAAGAGGGCAGGTATCTTCCAGGGTCCTGGTTGGGCCATTAAAGTAACCAACATTTCAAGCTCAGGTCACTCACGTTTTGCCTTCCTCCTCACCCCTGTGGCGAAGACTTGTTTGACACATGAAAGACACATTTAAGCTGTTCGAACATAAACGAAAAATCCGCCGAATGTTCAGCTCCTGTCTATTAGGAGGTCAACTCAACAGCTGAACCTCCAAGTAAGTGAGCATCGCTTCATATTAACAGTTTATCTACAGGCAATAGGTACAAAACACTCCAGAATTTTACATACTGATGAAGGCAGCCACCTCTCTAAATGGCAAATCACCACTGGCATTTAACTAGTTTCCATCCAATATTCCAACTATGATGCCACCAGCTGGTTCAGGTGCCCCCTGCCCCAAGGAAGTTGGCGCGCTCGCTAGGATTTTTGGCCTCTGCACTGCATCTCCCTCCCTAAACACAACACAAAGTTCTTTTGCAAGTCAGTTTTTGAAATGTCAGCTTCCAAATCAGTTTGCTGAATGGAATGGGGGAGGGTGTGTTTTGAAAAACTCAAATCCCAAACCCCCTCGAGTATGCAGAAGTGGAAGCAAGGTTCATTGATTTCTGGCCTGCATCTGAGGAATTCAGCTTCTCAAGCCAGCTGAGAAAAGATTTCAAATTCCTTAAAAAGGGGACTCTACCTCCTCCAAAAATCTTGAAAATTAAATTATTCTCTTTCAGAAAAGGAGCATAAAAATACTATTTATAATAATAAAAGAATCAGTATGTTCATCAATCCATTTGACCACCTGTCCTTTTGTGGCAGAACTTAAAGCAAGGAGCCTCAAAATTGGCCGTTACCTTAACAGAGGATCACGGGAGCTGAAGTGAGAAACATGACAGGAACTGGAAAATCCTGGTCCCGAAATCACCTGTCGTGCCATCCACAAAAGAAGCTAAGACTCTCTGTTTGTGTCAGGCAAAACTCACCAGAAAATAAAGTTAGGAGTGCCTCCCTACATCCTATTTGTAATGGCAACAGTGGTTGTCTGTTTGTGGCAGGAATAACTCATCAGAAACTAAAGCTGGAGTCGCAAAATTGCCTCCTAGCTTTAGGATGATGATTGGACTTACAGAGCCTAAAGTGAAGGGAATCTTAACATGCTGGCTTAGATTACCTCCGGAATCTTCCTATGCTGTTTGCAAAGGAGGCAAAGGTTTACTCAGAAGAAGGCAGGAAGATGGTGGCAGCATAAACAGGGATGGTGTAAAATGCCCACTCCGTTACAAAACAACAATCAGAGCCAGTGTGATATAGTGGTTAGAATGTCTGACTATGATCTATAGGAGAAGCTACAAGTGACGAATGACACTTGAACGGCAAGTGTATTTCTCCCTATTCATTTGTGCTCCACTCAATCCACTTGCCGTTCAAGTGTCATTCGTCACTTGTAGCTTGGCCCTATGAGGCCCAGGTCTGACTCCCATCTCTACCACAGAACCTTGCCTGGCAAACTTGGCCCCCTCAGTCACACACTTTTCCTAACCTACCTCACAGAGTTGTGGTTTTCTGGATAAAATGGAAGCCAGGAGAATTGTATAAAGAACTTTTGGCCCAAACTGGTGAGAAAGGGAGCAGAGGGTGAGTGGAAAATATTCACTCCCTCAGAAAATGACAGGGGAGGGAGTTAAGAACTTCTCCAAGCTAGAAGAACTAGTATGGAGAATTAGTCAGAATGTCAGACTAGGATATGAGCCCTCATCTTCATTCTGCTATGGAAGATTGCTGAATGACCTTGAGGTAGTGTTACCAGGCCCCCTCAACATCCCGGTGTGGGATAGGGGTTGGCACTTACTGAGGGGAGTGCGCATGTGCAAACCATGCACACACGCCCTCACAAGCGCGATGACATCACTTTGGGAGTGCCATTGTCATGCGGCCCATGGGAGCATGCCAGGGCTCTGCAGGGGCTCAAAACGGGCCCGATTCGCACCGAAACAGGCCTGTTTTGAGGCGCTGTGGAGTGCAGCAGCGCTCCTGTGCTCTGCAGTGCCTGAAAATGGGCTGTTTTGCTGTGGATCAGGTCCATTTTGAGGCTCTGAGGAGTGCAGGCGTTCCCGCGCTCTGCAGCAACACCGATCCAGGCCTAAACAGGCCCAATCCCGGCGGTTGCTGCGCATGGGAGCACACAGAGCTACTGGGGAGCGCACATGGAAGGTGTGTGCCCCCCATTGTTTAGGTAAGTGGGGGCGGAGTGGGGGAAGTGGGGGTGGGGGAATCCCCTGCCCCCACCAGGGGTCTGGCATCCCTACCTTGAGGGCCAGTCACACACAATCAGACTAACCTACCTCGTAGGATTTGGTGAGGATAAATGGAGGAGAGAAGAATGATGTGAGCTACTTGGGGTTCACATTGGGAATAAAGTAGGGATCTCATTCCACCTTTTTCCCCTCGTCACTACTTACCTGGCCAGTGGAGTAGAAAGGTGGGGAATGGGCCTCCTAGGCATGCTCCCGGGTCCAGCATGGTGACCTCACTGATGTCATCACACCATCACAAGAATGCTCCCATACTTCGCAGTGGGGTGATTTGAGCCCAAATTGGTCTGCTGCGAAGCACACACAATGATATCACTTCCCAGGAGGTGAATGCCAGAAGCAAGAAGAAAGTAATTGCCAGGTACCCCCTCCCCACCATCCCCAGGAGGGTAAGGGGACCTGACAAATAGAGATGGGCACGAAGAGCAATACGAACAAAAAAAAGCCACAAACAGCCCAATCTGCTGTTCATGAACAAGCTGTTCGTGAGGCCCCATTCTAAATGAACAGGTGGTCGTTGCAAGCCTCGTTTGTTGCTGTTCATTGTTGTTCGTCAAGCCAGACAATCTGGCACCTGCAATCAATTCGCTTGGCAATTTAGGCAGGGATTGTCTGAACTCTGTCTGAAATCCTGCTGTTGCCCTGGAAACCCCAATCTAAGCACAATTTAGCTTGATAGGCAGGTCTTCTTTCAAGTGTGGAGCTCAACATTTCTTACAAGGGAGGCTCTGGTTTTGCAGATAGTGCAGAGGGAGAGACTGTTGCTGTTGGCATTTTGATAGAGAGAGTGCTTTGGAGCTTGAATTTTCTTTGTGTGTGGTGGGATAGGGATCTACTCCTTCAAGTTCCAGGGCTGCTGCCAGGCTCTGGGCCAAGCTATTATTTATTATTAGTACCTTTCCTACTGCCTGCTCAGGTCAGATTTCTGGGAGTGGTGCAGTAGGGATCTTGACTTGAATGATGGCTGGAGGAGAGCCTGCTGGCCTCCACGAACAGCCAACCATGAACATGTTTGTGAACAGGGCCATGTTCGTGGTTGTTCGTGAGTTCACGGATGGCAATGAACAATGAACATCATGTTTGGGTTTTTTTCTGCTCATCTCTACTGACAACCCTAGAATAAAAGGAGAGTAAGACATCTGGTATAAATCTAATTAACCTGCTGCAACTCTTTTGACAGAACTACCATTAAATACTGCAAGTGTGGTGAGCTATGGGGTTGGTAAGCACAGCATGCAGGGGAAGGTAAAATAAAATGGGATTGTTATGACAGCCACATAGATATCTTCTGTCATTTTGGTCCAAAATAACAAGAAATGTTCAAGAGGGATGGTGACATTATCTTGACACAAGAAGCCTTCCTGATTGGCGGCAAAATGCAGGCTTCCTTACATTATAAAAAACTTTTCAGAAGAAAACATCTTTCTCTCACATTTTCTTCTGGGCCTTCGCCAAGGAGCTCAGAGTGGCACACATATTTTTCTTCTCTCTTCCCCGCATTTATCCTCACAACAACCCTGAGAGGTAGTGAATGACTGCTCAGGGTCACCCACAGAGATTTACAGCTCAACTATGAGAAATAGAAGTGGCACTTCAGCCATTGAACTTCGCTGCCTCTCCTACCAAAGCTTTACTTGAGTATTAAGGCCCTTGTTTTCTGAAAAGGAGAAACTTGTTTCCTATTTTTTTGATTCAGCCAACAGAACAAATTTTAGATTTTTTTTCCTGTGGTGAGAAGGGGACATTTCAGATACTTGAGTACAAAGGAAACACAGAGATGCTCGATACAGACTGTGGTCAGGTTCTTCTGGGCTCATATACCACAGGCAATGCCAAAACTTGTGTGGGTTTTTTGTTTACTTGTGGTTAATAGAAGGAAAGTTATTACAGTAACATGCAGTCATCTTGGCTATAAATATTCCCTTTCAATATCTCTGAACTAAATCAGCAATGACTAAGGTTTTTTTTACACAGAACCTTCCATTTCCAGTGCTAGAGCTATCCTCTTATTGTTACCTGCCTATATGTATGCATCTCTCTATTTACCACTGCCATCAATACCCAACGATTTTTCTCTTTGTCCCTCCTTGCCCTTTCCACTCCAGATATATGATCACATATATAATGGCTTCCGTCTGTCAACTCCAGCTAAAAATATAAAAACAAAACACAAGCTCCTCTGAATTAGACCAAAGGTCCATCTACTTCTTAACACTGGCCGTTTCCAGACTACTCACCTTCAATCAGAACGCCATGGAACGTTGCAAACAAAACCCGGAAGATAGCATTTTCTCACGTGAGTTTTGCACAACGTTGAGCAAAACTCGCACGAGAAAACGCTATCTTCTGGGTCTTGTTCGCAATGTTCCACAGCATTCCGATTAAAGGTGAGTAGTGTGGAAACAGCCACTGTTTCACACAGTGGCCAACTAGATGCCACAAACATGGATAAAGAAGGCAATATAGCCCTCATATGATGCTACCCCCTAAGCCGCTGGTATTCAGAAGAATATTTGGAACATAGAATCATAGGATTGGAAGGGACCTCCAGGGTCATCTAGTCCAACCCTCTGCACAATGCAGGAAATGCACAAATACCTCCCCCCTCCACAGCCCCAGTGACCCCTGCTCCATGCCCAGAAGATGGCAAAACACCATCAGGATTCCTAGCCAAACTGGCCTGGGGGGAAATGCTACCTGACCCCAAGGTGGCGATCAGCCTTACCCTGGGCAAGTAAGAAGGAGCCAAAAGAACCCTTCCTGCCTTCCCTCTCATGATCTGTCTAGGTTCACAGAATTAGCACTGCTGTCAGATGGCCATCTAGCCTCTGCTTTAAACCCTCCAAAAAAGTAGACTCCACCACCTCCTGAGGAAGCCTGTTCCACAGAGGGACTGCTCTAACTGTCAGGAAGTTCTTCCTAATGTTTAGCCAAAACCTCTTTTGATTTAATTTCAACTAGTTGGTTCTAGGGGCAGCAGAAAACAACTGCATGCCATCCTGTATATGACAGACCTTCAAGTACTTGAAGATGGGTATCATATCACTTTTCAGTCATCTCCTCTCCAAGCTAAACATATTGAGCTCCTTCAACCTTTCTCCATAGAACTTGATCTCCAGACCCCTCACCATCTTCGTTGCCCTCCTCTGGATACATTCCAGCTTGGTCTATATCCTTCTTAAATTATGGAACATGAAGATTTCATTTAGGCATCATTGCTAATAGCTACTATGAATTAGACCAGTCCCCTTTAAAGCTAGCAGTCATCACTAGGCGTGTGCAGGGACTGAAAGATTCGGTTTTCCCACTTTGGAATTTCCAAAGTGGGAAAAAGAGTCAGAAATAAGTGATTTCTGAAGGAGCAAGCTGCTTCAGAAACCGCTCATTGCTCATTGCTCATTGCTGCACTTCACTATGCTCCATAAAGATTCAGAGCACAACAAAGCTTCTGCCCCACCACTTATTTCACCCAATGGGATGGAGATGAGGGGGTTCCCTCCTCCCCCTCCCACGGGGTGAAATAAGCGGCAGCAAGGCTTCCCATGCTTCAGCTGGCAGGCGAGGGAGCCCTTCTCCACTGGTCAGCTGGAGCCACCTGCGGGGTTTGAAAGCGCCTCAAATCTTCCTGAAGCGACCCAAATTGCTTTGGGAAGCTTTGATTTGGCATTTCCTAATCGGGGTCAGCATGCTGGGCCTGATTCAGAAATCCTGAATCTTTACAAATTGAATCCAATTTGGATATTTATCCTGAATTGGAAGCCCGAATCACACACTAGCCCGAGTCATCGCTACATCTTGTGGCAGTGAGTTCCATCTCTGCTAGATGACATCTCCCCCTACGGCAAGCATAGAAAAGTGTCAGTGGCTTGCAGATATATTTAGCACTGTTCTTGACAAGCAGATTTATTAAAGACATATAGTGTGCTACTGGGCTGCTCTTGCTTACTGGGGCCAAGGGACTATGGTTACCGTGACCACAGGTAATTTATAAGCAACATTTCTTGATTTTTAAAAATCTACTATTGTGATATTTTCCAGTTCAGGCCAGATAACTATGAAAAAATTATTTTGGCTAACGAGGAGAGGTTGTTAGTGTCTTCTGTATAACTGGGACAGTTTATTAAGCGGAATGGGGAGGGGAACCTGGAGGCATGGAAACGGCCCATCCATAGGTTGCAGTAAATGTTGGGCTTGGAGAGAGAGCTAAACAACTGTGCTACTGGGCTCTTGCTAACTGGGGGAAAGGAACCTTGGTGACAGTAACTTCAGGTAAGGGATTCTGTTTTGAATATGTTTATTCTTTCCCTCAGCTTTGGTTTTTTTTATCACTTTTTAAAATTCTGAGAAATGAGGCTGTTCCTCAGTTGCTTTGTGACGGGATTCAAAATGCTCAAACTAGGGTGACCAGAAGCAGTCCGAGATAGGGGCTCCTTTACCTTTGATAGATGAGGCAATTTAGCAGATGTAACTTGACATGTCCCGGTGTTGTATAGATGAAAAAAACTGGATGTGCCAAAATTCTCTATTCCACAAAACTGTTCAGTTAACAGGTGAGCTCTGACTTAGATTGCTTCTGGTTATCCATAGCTCTAATCTAGGTCTCTGTTAACTGAGTTTAAGTACAAATTCAGGCTGCAATCCGATGAACACTTACCTCGGGTAAGTTCCAATGATTATGTGACTGACTTCTTGGTAAATGTACTTTGGATTGCCCTGTTTGTTGAAAGGAAATTGCGCATGATCAAGTTTGGAAAGAAAGCTTCTATATAATATCTTCCCAGTACAAGAAGATTAAATTTCTCTAACTTTCAAACAGAAAGGGTTTAATTAAAATGGTACAATGATCACATTGACTACAAGGAAAATATACTCTTGACATGGTTAGAACAGATTTTTAAAAACTCTTTTTGGAAGTAGCTGAATTAGGGCCAAGCTACAAGTGACAAATGACACTTGAACAGCAAGTGTATTTCTTCCTGTTCACTTGCCCTCCACTCAATCTGCTTGCCGTTCAAGTGTCATTCGTCACTTGTAGCTTGGCCCTTAGACCCATAAGGTAATTTTATCTGAGATTTTGCATGGCTATCAGAAGAGAATTGAGCAATGTGCTACCTCCAGTACTGGGGAAAAGGGACCCTCGTCACAGTCACATCAGGTAAAGTGCTTTATTTTTCTTTCTTTCTTTCCTTGGAAGCTTTCTCCAAATCCAGTTTCGGTGTTAAAATCACTAACTTAAAACCAGCCAGGATAAAAGGTTTTCTATTTGCCAAAAATACTACAAGCTTTTGAGTTACTCTTCACTAGGGAGTGACATGAAAGGTTGACTATTATTATACTAAGAAAATATTCCATTAAAATAAGTCATTTGGTGTATTTTAGAGCTTTAAAAGTCAGTCTGAATGACTGACAATTCTCATTTGTTATATACTGAAGAATCCCAGTTTTAGAGTCTGTCTCTCTCTCTCTGTCCATATGGGTGATTTTCGTCTATGAAGTCAAACCCAGAATACAAAGTATTTGTAGAGTTCCTCTTAGGATAGATACAATTGTGCTACTACGCTTATGGCTTTGATTACTGGGGCCAAGGGACATCAGTCACAGTTACTTCAGGTAAATGTTTCTTTGCTTTTATTTGTTCAGTTCCATCCAACTGGGGGGGGGTGTCCCAAAGAGAAATTACTGCTAACATTTTCCAACAGCTCTATTGTCATTTATGTGTGCCCCAGTTAATGGTTTCATCCATCTGTCTGGCATAATATCGATTACACATCATTCCGATTGATTTTAGCAATCATATTGGACAAGGATGGTTGATCTGTACCTTTAGGAAACTTTCTAGTGTCTTATGCAAGTCTCAGTACACTTTGATCTAAATAGGGTCTTAAATTAACTCTAAACAACTTTGAACGAAGTAGCTTGATTGTTAAGTAACTGTGCTATAACTGGGTTGCTTTTGATTACTGGGGACAAGGCACATTGGTTACCGTCACATCAGGTAAACATTTAACCTTCCATCAAGTTCTTATTTCTAGCGTGAAATGTACAGTTCTTGTCTTTTTTGGGTTGGGTTCTTTTGTGAGTATTTGAACTGAGTAGCTTGGATGTTAGGCGACTGTGATACAGCTGGGATGCTTTCGATTACTGGGGACAAGGCACCTTGGTTACCGTCACATCAGGTAAATTTCTAGCCCTTCTTATTCTTATTTCTAGCATAAAAAGTATGGTTGTTGACTTTCTTGGGTTGGGTTCTTCTATGAGTATTTGAACGGAGCAGTTTGGGCAAGCTATGACTGTGCTACGATGCTTTAGATTACTGGGGACAAGGCACCCTGGTTACAGTCACATCAGGTAAGACTGCTCTTTAATCCCAATTATATTAGTACAAAATATAAGGATAAATACTGCCATGGGGATTTTCTGAAAGGGGATTTTATGGATTTTCTGTTTGGGGCATGTTGATTCCAACTGTCACTGCAAGCCCAAAACATGAGCTTTGGCTTTAAAGCTGTGTGCTTGTAAGTGGATAAATGATGACAGTTATTATTTTTGTGTGTAGAATTAAGATCCGTTTGGGTTTTTGATCTCAATGTAACTTCCATACCTTAGTTCAGTTGGAATAAATAGATGTGTTCAGATAAACCAGATTTAATTGAAATGTATTTTAAAATCTGGACTGTATTTACCAAAAGAGGGGAAAAAATACCTAGGGGTTAGTTCAAATTTTTTTTCCATCACTGCAGCTCTTAAGACCAGGGTCAATGGCCTTTTAAAATGGTTAGATTCACATCAGTGTCACACTTATTTTCATGACAAAAGCATCACCAGAGAAAAGTCTCATGTCTGCCTTTTCTGTAACATCTGAAAGGTCCTCAATTTTGTCTCATTTTTCTGGACCTATTAATGACTGGATGGTTGGGGTGGAAAGAAAGTCCACACTTAAGACAGCAGAATTACTTGGGAGAACCTAAGTGTTGCATTTTAAAGAGAAAGAAAGAAAGAGACAAAGGAAGAAGGCAGCAAAGAACTCCGTCCACTAAATCAATGAAGCCAACAGAAAACTTATCGTACCCGGTCTTGGCATTTCTATTTTGTTGCGGCTTGAGTTCCAAAACTCCTTATTCAGTGGTAGTCTTAGGGAAATTTATGGGGAACTCTACGCAGAAAAGTTGCAGCCTAAAGGATTTCATCCTAGAATGGAGCAAAGAAAAATAGGTAGTTTTGCATCATGAAAGCACTTTTTGTACAGACGTAGCATGGAATAATCCTAGTGTGCTACCCATTTGAGTACTGGGGCCAAGGGACAACGGTAACTGTGACATCAGGTAAGAACTCTTTCTAATCCTATCCATTTAATCTTGGGATAGTTTGGTTTTGTCTCAAGATATCCAAAATGTACCAGGGCTATTTTGAAATGAGACGTGTAAAGACCACTTCCAATGTTCTCTTGAACAGAACTATACCAAGATGCACATCTTAAAAAAGATGTCTGGATGTCACAATAATGAGAAAATGTTTTAAAAGATATGTGCACAATGTTTAGAGATATTTTTTTCCTTTCTGAATGCTTATCTTGCCAATGAAACAGGCAAAAACTACTCTTAAGTGACATTCACATGTGGTACAAAATGGGTCGTACAAGGCTGTTTAAAAAGCAATACTGGAAGCGTCTTTGGGTTAAAGCTGAAATGTAAAAAGGGAAAAGGTGGATAAGAAAGAGGGCAGTGTAATGCCATTTAGTCTGCGGTAGAAAAAAAAGGAAAACTCTTAAATATGTTTGCAAAAGAAAGCAATCTAATACCATCTTCTAACTAGTTCAGTTTGAAAATAACCCTTGGAAAATGTGAAAAGAGGTCAGAGATATTGTTTTGGAAAATAACTGTAGGGATTTAGTTTCTTCACTGGAACACCAGTGAATGCCAAGAGAGAATGGAGATTTTGAGCTAGGTTCTTAGTTAGAAATGTCTCTGTGCTACTGGTACTTCGATTACTGGGGGAAAGGAACCATGGTGACCGTCACATCAGGTAATTATTTTTATTCCTCAAATACTGTAGATGTTTGTTGCAGATTAACCTAGAACATGTGAGTTTTTTGGTTCTCGGTTGTATAATTCTTCATGTGGGTCTCTTCTATTCCCATTCTACAATCTAAGGTTTAGAAGGGGGGCTAAGGTTTAGAAGGGGTTTTATGGGGGGGCTATCTTTGCTATTTACAACCTATCTAAGGTAGAGTGGTCATATTAACATCAATAGGACTTTTCCAGAGCAACTGAGTTTTGGGTCACTGATTAACTTACCTAGCATCTGCAAATTTTAGAAATACAAATATAACAGACAGTGAATCAAATATGTAATGGGGGTTATTTTAAAGTTGGAAACAAAGTCTAAAGACTCTAAATTATGAATAAGTTCTGCCTAAGTTGTCTAGACCTGTGCCCAAGGAAACCTACTTTGGATTCCAATTGTAGAACTCATGCGTTTATTTCATGAGCACTCCAATTCCCTATAAAAACCATCAGGCAACTTTTTGTGCATTACTGAAAAGATGTTTAACCAATGTGTAACTGGGGCTTCGATATCTGGGGACAAGGCACCCAAGTGACTGTCACATCAGGTAAAAAATTCATATTCCATTATTGCAATCTGTAGAAAGTTTGCTTGAAATGTTTTTTTTTTTTTTAAATCAGGGTTTTTTTCTTGCTGTTGCTTTCTGGCTTCTTTCAGTCCTTAGTTTTATTCCTATGAAGCATAAACTCTTGCTCCCCTTTAAATCTCCAAAGGGGTAGCTTCGTGTGATATAACAAAACTAGAAAGAGTTTTGTGGCACTTTAAAGGCTAACAAATTCCTCACCACAGAAATGCTTATAGGCTGTGATCCATGGGACTTTGTGTCGTAATAAATTTGTCAATCATTAAGATGCTGCAAGATTTACTTTTACTTTTTGTAAAGTGCATAAGGTATCTGATCTTGGCCTTTCGTGAGTTCAAATACAAGAAGGAAATAATGGCTTAGATCACTCAGTAGGAAGGTATTAATCAATTTTGCCACTTTACTTGCTTTATGTCTGGGAGCAAGTAACCCAAGTTTTGCTGTCAGGAGGTTAAAAAAAAGTTTTTTGTCTGTGGTATCAAAATAATGAAGAAGGATTTTGCACACCAATCAGCAGAGAACTGAGTGGTGTGCAATGCTGACTTTTACTACTGGGGACAAGGGACTCTCGTCACAGTCACAACAGGTAAAAAATACTTATTTTTTGTAGTAATTTAAAAAGCCAGACCCATTAACTATCTCTAAGTAGGATTTTGTACACCTCTCGGTAGTCAATTGAGTAGTGTGCTACTATGGCTACTTCGACTACTGGGGACCAGGGACCCTCGTCACAGTCTCAACAGGTAAAAAAATACCTCTCTTCTGCAGTTGTGGAAAGGGCTAGATCCATTAACTAGTTCTAAAAGAGATTTTGCACGCCTCTTGGTAGAACATTGTATGATGTGCTACTACGACTACTTTGAGTATTGGGGCAAAGGGACCCTTGTCACGGTCACAACAGGTAACCAATGTTTTGACTTATATCAACCTGTAGAAAACTGTCTTGAAATGTTTGCTCTTCTTAAGTCTTAGGTTTGATCCAAAAGCAATCTTAATTTGCAAGGTTTCTTGCCAGCTTGGTTTTGGATCACACCTACATACAGATAAATATTAAACCACTTTTGTTGTGATGTCAGTGAATTTGAAGAAATGATTGAAAAGCAGGGAACATACAAAGAACATAGAATTCATGACGATTAACCATTCAGTTTTCATAGTTCAGCAAACTGCAACTCAGAACAAAATTTACAGTTGTACAGCCTAATCCAGAAGTCTTAAGTATTTAAATTTAGACCAGTTTAATCTTCTTGAAATGAATGGACAAGTGCATCTTAACTTTGAGTTTGGGGAAACTTCCTGATTTTAATCATATTTATGTTGGAGAAAGCTCCTCTGACTTTAAGTGAACTTACATAGAAGTAACTTTCCATTGGAATTATTGGGGTCTACTCTGCTAAGCAAATAGTTTTAGGATTGAGGTGCAAGAACTATAGATGTGATGTTTATTATGTCAAGTGTTTGTATACAGAAATATAAATTATTTCCCCCCAATATTACATTGAAAATCTAGATATATGCTTAAAGGACATGTGTAACTAATAAACGGAAGAAATCATAACTGATAGTCAAAGAGCCAAAGGGGTAAACTAGAAAGTGTTGGGTCACTGTCAGACTGTCTACAGTTCTCTTAAATCCTCTTAATACCAACCTATCGGTGGCCTTTGCAATACAGCCATATTGGTTATTGTTCGCATGTCAATAGCAGAGTAATCAATGTGACTACTATGCTCGCTTCGATCATTGGGGCCAAGGGACCATGGTGACCGTCACTTCAGGTAAAGTTTTCAGTACTCTTTCCATTCTGTGTTTATTGTTGAATTAAACATCTAGTCCTTTTGGCAACATTAGCAGAACTTCATGACAGTTTTTTAAAAAACTTGTCGAATCAAGATGGTTTTCTTAGGTCCCCCCTCAACATTTTGTGTGAGGCAATGTGATCTTAATTTTTTTAAAAGAAGGAAAGTACATTTGTGTCCCTGAGGGATAATTTAGATATGATCTCTGGCGTCTCTTGAGCTGAGGACACAAAGTTTTTAGACGCCTAAGAGAGGAATTAAAACCACTGTGACTACTATGCTTTCGACCACTGGGGCCAAGGAACAATGGTGACAGTGACCAGTGGTAAGTTCAATTGCCTTGTTTAATTCTGTCTAGTGTGAGTTAAAAAAATTTGTCTGAGTTTTCTAACTTTTTTAAGGCCTGATAGTTCCTGCTGCTCCCTTTGACTATCTCAGTCCATTTACTCCAGAGTATTCCCTACCTTTAAATAAGACAAGTCAAGACTAAAAATACAGTTTTGATTATATATCAATCTAACCTATGACTCAAATAGATTTGTGGTGAACCATAGATTGGAGAGGTTAGGAATTTAATTCCCCTAAATTCATTCTTTTTTCCCGTTAATACTGTATATGTCCTGGGCGGCTATTGTTTCCACCTAAGTTTATGGCCTGAAAACCATCATTTGACAGATAACTAGAATTTTGGTGGATTGTGAAGGACAGATGTAGCCCTCTTTAGGTTTTTGTGCATGGTGTAGAAAGGTTTTAGGCAATGTGACTACTTCGACTACTGGGGGAAAGGAACAATGGTCACCGTCAGTTCAGGTATGATTTTAATTCCTTTTCAACATGCTAGTATTTAACAGGGCATTTCTCTTATTTTTTGAAGTGATGCTTTTGAAAAATTAGTTTTTTCCATTGTTACTTAGATAAGAGTCTTAAAATTCCTTTTGGGGGCATGTTCTAGGATTTGAGGGTCAACAGCATTACTCCAAGAGGAGTCCAATGCCATTCAATCAGTTTGGCAGCTTGCTGGAGATAAAATACCGGACTGGACCTTGGGTCCAATCCAGGAATACAGTTTTTATGTTCTTCTGTGAGAGTGACATAATCTTAAATTAATCTTAAACTCATTTACACAAGGAAAGAGTATGTTTAATTTAAAATACTAAAATTTATTTTCAAAACATAGATTTAGGATTAAGATATAAGACAAGGGCATAAAACCCAATCCAAGTCATGTTCAATAGGGCAACAAATGTCTTAAGAAACTAGCTGATGGACAGAAACGGTTTTTGTAATATGTCCCCGCATATACATCCCAGTGTGATAACTGGTTTGACTACTGGGGGAAAGGAACCCTTGTCACCGTTACATCAGGTAAATCAAAAATTCTTTTCTGAAATGTTCCGAGTGGGAACAATTGTCTTTGTAATTATTGTTAGGCTAATATGAGTTTAACTGGATTCACTGGAGGACTCTTCATGTGTTTCAGAACAAATTGATTTTTTTCCATCTTGCATGGAAACTAGAAACCCAAACCACTCTTTATCATTTCTTTTGACTATGAACTATTTATTTTCTGTGCTTTTCCTGTTCCCTGAAAGTGTTGTACTATATGCCCTATTCATTTCCCAAGAGTCTAGAAATATTTACTTTTTTAATATGCAAGTATTTTGTCAGACTCTTTCTAAAAGATGATGCCCCCTACCCCAAAAAGCATATTATAGGGACTTCAAGTAATTGAGGAAAATGCAATTCCACCCCTTAAAATAAAAGATTCACTAAAATTTAGTACTAGATCTTATGGACATACATTTCTGACCTCCGTGACTATAGAATATTAAGTATGAGGTCACCAGGACTTTGTGTTAGAGTGTACTACGGATTCCGCAACTGGGGCCAGGGGACCCTGGTGACCGTTACTTCAGGTAAATTAATATTCTTCTAATTCACACTAATTTCTGTCAACACTCGGGATTAAATTCCTTTTTGGCGAGGACTATGCCTCCCACATAGAAACCGATTTTTCAAACGTGTCAGAGTTTCCAGATTGTAACATATTTGGAGAGGTCATACAAATTATAGAATGAAATTCTACGTATTAAATGAGGGGATACGTGATATTTGTCCCTTAGCAAACTCTTGTTCTCTTCCTTAATGGACAAAAAAGTCTCCTTCTTACAAAAAAAGTTCCAAAAATGTGAGTCTGTCTATCTATGGCACAAAGATATCTATCCATCATATGCGTTTCTGTCTCTGTCCATAATAATTTACCCTTAATCATTCATTCTGTTATCTATTCATCATCTATATTACCTTCAGTATAGCTAGATATTCATTTCTCCATCTACTTATTTCTCTAAGACTGTCTGTCCATTCATGGGTATTCTGTCTGTTTGTCTATTTAATTACCAGAAGTAGAAAAAATTAGTTTGTTATATCAAAAATGGATCATGGGCACCTAACAGATGGATAAATGTATTGTGGAATATGCTTTCATAGATATAATCTTACTTCCTAAATTTAAATCTTCATTTGGACCAGATAAAGTAGGTTGGGCTCCTGTCTATAAAAGTTCATGCCCGAATACATCTGTTAGTTGTCAATAGATCCTTTCTTATTTTACCTATAAACTTTATTCCTTCTAATGGCCAAGTTTAATTAACTAATTAATTAATTAATGTCAAGTTTACTTTAGATATGCCCTAGTTCTTTGGTAAAACCATTGTAATGGTTTTCTATTAACTCCCCCATCCCACATTGCTGCATACAACAAAATCTTTGTACAGGTTCCCAATCCTAAGCAATTTGTTATGTTTTGATTGGGGGGGGGGGTCCCATTTGAGAAAAATTAGCTTGAAACCAGTTCAGGCACTCACTTTGAATCCTAGCCTATGTGATCTTTTAATTTAAAGTGGAAAGAATTCTACATTTCTAAAAAGTGAGGTTTCACTCCAAGATATTCTTAAATAGCAGGGCCTGCTGAGATAAAGACCTAGAAACAGAATTATGGGGTCTGGTTTGGATTCCTCAGAGATGTAGGAAAGATACTCTGCACATGTTCACAGTATTGTTTTATGTGTTCATATGTTCAGAGGCAAATCACAGTCACTGAATGGAGGTTTGAGGGGGTTCATGACTCAAATTTGAGTGATCAACATTTCTTATACTTGAATTACTTCCATCAAACACAGGGTAGTTAATGGCATGGCAACATAAATTAATATGCATTAAAATCTTAAGTCAATACAGCAATTAATAAAAGGCTTTTAAAACAGTTTTATTTTCAGTAAGCCTAAAATGGAGGCTCAGAAAATGGGATCTCTCTGAGGGAATTAAGAAAACAGGTGGCCTCAAATTCGTTTCTCAGTTTTGGTTTATTTTAAGATCCTAAGTTCCTTTTCTTGGGTTCATGAAATGCTAAACTGGTTTTGCATGGCTGAAAATAGCTGGAATGTTTCGAAAACAACAACATAACACCTGTCTTTTTAAGATTTGTGGGGGTTTTGAGAATTGTGGTTTAGAAAAATAACCCAAATCTATCATGCTTTTGGCTTAAAGAAAAAAAAAATCTGGTTCTCGTATTATAGAGGTCTATTTACCATTTCAACTAGAAATCGTGCATTTAAAGGGTAAGAAAAATGGATTTATTCCTCTAGAAATATTTTTTTACTTTTCTTTTCATTATTTTAATTGCAAGTTAAAAGAAAGCAATGATTTTTTTTAATTAGTTTGATTATTTTTATAAATCTTAAGTTATGTTTATGGAAACTTAGCACAAAATCCTGCAGTATAATGGTATCTGAGAAGATAAAGTTTTTATATTCTATTATTTGCATATTTTTCTCAAAAAAGAGGTAATGAATTTGTAGAACTAAACACTATTTTATTATTTTATTTTCACTAAAGAAGCCATTCTTAACTGTTACTAAGTTGGGCGGTGGAATTTTTCCTAACGTTTTGCCTCAGTTTTATTGTTCGTTCTTTGTGAATGGGAAGCTGAAATAGTATTTATATTTTTATATATTTTTATATTTCTTAATGGTATTATTTCTTCTGAAACTTCCATCTCTGAATGTAGTATAATTGCATTGATTTTTTTCAGATTAGTAACTGGGGAAATTAATGATTTTTTAAAAAGTTATTTATTTTACATAGGAACAGGGAACAGCAGAGTGAATAACCATTTAGATTTTTTAAATATACTTTTGGATCAGTTTATTTATTATTCAATCACAGAATTAATTTTCATGATTATTAAGCAGAATTTCTGGTTCCAGCTATGAGAATTAATGATAATAGTTGATTGTTTAGCAGTTATTTTGTGGATATTGATTGTGATTAGACTATTAGTACCTTTATTAGTACCACCACAATCCAGTTTGTAAATTGAGAGGGATGCCCTAATCATAGCGGGAACCTGACCGTGCATGAAGAGGCATTTAGGTCCCCCATCAGAACCCTACCATTGGGTCTGACTGCCTTTCAGATCTTTTGCTACAATAGCTGGGGCACACAAAGCTACTGTAGTCTCTCCGAAGCCCAGTGCTTTTCAGTGGAAGCTTTTATCAGCTGCCTGCTGAATTGTGGTCGTAGGAATAATATCTAAATCACCTGGTGGTCCCCTGGGTACCCTGAATGTCAATATGGAACTGGGAACAAGGCAAGCCTTGCAGGTTTTTCGCAGAGATAGTTGGGGCTTAGGGAGCAACCAAATCACTCCCAGCCCGGTGCGAAACAGAAGGAGGTTTGGGTGGCTCCTAGCAGAACTGTAGTGTTCTGAATGGCAGGAGATGCAACTGGCAACCTCCTAGCTAGCCCAAAGACACCTTTGTAGCAGGGAGCCAGGCAAAATCTTTTGCAGAGCTTTTGCAGCTCCTTGCAGAGGTGCAGTGGTGTGAATTCTGGACAAAGCAACACGCATCCCTCTAGCTACCTTGAGACCACTACAAAGCACGGAACCAGGCAAACCTTGCAGGTCTTTTTTTTGAAATAGCTGGGTGCAGGGAACTACGGCAGTCCCCGCAAAGCCCAGTGGTCGTACCATGCACCCTCCAGTGCCTAGTACTCTACGGGGGTAGGTTTGGGTGGCTCCTTGCAGAGTTGTGGAGGTGTGAATGCCGGATAAAGCAACCGGCATTCCCCTAGCTAGCTTGTTGACTGCTACAGAGCACGGAACCAGGCAAACCTTGCAGGTCTTTTGTAACAATAGCTGGGCGCAGAGAACTACAGCAGTCCCTGCAAAGCCCAGTGCTACACAATGGATGATTTGGGTGGCTCCCTGCAGAACGGTAGGGTTGGCAATGAGGAGAAAAGTGCCTGGCATCCCTTAGCTCCATGATGCTTCATGGAGCTACTGGAGTCTCTCCAAAGACCAGGGCTCTGCAGGAGGTTTTCTTGGCTCCCTGCTGAATTGTGGTGTTCTGAATGGCAGGCGACACAACAGGCAACCCCTAGCTATCCTGAAGCCCACCATAGAGCAGGGAGCCAGGCATGCCTTGCAGGGCTTTTGCAGCAATAGCTGAGCTCCAGGAGCTTCAAGAGCTCCTCCGGAGCCGAGTGCTCTGCAGAGGTTACCTTGGCTAGTTGCGTGCAGAGTTGTATTGTTCTGGATGCTGAAAACAGCAACCGGCACACCCCTACCTAGCCTGAAGACCACTATGGAGCACAGAGTCAGGGCTTTTACAGCAATAGCTGGGCACAGAGAGCTACGGCAGCTCCTGCGAAGCCTAGTACTATGCAGGGAAGGGTTTTCTTGGCTCCCTGCTGAACTGCAGTGTTTTGACTGGTGGGTGACACGACTGGCAACCCCCAGCTATCCTTAAGCCTACCATACAGCAGGGAGCCAGGCAAGCCGTGCAGGGCTTTTGAGGCAATAGCTGAGCACCGGGAGCTACAGCAGCCCCTGCGAAGCCTAGTGCTATGCAGGGAAGGGTTTTCTTGGCTCCCTGATGGATTGCAGTGTTGCGAATAGCTGGTGAAGCATGGAAACAGGCAGCCTCGCAAGTCATTTGTAGCAAGAGCAGGGAGCAGGGAGCTAGAAGACCACAACAGAGCGGGGAACCAGGCAAGCTTTTTCAGGAATAGCTGGGCAAAGGGACCTGCTATGTTCCCTCTGGTGCCCCGTACTCTACAGGGGTAGGTTTGAGTGGCTCCCGGCAGAATTGTGGGGTTTTGAATGGTGGGTGACACGACAGGCAACCCCTAGCTATCCTTAAGCCCACCATACAGCAGGGAGCCAGGCAAGCCTTGCAGGTCTTTTGCTGCAATAGCTGAGCGGCCAGAGCTACCAGAGCTCCTCCAGAGCCCAGGGCTGGGCAGGGGGTGGCTTGGGTGGCTGCTTGCAGAGCTGTACCATTGTAAATGCTGGAAACAGCAGCCGGCATCCCCCTAGCTAGCCTGAAGACCACAACGGAGCACGGAATCAGGCAAGCCGTGCCGGGATTTTGCAGCAAAAGCTGGGCACGGGGAACCAGGCAAGCCTTGCAGGGCTTTTGAGGCGACAGCTGAGCTCCAGGAGCTACCGGAGTTCCTCCGAACCCAGGGCTCTGCAAGGGTTGGCTTGGGTGGCTGCTTGCAGAGCTGTACTATTGTAAAGGCTGGAAACAGCAACCGGCATCCCCCTAGCTAGCCTGAAGACCACTGCAGAGCACGGAATCAGGCAGGCTGTGCAGGGATTTTGCAGCGATAGCTGGGTGCGGGGAGCTATGGCAGCCCCTGCGAAGCCCAGTGCTAGACAAGGAAAGGTTTTCTTGGCTGCCTGATGAATTGTGGTGTTGTGAATGGTGGGTGAAGCATGGAAACAGGCAGCTTTGCAAGTCTCTTGTAGCAAGAGCAGGGAGCAGGGAGCTAGAAGAACACAATAGAGCAGGGAACCGGGCAAGCTTGTTTGGGAATAGCTGGGCACAGGGACCTACTATGTTCCCTCTGGTGCCCAGTACTCTACGGGGGTAAGTTTGAGTGGCTCCCGGCAGAGTTGTAGTGGTGTGAATGCTGGACAAAGCGACCGGCATTCCCCTAGCTTGCTTGTTGAACACTACAGAGCATGGAACCAGGCAAACCTTGCAGGTCTTTTCCAGCTATAGCTGGGCACGGCGATTCACAGCGGTACCTGCAAAGCCCAGTGCTACGCAGGGGATGATTTGGGTGGCTCCCTGTAGAATGGTAGGGTTGGCAATGAGGAGAGAAGCGCCTGGCATCCCCTAGCTTCCATAAACCATCAAGGAGCTAGAAACCAGGCATTCCTTGCAGACCAGTTGTAGCTATAGCAGGGGCACAGGGCGCTACTGGAGACTCTCCAAAGACCAGGGCTCTGCAGGGGAAGGTTTTCTTGGCTCCCTGCTGAATTGTGGTGTTCTGAATGGCAGGCGACACAACAGGCAACCCCTAGCTATCCTTAAGCCCACCATACAGCAGGGAGCCAGGCAAGCCTTGCAGGTCTTTTGAGGCAATAGTTGAGCTCCAGGAGCTACCGGAGTTCCTCCGAACCCAGGGCTCTGCAAGGGTTGGCTTGGGTGGCTGCTTGCAGAGCTGTACCATTGTAAATGCTGGAAACAGCAGCCGGCATCCCCCTAGCTAGCCTGAAGACCACAACGGAGCACGGAATCAGGCAAGCCGTGCCGGGATTTTGCAGCAAAAGCTGGGCACGGGGAACCAGGCAAGCCTTGCAGGGCTTTTGAGGCGACAGCTGAGCTCCAGGAGCTACCGGAGTTCCTCCGAACCCAGGGCTCTGCAAGGGTTGGCTTGGGTGGCTGCTTGCAGAGCTGTACTATTGTAAAGGCTGGAAACAGCAACCGGCATCCCCCTAGCTAGCCTGAAGACCACAACGGAGCACGGAATCAGGCAGGCTATGCAGGGATTTTGCAGCGATAGCTGGGTGTGGGGAGCTATGGCAGCCCCTGTGAAGCCCAGTGCTAGACAAGGAAAGGTTTTCTTGGCTGCCTGATGAATTGTGGTGTTGTGAATGGTGGGTGAAGCATGGAAACAGGCAGCCTTGCAAGTCTTTTGTAGCAAGAGCAGGGAGCAGGGAGCTAGAAGAACACAATAGAGCAGGGAACCGGGCAAGCTTGTTTGGGAATAGCTGGGCACAGGGACCTACTATGTTCCCTCTGGTGCCCAGTACTCTACGGGGGTAAGTTTGAGTGGCTCCCGGCAGAGTTGTAGTGGTGTGAATGCTGGACAAAGCGACCGGCATTCCCCTAGCTTGCTTGTTGACCACTACAGAGCATGGAACCAGGCAAACCTTGCAGGTCTTTTCCAGCTATAGCTGGGCACGGCGATTCACAGCGGTACCTGCAAAGCCCAGTGCTACGCAGTGGATGATTTGGGTGGCTCCCTGTAGAATGGTAGGGTTGGCAATGAGGAGAGAAGCGCCTGGCATCCCCTAGCTTCCATAAACCATCAGGGAGCTAGAAACCAGGCATTCCTTGCAGACCAGTTGTAGCTATAGCAGGGGCACAGGGCGCTACTGGAGACTCTCCAAAGACCAGGGCTCTGCAGGGGAAGGTTTTCTTGGCTCCCTGCTGAATTGTGGTGTTCTGAATGGCAGGCGACACAACAGGCAACCCCTAGCTATCCTTAAGCCCACCATACAGCAGGGAGCCAGGCAAGCCTTGCAGGTCTTTTGAGGCAATAGTTGAGCTCCCGGAGCTGCCCGAACTCCTCCAGAGCCCAGGGCTGGGCAGGGGGTGGCTTGGGTGGCTGCTTGCAGAGCTGTACCATTGTAAATGCTGGAAACAGCAGCCGGCATCCCCCTAGCTAGCCTGAAGACCACAACGGAGCACGGAATCAGGCAAGCCGTGCCGGGATTTTGCAGCAAAAGCTGGGCACGGGGAACCAGGCAAGCCTTGCAGGGCTTTTGAGGCGACAGCTGAGCTCCAGGAGCTACCGGAGTTCCTCCGAACCCAGGGCTCTGCAAGGGTTGGCTTGGGTGGCTGCTTGCAGAGCTGTACTATTGTAAAGGCTGGAAACAGCAACCGGCATCCCCCTAGCTAGCCTGAAGACCACAACGGAGAATGGAATCAGGCAAGCCGTGCAGGGATTTTGCAGCGATAGCTGGGTGTGGGGAGGTATGGCAGCCCCTGTGAAGCCCAGTGCTAGACAAGGAAAGGTTTTCTTGGCTGCCTGATGAATTGTGGTGTTGTGAATGGTGGGTGAAGCATGGAAACAGGCAGCCTTGCAAGTCTCTTGTAGCAATAGCTGGGTGCAGGGAGCTAGAAGACCACAATGGAGCAAGGAACCGGGCAAGCTTGTTTGGGAATAGCTGGGCACAGGGACCTACTATGTTCCCTCTGGTGCCCAGTACTCTACGGGGGTAAGTTTGAGTGGCTCCCGGCAGAGTTGTAGTGGTGTGAATGCTGGACAAAGCGACCGGCATTCCCCTAGCTTGCTTGTTGAACACTACAGAGCATGGAACCAGGCAAACCTTGCAGGTCTTTTCCAGCTATAGCTGGGCACGGCGATTCACAGCGGTACCTGCAAAGCCCAGTGCTACGCAGGGGATGATTTGGGTGGCTCCCTGTAGAATGGTAGGGTTGGCAATGAGGAGAGAAGCGCCTGGCATCCCCTAGCTTCCATAAACCATCAGGGAGCTAGAAACCAGGCATTCCTTGCAGACCAGTTGTAGCTATAGCAGGGGCACAGGGCGCTACTGGAGACTCTCCAAAGACCAGGGCTCTGCAGGGGAAGGTTTTCTTGGCTCCCTGCTGAATTGTGGTGTTCTGAATGGCAGGCGACACAACAGGCAACCCCTAGCTATCCTTAAGCCCACCATACAGCAGGGAGCCAGGCAAGCCTTGCAGGTCTTTTGAGGCAATAGTTGAGCTCCCGGAGCTGCCCGAACTCCTCCAGAGCCCAGGGCTGGGCAGGGGGTGGCTTGGGTGGCTGCTTGCAGAGCTGTACTATTGTAAATGCTGGAAACAGCAGCCGGCATCCCCCTAGCTAGCCTGAAGACCACAACGGAGCACGGAATCAGGCAGGCTATGCAGGGATTTTGCAGCGATAGCTGGGTGTGGGGAGCTATGGCAGCCCCTGTGAAGCCCAGTGCTAGACAAGGAAAGGTTTTCTTGGCTGCCTGATGAATTGTGGTGTTGTGAATGGTGGGTGAAGCATGGAAACAGGCAGCCTTGCAAGTCTTTTGTAGCAAGAGCAGGGAGCAGGGAGCTAGAAGAACACAATAGAGCAGGGAACCGGGCAAGCTTGTTTGGGAATAGCTGGGCACAGGGACCTACTATGTTCCCTCTGGTGCCCAGTACTCTACGGGGGTAAGTTTGAGTGGCTCCCGGCAGAGTTGTAGTGGTGTGAATGCTGGACAAAGCGACCGGCATTCCCCTAGCTTGCTTGTTGAACACTACAGAGCATGGAACCAGGCAAACCTTGCAGGTCTTTTCCAGCTATAGCTGGGCACGGCGATTCACAGCGGTACCTGCAAAGCCCAGTGCTACGCAGGGGATGATTTGGGTGGCTCCCTGTAGAATGGTAGGGTTGGCAATGAGGAGAGAAGCGCCTGGCATCCCCTAGCTTCCATAAACCATCAAGGAGCTAGAAACCAGGCATTCCTTGCAGACCAGTTGTAGCTATAGCAGGGGCACAGGGCGCTACTGGAGACTCTCCAAAGACCAGGGCTCTGCAGGGGAAGGTTTTCTTGGCTCCCTGCTGAATTGTGGTGTTCTGAATGGCAGGCGACACAACAGGCAACCCCTAGCTATCCTTAAGCCCACCATACAGCAGGGAGCCAGGCAAGCCTTGCAGGTCTTTTGAGGCAATAGTTGAGCTCCCGGAGCTGCCCGAACTCCTCCAGAGCCCAGGGCTGGGCAGGGGGTGGCTTGGGTGGCTGCTTGCAGAGCTGTACCATTGTAAATGCTGGAAACAGCAGCCGGCATCCCCCTAGCTAGCCTGAAGACCACAACGGAGCACGGAATCAGGCAAGCCGTGCCGGGATTTTGCAGCAAAAGCTGGGCACGGGGAACCAGGCAAGCCTTGCAGGGCTTTTGAGGCGACAGCTGAGCTCCAGGAGCTACCGGAGTTCCTCCGAACCCAGGGCTCTGCAAGGGTTGGCTTGGGTGGCTGCTTGCAGAGCTGTACTATTGTAAAGGCTGGAAACAGCAACCGGCATCCCCCTAGCTAGCCTGAAGACCACAACGGAGAATGGAATCAGGCAGGCTATGCAGGGATTTTGCAGCGATAGCTGGGTGTGGGGAGCTATGGCAGCCCCTGTGAAGCCCAGTGCTAGACAAGGAAAGGTTTTCTTGGCTGCCTGATGAATTGTGGTGTTGTGAATGGTGGGTGAAGCATGGAAACAGGCAGCCTTGCAAGTCTTTTGTAGCAAGAGCAGGGAGCAGGGAGCTAGAAGAACACAATAGAGCAGGGAACCGGGCAAGCTTGTTTGGGAATAGCTGGGCACAGGGACCTACTATGTTCCCTCTGGTGCCCAGTACTCTACGGGGGTAAGTTTGAGTGGCTCCCGGCAGAGTTGTAGTGGTGTGAATGCTGGACAAAGCGACCGGCATTCCCCTAGCTTGCTTGTTGACCACTACAGAGCATGGAACCAGGCAAACCTTGCAGGTCTTTTCCAGCTATAGCTGGGCACGGCGATTCACAGCGGTACCTGCAAAGCCCAGTGCTACGCAGTGGATGATTTGGGTGGCTCCCTGTAGAATGGTAGGGTTGGCAATGAGGAGAGAAGCGCCTGGCATCCCCTAGCTTCCATAAACCATCAGGGAGCTAGAAACCAGGCATTCCTTGCAGACCAGTTGTAGCTATAGCAGGGGCACAGGGCGCTACTGGAGACTCTCCAAAGACCAGGGCTCTGCAGGGGAAGGTTTTCTTGGCTCCCTGCTGAATTGTGGTGTTCTGAATGGCAGGCGACACAACAGGCAACCCCTAGCTATCCTTAAGCCCACCATACAGCAGGGAGCCAGGCAAGCCTTGCAGGTCTTTTGAGGCAATAGTTGAGCTCCCGGAGCTGCCCGAACTCCTCCAGAGCCCAGGGCTGGGCAGGGGGTGGCTTGGGTGGCTGCTTGCAGAGCTGTACCATTGTAAATGCTGGAAACAGCAGCCGGCATCCCCCTAGCTAGCCTGAAGACCACAACGGAGCACGGAATCAGGCAAGCCGTGCCGGGATTTTGCAGCAAAAGCTGGGCACGGGGAACCAGGCAAGCCTTGCAGGGCTTTTGAGGCGACAGCTGAGCTCCAGGAGCTACCGGAGTTCCTCCGAACCCAGGGCTCTGCAAGGGTTGGCTTGGGTGGCTGCTTGCAGAGCTGTACTATTGTAAAGGCTGGAAACAGCAACCGGCATCCCCCTAGCTAGCCTGAAGACCACAACGGAGAATGGAATCAGGCAGGCTGTGCAGGGATTTTGCAGCGATAGCTGGGTGTGGGGAGGTATGGCAGCCCCTGTGAAGCCCAGTGCTAGACAAGGAAAGGTTTTCTTGGCTGCCTGATGAATTGTGGTGTTGTGAATGGTGGGTGAAGCATGGAAACAGGCAGCTTTGCAAGTCTCTTGTAGCAAGAGCAGGGAGCAGGGAGCTAGAAGAACACAATAGAGCAGGGAACCGGGCAAGCTTGTTTGGGAATAGCTGGGCACAGGGACCTACTATGTTCCCTCTGGTGCCCAGTACTCTACGGGGGTAAGTTTGAGTGGCTCCCGGCAGAGTTGTAGTGGTGTGAATGCTGGACAAAGCGACCGGCATTCCCCTAGCTTGCTTGTTGAACACTACAGAGCATGGAACCAGGCAAGCCTTGCAGGTCTTTTCCAGCTATAGCTGGGCACGGCGATTCACAGCGGTACCTGCAAAGCCCAGTGCTACGCAGGGGATGATTTGGGTGGCTCCCTGTAGAATGGTAGGGTTGGCAATGAGGAGAGAAGCGCCTGGCATCCCCTAGCTTCCATAAACCATCAAGGAGCTAGAAACCAGGCATTCCTTGCAGACCAGTTGTAGCTATAGCAGGGGCACAGGGCGCTACTGGAGACTCTCCAAAGACCAGGGCTCTGCAGGGGAAGGTTTTCTTGGCTCCCTGCTGAATTGTGGTGTTCTGAATGGCAGGCGACACAACAGGCAACCCCTAGCTATCCTTAAGCCCACCATACAGCAGGGAGCCAGGCAAGCCTTGCAGGTCTTTTGAGGCAATAGTTGAGCTCCAGGAGCTACCGGAGTTCCTCCGAACCCAGGGCTCTGCAAGGGTTGGCTTGGGTGGCTGCTTGCAGAGCTGTACTATTGTAAAGGCTGGAAACAGCAACCGGCATCCCCCTAGCTAGCCTGAAGACCACTGCAGAGCACGGAATCAGGCAGGCTGTGCAGGGATTTTGCAGCGATAGCTGGGTGCCGGGAGCTATGGAAGCCCCTGTGAAGCCCAGTGCTAGACAAGGAAAAGTTTTCTTGGCTGCCTGATGAATTGTGGTGTTGTGAATGGTGGGTGAAGCATGGAAACAGGCAGCTTTGCAAGTCTCTTGTAGCAAGAGCAGGGAGCAGGGAGCTAGAAGAACACAATAGAGCAGGGAACAGGGCAAGCTTGTTTGGGAATAGCTGGGCACAGGGACCTACTATGTTCCCTCTGGTGCCCAGTACTCTACGGGGGTAAGTTTGAGTGGCTCCCGGCAGAGTTGTAGTGGTGTGAATGCTGGACAAAGCGACCGGCATTCCCCTAGCTTGCTTGTTGACCACTACAGAGCATGGAACCAGGCAAACCTTGCAGGTCTTTTCCAGCTATAGCTGGGCACGGCGATTCACAGCGGTACCTGCAAAGCCCAGTGCTACGCAGTGGATGATTTGGGTGGCTCCCTGTAGAATGGTAGGGTTGGCAATGAGGAGAGAAGCGCCTGGCATCCCCTAGCTTCCATAAACCATCAGGGAGCTAGAAACCAGGCATTCCTTGCAGACCAGTTGTAGCTATAGCAGGGGCACAGGGCGCTACTGGAGACTCTCCAAAGACCAGGGCTCTGCAGGGGAAGGTTTTCTTGGCTCCCTGCTGAATTGTGGTGTTCTGAATGGCAGGCGACACAACAGGCAACCCCTAGCTATCCTTAAGCCCACCATACAGCAGGGAGCCAGGCAAGCCTTGCAGGTCTTTTGAGGCAATAGTTGAGCTCCCGGAGCTGCCCGAACTCCTCCAGAGCCCAGGGCTGGGCAGGGGGTGGCTTGGGTGGCTGCTTGCAGAGCTGTACCATTGTAAATGCTGGAAACAGCAGCCGGCATCCCCCTAGCTAGCCTGAAGACCACAACGGAGCACGGAATCAGGCAAGCCGTGCCGGGATTTTGCAGCAAAAGCTGGGCACGGGGAACCAGGCAAGCCTTGCAGGGCTTTTGAGGCGACAGCTGAGCTCCAGGAGCTACCGGAGTTCCTCCGAACCCAGGGCTCTGCAAGGGTTGGCTTGGGTGGCTGCTTGCAGAGCTGTACTATTGTAAAGGCTGGAAACAGCAACCGGCATCCCCCTAGCTAGCCTGAAGACCACAACGGAGAATGGAATCAGGCAGGCTATGCAGGGATTTTGCAGCGATAGCTGGGTGTGGGGAGCTATGGCAGCCCCTGTGAAGCCCAGTGCTAGACAAGGAAAGGTTTTCTTCGCTGCCTGATGAATTGTGGTGTTGTGAATGGTGGGTGAAGCATGGAAACAGGCAGCTTTGCAAGTCTCTTGTAGCAAGAGCAGGGAGCAGGGAGCTAGAAGAACACAATAGAGCAGGGAACCGGGCAAGCTTGTTTGGGAATAGCTGGGCACAGGGACCTACTATGTTCCCTCTGGTGCCCAGTACTCTACGGGGGTAAGTTTGAGTGGCTCCCGGCAGAGTTGTAGTGGTGTGAATGCTGGACAAAGCGACCGGCATTCCCCTAGCTTGCTTGTTGAACACTACAGAGCATGGAACCAGGCAAACCTTGCAGGTCTTTTCCAGCTATAGCTGGGCACGGCGATTCACAGCGGTACCTGCAAAGCCCAGTGCTACGCAGGGGATGATTTGGGTGGCTCCCTGTAGAATGGTAGGGTTGGCAATGAGGAGAGAAGCGCCTGGCATCCCCTAGCTTCCATAAACCATCAGGGAGCTAGAAACCAGGCATTCCTTGCAGACCAGTTGTAGCTATAGCAGGGGCACAGGGCGCTACTGGAGACTCTCCAAAGACCAGGGCTCTGCAGGGGAAGGTTTTCTTGGCTCCCTGCTGAATTGTGGTGTTCTGAATGGCAGGCGACACAACAGGCAACCCCTAGCTATCCTTAAGCCCACCATACAGCAGGGAGCCAGGCAAGCCTTGCAGGTCTTTTGAGGCAATAGTTGAGCTCCCGGAGCTGCCCGAACTCCTCCAGAGCCCAGGGCTGGGCAGGGGGTGGCTTGGGTGGCTGCTTGCAGAGCTGTACTATTGTAAATGCTGGAAACAGCAGCCGGCATCCCCCTAGCTAGCCTGAAGACCACAACGGAGCACGGAATCAGGCAGGCTATGCAGGGATTTTGCAGCGATAGCTGGGTGTGGGGAGCTATGGCAGCCCCTGTGAAGCCCAGTGCTAGACAAGGAAAGGTTTTCTTGGCTGCCTGATGAATTGTGGTGTTGTGAATGGTGGGTGAAGCATGGAAACAGGCAGCCTTGCAAGTCTTTTGTAGCAAGAGCAGGGAGCAGGGAGCTAGAAGAACACAATAGAGCAGGGAACCGGGCAAGCTTGTTTGGGAATAGCTGGGCACAGGGACCTACTATGTTCCCTCTGGTGCCCAGTACTCTACGGGGGTAAGTTTGAGTGGCTCCCGGCAGAGTTGTAGTGGTGTGAATGCTGGACAAAGCGACCGGCATTCCCCTAGCTTGCTTGTTGAACACTACAGAGCATGGAACCAGGCAAACCTTGCAGGTCTTTTCCAGCTATAGCTGGGCACGGCGATTCACAGCGGTACCTGCAAAGCCCAGTGCTACGCAGGGGATGATTTGGGTGGCTCCCTGTAGAATGGTAGGGTTGGCAATGAGGAGAGAAGCGCCTGGCATCCCCTAGCTTCCATAAACCATCAAGGAGCTAGAAACCAGGCATTCCTTGCAGACCAGTTGTAGCTATAGCAGGGGCACAGGGCGCTACTGGAGACTCTCCAAAGACCAGGGCTCTGCAGGGGAAGGTTTTCTTGGCTCCCTGCTGAATTGTGGTGTTCTGAATGGCAGGCGACACAACAGGCAACCCCTAGCTATCCTTAAGCCCACCATACAGCAGGGAGCCAGGCAAGCCTTGCAGGTCTTTTGAGGCAATAGTTGAGCTCCCGGAGCTGCCCGAACTCCTCCAGAGCCCAGGGCTGGGCAGGGGGTGGCTTGGGTGGCTGCTTGCAGAGCTGTACCATTGTAAATGCTGGAAACAGCAGCCGGCATCCCCCTAGCTAGCCTGAAGACCACAACGGAGCACGGAATCAGGCAAGCCGTGCCGGGATTTTGCAGCAAAAGCTGGGCACGGGGAACCAGGCAAGCCTTGCAGGGCTTTTGAGGCGACAGCTGAGCTCCAGGAGCTACCGGAGTTCCTCCGAACCCAGGGCTCTGCAAGGGTTGGCTTGGGTGGCTGCTTGCAGAGCTGTACTATTGTAAAGGCTGGAAACAGCAACCGGCATCCCCCTAGCTAGCCTGAAGACCACTGCAGAGCACGGAATCAGGCAGGCTGTGCAGGGATTTTGCAGCGCTAGCTGGGTGCGGGGAGCTATGGCAGCCCCTGTGAAGCCCAGTGCTAGACAAGGAAAGGTTTTCTTGGCTGCCTGATGAATTGTGGTGTTGTGAATGGTGGGTGAAGCATGGAAACAGGCAGCCTTGCAAGTCTTTTGTAGCAAGAGCAGGGAGCAGGGAGCTAGAAGAACACAATAGAGCAGGGAACAGGGCAAGCTTGTTTGGGAATAGCTGGGCACAGGGACCTACTATGTTCCCTCTGGTGCCCAGTACTCTACGGGGGTAAGTTTGAGTGGCTCCCGGCAGAGTTGTAGTGGTGTGAATGCTGGACAAAGCGACCGGCATTCCCCTAGCTTGCTTGTTGACCACTACAGAGCATGGAACCAGGCAAACCTTGCAGGTCTTTTCCAGCTATAGCTGGGCACGGGGATTCACAGCGGTACCGGCAAAGCCCAGTGCTACGCAGGGGATGATTTGGGTGGCTCCCTGTAGAATGGTAGGGTTGGCAATGAGGAGAGAAGTGCCTGGCATCCCCTAGCTTCCATAAACCATCAAGGAGCTAGAAACCAGGCATTCCTTGCAGACCAGTTGTAGCTATAGCAGGGGCACAGGGCGCTACTGGAGACTCTCCAAAGACCAGGGCTCTGCAGGGGAAGGTTTTCTTGGCTCCCTGCTGAATTGTGGTGTTCTGAATGGCAGGCGACACAACAGGCAACCCCTAGCTATCCTTAAGCCCACCATACAGCAGGGAGCCAGGCAAGCCTTGCAGGTCTTTTGAGGCAATAGTTGAGCTCCCGGAGCTGCCCGAACTCCTCCAGAGCCCAGGGCTGGGCAGGGGGTGGCTTGGGTGGCTGCTTGCAGAGCTGTACTATTGTAAATGCTGGAAACAGCAGCTGGCATCCCCCTAGCTAGCCTGAAGACCACAACGGAGCACGGAATCAGGCAAGCCGTGCAGGGATTTTGCAGCGCTAGCTGGGTGTGGGGAGCTATGGCAGCCCCTGTGAAGCCCAGTGCTAGACAAGGAAAGGTTTTCTTGGCTGCCTGATGAATTGTGGTGTTGTGAATGGTGGGTGAAGCATGGAAACAGGCAGCCTTGCAAGTCTTTTGTAGCAAGAGCAGGGAGCAGGGAGCTAGAAGAACACAATAGAGCAGGGAACCGGGCAAGCTTGTTTGGGAATAGCTGGGCACAGGGACCTACTATGTTCCCTCTGGTGCCCAGTACTCTACGGGGGTAAGTTTGAGTGGCTCCCGGCAGAGTTGTAGTGGTGTGAATGCTGGACAAAGCGACCGGCATTCCCCTAGCTTGCTTGTTGAACACTACAGAGCATGGAACCAGGCAAACCTTGCAGGTCTTTTCCAGCTATAGCTGGGCACGGCGATTCACAGCGGTACCTGCAAAGCCCAGTGCTACGCAGGGGATGATTTGGGTGGCTCCCTGTAGAATGGTAGGGTTGGCAATGAGGAGAGAAGCGCCTGGCATCCCCTAGCTTCCATAAACCATCAGGGAGCTAGAAACCAGGCATTCCTTGCAGACCAGTTATAGCTATAGCAGGGGCACAGGGCGCTACTGGAGACTCTCCAAAGACCAGGGCTCTGCAGGGGAAGGTTTTCTTGGCTCCCTGCTGAATTGTGGTGTTCTGAATGGCAGGCGACACAACAGGCAACCCCTAGCTATCCTTAAGCCCACCATACAGCAGGGAGCCAGGCAAGCCTTGCAGGGCTTTTGAGGCAACAGCTGAGCTCCAGGAGCTACCGGAGTTCCTCCGAACCCAGGGCTCTGCAAGGGTTGGCTTGGGTGGCTGCTTGCAGAGCTGTACTATTGTAAAGGCTGGAAACAGCAACCGGCATCCCCCTAGCTAGCCTGAAGACCACTGCAGAGCACGGAATCAGGCAGGCTGTGCAGGGATTTTGCAGCGATAGCTGGGTGCAGGGAGCTATGGAAGCCCCTGTGAAGCCCAGTGCTAGACAAGGAAAAGTTTTCTTGGCTGCCTGATGAATTGTGGTGTTGTGAATGGTGGGTGAAGCATGGAAACAGGCAGCTTTGCAAGTCTCTTGTAGCAAGAGCAGGGAGCAGGGAGCTAGAAGAACACAATAGAGCAGGGAACCAGGCAAGCTTGTTTGGGAATAGCTGGGCACAGGGACCTACTATGTTCCCTCTGGTGCCCAGTACTCTACGGGGGTAAGTTTGAGTGGCTCCCGGCAGAGTTGTAGTGGTGTGAATGCTGGACAAAGCGACCGGCATTCCCCTAGCTTGCTTGTTGAACACTACAGAGCATGGAACCAGGCAAACCTTGCAGGTCTTTTCCAGCTATAGCTGGGCACGGCGATTCACAGCGGTACCTGCAAAGCCCAGTGCTACGCAGGGGATGATTTGGGTGGCTCCCTGTAGAATGGTAGGGTTGGCAATGAGGAGAGAAGCGCCTGGCATCCCCTAGCTTCCATAAACCATCAGGGAGCTAGAAACCAGGCATTCCTTGCAGACCAGTTGTAGCTATAGCAGGGGCACAGGGCGCCACTGGAGACTCTCCAAAGACCAGGGCTCTGCAGGGGAAGGTTTTCTTGGCTCCCTGCTGAATTGTGGTGTTCTGAATGGCAGGCGACACAACAGGCAACCCCTAGCTATCCTTAAGCCCACCATACAGCAGGGAGCCAGGCAAGCCTTGCAGGTCTTTTGAGGCAATAGTTGAGCTCCAGGAGCTACCGGAGTTCCTCCGAACCCAGGGCTCTGCAAGGGTTGGCTTGGGTGGCTGCTTGCAGAGCTGTACCATTGTAAATGCTGGAAACAGCAGCCGGCATCCCCCTAGCTAGCCTGAAGACCACAACGGAGCACGGAATCAGGCAAGCCGTGCCGGGATTTTGCAGCAAAAGCTGGGCACGGGGAACCAGGCAAGCCTTGCAGGGCTTTTGAGGCGACAGCTGAGCTCCAGGAGCTACCGGAGTTCCTCCGAACCCAGGGCTCTGCAAGGGTTGGCTTGGGTGGCTGCTTGCAGAGCTGTACTATTGTAAAGGCTGGAAACAGCAACCGGCATCCCCCTAGCTAGCCTGAAGACCACTGCAGAGCACGGAATCAGGCAGGCTGTGCAGGGATTTTGCAGCGATAGCTGGGTGTGGGGAGGTATGGCAGCCCCTGTGAAGCCCAGTGCTAGACAAGGAAAGGTTTTCTTGGCTGCCTGATGAATTGTGGTGTTGTGAATGGTGGGTGAAGCATGGAAACAGGCAGCCTTGCAAGTCTCTTGTAGCAATAGCTGGGTGCAGGGAGCTAGAAGACCACAATGGAGCAAGGAAGCAGGCAAACCTTTTCAGGAATTGATGGGTGCGGGGACCTACCACGGTCCCTCCTGGGTGCCGTACTCTGCAGGGGTAGGTTTGGGTGATCCTTGCAGAGTTGTAGAGATGTGAATGCTGGAAAACGCACCTGGCATCCCCCTAGCTAGCCTGAAGACCACTATGGAGCACAAAATCGGGCATGCCTTCCATGCCTTTTGCAGCAGTAGCTGGGCACGGGGAGCTACAGCAGTCCCCGCAAAACCCAGTGCTGCACAGTGGATGGGTTCAGTGGCTCCCTGGTGAATGGTAGCATTGACAATGAGGGGAGAAGCACCTGGCATTCCCCTCGCTTCTCTGAAACATCTTGGAGCGAGAAACCAGGCATTCCTTGCAGACCAGTTGCAGCTATAACTAGGGCATGGGGAGTTACTGTAGACTCTCTAAAGACCAGGTCTCTGCAGAGGAAGGTTTTCTTGGCTCCCTGTTGAATTGCAGTGTTTTGAATGGTGGGTGAAGCAACTGGTAGCTCCCTTGCTACACTGAAGTCCCCCATAGAGCAGGGAGTCAGGCAAGCCGTCAGGGTCTTTTGAGACACAACTGAGTGCCGGGAGATACCGGAGTTCCTCCAGTGCCCAGTGCTACGCAGACGGTTTGGGCAGCTCTCTGAGCAGCTATAATGTTGTGCATGCTGGAAATATTAACCGGCACCCCTCTAGCTACCCTGAAGACCACAATGGACCAAGGAGTCGGGCAAGCCTTTCAGGCCTTTTGTACTGATAGCTGGACTCAAAGGGCTACTAGAGTTCCTCCAAAGTCCAGTGCTATTCAGGGTTTGCATGGCTCCCTGCTAAACTGTGGTGTTTTGAACAGTGGGTGAAGGAAGCAGAAATCCCCGAGCTATCATGAAGTGTACCATACAGCAGGGAGCCAGGCCAGCCTTGCGGGTCTTTTCCAGCAATAGCAGAGCGCCGGGAGCTACAAGAGCTCCTCCAGAGCCCAGCGCTCTGCGTGGGTTGGTTTGGCTGGCTGCTTGCAGAGTTGTACTGTTGTGAATGCTGGAAACCACAACCGGCATCCTATAGCTAGCCTGAAGACCATTGTGGTCCATGGAATCAGGCAAGCCTTTCAGGTCTTTTGCTGTGAAACCTGGGCGTGGGGAGCTACCAGAGTTCCTCCGGAGCCCAGAGATCTGCAGGGGTTGGTTTGGATGGCTGCTTGCAGTTTTAGTAGTGTGGATGCTGAAAAAGCAACCGGCAGCCCCCTAGCTAGCCTGAAGATCATTACAGAGCTTGGGGTCCGGCAAGGTGTGCAGGTCTCTTGCGGCAGTAGCTGGGTGCAGGGAGCTCTGAAGCCCAGCGCTATGCAGGGAAAGGTTTTCTTGGCTGCCTGATGAATTCTGGTGTTGTGAATGGCAGGTGAAGCATGGAATCAGGCAGCCTTGCATGTGTTTTGTAGCAATAGCTGGGCACGGGGAGCTATCTTGCATCCCTAGCTATCCTGAAGCCTACCGTACATCAGGGAGCCAGGCTAGCCTTGCAAGCCCTTTGCAGCAATAGCTGAGCGCCACAAGCTACCAGAGCTCTTCTGGAGCCCAGTGCGCTGCACGGGTTGGTTTGGGTTGCTGCTTGCAGTTTTAGTGATGTGAATGCTGAAAAAGCATCCAGCATCCCCCTAGCTAGCCTGAAGTCCGCTATGGCGCAGGAATCAGTCAGTCTTGCATGGGGAGCTAGAAGACCGCAAAAGAGCAGGGAACCAGGCATGCTTGTTCAGGAATAGCTGGGCGCGGGGACCTACCACGGTCCCTCTTGTGTGCAGTACTCTGCAGGGGTAGGTTTGGCTGGCTCCTTGCAGAGTTGAGGCAGTGTGAATGCTGAAAAAAGCAACTTAGCTAGCCTGAAGGCTATATGGAATCTGGCAAGCTTTGCAGGCCTTTTGCTGGAATTGCGGGGCTTCAGGAGCTACCAGAGTTCTTCCGAAGCCCAGCGCTATTCAGGGGAAGGTTTGCTGGGCTCCCTACCTAATTGTGGTGTTCTGATTGGCACGCGAATTTACCTGCAACACCCTAACTATCCTAAAGCCTACTATACAACAGGGAGCCAGGCGCTCCTTCCGGATCTTTTGTTCTGAGCACCAGGAGCTGCTAGAGCTCCCGCAGAACCGAGTGCTCTGCAGGGGTTGGTTCGGGTGGCTGCTTGTAGGATTGTAATGTTGTGAGTGCTGGGGAAACAACCAGCATCTCCCTAGCTAGCCTGAAGACCACTACAGAGCATGGGATCAGGCAAGCCTTGCAGGGCTTTTGCAGCAATAGCTGAGCACCCAGAGCTAGAGCCCAGTGCTACGCTGTGGATGGCTTGGGTGGTTCACTGCTGAATTGTGGTGTTGAGAATGATGACTGGTGCATGATGCGCCTTGAAGTTCACAACGGAGTAGGGAACCAGGCAAACCTCGCAAACTTTTTGCAGCAATAGTTGGAGCACAGGGAGCTACTGTATTTCTGGAGACCAGTGCTCTGCAATGAGAACTTTGCTTGGCTGCCTGATGAATCGTGGTGTTGGCTGGGCAACCCTATAGCTACCCCATAGCCCACCATGCAACACAGAGCCAAACAAGCCTCTCTGAACTTTTGCAGCAATAGCTTGGGATGGGGAGCTACCAGAGTATCTCCAGTGCCCGGTGCTTCACTGGAGTAGGTAAAGGTTGTTCCCTGCAGTGTCATACTGTTGCAAATGATGGAGAAAGCACCCATTGCCCTCATTGCTACCCTGAAGACTACTATGGAACAGGGAACCAGGCAAGCTTTGAAGGCATTTCCCAGTAGTGGGGGCACACGGAGCTACAGTTGTCCCACCAAAGACTAGTGCTGATCAGGGAAAGGTTTGCTGTACTGCACTGTTGTGAATTATGGATGAAGCAACCAGCACCCCTAACCTGCCCTGAAGCCTGCAATGGAGCTGGAAACTAGGCAAGCTTTTCAGATCTGTTTCAGCAATATCAGCTACGTGGGGTCCCTGTTGCAGTTCTTCAAAGCATAGGACTCTGGGGGGGGGGGGAGGTTTCAGTTGCTCCCTGCTCAACTGTGATTTTCAGAATGGTGGGAGAAGGCAATGGCATTCCTCTAGCCTAGCAAACCGTGCAGTTCGTTTGCAGCAACAAGATATCCTTATTGGTCTTTAAGGTGCTATTGGGCTCAAATCTGGCTCTTTGGAAGCAAGGTGAATTGCTTGGATGCATGCAAACCTTCCAAGTCCATAACCACACAGGTGGGGGTTCACAGCAGTCTCTCTGAGAGCCAAGCTACAAGTGACGCCTTACACAGGTTGGACGCTTGTCAGCTTACCTCAAGTTTTGATGGGAAATGTAGGCGTCCTGGTTTTACAGCTTGGCTCTTCATTACAGCTGCAAGACCAGGATGCCTACATTTCCCATCAAAACTTGAGGGAAGCTGACAAGTGTCCAACCTGTGTCAGGCGTCACTTGTAGCGTGGCTCTGAAATTCAAAACTCTGATGGGACAGGCTTGGAGGGCCACATGCTCAGACAGAGGAAGATATGAGAAATGCCCCCTAGCTTCCCTGAAGCCCACAATGCAGTTAAGAGCCAAGCAAGCTTTCCCCATTCTTTGCAGCAATAACCAGGACATGGGGAGATACCAGAATCTGTCTGGAAACCCGTGCTCCACTTCATTGAATATGTGAATGCCTCTTTGCTAGAGTTTAGATTTGGGGATGGTAAGTGAGCATCTGCAGGGCTTTTACCTTATAATAATTTTACTTCTGTAATAGCTGAGAGGCATGCAGTCTTTCCATCTCCAGCCCTGAGACCCTTCCTGCTTGTATCTTTTTTTCTTATTATTCTCTGAGAAGTCTACAGCCAGTTCTTCGGACTCCATGAGCATATAATACTGTGTACTTTCCTACTAAGCACGCACTACTGGTCGGTAACTCTGAAGCCCAGATTTTGCCTCAACGTCAGCTTTGGGGTTTCTCTTATGAGGCTCACAGTCTGCTGTGTAGTCCTTGATATACACACTGTTGCAAAAATGCCCCCTGTGCTCCAACCCAATCCAGAACAAAGGGAAGAGAGAAACAAGAGCTTTTCAAGAGTATAGAGTCCAGTAGCACCTTTAAGACTAACCAACTTTACTGTAGCATAAGCTTTCGACTATCACAGTTCTCGTCAGAGGCTTCATCCTGCATCTGATGAAGAGAGCTGTGGTTCTCGAAAGCTTATACTGCAATAAAGTTGGTTAGTCTTAAAGGTGCTACTGGATTCTTTTCTGTTTTGCTACTACAGACTAACACAGCTATCTCCTCTGTTTCAAAAGTATGTAAATATAATTTTTGTGTATATTTGGAGGGGGGTTATCTTACATTCAGGATTATCTTCCTTTCCAGTAAACACGGTACTTGCTGTAGCCCTGCTAGTTCTAGTGGGTGGAATGAAGTAGAACTAGCGGCTGTTCTATCCAATATCAGCACCAAGGACAATGTGAGGCTCTTAAATCTCTGTGGCAGTGTGGCATGTGTGGCATATCTGAGGGCCAAGCTACAAGTGACGAATGACACTTGAATGGCAAGTGGATTGAGTGGAGGGCAAGTGAACAGGAAGAAATACACTTGCCGTTCAAGTGTCATTCGTCACTTGTAGCTTGGCCCAGAGTCTCTCCTTCCCCGTGGATCGCTTTTTATCAGTTCTCATGTCTTGTATGAAGAAACAGTAGTTTGGTGTTCTCTGATAGCTAGCGTTATATCAGCGTGGCGCTGGAGGTGAAATTTCTGAAGCACTACTAGCCTCAGCATGAAAATGAAGAGATTTTCCACAGGGGTTCCCAATTTTCAAGTTAGCTCAAGGTGCCTGTTTTACATCACCTGTGGAATTTGTTATTTCCCACTTACATGAGCTACTTCAGGAAAAATTGGGGGGTTGCCAACCTCCAGGTACTGGCTGGAAATTTGGAATTACAACTGATCTCCAGGCAAGAGAGATCCGTTCCCCTGGAGAAAATGGCTCCTTTGGAGGGTGGAATCTATGGCATTATTCTGTTCTGAGATCCTTCCCCTCCTAAACCTTGCCCTCCCCAGGCGCCATCCTCAAAATCTTGAGGAATTTCACAACTCAGAGTTGACAACCCTGTCTGCCTGGATGTCTAAGGCTTTGAGGCCTACCAAGCCTATTTGTGTACCAGGAACTTCGGAAGTAGGATTTTTGTTTGATTTTGATGACCAGTGTCTGAAGTATTAATTGGCAACGCAGTGCTAATCCTTTTGAATGGTTTTGGAAGGTTCTAAGAGCTTTTTAATAATGTGTTCATTGTGCAGACATAGCCAAGGAGTGGAGTTTCTGCATTCTCCCAAGCATAACTTGATGGGAGTTGTCAGACTTTCAACAATGTGAAATGTCCCTACGTTTTTTTTATTTGTTTGTTTTTTAGAAAGAAGATGGGATTTTTACAAAAGAGTTGGTATTATTTAAGGAGAGTGCACTGTTGTGGGGATGGTCAATATACAATATAAATGCTTTAAACAGTAACAACAGGAATGTCAAGTGGTTGGGTGGGGCTATTGTGTGAAAGAATGCATGATTTTATTGCGTATTTTAAATCAGTATCTCAAACAAACTAAGATTCATTTCATTTTATTGCATGTGAAAATTATAAAAAAAAAAGTTGGTATTGCGGTAGTGATGATGGAGGAGCAATTATCTTTCCAAGAGCATAGTAAGAAAGCAAATATACACACCAGGTTCCACAAAGTTTCTACATCTGGGTCCACTAACTCATTTCCTGTTTTAAAAATGCTCTAAAGTTCATGTGTTTCCTTCATTGGCCAAGGAAAACATTCTGACACAGGCCCAAATGGGGGCATTACAAAATGGCTTCCAGTTCTAACAATGCTTTGGGCCAGGCTAACCTCTGGAAAAGTGATGCTAAAACAGCTTCTCCGCCGGTCCTTGCTGCTTCACTGAAGGTACTTTGCCTTCTCAATGGATATTGACCACAGCCCCTGGGGATGGGCGGTATATAAATTGAAATATAAAATAAAAAATAAAATATTCTAAAGAAGGTCCAAAGAAGGTCGTTTCTACAACTTTAGGGGAACACTATCCCTCCGCAAAGAAAGGGTTCCTCCAACTTAAATCTTTCAGTAATAAAATTTCAAGCAGATGGACCCCAACATCATCATGAGTACTGTATGGAAGGCGGTTGTCTTTTGTGAGGGAGGAGGTCCTAGTTGATGGCAAAAAAAAATAGACCCTCCACTAGGAAAAACATGTGTGTTTGAATGCTGAATAATCTTGTCTTTCTTACCTAGTTCACATTTTGGATTAATCAGTCCCAGATGAACATTTAACTCCTTTCCAAAAACCCTGCATCCTTCTGTTTTTTTCTTCTCCCTCAGCTTCCCAAAGTGCCCCTTCTCTTTTCCCCCTCATTCCATCGTCGAGCATCACAGACAGTAACGAGATCACCATCGGGTGTATGGCCAAGGATTTCCTTCCTGACTCACTCACTCTGTCCTGGCAAAAGCCAAACAATGACAGCCTTGAGGCAGACAAAATCAAGCGGTTTCCTTCCATTAACAACCCTACTGGGACTTTCACTGCAAGCTCAGCGGCAACTGTCCCTACTAGTCAATGGGATGCATTCAAACCCTTCTACTGCAAGGCTGAACATGCTTCTACAACCAAAGTGGCACGAGTTGTTCGCCAAAGTAAGTACATGTGTAGTTTGTTTTGTTCAACTAGCAACACACACACACACAACACTAGGCTAGAACAACATAGACCCATTTCAGAAGATCAGCAACAAGTAGTCAGAAAGAGCTGTGGCAGTCTTAGAAACTAACTGGTTTATTATCTCAGAATATCTTGCAAGAATTACTGCTTACATAGTATCTAATAACTAGCTGGTCCCTAAAGTGTTATATCCTGGTAGTGTTTTAACATAATAAACAATTACTGAAATCCAGTGCAGAACTCATCTTTACTAGCATAGGAAGCTTCCCCTTCTGACCCAGAAACCTTCCTGCAAATAAGAGATGTGGATGAATGAGAGGTGGTTATTCTGTAGTAAGGAAATGTGTTCTGCACATGCTCTGTAGCACTCTTTCTGAAACTACAATCTGTTTTGGAGCTGAGCATCTTGGCTTGAATGATGCTCTGCTTGCCACAGATTCAAATGAAAGTGAAAATGTTTCTCCAGAAAGAGATAAGCATATAAACCACTTGAAGGAAAAAGACTTTGTGTGTTTGATGGAGATAGATTCCAAGATAGATCTGGATTTGTAAATATGAGACTATCATACTTTGGTCACATCATGAGAAGACTCTCTGGAAAAGTCAGCAATGCTAGGAAAAGTGGAAGGCAGTAGGAAAAGAGGAAGACCCAAAATGAAATGGCTTGTCTCAGTAAAGGAAGCCACATCATCCAGTTTGCAGGATCTGAGCAAGTCTGCTAATGAGAGGATGTTTTGGAGGTCTTTCATTCATAGGTCCGCCATAGGTTAGAGGCAACTTGATGGCACATAACTCACACATATTAATACAGTTTCAGTTGCCATTTAAATGTTACTGTTGGGATAATAAATTCACCTGCAATGCGTTTGTTCTTCTAATTTTCCTTCCCTCCTGTAGCACCAATCGTACCTATTGAACCTACGATTATTATCCGAGTGCCTCCTCTAGAAGATTTTCTTGGTCCCTACCTAAACGCCAGCCTTCTCTGCAAGGCTGATCACCTGTACACTGAGAAAACTACCATTAGCTGGATGAAGAACGGGCAAGTGGTTATCTCCGGCATCACCACCACTGCACCAATCAGGCAAAACTCTGGTTTCTCCATAATCAGCGAGCTCACTGTCACCAAAAAGGACTGGTATGCTGACACGGAATTTTCCTGCCAAGTGCAAAATGAGAAGTTCAATGAGATAAGGAACGTCAGCAAAGTCTCAGTTTGTGAAGGTAAGTTGAATCGTTCCATCCTACAACATCAGAGAACGTGCCAAATAAAATCCCAGACAACATTGACTCTTCGATTTTTGTCATTCGTATAAAGGAGTCAAAATCAGCAAGTGGAGGAAACCTTGGAATAAACCAGCCGAAAAATTTGATGCTGTAAATTTAAATAGAAAAAAACAGGGAAAGGCATTCACTTTGTCTGAATTGGCAATCATTCAGACACAGAAAAATCTGAAAGTCCCTTCAGAAGTTGGTAACAGGTTCTGGGAGTTAAGTAGTGCAGCTCTCTGGCAGGCCTGGCCAAGCCCTAGCTAGGAGATCACGTTCCCCATGCATGTCGCATTGAGCTTCATAGAGTAAATGCAGAATAGAATAATCCACAAATGAGAAATAGGCCTAATACTAAATTTTGAAATGTTCTCTGTTCAAAATCTGAGAATTCAAATAACAATCATTTGTGGAAAGATAGTGGCTGTTTTCACAGGCGCCCCGGGAGATTGCGGAAACTCACAGCATGCAGCGTCTTCCTAGCACCATCTCCCGGCACAATCCCATCAGAAAAAGGGCCATTAAACCGGATCATGCTGAGAAATTGCACTAAGAAGATGCTTTTATGGTGTGAGTTTCGAGAAATCTTCCAGGCGCCTGGCTGTGTGAAAACGGCCACTTTCTCCCTCTACTGCAAAATGAGCATGCAAAGGTCCTTCCTTTCTAGTTCCAGCTCCCCTGAGAACTCTTTGATGCCCATACAGTTTAAAACATCATCCTATTCAAGTACCCAAATGCATTTCAAATAAGGCCAACATTGGATTAAATGTCATATAGGACATCAGTTTATCCATATTTTGCTTTCTATATGAAAAACTTTCTCCTCTTTGGTAATTCAGGCATTAATACTATATTTACAGCTGAACTGCATTTGAGGAAAGAAAAGTAAACTCTTCCGAGTCCGACTTAAGTTTGTTTGTGAATATTTGAATTTCTGTTCTCTTTCATCTTTATTTTAAGAATTCTTTGTGATACGGTATTTTACAAAAAAGACACAAACAAGTCCGCTGACCTAAAATTTCATCAGACTTTAAATATCCTACCAAGTATCAAAAAGCAACATTTTATGTTAAATTTGTATCAAATGTTCTTGTAGGTCCATCCATTTTGTTCTACTGTTATCTTTAGGATGTAAGTAAGTGAAAGTTTATTGTATATAGCCATAGGTCATTACAAATCACAAATAGCAAAAAGTAAAAAACCAGAAATATATAATTAAGTAAAACTGATGTAACATAGTCAGAACAATAACATTTCAAACTAAATAAAACCGATAAACCATTTTCAGTTGACAGATTCAGATAGGACAATGAAAGAGTACATAATTGATAAAAACAGTAAAAATCCTGAAAATTCAGTATTAATTGAATCCCTTAAGAACCGCGTTAGCCCATTTTTTTTTTTTGCAGCCAGGGCGTATAAAGCCATTTTATAAGATATATTGCCATCAGAATCGGCTAGTAAAGCTACAATCTTTAAGATGTAGAAAGAGGGAAGAATGGCTGAATACATAAGCCTCCATAATATCAATCTTTTGCCAGTTCCATAGACCTGTATTCAAACGTATGTTACAAAAATATAGCAATTAAAAGCAGAGGGATGCCCTAGCATATACTGAAAATCCTATCATAACAGAAAAACTGTAATTGGTTTCCTAAAAACTGACTAAGCCAGGGATTGGTGGACTTCCAACTGAAAGGACTTCCACAGCTGTGAGGCAGACATCAAGAGTGCCTGTCCACAGCCTGAAAAATGCTCATTTGATCCAAGAAACTGATTAGCCACAGAGATGAAGACATTGAAGTATCTTGGTCATTTGAAATATGCGTAGTATGTATTTGGTATGAAGCACCTGCAGATTTTCAGGTGCCATGCTTTCATTTACTATGAAACGAAACATTGTTCTCAGCTGTCCCTCTATTGCTCCTCAGGTGGTGGTGAATGTAATGTGCGAATCCGCGTGGAGACCATCCCACCATCCTTCAATGATATTTACCTGACCAAGTCAGCCACACTGACCTGCAGAATCTCCAACATACCCTTTGGTGAGGATCTTGCACTGAATGTCACCTGGACGAGAGCATCCGACAAAAAAACATTGGAGACCACAACTGGACAGGCTAAAGAGCAAGAAAACAGAGAGCTGGTATTTGTGGATGCTACAGCCACAATCTGTGCAGAAGAATGGGAGAAAGGGGATACCTACACGTGCACAGTTAAACATCGGTTACTTGCTACTACTGAAGTAAAGTCTTTGAAGAAGCAGAATGGTAGGTGACTATTTTATATCATCCCACAAAATAGTTAAAGAGCCCCCAGTATCATTGTCTTCCACATATCTTTGATTCTGGTAGATTCCAGAGTTTCCAGAATGCTTATGAACTGCCCTTTAAATCATTAACTACAACCTAAAGCAGAAACAAGGGTACCCCAAGATACCTTAACTTCAATGAATTCCCATTACAATATCTCTTTACATGGGGAGCTCTTTTGTCCTTTCTGCTTCATAATGGCTCTGCAAGTTGGGTCAAACTAACAGTTAATGATTTGGCTAAGACCAACCAGAGGGCTTCCAGGGACTTGTATATCGGCTTCTTTGGGTGAAATCAAGGGAGCTGGTTGAGTGCTAACACTAGTTCATAGCCTATTCTTTGAGGACTGAAACTGCATTACCACTTTCATTTAGAATGGTATGCATAATTTGCAGCCCACCAAATCAAAGGCATCTCAGCATCCATATACGTTGTGACCTTTCAAGTGACTAGGAGTCTGAGGAAAGCAGCAAAAAGGAAAGGGTTCTTAAGCCTCTGGTGGCCCACCAGACAGGACTGGTGCAGGAGCTAAATGGCTGCCTTTGGATGGCAGCTTCACGAGTTGTACAGACTTACCTGCTCACCCCACTTATGCGGAGAAACCAGAGCATCATTGTGTTCAGTGAAAGATGGGTCTGTTTCCAGTTGATAGAAAGCTACTGAATCGAAAAATTCAATTGGGTCAATGGTGCTGGTGTTAGCTTTGCTGGCTCCAGTTCACCTTTTAAAGGAGCACCACTGTACTGCTTTCTCAGGACAAGCTATCTGAGATCAGTCAGAGTTCAGTTGTCATCTCAAGAAGCTAAAAATGCTATACTAAGAATTTCTTCAGATATAACGAGCAACATACATTTGCCCATGTGCATACTTTTTCTTCTTTTCACTATCCAGGTGGTAGTCACAGTGCTCCAGCAGTCTATGTCCTCCCCCCACCCTCAGAGCAACTGGCTTTGCAGGAAACAGCCACTCCCACTTGCCTGATAAAAAGTTTTTACCCCGGCGACTTCTTTGTGAAATGGCTGCAGGATGGTGAGCCCGTGCCAGTTTCGGAATACTTCACTAGTGGCCCCATACAAGAATCCAAGTCCCCCGAGCGGTACTTTGCCTACAGCATACTGAATATCAACGAGCAGGACTGGAATTCTGGAGCCCGTTTAACTTGCGTGGTGGGACACGAGGCACTTCCCCTCCAGATGACTCAGAAGACCGTAGACAAGCACACGGGTAAACCCACCAATGTCAACGTCTCCCTGGTGCTCTCCGACACCGCCAGCACTTGCTACTAACCATCATTGTCATTTCTGCTGACCACCTTCCATCCCGCTCCTTCTGCCAGCATCTTTCTCTTGTTGTGTCTCCTTGTCTCACTATTGGTTTTGTAGCAGAAAGGATAGGCAATGTTGGTGGTCTAAATGAGTGTTCTTAAATGTTAAATCCATTGACTGGCTGCATCTTTGTGATGAAGAATGAGAGTTTGCAATAAAGTATGTTTTTTCAAAACAGAAAGAAAAAATCTGGCGTGATGTGAGAAATGGTGTTCGGGAGTAGGGGGAGGATTAATATTTCTTTTTGATTGTGCAAGCATGGAAAGACCTACATCCCATTTGAATTAAATGGGAAATAAAGCTTCATTTAAAAATACTCCCACAACTTCTTCTCAACAGAGGTCTGAGATTTTCATAACAATCCTAAAAACATTAGAGATGTCCCGTGTTCCCATGGATGAACCATGAGGACTGAAGTTCTTCTCCCATCCATTCTCTGGCTGTGGTCTTTTATTACCATTTTCTCTTGCGAGTCCCTCTTCCATTGCTTCCTCTCTTACCTCATTACACATTATGATGCTCTTTGATCTAAATCGTTCAATTACCATTTCTAAGATGAGGAAGAACTGTTTTAGAAAGCTAGAAAATCCCATTTCTCTTATTCTATCTCATGGATTTTTTGTAATTTGGGATGATCCAAGACAATCTGATAATCCATTCCCCATATCATCTCAAGAACCCTCTCAATAAATGTAGGGACTGGGAGGATAAAAGATTTAATAGTTCTGCATAAGAAAGGAGATGTCTCACTCATTGAGTGTTAGAACCATCTATGCCAACATTATTTTTTCCAAGACAAGCATGTTATTAAACCTTATCTTGAGAATTTGCAACACACTTTAAAATGACATATGAAATGACTGATGAGAGCTTGATTTTGTTAATGCACTGATGCACAAACTTACACACACACACACATATAAAACCACATTTCTCTCCACAGAGGTGATACATAAATGATCTAAATAAATAAGGATATATTTTATGCACATCAAAAGGCAGTTGTTTCCATTGAAGCACACCTAACACTGTCTTCAGATAAGCTGACCCAACTTGTCTTTGTCTGTCTTACAAACAAAGACAGCAGACGCCAGTTATTCAATAAACAAACCACTTCCTCATGGATTTATGACACACTGGCATTTGTCAAGTAACAAATGCAGGATATAACAACTGCAGTGGTGATGCCATCAAAGTGTTTATGGTGACATCTTGGTAGCTGGCGCACAAACGTTTAGATGCACATTGTACATGAACTCTAACTTAGAAATGTTTGGTTAAAACATTCAGTTTTGTTGCAAAGAACACTGTTGGTCTTTGCAACAAGAAGGGCTATGTCACTTACTACTAAAATTTGGACATTAATTTGGATGTTGAATTGTAGTATTAGCTTTTAAGGAAGGAGCATCCGCATGACTGAAAAAGCATTGCCCACTTCACACTCACACAGACGATTCATCTCGTTGGCCAAAGACATTCTCCATTGTCCCTATGGAGAAGATCACTCACTCTCAGACACAAAAAAAAGAAATGGAAAGTACTATCAACTGCTGCTCCAACTCTGCACCAACAGATCACCATATTCCAAAACATTCCTGCTTGCCCAGGAATTTCTTTGCTGTAGTCATGGCAACAGTGGTAATTCTACCACAATTAGACAGAAGACCCAGGATAAGTCTACTACTATTACTTCTTTTCTAGAAGCAGCCATGGGGGAAAAGATACGAGATGAGGTGCTTATTTGGAGACATGGTTCATCCATGCACCAGACTTCCTTCCTTCTTTTCCAATCCCACAGAGAGTCACGTTTGACTAGGACAAAACTTAGACAAGACATCCATTTTTTCCAAAGATGTTTAATAATGGTGTTTAAGAAAAGACCAGTAAGTAGGAAAGTGTCATGGTTGTCCCCATCCCTCCCCAGCAAAGCATTTTTCTCTTTGGGAGGGAAATGTCACCGATTAACCTCTCATCCCAGGCATTCGACCTTCTTTGCTTCTCTTTCCATACGCAAACATCTTTCTTCCTGTTCCCATATATAATTCAGAACCATTTCCATTCCTTCCTGTCAAGATCAACTCACAAAAGGAAGAGCAAAGTAACTGGGAGGAGTCAGTACACCCCCTTCCCCACCTCACCCTTAATAAGAACAACAACAACCGATTTATATACCACCCTTCAGGACAACTTAATGCCCACTCAGAGCAGTTTACAAAGTATGTTATTATTATAGCCACAACAAAACACTCTGTGAGGTGTGTGGGGCTAAGAGAGCTCCTAGAAGCTATGACTGACCCAAGGTCACCCAGATGGCTTCAAGTGGAAGAGTGGGGAATCACACTCGATTCTCCAAATTAGAGTCCTGAGCTCTTAACCAGTACACCAAACTGGCTTTCAGGGGATAGAAGGACCATGGGCAATACAGATCAGTATCAGATGGTTCTGAGGTGCTCCCCAATACAACCTCATGGGAGATGACCCAATTCAACCCTTATGCTCGAATCACTTTGGATTCAGAAAGGAATTTTAACCCAGGTTAGCTGGATCAGGAATACTGGCACAGTGACTGTCTTCTGTACTTGTTCTGATCCCATCATAAAGGATAATAGTAATAGATAAAATCCACAGAGTATTCACATAAGGAAAGACAGGGAAGTGTCACCAGCACACACACACAAACACACACAAATAGAACACATCAGTACCATGGAGTAGATCGAGTTCTGGACTGAAGAGAAACTCTGTTCAAACATGAACCCCACCTTCCCTCTAACTTCTCTACAGTTGTACCAGTAAATGATACACTAATTATAAGACACTCTTTAAGCTATACATTCAACCCTAAATAGCTAAATACTCCAAGAAGATAAACATCTGAATAATAAGAACAACATCTGATTTATATACCACCCTTCAGGACAACTTAATGCCCACTCAGAGTGGTTTACAAAGTATGCCATTATTATCTCCACAACAAAACACCCTGTGAGGTGGGTGGGGCTGAGAGAGCTCCAGAGAACTGTGACTAGCTCAAGATCACCCAGCTGGCTTCAAGCAGAGGAGTGGGGAATCAAACCCGGCTCTCCAGATTAGAGTCCCACGCTTTTAACCACTACACCAAACTGGCTGTATGTGGAGTTCAATTTGCGGGAAAACTTTTAAAAGAAATCTTCAAATGCAACATTGAAGAAACTCATAAACTTTGGGGAAGGCCCATGGCTCAGTGGAAGAGCCCCTTCTTTGCATGTCAACAGTCCTAGGCAAAGTTCCTGGCATCTCCAGATAAAGAATTTAAGTCAGCAGGGTAGAGCTGCTGCCAGTCAAAGTGGTCCACTGGTCCGCTTCAGTATATGAGTTTCATAGCTGTATGTTCAAAGACAACCACAAGTATGAGACATCTCTCTTATTACATCACTATTAAGCAGAAATCAAGTATCTGATCAAATGAGCTCTGTCTCACGACGGCTTATCTTGGAATACATTTCAGTCTTTTGAGGTATTACTGGATACCTGTTTAAGTTTGCTAGCACACCTATTCCCTCAGGAATTATTTCACCACCATTTCGCCACAATTATTTCACCACAACCATAAATTCTGTATTATAAATTGCTCTCAGCTTGAAAAAAGCCAATATAAAACCATCAAGCAGTTCCTTCTTCACAAATTTCCCAAGGACCATCTTCATCACAAGACAATTGTTGCAAAATTTCTATGAACTTTATGTAGTTAGAAGGGCACCATACCGGAAGGAGACATTCCTGGCTCCCTTTACCAAGCAGGCCTTACCACACACAATTCAAGCATGCTTTGCTTCCATTGGTATGAGCTCAACTCCTAGGTTGTTTTCATGTTGGATATATGTCAGTATTCTACTATACCAACACAACCAAAGATACCAACATGGATCCATTATGAGCTTCCTCATATTGCTGCTTGGTCTAATGTCATGGTGGAAAGGGCCGTTGAGTCATGACTGACTGATGATAACCCCTGCTGGGGTTTTCAAGGCAAGAGACTAACAGAGGTAGTTTGTCATTGCCTACCTCTGCAACCCTGGTCTTCCTTGGAGGTCTCCCATCCAATTGCTAACCAAGGTCAACCCTGCTTCACTTCCGAGATCTGATAAGATCGGGCTTGCCGGGACTATCCCGTTGAGGGTCCTTGGTCTAGTATCCCAACCATTATCTCCCTAATTACCCAATTCTCTTAATTTGTATTCTTCATCTGGATCCAATAGCAGAATTCGAGTCAACAGCAAACCGAACAATAATTCTTTGCCCAGAGAGAAAAAAATGATGGCTTTCCCCTTCTCTCTCAAGAAAATGGGGTATTGTTCTTCATCTGGACAACACTGAGAAATGCCTCCATCTGCCAAGATACCAATCCTACTCTCTGCTACTTGACTTCTCTTTCCCCTCCACGGTTACAGATTCCATTGGGGTAGTTAAGTTAAACTGTAGCTGCAAAAAGAACAGCCTTGTGGCACCTTAAAGATTTTTTGGGCACAGAAAGTGTCATGTGGTATATATACTTCCACTGACAGAGCTGTTGCTTCCTGCATCTGATGAAGCCGAGGGATTGGATCCAGCCACAATTCTTGTTACTACAGCTCCCATCTCATATGGCTTTTTACCATGCAGGTCTTCTGATCAACAGCAGTCCCTTTTTGAGCAATTAAAGGGCATCCCTTGTTCCTTTTACACCAGCAGAGAAGCTGGTTGGATCCAACCCAGTGACAGTTTGCGCTTGATACACCTGTGATTCTTTAAGTTACCACAAGATTTTTTCTTGTACTTACTGCTTGGCATAATCAAGACTTAACTGTTGTCTATCAAAAAATTCTTTCCCATTCCCTCCTCACTTTCCCTGCTTTTGTCCTCGCTGTGTTGCCATTTGTTGTGTTCTATGTCAACTACATTGATGCCTCTCCTTTTCTTTCTGAACTCCTAAAGAAATTGATTTCCATTTATCGTCCAAAGCTTACCTTGATGGGATTGTATTCATTGATGACGATGAAGGACTCCTAAACATCTCGTCAATCCTTTCCACGTTCATCATCCTCTTCCTTGTGAGCCTCTTCTACAGCGCCACCGTGACTGTCATCAAGGTAAAGTTGGTGGTATGGGAAGGATTTGAAAGGAAATTTCTAGAAGACAGTCTTACAAACTATGGTCCGGCCATCATTCCCTTCCAGAAGAGAGGAAAACTAAGAGCAAAATCTACATTCATTGCTAGTAGTCTTCACAGGATTGGCCCAAGGGTGGTCATGTTTTGTGGACCATTGTGTTATTCAAAGAAGGTACCACATCAGTAGTTCCAGCCCTCTGCTTTTGAAGGATATAGATAGGCCCAAAGCCATCATTTATATTGTGTAAAAAAGTTATCATGCCATTGGACGGCATCTTTCTTACCAGATGGTGATGGTGAGCCAGATGCCACAGAGATTGAAAGGGAATGGGTAGTTTTATAGTATGTATCCTCTACAGCAACACTAATTCTACTTTTATTTCCTCCTCAATTCCAGGTGAAATAGCGATGACAATGTTTTGCGGACAGTGGATTAGGTGGACTCCATACTTTCCCTCTCTTTCATCATACTAATCAGGAACTTACATCTCTCTTTTCATTTTTGTGAGAGGACTGACATGGGGGCAGGGCTTGCATTATTCTCTTGGTTTCTATCATAATCTTAAAGTTCAATATGTGTTAAACTAGATTTGTGGCCCACTTGTTTACATTTTAAAGCCATCTAACCGACGTGGTGCAATTTTGCCTTTGTTTTATCTGTTTCTGTGGTGGTCATATTTTATTCTAGCTTTTGTTGTATAAAGCCATGAAGAGTTCAGGTGCAATAGAGTTCAGGACCGTTGCAGAATCCATACCGACTAGAATGTTTGTCATTTTTACTTTGGTTGCATGTATAATATTACAATAAAGATGAATTCTTTATCAACTCTTTCTTATGAATTGTTACACTTACTTGTTGCTGGTAGTTCCTGTGCATAAGGTATCCCAAATTAATTTTGCAGCCAGGGACAAAAAGGGGTGTATGGTATTAGGACTCTGAAATTCTTGTAAAAAGAAGAAGTAAACACTAGTATAAATTTCATGATGAGATATGCCTTCCTCAGAGAGATGTCTTAATGTTATCAGCTTCATATCTACCACCCCTGTGGAGAAATAGTGGAGGAATTTGTCGTCAACACAAAATTTGTAAAAAAAATAGAAAAAGAGTTAATGGTGTGTTTATAATGCTGTATAAGTCCAGCTAAACAGAGAAAAGATATAAATGTGTCCCTGTTATATCCCTTATTCTAACGGGTACCCATGCGATATAATTGGCCTGCTTCTATGATTGGGCAAGAGCACCATTTTGAATGCTGAGCACTGAGCCAGGTGGGAGAAACTGAAGAAGTTTTATACAGACTTCTGCAGGTGATGTCAGAGTTTTGTGTGACCTTCTCTTTCAAGAAAAAACTATATTAAACAGTGGGATTTGTGTGGGCAACGGGCTGTGAGCAACTTTCTCCCTGAAAATATTTAGTCCATCTTCGCTCCCTGGTCTGTATGTTAATTTTGATCAGAATTTTGTGAGGAGTTCCACAATGACATGCAATGGCTGAAGAGATGTCCTGAATGACCGTTTGCCCATTGTTAACATATTTTTATGGTGCATACTCAATTCATGGAGGGAAATGGCCAGGACTTGATGTGTTGCCTAAGAAATAGATTCTGCTTGTATCCTCCACAACAGAGACTCCAACATCCTCTACAGTATCAAAGGCATGCTTCTCTAAATACAGAGGAGTTAGCTGTGTTAGTCTGTCATTGCAAAATAGTAAAGAATCCAGTAGTACCTTTAAGACTAATCAACTTTATTGTAGCATAAGCTCATTGACTCAGCCTTCTATCCTTTCGTGGTCAGTAAAGTGTAGATGACTGGGGAAGGCAATGGCAAACCACCCCGTAAAAAGTCTTCCAAGAATATGTCATGATGCAATATCCCCCCATGGGTCAGTAATGACTCAGTGCTTGCACAGGGGACTACCTTTACCTAAGCTTTTGAGAACCACAGCTCTCTTTGTCAGATCTGACAAAGAGAGGTGTGGTTCTCAAAAGCTTATGCTACAATAAAGTTGGTAAGTCTTAAAGGTACTACTGAACTCTACTATTTTTCTTATCTAAATACATCACTGTAAAGAAATTTTTCTGAGGATCTCACAGAGATATAATCCGGTTACTGTCACAAATGGGATTAAAGGACTATAGGAATAGTTAGATTGATGCACAGGGTTCACTACACAGAGAATAGCTGCCCGGAAATGATTTGGGTGTGGCTTCCATCACATTTAGATCTACCTCAAGCAAGTCCAACTATAGAGTATTCACTATATGAATACATTTAGTGATTATATTACAACTCAGCAACACTGTGAGGAAAGGAGGAAGGAAAGAAAGTTACGATGACTGTCAGATTTCTATCATAAAATGATAGAAATCTGTCAGAGTGACACGCAAACACAAATAATAATAATAACATTTGATTTGTATACTGCCTTTCAGGATAACTTCATGCCCCCTCAGAGCGGTTTACAAAGTATGTCATTATTATCCCCACAACAAAACACCCTGTGAGATGGGTGGGGCTGGGAGAGCTCCAGAGAACTGTGACTAGCCCAAAAACTAAGAATATATAATGGTATTTATTCAAGTTCACCTAAAATAACGTGGGCTTTTTCTGTCCTTCCCAATCCACCTCCAGACCAATGTAAGCTCCTTGGAGCAGGAACGTGCTGCTTTAGCACAGTGGTTAAGTGGTTCAGCTGTGAATCAGCACTCTACTGTTTCGAATCCCACTACTGCCATGAGCTCAGTAGGTGGCCTTGGGTAAGCCACTCCTCTCAGCCCAGCTCCCCAGCTGTATTGTGGGGATAATAATAACACTTACTTGTCCACCGTTCAGAGTGAGGCACTAATCTGTCTAGAAGAGCGGTATATATAAGCGAAATTATTGTACACTGTAACGCAACACGAATTTTAATGGGATATAGAGATAGACAGATATACATAGAGAGAGGGAGAGATGCATATAAGGATGCAGAAAGAGAAACAGAGAGCAGGTCTTCGTTCATGTATTAACAAGGTTTTTCTATACAACTATAAACAAGACAGACAGAGATGTATAGGGGATAGACAAACTTATGAATATAATGTGACTGAAAATTTATTTCTGTCATTTTGTGTCTCCTGTTGCTTCTGTCCCTTTTCCTTCTCCCACAGCACAAGCACAAGCTCCCTCCGTCTTTCCTCTGCTCTCCTGCTGTGGCTCTGATACGGAAGAACTCTCTGGAAGTGTGACCTTTGCCTGCCTGGCTACTGGCTATTCCCCAGGCAATGCAGAAATCACGTGGGAACCTAAAGATGCTACAAGAATAATGACATTCCCGGAAGTGCTCCCAAATGGAAGCAACATGTTTTTCACCCGTAGCAGTCAGTACACCGTTCCTTCCACGGACTTTAAAAAGAACACCTATACATGCATCGTGAAGCATGCTGGTATTACAAAGCCAGAGGGTGAACGGAAGCACATCGAAAGCAACCGTAAGGCATTTATCATGGGGTAAAAACCATGAATGGAAATTTGAAATATGCTGTACACTCAAAACAAACCCAGTTGTTCGGGAGAGGGGTTGATAAAAGGAGTTCCAAACATATTTAGGGGGGGAAGGCACTGTAAGATGGTTTCCCACATCATGGAATGATCTGAGCTGCCTTGAGCCTCAGAAGATAAGGTGGGGTACAAACATTTTAAACAAATGAAATAAAATCCCACAGAAAATGAGGGTGGCCCAAGAGCTGAGTCAAAAAGAAGGCGTCCATTTGAAATTTAATGAATGTTTACACTTTATGATTTATAATTTTGACATATCAATTTTGAGTGCAGAGAGCCGCTTTATGCCATTTAGAGTCTGCCTTTCTCACTGAGACTCAAGGCGGATTACATAGAGAGAGATTAGCACAATCAATATCAAGGCCACGTCAATAAACAATGCCATAGGATAAATAAATGCAAGTGATGCTTCAACTTGCCAGATCTGGCAAAATTACTTAAATCCAATGCTTCATAATCAGCAGTGTCTTGAATGATGCCAGAAAAATGAACTTGATTCAATAACAACTAGCTTAGATCGTTTCAATGGGGGGGGGGAGGTATGGGGGGCAAGGACTCCTGCTGGCTCTTATCCATGATAGCAAAATGGGACCTCTGGAGACAGAGGATTGTCATGTGCTAGAGAGCTCTCAGCAGGTGAGGGATGTTGGCTGTGGGGCCCTGCTTCTTGCCTTGCCTGTGGCATCTGAGTGGTTCTTGGAAACAAGATACTGGACCGAATTAACCAGGGTTAATTAACACAGCTTCTCAGAGCTCTCTCAGCCCCACTCATTCACAGGGATAATAATAACACACTTTGTAAACTGCGCTGAGTGGGCATTAAGTTGTCCTGAAGGACGGTATAGAAATTGAATGTTATCATCATCAGATGTTGGTATGGTTTGATCCAGCAGGGCTACTCATTTTATACTGGCATGTTGGACGGAAACAGTTATGTAGGGGGGAAATGTACTTGATACTGAGAGCCAAGCTACAAGTGAGAAATGACACTTGAATGGCAAGTAAACAGACTCATGTGTATTCCTCCCTGTTCACTTGCCATTCACTTGTGCTCCACTTGACCACATAGTGATCAAGTGGAGAGCAAGTGAATGGCAAGTGAACAGGGAAGAATACACACAAGTCTAATGTATTGTCGAAGGCTTTCACGGCCGGAGAACAATGGTTGTTGTGGGTTTTCCAGGCTGTATTGCCGTGGTCTTGGCATTGTAGTTCTTGACGTTTCGCCAGCAGCTGTGGCTGGCATCTTCAGAGGTGTAGCACCAAAAGACAGAGATCTCTCAGTGTCATGAGAGATGTTGTGGGTTTTCCGGGCTGTATTGCCGTGGTCTTGGCATTGTAGTTCTTGACGTTTCACCAGCAGCTGTGGCTGGCATCTTCAGAGGTGTAGCACCAAAAGACAGAGATCTCTCAGTGTCATGAGAGATGCAGTGTCATGCAAGAATGAACAGAGCATGGTTTCCAGTTCTGAAAAACACCAGGCTAACAAAAGACTCTATACCCAACAATAGCCCTGCAGAGAAGATTAGCACATCAAGCACCAATCCATATGCAAAAGAACCTCCTCAGGATACAGTGAAGCCTCCCGCCATTAGCATTCCACACCCTGGGAAACTCTTACAGGATGACTCAGCTCAACCCCACCCCTCCTGAGTAGATACAAATGACCTGCCAACATCTTTTCCACACTGTGACACTGAGAGATCTCTGTCTTTTGGTGCTACACCTCTGAAGATGCCAGCCACAGCTGCTGGTGAAACGTCAAGAACTACAATGCCAAGACCACGGCAATACAGCCCGGAAAACCCACAACAACCAACACACAAGTCTGTTCACTTGCCATTCAAGTGTCATTTGTCACTTGTAGCTTGGCCCTGATAGTACTATGCTCATACTGTGTAATCCGCCTTGAGTCTCAGTGAGAAATTCGGAGTATAAATGATATAAATAAATTTTAAAAATGCAGAATGTGGTAAAGGAATTGCATACCAACCACAGTCTTGTCTTACTCTGACCTACCCCACTATGCATAGTGGGGAGCAGATATTATGAATGTTTCATGGGGACAAGACGAGCCCACTCAAAACCCATAATACTCCCTATGGAGGCATATCCTTACTCCTGTATGCTTGTTCCCAAATATCAGCAAATTTCTCTTTTTTCCCACTCCTTTACTTCCAGATTGTGTTGAAAGAAAACCAAAGCCAATTCAGGTCCGACTTTTAACCCCTGACTGTGATGAGGAGAACGCAGAGGCCAATCTGGAGCTTGTATGTATTCTTTTGAGTTCTGGCCCTGCCCAAGCCAAAGTGGAATGGCTGCTCAATGGAGCTGTGGAGCAAACCAAGGGGAAGGTGACCCTCCGTGGAAAAGAAGGCGAGGGTTACTCCAGCTACATCAGACAAAACATCACCAAAAAAAGTTGGGACGAAGGGGACCGCTACACCTGTCGAGTGACTCATCCGCCAGGCTCTCAGAACATTGCAATGTACAACACCAGCAAATGCGAGGGTAAGCACTGGTAGGTGTAAAGAAAGAGGAGGACAGATCTTGGTCAAGAGGTGTGATTAGGATGGATATAAGCAATGTAATGGTTCTGTGAACTTGGGTTAGAAATTTAAGGCAAAATCAAAAATCCAAGGAAGGCAGACCTAGTGCAGGCAAGTGAGTGGGAGGGTAAATAACTTCAGATTCAAGGGTCCTTGACAGGCAAGGAAAAAGAGAAGCCAGGTAGAAAATAGTGCCAGGGGCATACACTCAATACAGAACAACCTGCAAAGGAGCTAGAAAGAGGAATGAATGGTCAGTCTACAAGTAGCCACTTCCCACAACCTTGTCCAAAGGCTTCTGGGAAATTGATGCCAATCAGGGCTGAGCAAGTTGAGAACCAGTTTGGTGTAGAGGTTAGTGCGGGACTACCGGGTTTGATTCCCCACTCCTCCACTTGAAGCCAGCTGGGTGACCTTGGGTCAGTCACAGCTTCTAGCTCTCTCAGCCCCACAGGGTGTTTTGTTGTAGGTGTAACAACAACATACTTTATAAACTGCACTGAGTGGGTGTTAAGTCATCCTGAAGGGCAGTATAAAAATTGAATGTTGTTGTTGATGTTGTTATCTCATCTGCATTTAAGAGAAAGTAGCATGGGAGAGCTGAAGGGTAATTTGAGACTATTATTATCAAGACTTTTATCCTTTAAGAACATTTTCATTACATTTTTCTCAACTACAAGGCATACAACCCAATCTCTGCAGATTTACTGAAAAGTACATCCGGATGAGATTAATGACTCCGGTGTGGCATAGTGGTTAGAGTGCTGGATTAGCGTGGTATAGCGGTTAGAGGATCTTGGACCCAGGTTCAAATTCCCATTCTGCCATGGAAGCTCACTGCGTGACCTTGGGCCAGTCACACACTCTTTGCCTAACCTATCTCATAGAGTTGTTGCCAAGATAACACGGAAAAAAGGAGAATGTTGAGATCCACATTAGAGGGGAAAGGAGATACAAATAAATAAATAAATAATCAATCTTATTCCAAGTAAGGATGCATAGATATATGACAACAGTTTTTTGAATGCTAAGAAGTCTGATTATTTAAGCCATAATTGAAGTTTTCTTCTCTCTCATTATGTTTTCCAGGCTGTTATAAATCAATACAAAAGCCAACCATCTCCATCACAAAACCATCCTACGGAGATCTGGTTGAAGGGACAGCCAGTGTCACATGCCTTGTGGAGGGCTCCTTCCTTGAAAAGATCCAAATAACCTGGAATGTAAATGGCAGGGCTAGCACTGAGCCTCAAACAAATGACATTGGCCGTCCGAATGCAATAAGTCGCCGCCACTCGGTATCACTAGAACAATGGAAAAGGGGCACCACATTTCAGTGCAAAGTGACCACCACGTGCTTTGGAGAAATCAGCAAAGATATCACAATCAAACAGGACACACGTGAGTACAGACTCCTGGCTTTGATTCTACTAGAAGGATACTCTCCTAACGAAGTCTTTCTAGCTTTCTGTCAAAGTTTTGTCTAGCTCTTCCTCCAACTTGATCAGCACTCATAATTCCAACTTAAGGTAATAATGATCTCAACTTGACCCTTGTATTTTAGATGTACAAACTAGCAAGCCTGTAATCAGGATCTCCCAAGCCTACCGTGAATTATCTTCCATCAGCACCATAGCCCAGATTCTTATGTGTGATGTGAGTGACTTTTCCCCAATGGAAATAAGCATCTCATGGAAGAAGAACGGCATGCCACTTGCCAAAGCACTGTATGACAATGGGCCTGTACTGCCATCTGGGAATGCCTACACCACTTACAGCATCTTGAAGATTGGCAGGGATGGTGAAAGAAAATGGGGTGGCAAATACACCTGTGTGGTCCATCATTCCTCCTCTCTTGAGCCAGTCTCTGTCAATGAACCAGTATCTTCTGGTAAGTGAACCTTCCAAGGGGGGCATTACCTAGAGATCAATTAGATCATTTGCATGAATTATCCCCTCTCAGCCAGTCTTTCATTTATGATGGCCCTGTCATTTCCTTCACCAGTCTTTGACCAAATTACTTTGGCTTTAGGAAGAATGTTCTGGAAACTGATGCAAGATGTAATGTTTGTTTATTCTTTCCTGGTTGAAAGTTCTTCAGTACCAATCAAAAGACTGGGAACAAGGGTTCTTGCGTGATGTTTCCATCATGCCGAACCACACTGAGAATGTAGACACTGATGCAGCAAAATAAGATGGCAATGCATTGCGCAAGTAATGGCACATGCCAGATGAGAATAGAGGAGACACAAAAAAGGACAGGGAAGCATCAATGTGGAGCCATCCTATAGTCTTCAGCTGGAGCAAAGAATCTCACATATCTCAGTCTCACACTGATGAAATGTAGTGACCACAAAACGTAAGTATTAACGGGAAACAACAAATACCAGCTATAGGATGCTGGTTAGATTGGGTCAAGCTACACGCGACGAATGACACTTGAACGGCAAGTGAACAGACTCACATGTATTCCTCACTGTTCACTTGTGCTCCACTTGATCACTATGTTCAAGTGTCATTCGTCGCTTGAAGCTTGGTTGATCACTATGTTCAAGTGTCATTCATCGCTTGAAGCTTGGCCCATTCAGACTCCGTCTGAAGTTTTGTCCCTCCCCTTATGTCCCCATGCACCAATTCATGCCTTCTGGTTTCCACACTCTAGTTTTTCCCTGCTGAAGGTGGCCCATTTGGCATCAACTAGAACCCGTTCCTTTTCTAGATGGGCCGCTATTTGGTGGATGGACTCTCTGAGGAGATGAGGGGGCACCATCTTTAGAAGTTTTTAGGTGTTGTACAGCTATTTTATTTGCAGAGATTTTTAATGTGGTTTAAGCTACAAATATATTCTTTGGGAGGTGGTACATAGGGTTTTCCTAAACTTAACTGCATGTTTTTTTTGTTTAATTTTTTGGATTTTTAAATTCCCTTAAGCTACAAGAAAAGGGTATGGTCTAAATTATTTTAATCAGTACAGTAATAAATAATGTAACTAACTTGGATGAGGGCAAATAGCAACCATCATTTGCAAGCACTAATTGGTTTGGGCTGCCCAGTACCTATCAAATAGCTAATTAAAGATTGCAAGTTACACACAATTTGAGAAGCAATTCCACTGAAAAGAGGATGAAAATAAAAACTATGTTTTACCTAGGCCTCTCAGAGGAATTGTATATTGCCTCTCTCCTCTCAGATCACGAGCTTCGGATCATAGAAAAAGCAGCCAGATTTTGTGCACCTGCTAGAGCCCAGCCTACTAGAGTGCTATATTAATCTACTGGATTATATTTTCTCATTTTAATACAATTTATGTTATTTTTTATGTATTGTAACTGGTATTGTATTTATTTCTGATCTGGTCTTTGGACATAAGAAATCATTCATTCCACTTAGACCTCACGAAGCCTCAACCCAGATACAAGAGGCTTGAAGAGCTCCCTGCCAGGACAAATCCACGCAGGCAAAATACATATTGCTCCAATTTGGGTTCTGATTTACACATGCGAAACAGCCATCAAAACCAAACACCACAGACAGAACTTTAATATCACTTCACCTCACTTTGAGGCTGCACAGTATGTTCTGTTGGAGGCTCACCAGAATCCAAACCTAACCTCTGCTTGACAAATGTAAATGCATCACTCACTCATCTTCAGGAGAACATGTGAATGCACTCCACTGAAAAGCACAAAGAGTGCCCTTGTTCTCTGAACTTGGCCTACAGATAGAATAAGCAGGGAATGTTCTTTGTGATTCATAATTCCACCTTCATTGCCCAGAAGACTCACTTCTGTATAAGATACTGCTGGGTACATTAACTGGTGCTTGATCTCCATTAGGGCATGTTCCAAATTCAGTTTTATCAGCTTCTTTTACCAATTGCATGGCATGGATTCATTCCTTCTACTAGCCACAAAGGAAAGACACACATGGCCCTCATCTGCTGTTTACCTTGTTTGGCTCATGAAGAACATCTTCATTCCTTTTGCTAATGCACCTGAGGGATTCCTTGGCTTGATCCAGGTAATTTAGTATCTTCCCAGCCACCTTCTGCTGCTACTCTTTTTCCTTGTCATTTTGCTGTCCCTAACTGCATTTTCTTCACAGATTTACCCAAACCTCAAGCCCCCAGTGTTGAACTCCTGCAGATGGTAGACCAAAAGAAGAAAATTGTGACATTGAAATGTATTGCATCTGACTACTGGCCTGAAAAAGTTGCTATCAATTGGAAGAGTAGTCCACAAAGTAAGAATGTAATGTTCACAGAACAAAAAATGGCAAATGGAACATACACGGCCAGTAGCCAACTCAATATCACCTTTTCTCAGTGGCAAGAAGCGGACAGCAAAGCTTGCGAGGTGGTGCATAAGGAATCGAATACAAAGATTGTCAGGAAAATCTCCAGAAAAGGTGAAGTGGGACAACGTATTCACAGCCACACACCATACAGTCAGAATCTCTGCAGCACACTTCCCAGTTAGATCAGATAGCACTCTTTCAAAATTAAGCAAGCTGGTAAAGATAGAACTAGTAAGGTGTCTGCTGTTAGCCTTGGCATAGCCTTCCTGAAACTATGCAAGTCTAGGTCTGGTCTGTACCTGGACTGGAGACATCCTTGGAAATCTATGCTTTCATTTCCATGATAAAAGGAAGGCAAGATAGAAATGGAAGGGATGAATCAATGAATCAGTGAATAGGAGCAAATCAGTCTTCTGAGTTAGAATGTCGGGAAATAGATTAGGAGGCAAAAACAAGACATCCTATGGCCTGAGGAGTGAATAACAAATGAAGTTAACATGGTGCAAACAGATATCAAGAAAAGGAAGGAAGGACTCTGATTGAGAAAGCAAAAAGATTCACCTTCCCAAAATGTACAAGGATCATGATTATGACTAGCTTTATTCTAAACTCCCAAGAACTATTTAGAGAAATCTTACATTCACCATAATCTCATGAAATAAGCTTGGATGAAAGAATATATTTTTCTTTCTTCCTTTCTTCAGACTGGATTATGCCCGCACCCCTCACTCTGAGGCTCAGCACTGAACCGCACTGCCCCAGCCTAGGCCTGAGTGATAGCAACAGTATCACTTTACTCTGTTCCGTCCATGGCTATCTAGAGGACATCCAAATCACCTGGGAAACTGGTGGGAAGGTTCAAAAGAGCCTGAAGATGAAACACCCTCAGGGTAAAGGGGACCAATTCTATACCACCAGCAACCTAACTGTGCCTCTTGAAGAGTGGAACAAGTTACAGGAATATACCTGCCGGGTGTCTCAACCTGAAACAAATATCACCCAGACAAGCAACATCAGCAAATGCACAGGTGAATCCATTTTAGATTCTCTTGCTCTCTTTTTCATGGATCTTTTCACAGTCGATAAAATATATTTATGCTTTCCCTATGCTATGCTGCTGTCTCACGTGCGTACTTGATTCCTATTTAAAGCTAAGACTTACTGTCCCAGTCTGTGCTCTGTGCTTAGTCATAGGTGTAAAGTTTACAGCCCACACATCTGAGAATTTAACAAAAGAAGGCATAATACTTTGGAAGATGGTCATCATTTCCACCATCACTCTTGAAAAACAGTTGGCATTGTCAAACTCTCAAATAATAACAATAACAACAAACAACAACTGTGCTTATATACCACTCTTCTAGACAGATTAGTGCCTCACCCAGAGCGGTGAACAAGTTAGTGTTATTATTATCCCCACAATACAGCTGGGGAGCTGGGGCTGAGAGGAGTGGCTTGCCCAAAGCCACTTACTAAGCTCATGGCAATAGTGGGATTCGAACCAGTAGAGTGCTGATTCACAGCAGAACCACATAACCACTGTTGTGCAGCAGTTCTCAAACTGTGGTGGAGATAAGGCTCTAGCTACTCCCATCCTACATTTCCCTTTCCATTCTCTCTCTAGTTCTCCATTTCTTCTTCTCTTCCCCACCCCCAACAAATGCTTATCTCTGCCCATTGTAAAATACTATTGTCTTTTTTTTTGCTTTCCAGCATGTAAAGACAGCATCCCACCCCCCAGCCTCTACCTCTTGAAGCCATCACTCGAGCGACTACTCTTCCAAAAGAAAGCTGTCTTGACCTGCCTAGTGGTAGGGTATGAGCTAGACCATAGCATACTCACGTGGATGGTGGGTGGTGTTAACCACAGTGGAAATAGGACAACTGGGGGGATCAGAAATCATGAAAATAAGACCCAGAGTTTAGAAAGTCAGTTGGCCGTCTCCAGAGAAGACTGGAATTCTGGAAGCCAAGTCCAATGCATACTTTCTCATCCCTGCTCACTTTTCCCAAAGAAGAATGCAACAATCCAAAACATTCAAGGTGAGAGAAGATTTAAGAAGTATATAAGTGGTAACCAATAGCTTTATCATAGTGTGCCACTGGAAGTATTATTCTGTCTACCAACAAAAACTTGGTGGGGGGAGCCTTCCAAGTCGATATCTGAGCGATGTTTCTTATGTAAAGTGAAGACTTTACATAGTGAGATGCCCTATCCTGCATCACCACATTTCAAAAGAAAAATACTAGGATCTCTCTCCAGATGCTAAGATGATCCATTTCTATTTCTGCCCCCTTCCCTACAGATTCCAAAACAACTAAAGCTCCCTCTCTCTCCTGGGTCAACTCACCATCAACACAACGTATGCAACCTACTTCCCAAGCTGTCGCTTGGGTGGCTTGTATGGCCTCTGGGTTCTTCCCAGCAGAAATACTGTTCAGGTGGAAGAAGAACGACAGCAGCGTTGATGTGTCTGAGTACATCACCGGGCATCCAGCGGCCGAGGATGAGAAGTCCACCTTTACCACTCAAAGCATCCTGAGAATTCCAGCCTCTGAATGGGAAAGCAGAACTCTGTATACATGCATGGTGGGGCACGAATCCTCCCCTGACATGCGCAACATCAGTCGGGTTTTGTACGGTAAGTCTGGGATCTGGAAGAACAGGATGGAACTCAAAGTTGCAAACCACAAATTATCGTCTAAGCTGTAGCTAAAGATGAATCATTGGATCCTGCTGCTCTGATACAAATCCATTAAAGTTGATACACACACAAACTTCTTTCACTTGGCAATCTTATCAATTCTTGGATTAACGCTGAAGTTCCTGTATTTAAAAATACTGTGTTTTAGGTGGCCTCAGTCTGTGTTTTAGGAACACTCTGTCTGTGGTGTTCGGGCAGGGATGGCAATTCACGGTTGCAAGTCATCATTTGAAAATGCATCCATCAAGTGATGGATTGTTAATTCATCCTTTACTTAAAAGCAAATCACTAGAACTTAAAGCCATTGAAGTCAGCGGAATCAGGCATTTTAATGTATGAAGTCAAAAGCATTATTTACTTCCACATAAGCCTCACATATGAAAATGCCCTTTAATTTCACATATATATTACAGTGTCAGAAATGTGACATTGCCTTATCTGTGGTTTGGGTTATCCTCTTAAGCTCACAGAAAATACTATATCCGGCAGAAACAATTTGTGTTGTTCATCCAAAAGGTCAACCATTTCATTTCAGATATTCTGGAACCAGCTTCCCCTCAAGTTATGGCATTGCACACCTCTGAGGAAGAGGGAAGACATAACCTTATTTGCTTTGCCACTGGTTTCCATCCAAAAACCATAGACATCCAGTGGAGTGTCCCAGGAACAGATCTCAGCTGTAGTGCTGATTCTTCAGCTCTGGTGGCTCTTGGTGATGGGAAGTATCAGAAGAGCTGCAATTTGGCACTCACTGAAGAAGAATGGAGAAAACCCAAGACATATACGTGCACCGTCAATCATAGCTCAACCAACACATTGATTAAGAAGGTCTTGCATTCTTCTGGTAAGTCAAAATATGAAGGCAAATGGCATACAAAATGTGTAAATGGACAAAAGCCAAGATTAATACAGGGGAAACTTCTTGGTATCTAAAGAGTGTCATTCCCTTACCACTAACTGGACACAATCATTCTTCATATACCTTATAAGGCTATTAGAGCTCCTAAGCAAGATGGCATGGCATACAGGTTGCTGAGTAGGGATAAAGACTAGACATGGGCTCCCCATGAACCACCCAATCTTCCGTTCGCAATCCGGCAGTTCGTGAGCGCCCATGGCCAATGAACCACCGTCGGTTAGAGGTGTGGTTCGGTGCATTCTTCTGCGGTTCGTGAAGCCAGACAGTCAGGCACATTCAATCAATTCCCTTGGAAATGGAGCCGGGGGAATGTTTGAACTCTGTCTGCACTCCTTCTGTCGCCCTGGAAACTCGAATGGAAGCCCAGTTTACCTTGATTGGCAGGTCTTGCTTCCAACCATGGAGCTGCAAAGTGGTTACAACCTGGGAGAAGACACCCGGGGGAGGGAGGGGGGAGGGAGTGTTCTGTAGCCATGGGCACTCCAATTTCATCTCTGCAAACCCTGATAGGCAGCTCTGATGGCCAACCACAGACTTCCTGTGTTGCTCAATGGGACCTCAGCTTATAAAAAGCAGTGGGCTCCCAGGCTGGGTTTCACTTTCAGCGAGCAGTGGAGTGTGACAGAGCTGTTGCTTGCTACTTGCTAGCCTTTGGGGAGAGAGAGAGAGTTTAATTGGAGCTTGAATCCCTACTGCAATCTTGACCGAACTTGGGTAATGGCTGGAGGAGAGCTTGTTAAACACTCCCTGGGAATATGGGCTCTCCAATTCCTACAGGGACCGTTCTGATGCCCACAAACCTCAAACCAGTTCAGCAACAGGAAAAGTTCATTGCGGTTCGCTAGTTCAGGTTCATTATCGGCACCGAACCACGAACCGCTGGTTCGTTCAATTTTTTCGGTTCGTGCCCATGTCTAATAAAGACATAAATAAATAGGGCTTGTGATTGTCTGCTGGTGAGCAAGATGGTTGGAATGATATTGATTGAGTATAGTTGTGCATAAAATGGATGGAGGAAATTAACTGATTCATTACTAGACTATTTTCACATGTCTTTAAAATGCCTGAATACTCATGGAAGGCTGCCAGCTTCCTCATGAGACTTTTGATACCATCCCTGATGATGGCACCTTTGTGGCTGCCTGCCTCCAATTTGTAAACAGATGGCGTCAAAAATCACACGAGGAAGCCAGCTATTTTAAAGATGGGTGAAGACAGCCCTAGTGTTGCAGTAGATATTTTAAAGATGTAGTGGACATATGATTAAACACAGATGAATGCTCGGAGGAGGACACTCACTTGCTCTGGCAATGGACCCAGTTTCAACTCAGATGAAGGTGGCAAACTGATCAGTTGGTTAGGAGAAGGTAGGATCATTGGTAGATGGGGCTGAACTCATATCACACCATGGAGTTGTGTCAGCTTCCCCCACTCTTCACGTCTATCAATCAAAACTGGGGGTTATTTTCATTTTCTACAATAGGGGTAGAAAAAAACAAGCAGGGAGGTAGTTGTTGCCTTCTCTCTTCTTTCATCCTCATTTTAACATATACCTCTTAAACTTCCTTGGTGTAAGTCTCATTGCATATTTCAACACAAAGTATATTGTGTCTTTAACCAGGGCTTTTTTTCAGCTGGAACACAGTGGAACGGAGTTCCGGCACCTCTTGAAAATGGTCACATGGCTGGTGGCCCTGCCCCCTGATCTCCAGACAGAGGGGAGTTTAGATTGCCCTCCACGCTGGTGCACGGAGGGCAATCTAAACTCCCCTCTGTCTGGAGATCAGGGGGCGGGGCCACCGGCCATGTGACCATTTTTGCCAAGGGTGATTTAAACTTTTAAAAAATCCCCCCTTGTTCCAGCTGACCCAACGTGACATCATTGTGTGGTCCTGAGTTCCACCACTGAGTTCCACCACCTCTTTTCCCGGAAAAAGCCCTGTTTTTAACCATTATGAAAGATGAATGAAGTAACTGGTGGAAAGTTCATCTCAAATTATTTCATACCTGTGATGGTTTATTTTTGAAGGAATGGTCTCAACTCCTATCAACACAACAGTTATATCCATGCAACCCCCGCCCTTCGAAGACCTCTTTATAAACAAAAGTGCAGCTCTGATATGTACGGCACCTCTTGCTGATACAATGATGAATTGGACAGTCAGTTGGATTATGGATGGAAAACCTGCCAACACACAAGCTGTGACCACGAAAGTCTTGAATACATCCACCAACACTTCCTGCCTCTATAGTCAGTTGTTGGTGAACCTGACTGAATGGAAAGCCACCGTAAAGTTCACCTGTACCATTTACAGTGGATTAGGAGAAGCTAAACAGCTCTACGAGCGAAGGAACGGTGAGAATTTATGGCAAGGGTGGGTGGACACTGAGGATATCAAGTATGACAGGCGATGACAGGATAGAGTAGGAATATAACAAAGTTACTAGCGGTAACTTGAACAACAGGCTCACCTAATCAGCCCTCTTTGTTGCAAACCGAATTGGATGCTACTGAGCATAATGGCTTCTGATCAACCCTAAAGCCTGACTAAAGGAATGGAGCCACTGGTTGTAGGGCACAAGTATATGAACGCTTACCCCTCTCCTTATGGCACTTTAATTCACAAGGAATTATAGGAATTATAGTTGGGGATGAAAAATCCTATTAAAGATCTTTATCCCATATCCCTCATAGTTGCCTGGGTTTCCTGGGAAGGAATGACGGCTTTAGGCAATATAAATCTGTAGTACTGATTAGACTTTTTGTTCCCATAATCATGTGTATGCACTTTCTAACACAGGCACCATGAAGCACCCCAAAGTCTACCTCCAGCACCAGTCCTCCAAAGAAGACCTAAATGTAAACTTGCTCTGTATAGCCACAGATTTCTACCCCGGAGAAGTTTTTGTACAATGGCAGAAGGAGAACACAGAGATGTCACTGAAGGGCCACGAGCCCCATGACTTGAAATGTGACCACGAAAGAGAAAGATGCACTTTCCTGAGCATTCTCGAGGTCCCCAGAAACCAATGGACGATGGGAGCTTCCTACACCTGCCTTGTAGCTCATGTCTCCTCTGCAAACTTCATAGTTAGAAGAGTCAGTTCTCATTCTGGTAAACACCTTAGCGGTGCCATTTGAAAATATCACCAGACAAAAAAGATGGTCTCTTTTCCTTGGCTTCTTTCTCCAACTTCATTGTTTGGCCCATAATTGCTCTTTTCCATCCATCAATGGAGTGCATCCTCTCCTTTACATTATATATCATTGTGTATGTATACTGCAACTTTATATTAAACTAATACTCCAAGGGATATTTCTCTTGTTCTTCTTGCACTAGGCTTAACTCACACTATCAGACACTCTTGGGGTGCTATGGATCTTGACCAGGTGAATGGAGCTTCCATTTTCAAAATGTGAACAATAGTTACTGGGGGAGGGAACAAAGAGCAGGGAGGAGGCTATAGCATTCATATCATGGTAGCGGGTGACCCAGAAACATGATCAGCAACTGTGCAAAAGAGGATGCCAAATCATTTGGGCCTTTGTTCTGATTCAGTAGGGCCAGGGCTTTTTTTTATGGGAAAAGAGGTGGTGGAACTCAGTGGGTTGCCAGCAAAGGAGGCAACTCTTGGTGGGAAGTAGTGCCCCTGGTACCACATGTGCAAAGTGCACACATGCTCCCAGGACCGCACAATGACATCACTTTGGGTCAGCTGGAACAAGGGGGAAGTTTTTTAAAGTTTAAATTGCCCTCAGCGAAAATGGTCACATGACTGGTGCCCCCACCCCGTTCTCCAGACAGAGGGGAGTTTAGATTGCCCTCCATGCCGAACGGCGCGGAGGGCAATCTAAACTCCCCTCTGTCTGGAGAGGGAGCAGTGTGGAGAGCAATCTAAACTTCCCTCTGTCTGGAGAGCAGGGGGCAGGGCCACCAGCCATGTGACCATTTTCAAGAGGTGCCGGAACTCCATTGCACCATGTTCCAGCTGAAAAAAAGCCCTGAGTAGGACTATTCTTACGTCCCATCAACCTCTTTCCCCACCTGCCCCAATTCTCCCTGTCCTTATTTTTCTTGCAACTCTTCTCCATGGAATGATCTTTTCCATCTCGCTTCATTCTGCAGATTCCTGGGACTGGGCCGTCACAAGTACTGAAGTTTGTGTCATCTGCAATGAAACAGAAGATGACTACAGTGAACTAATTGAGATGGATGGTGCCTGGAACAGGGTCTCTACTTACCTGATCCTGTTTCTTCTTGCACTCTTCTATGGGGGCCTTGTCACTTTCTTCAAGGTAAAAAGGGGAAAAGGGTTTAGACTCCAGTCACAGCAGCACCAAACATATTTGGAAAATGCTTTCTTTTAATGACTCACCCATCAATTCGTTCTGAATTTTCTATCTTTTTGGCATTTGCTCATCAATCAAATGCAAGCACAATCCTTATTATTAATAATTAATAATATCCTTATTAGTTTGCAAGGGAACCAACAGGCAGTCTCCTGATCTCATGAACTTCTATGTAAGCAATGCTTGAAAATAAGCACCCAGACTGGTTTTCAAAGCATCCTAACAGAAGTAGTCTACAACATTCCTAAGAAAGATATTCTGATTCACACATTATATTATGAGGTGGTGGAGGAGAGTGCCCTCAAGTCACAGCTGACTTAAGGTGACCCTAGTGGGGTTTTCATGGCAAAAGACTAACAGAGGAGGTTTGTCATTGCTTGCCTCTGCATAGCAACCCTGGTCTTCTTTAGAGGTCTCCCATCTAATTACTAACCAAGGCTGGCTCTGCTTAGCTTTTGAGATCTGATGAGATCAGGCTCACCTAGGCTATCCAGATCAGGGCATATTAAGAGGTATATACCTAAAACTATTTAAGTGTACACCTGCACAGGTACCTGCAAAGGTAATTTGCGCACAAAGTGAGACAAATTTGTGCTTGTAAATATGTGTATTGTAAGATGAGCTCGAGTTCCAGCTACGGGTACATTCAGAATAAAAAATGGGCTTACCACCAGGGCTTTTTTTCAATGGGAACGTAGTGGAATGGAGTTCCAGCACCTCTTGAAAATAGTCACATGGCCGGTGGCCCCGCCCCCCGATCTTCAGACAGAGGGGAGTTTAGATTGCCCTCCACGCAGCAGCACGGAGGGCAATCTAAACTCCCCTCTGTCTGGAGATCAGGGGGTGGGGCCACCGGCCATGTGACCATTTTTGCCAAGGGCGATTTAAACTTTTAAAAATGCCCCACTTGTTCCAGCTGACCCAAAGTGACGTCATTGTGCAGTCCTGAGTTCCACCACCTCTTTTCCCAGAAAAAAAGCCCTGCTTACCGCTATGCAATATTTGAAAAGAGCCTCCATTCTTAAATTCTTCCTAATGTTAGTTGTTTCTATCTACTTACCTACTTCTCTGTGTACTGCCTGTCTATTACAAGAGCAGAAGAATACTCAACAAATCAATGGGCCATATCAGTTTGCTCCATCTACAGCTAACCAGATGCCCCACTCCACATCACTGAGATGATATAGAGCGATTATTTAATCCCTTTCTCCTTCCCACCCCTTCTGTTTTTCTAGGTGAAATAGGCATCATGGTCTACTTGCAATGAAGTATGAGCCAAGCTTTCCTCTGCATTATAAACCTCTCAGAGTTACTCCATTCTAATATTATCTACTACAACTTTCAGTGCCTGTGCAATACGACGAAGTATTCAAGATGGAAAGCATTAACTTGAGTGTTGTTTAATCCTTTGGCAACTTTTGCAATCATTTATGTACATGATTTTGCTTCGTATGCAGAAGACAGTCCGCTAACCACTGAAGAAGACAACATTAAATTATCTTGCAGTGAAAGCAGAAATATCGAACTGCAGATGTGAATAGTGAAGAGCAAGCCTGCCAGATCCAGAGAAGAAAGTGTGGTACACAAAACACCTATAAGTGAAAGATTCCTCTGTACATCCAAAGGCTTGAGGGGAAATCAGAAAATTGGTATAAACCACTCCAGCAAACAGTTGACAAGCTCAAAAGTCTGGACTAAATTTCTGTTGAATCTAGTTATGAACTGTATATTTGAAAAACCCTTAATCCCTCTGCAGCAGCAGCAATATTGGAAGGTCCTGAAAAGATGATGTGTTGAAATATTTTGACAAGAGTAGCATAGAAAGCCTGGGGAAAAAATGATGCCTTCAAACTCACGGATAACATTTGATTTCGATTTAAATAACATTTGATTTATATACTGCCTGTCAGGACAACTTAACACCCACTCAGAGTGGTTTACAAAGTGTGTTATTATTATCCTCACGACAATCACCTTGTGAGGTGGGCAGGGCTGAGAGAGCTCTGGATGAGCTGGTCAGATGGGGAATCAAACCTGGCTCTCCAGATTAGAGTCCTGCCACTTTTAACCACTACACCAAGTTGGCTCAGGCAGCAAGAAAGTGCAGCTGCTGTGAACATAAGAAAAGCCCATAAGACCAGTAGTCTATTTATCCCAGCATTCTGTCTCATGCAGTGGCCAATTGGTTACTCGGACAGCCAACAAGGAGGCATAGGAACCAAGGCTTTCCCCTAATGTTGTCTCCTGGCACTGGTATGTGAGAGGTTTATGGCTTCTGGAAGTTCCCTTCAGTCCCCATGACTAGTGGCTGATAGACATGGGTTTGCCCATTTCTCCCTGAACTCTTTGGTCTGCACTTCTCCCTCACCTGCAGTAGCAAACATGACTCAATGTTTCCTCACCTGGGGGCGGGGGAAGGCTGTGCTGAAAACTGCTGAGAAAACTGACACAACAAAAGGGAAAATGGAACCGTACGTATAAAAAGAGTCCACCTAGGGATAGGTACCCTCCTGACCAGCAGGCAGGGTGTGAACTTAGCTGAAAGGTGGTCAAGCGTCCATTGTTCTATCACCTCAGGCCCCTCTTGAGCACCAACCCTTCTCAAGCCCTGTTGATTTTGGCTGGATAAAGTCAAGCAGGGGCTAGTCTGTCTACATGAGACATCTGACACGTGAAGAACATGTGTCGGGAGATGCAATGTTAGCTGGGAAGGGAAGTTTTAAAAGACAAAGCCGGTGGCAGGCCAAAGGCTTTGCTATACACTGGAGCTGTGTGAAGGAGCTGTGAAATGACAGAAGAGACATTTCAGCCCATTATAACCGCTCCAAGTCCAAGCCTGGCTCTGGAAGGCAGCTCCATCCCATTTCCATTCCTCGCTGCCCTCTGGTTGCAATCCCAAACAGTTTTAAACTGGAGAGGTGAAATTGACAGAGCCTTTAGGGAGGCGAAGGTGAAATTAACAAACACTTTGAGGAGTGATCTCCGCCAGCTCTGTCTTTTTAAATTATGCTTCCTGGATAACATTGCGTCTCCCTACACTTGAACATGCACTGAGGCGTCTCATGTGCAGAGACTTTCAGAATCAAATTAGAGAGAGATTAAAAATGCTCTTTCCTTCCTGGACTGGACCCTGTCCGCCTGCATCATGATGCATGACACTGGTTCTCATTGCTCTGTGCTGTGCTGAATTACGTTTCAAAGTTGCACTGTTTCTATTTTCAAGACGTGTGTTAAAACTTTATAGTATCCTATTAGCATTACAGTGTGCTCTCTTGCTGCTTTTTGGTTCAGTACAGAATGACTGTTCTTATAAAAATTTCAATAGCCACAAAGATGTGGTGCTTGTTCAGTGACCAAGGAACTTGGGCGTATTTGTCCTGATGTAGCGCATCTGAGCATTCAGGTTAATTGTTTAATTGTATTGTACATAGCACAGACCTTTTATAACATGAATGTTGATCACACTGCATTCAGACTGTTATCCTGCCCTGCTTGTTGTCATACCATTTTTACTATGTATAAACAGCAGGATTTGAGCCCAATGGCTCTTTAGAGACCAAGATTTTCAGGGAATAAACTACTGAAAGTCAAAGCTCCCTTCTTCTGATACTCTCAAAAGCTAATACCCTGAAAATCTTGTTGGTCTCTAAGATGCCACTGGACTCAAATCTTGCTGATTTACTGCAGACCAACATGGCTACCTACTTGAAATTATGTATAACCATATTAAACTTGGACTTAGTTGCTTTCTATTTGGCTGTATTGATTGAATCTATGAACCGCTTGGATGCATTCTTTAATTTGTCGGTTTTATTCTGCGCTCCCATTCAATCTGATATCCTTGTATCCCTCTTGCCCTCCATTACATTACTTTTGACTCCATTTTGATGAAACTGCTGCTGCTGCTCAATAAAGCCTTTTTTGCTTCTTATATGGTATCATTGTCCAATGTGAGGTGTTGCTTTTCAGCCATCAGAACTTAAGACTCTCACCTTAAGTGACATACCACTCATTAGAAAAGAGCAAGAGTCCAGTAGCATCTATAAGACTAACAAAATTTGTGGTAGGGTATGAGCTTTCATGAGTCCCAGCTCACTTCCTCAGATAGTATAAATACTACTTTTTAGTATTTATTTTAGGGTTGCCAGCTCTGGGTTGAGAAATTTCTGGAAATTTGGTGGTGGAACCACCGGAGGTTGGGGTTTGGGGAGGGAAGGGACCTCGGTGGGGTATAATGCCATAGAGTTCTCCCTCCAAAGCAACCATTTTCTCCAGGGAAATTGATCTCTGTAGTCTGAAGACCAGTTGTAATTTCAGGAGATCTCCAGGAGGTTGGCAGTCCTAATTTATTTACTTATTAAAACATTTAAACATTTGAGGAATGCCTTTCCATGTGATCCAAGGCTGCTTTACAATAATAAAGACATTTCTACTTAAAACCAAAATAAAATAACAGACCCCAGGTCTCTCCAGCCTTCCCTCCTTAAAACATGTCTGCCATTCACACCCCATCACAGCAAGCAAACAAGGAAGCCTTGCAGTGTCCCCTGAAGATTTCCAAGGATGGGGCTCCTCTCTCCTCTTCAGGGAGCCCATTCCACAGAGCAGGGGCCATGATGGAAAAGGGCCAGACTCTGGTCAATGCCAGACAGGCCACCCTAAGTGGTAGGATAGCCAACAACTGGCTGCCTGATCATTGACCGAACACGATGTTTGTTGTTCACTGCCATCCACGAACAGTGATTCACAAACATCAACAAACATGACCTGTTCACAAACATGTTCATGGTTGGATGTTTGTTGGGACCAGAATGGCCCCCTTGGAATTAGGAGAGCCCATATTTGCGGGGAGTGTTCAGAAGCCTCTCCTCCAGCTATCATCCAAGTTTGGTCAAGAAACTTGACCTGAGCAGGCAGCAGAACAGGTAATAATAATAAAGAATAGCTTGGACCCAGAGCCTGGCAGCAGCCATGGAACCTGAGGGAGTAGAGCCCCACCCCACCACACACAGAAAAAAATCAAGCTCCAATGCACTCTCCCTCTCTCTCTCAAATGCCAGCAACAGCTCTCTCCCAGTCCACTGTCTACTAAAACTGAAAGCCAGAGCTGGGAGCACAGTGCCTTTTAAAGCCAGAGATCCCATAGAGAAATACAGGAGGTCTGTGGTTGGTGGTCAGAACTGCCTAACAGGGTTTGGAGGGATGAGATTGGTGTTCCCATGGCTACAGAACCTCCCCCCTTGCTCTTTGCTCCCATGTAACAAAATGGGAGCTCCACGCTTGGAAGGGAGACCTTCCTATAAAGGTAAGTTGGGCTTAGATTGGGGTTTCCAGGGCAACAGAAGGAATTCAGACAATCCCTGCCTACATTGCCAAGGGAATTGATTGAAGGTGCCAGACTGTCTGGCTTTACGAATGGCTGAAAACGCCACGAAAAGGGCTTGGAACGAACACATGTTTGTGGGAAATGGGGCCTCATGAACAGCTTGCTCACGAACAGCAGATTGGGCTGTTTGTGGCCTTTTTTTGTTCGTATTGCTGTTCATGCCCATCTCTACTCCTGACACTTTACAGAGGTTCACCTCTTTCCCAAACACCTTATATTTTCAATTGCCAGAGGGGACTGAAAAGGCAAATCAAACCAGCTAAGATGGGGAAGTAATGGGAGAGGCAAAGGATGATTCAGAAGAGTAATAAGAAGATAAACTCTTCTGAAGGCATACCAGCTTCAGCATAGAGGGCTGAATCAGAATTAGGAGATGCGTGTTTGAGTCTTAGCTATGCTCTTGGGCGGCCTTAATTAACCATCAGTAATACATTACACACATCCAAACTTTATCACTCAAAGTCAAAGGAACCCCATCAATAATGGGACACTTTTCCATGGCTTGTTGTAACAAAGAAAGAGAATAAGATTTCAACGCACACTGCACACTGCAAATGAAAGTGCTATGGGGAAGATCTAGAATTGCAAGTCCTAATGCAGATCCACAGGCCAGCTTACTCCATCCAAACAATGTTGCATGAGCCAAGAGTAAATGCACTGCAGAAAGGTCAAAATAATGTCCCGCAGATTGTACACAGCATGTTCTAAAGACCAGAAGTGTCTCATAATGCAACAAAAATGTGGGAAGGGGCTTATCAAGCACATAGCCACTGACACATTCAGCCAGGGTATTGCTGCAGGGGCTAGACAGGGGTTCTCTGGACCAAGGTAATAATACAGGGGAAGCCATGAATCATTTCCACACCAAAAAAGGAGCTGTGCCTCAGTTTCTCTTCTTGCAAATTGACATATCACAATTCCTATTTGCTTCGAAAATCATGCTTCCTACCTGACAATAATAAGAAATACAATCTCAGTCCAGGCACTGAGAAATATTTAATGAAAAAGAGAACAAACATGTTATTGCCAATTCGTGTGGGGCTTCCCCAGCAAACCAACAAAGATGCCCATTGGCATCTGTGCACCAACGCTGGCCCTTGGCTCAATGTGGAAGCATCTGGCCCCAGCTGGTTGTGTAAACAGGACACATCTGCTCTCCAAATGACTCAGTAAAATGTTAGTGCAGGTCTTTGGTTCTTAGACACATTGCTAAGAGGAGCAAATATCAGGAGAAAAAACACCCCACAAATTTCAGCCTTGTATGTTATGTGTGTATGTTATGTGCTGTCAAGTCACCTCTGACCTATGGCAACCCTATGAAGGACAGACCTCCAAAACATCCTATCCTTAACAGACCTACTCGGATCCTGCAAACTGGAGGACATGGCTTCTTTTATTGAGTCAAGCCATCTCATTTTCGGTCTTCCTCTTTTCCTACTGCCTTCCACTTTTCCTAGCATTATTGACTTTTCCAGAGAGTCGTCTTCTCATGATGTGACCAAAGTACAGTAGCCTTAAATTCTCCAGCTGAGGCAGGTAGACACTTGTACAATTGTGACTATCTAGACACGACCTTTAAAAAGTGGACGTTCTGTCACCAAGAGGCAGTTGCTCCTCTTACTGGGTATCAATTAACTCCTTCTAACTCAATCAATATATTTAGAAAACGATAGAAAAATGTTGCTCTTGAAGGATCTTGACAGGAGGCTTTTTAATGTATTGCATAATATTTTTTCAGGGCAGATATTAAGGCCTTTAGTTGTGCAAGGCTGAAATTTGTGGGGCTACTGTACTTTGGTCACATCATGAGAAGACAAGACGCTCTGGAAAAGTCAATAATGCTAGGAAAAGTGGAAGGTAGTAGGAAAAGAGGAAGACCGAAAATGAGATGGCTTGACTCAATAAAAGAAGCCATGTCCTCCAGATTGCAGGATCTGAGCAAATCTGTTAATGATAGGGTGTTTTGGAGGTCTTTCTTCATAGGGCTGCCACAGGTCAGAGGTGACTTGACAGCACATAACATACACGCACTAAGAATCTTCACCCATCCAAAAGCTATTTAATTTGTGATATGACAGCTATCATCCAAACAACAGAAAATTTCTTTTAAAATGGGGGAAACTATGTTTTCCAAAATATCAGTAGCATTTCTTGCTTTCCTCCCAAAAATTATGTTTCAGCTCCCTCCATCCAAGGTCGCCCTAGCACCTCTGCCCAATGAACATCCCTCTGGTAGAACTTTCAAGATTTTCGTCACACCTTAAGCTTCAGCAATTATGGGACAATCCTCTTTGGACTATTCTTAACTGTGAATAAAATGATTTTAAAGAGTAAGAAATGAGGACAGCTGGACTTGGCAAAAGGTATCTTGGTTTCTGTTGTCCACAGAAATATTGCTTCAGATTTGTGACATGGCAACTTCCATTTTTAAAATTTACTTTTAGAATAGGAAAATTTTGAATTAAAAAAACCTGTGGTGTTTGCCCCCCCCCTAAAGTGATTTGATCCCACCCAAACAGAAGCTATGCCCACTTAAAATTCCCTCCATGTTCCTTTTAAGATCACCATCACTCCACATACTTCACCCATCTTAGGATAATTCTCATTTAGCTACCATGACTGTGAAAAGTATGGGTCAAATGATTAAGGGATGGTTAAAGAAAATTATATTTTAGTAGCCGGCATTTGTTATAAGAGTGTAGAAAGTTCTGAACATAAAAATAAATTTTCTCACAGCTCTTACATTTTAATGCTAAAAATTAATGGGTATCAAATACAGCTAGAATTGAAGAAGTGAAGCTGTGGCTCACGAAAGCTCATACCTTACCACACATTTTGTTAGTCTTATAGGTACTACTGGACTCTTGCTATTTTCTACTACTACAGACAGTCCAAGAAAGCTGCCCATTTTGGATCATAGCATTCTGGATTTCTGGGTTTTGGAAACAAAGTGGTAAAAGACAACAGGAGAAAAGGGGGAAGTTCTTTTATGGAATGCCACTTTGGGATCCTTTCCCTCCAGACAAACCCATGGAGCTGCCTTAGGATGAGTCAAACCCTTTCTTTATCCAGGTCAAACTTGTCTGTTTTGGATTGGTAGTGGCTCTCTAGGGTGTCATATAGAGGCCCTTCACGTCACGTACTACCTTATCGACTGGAAATGCTCAGGATTGAACTTGGGACCTTCTGGAAGCCAAGCGGTTGCTCTGCCCCTCAGCTAAAGCCCCACCCTTAAACATATCACTGCCCCACCTCTAAATACAACATGGACTATCATGGGGACATTTCTTGTGTATTTATAAAACTGTATTACTACTGCACCTTCACAACACAGGGCAGTTCTCTGTCTACTATTCTCGGTGTTCATTTGCTCTTCAGTAGGGTTGCCTACCTCTATGTGGGTGCTGGAAAGCTCCTGGAATTACAACTGATCACCAGACTACTGAGATAGTTTCCCTGGGGAAAACGGCAACTTTGGAAGGTGGACTCTATGGCATTATACCTTATTGAGGTCCCTCTCCTCCCCGAACCCCCTTCCCCAGGCTCCATCCCCAAATGTCCAAGAATTTGCCAATCTGGAGTTGACAGCAAGGGTGAGGCCTTGTCTGCCTCCCAAGCCTGCTGTAGATATCTTATATATTCAGTTTCAAGTGAGCAGCCATGTTGGTCTGTTGTAGAAAAGCAAGGTTTAGGTCCAGTAGCACCTTAAAGACCAACTAGATTTCCAGGGTATGGATTTTCAAGGGCCAAAGCCTCCTGAAAGCTCATACCCTGGAAATTTAATTTGTCTTTAAGGTGCTACCGGACCCAAATCTTGCTGTTACATATTCAGGACTGTTTAATTTATTTATGTTGTAAGATCTATCTTGAATGTACTTTGAAAGGACAATGATAATAATGGCCATTTCCACACGGCTTACCTTCCCTCAGAACGACCCAGAACATTGCACAAAAAACTCAGAAGATCGCATTTTCTCGCATGAGATTTGCGTGACGTCATGCAAAGCTCGCGTGAGAAAACGCGATCTTCCATGTTTTTTGCACGATGTTCCAGGTCATTCTGAGGGAAGGTAAGCCGAGTGGAAACGGCCAAAGTTTAATAAAAATATTAATAAAACAAATGATGGGGTCACAAAGATCCTTGCCAACTGTAACTTTTACAATCTCCCTCTACCCAAGACCAAAACTGAACTTCTGGATTTTGAAATGAGGTAAGCAATGTGGGAAGGGAAAAAAAAAGAGGAAGTCTAGCCTGGGAAAATGTTTCACGTGACTCATCTTAAAACTCAGTTATAACCCCCCAAGACCACCTTAGTCAGACTCTTCCAGCAGCAAAGAAGTCCTAATTCAGAACTGTTGTTTTCAGAAACTGAATTTCTGGATTTGTAAAAGATCATACAAAGCTGCCCTATTAGGCCACTGGTCTTGGTCAGTATTGTCAACATTGACCAGCAGTGACTTCTCGGGGTCCCAGACAGAGGTCTTTCACCTGATCCTTTCAACTGGAGATGTCAAGGGTTGAACCTGGGACATTCTGAATGCAAAACAGATGGTCTAACACCAAACCATGCCCACTCCATAAGTAAACAGGCCAAACAAAACAGGAGGAGAAAAAGAGGAAGTCCAGCCTGGGAAAAGTTTCATGTGTCCCCTTCTGAAGTTCAGTGATGCCCCTCCAAAAAAAATTTAGTCAAATAATTTTTCACACCTCCTCAGTCCCACAATAAAGGGCATGACTATACACAGTTTTATTTTTTCAGTGCTATTTTTGAGAATATGACTACAAGAAAAACTGAAGGTGCCATTAGAATAGAGAATGTCTCCCACAGACAAAGACTGGGAAGTCAGGAGTAGAGGCTTGCTTTCCTCAGACAGATGCAGTCATTGGCTTGGTGAGTAAAATAGGGTTTTCTTCTAGATCTCCTTTATCTGGGAAAGAGGAGAACAAAGAAGATGTAGAGGGAAAAGAGCTCCTAGGATAAGCTCTGTCTCCATAAAGGGATGATAATAAGCTTGGGCATGGCGACCAGTATTACCATTTGTGTTCTGATTTCTTGTTCTGAATTCCAGTCTCCCAAGCTAGGCTGGGCTTGCTGCTGCCTCCCTGGTGTGAGTCTCGGCTTAGGAAAGATTTCATTGTTTGGGGGAAACCGGAGTCCCCAACAAGATCTCCAAGGTAGGAATGGCTGAATGTCAGATTTAGCGTAGGCCAACGAGCTGTCTAGCAGCAGTTTCCCTGGATTCCAGGACTCAGTTTGGCATTCAAAGGAATAAGTAGAAAGCAAAAAAACTAGAAGTCTGATAAACAGACCACTGGAAGTTTTGCTTTTGAAAAGGTCGTAATGGTATCTCTCTCAATCCCACAGCTCAGCTAGGGAAAGCTGGGGTAGATCCCTGCTCACCCGTGGCTTTGGGAAGGGTGGGGAATTTTCCTGATACCCCCTTAGCTTCCCTGAGCTGTATGCTGGGAACCACAGTGGCGCTCCCTGCTTTCCTGAGCCACAACTCATCAAGAAGCCATGCTAAACACTCCAAGAAGAAGAATGGGATTCAGAGAGCTAAGGGGATTTGCGTCCACTCTTCCAGGACACCCAGAGCTTAGAGTTTTGCAACTATACTAGGTAAATAATGGGCTTCAGAAAGAAACTATCTGGTCACTTCCAGCTTTCTCAAATATGGTACAAGTCCCACCTAAGAGCTATCTTTAAAAGGTTCCGGGAAGTTTTGTGCATTCCTGGACTTCCTTTGCAGGACTACACAGATGGTTGCTGAATGTGGGTCTGTCATAAATTTGCAGATTGGGGTGGTGGGGAGAGAAAGGGATCATTCCCTATGAAATCGTCCCCAAGCTGCTAGAGAGAGCTAGGGCCTTGCATGCTGTGCTGTAGAGTAGCAGCCTTCACTGGGGGCACTTGCTGCCCTTACCTCTCCTGAAGCTAAAGATTCAGTTGGATCCACAAAACTGTTCCAGCAAAACATCTGCTTTCAAGACTCATGGGAAGGAGACCCTAGCTCATCTCTCAACTTTCTTAAGACATGCATAAGCAAGGGAGGATAGTTCCCTGCTGAGCAGGAGCACTGGGAAGGCTGGAGGGGGTGGCTACTAAGGTTCTCCAGTTTGGGGCACCACAATTTCAGAAGGATATAGACAAGCTGGAACGTGTTCAGAGGAAGGCAATGAAGATGGTGAGGAGTCTGGAGACCAAGTCCCATGAGGAAAGGTTGAAGGAGCTCAGTATGTTTATCTTGCAAGGGAGATGACTGAGAAGTGATATGATAACCATCTTCAAGTATTTGAAGGGCTGTCATATAGAGGATGGTGTGGAGTTGTTTTCCGCTGCCCCAGAAGGTCGGACCACAACCAACTGGTTGAAATTAAATTAAAAAAGCTTTCGGCTAAACATTAGGAAGAACTTCCTGACAGTTAGAGCGGTCCCTCAGTGGAACAGGCTTCTTGGGGAGGTGGTGGGCTCTCCTTCATTGGAGGTTTTTAAGCACAGGCTAGATGGCCATCTGACAGCAATGCTGATTCTGTGAACCTAAGCAGATCATGAGAGGGAAGGCAGGAAGGGTTACATCAGTGTTTAGTTCTTGTGGCACCTTCTTACATGCCCAGGGTAATGCCAATCATCACTTTGAGGTCAGGTAGTAATTTTCCCCAGGCCAATTTGGCCAGGGATCTTGGAGGGTTTTTTTGCCATCTTTTGGGCATGGAGCAGGGGTCGCTGGGGGTGTGGAGGGGGGAGGTAATTGTGAATTTCCTGCATTGTGCAAGGGGTTGGACTAGATGACCCTGGAGGTGTCTTCTAACCTTATGATCTTATAATATCACAAGCCCTGTTTGCTTCAGAGACCACAGCATGCATAGAACACTAACCAGAAAAATATTTTTGCCAGATGCTGAGAAAGTTTGAATGAAAAAGAAAGCAAACATGTTATTGCCAATTAATTTGCCACATTAATCTGATTCCCCAACAACAAGGAAATGAGTTTCTATTCAAAGCTTCGCATGCAACATATGGCCATCAGCATCTGTGCGCCTGCAGTAGCCCTTGGCCAAAAGTGGAAGCATTTGTCCCCAGCTGTTTGTGTACACAGGATACATCTGTGGTAGGATATGGAGCTTTCGTGAGACATAGCTCACTTCACGAAAGCTCATACCCTACCACAAATCTTGTTAGTCTCACAGGTGCTCCTGGACTCTTGCTCTTTTCTGCTGCTACAGACAGACTAACACGGCTACCCATCTTGATCTATCTACATATTGATAGTACTTTCATACTTCCAATCTCAGCATCTAGATATAGGGAAGCTGGGTGGGGTTTTGGGGTGTTTCCCCCATAATTCACAAATCCAAGTCTATTCCAGCTGCGTACTGGATTTTGGAGAGCCCCTGGTTTCCTCCATATCTCAGCTGCAGCTGGTATAAATTTCCAAGTGTTAGAAGTCCAGAAGGCTTCCATGCCTCCAGAGTAAAGGGCAACAGAAAAAACCAAGGGTGTGCTGGCGTCTCTCTGGCTTCAGAGATCTGAAAGCCATCCTCACTAAGAGTCTCTCTACACAAGATGCCTCAATGCATGTTCGCCAAGTGTAGGGAGATGCAATGTTAGCCAGGAAGCATAGTTTAAAAAGACAGAGCCGACGGATATCACTCCTCAGAGGGTTTGTTAATTTCATCTTTGCCTCCCCAAAGGCTCTGTCAATTTCATCTCACCCATCTAAAACCGTGTGGGATCACAACCAGAGGGTAGCGAGGAATGGAAATGGGCTGGAGCTGTTGTCCAGAGCCAAGCTTGGATCTGGAGAGGTTATAATGGGCTGAAGTTTCCCTTCTGGCATTTCACGGCCCCCTTCACACAGCTCCAGTGTATAGCAAAGCCTTTGCCCTGCTGCCAGCTCCGTCTTTTTAAACTACCCTTCCCAGCTAACATTGCCTCTCCCAACATGTGTTCTTCATGTGTCAGATATCTCATTTAACTGTCACATTTAGGGCTATAAGAAGGAAGAACCATCAATAATATTTCTCCTGTATGATGTTGTTTTCAGATGTAAGTATCCATGTAAAAAATATAAGCGGTTAGCATCTGAAAACATTTCAGTTGAATAAGAGGTGTTGGTGGTTGTTTTTCAGTGTTTGATTTTTCCCTGTTTCCAGTACCTTCTTTATGATGTTCCTGGTCAGGAGAAGGGCTGTGGCTCAGAGCATCTGCTTTTTAAAGAAGAAGGTCCCAGGTTTAACATCCGTTGTCTCTGACTAAAAGGACTGATGTAAAAAGTCTCTGCCCATGGACTATAGAAAGCAGATGCCGGTCAGAGTAGACAGAGTAGATAGACCAGTTTGTGTGTGTTTAAGTGGCTAGAAGTCAGGAGAAAGAAAAAAATTAGGAATGCAGGTTTCCTTTCTGGAGGGGGCCAACCTTGATTTTTCTAAATTCTGCCTAAGTCTCGGCACAGAGGTAGCTTTCTCCTGACATTAAATATACGAAGAGGCAGGACACCACTGTTGTTTAGCAGTCTTTGCATGGTCAGTGGTACCTCTTTTGCCAGCATTTAGGACTGGAGTTGAAAACAAAATCCTGGGAGAAGCCCTGATGCAGCCTAAGTACAAATTAGTTTACTAATTCCAGGGACAAATTCCAGAGGCCCAGCCATGTTAACCTGCTGTAGCAAAACCAAAAAAAAAATGGAATTTTGCATCACCTTTAAAGACTGTCAGATTTATTGTAGCGTAAGCTTTCCTGGCTATCCTCAGGGTTGCTCTAGACATGCAGGATTTTAAATAGTTGGGTCTGGAGGACCCGAGAATTCGGTTTCTCCACAGGCTCACAGCAGCTGTGGGGAATGGCTGTTAAAAAATTAAGGAGAGCCCACATGGCCTCAGGAAACCACTGTGGGGGAGGGGCCTGCCTCCCCCTACCCCCCCAAGCTGTTTCCCTATGTCAAAATATCACAGGTGGAGGATATTTCCCTGTTTTTACTGCTCCACATGCACAGAATACTCCACATGGAGGAATAAACACAAATCACCCCTCTTCCCAATTGCTATTTTGGAAAACAGCTTGAAAGGGGAGCCATTTGGGCTCTTTTATTTTTTAACAACCATTCCCGACAACCCAACTCTCCTGCACATCTAGAGAGACCCTCATTGAGCAGAGATAGCTGCATGTATGGATACAGACTGGAAAAACTGTGAACAGTGGGATTAAAAGGCCATGAAATGCAAGAAGCACAGTTTGTGACATTTCTAGGCAGAACAGGGCCGTTTCCACACTGCTTACCTTGTTCTGGAAAACAGCGAAATCTCGCGAGAAGACGCTGTTATCATGCGAAATCGCACGAAAAGACGCTGTTATCGTGCGAGAAGACGCTACAACATCGTCTTCTCGCGAGATTTCGCGCAAGATTTCGCTGTTTTCCAGAACAAGGTAAGCAGTGTGGAAATGGCCCAGAAGTACCAGATAAGCAGACTGACCACTCACAGTTTAAGTCCTAGTTAATACATCACATCCGTTGTTAAATTCTAACTTGGCCGTTATTTATGCTTCAATAAATCTGAGACTTAAAGGGGCCACAAAATTCATTTTTGCTTCTAAGGAAGGAAAGCAATTATAATGCCCATTAAAATATATTCTGCCATGGACTTATGATCCCGTGCAGTATATAAGAATTATATATTTAGCAAGAACCCATAAAGACTTGCAAGTGGGACCTCGCTTTTCCTCTGTATCCTTCTCTCCATACCATTCCCTGCTTCCTTCCCTCCCACCCACTCACCTTTTATCTTTCCCCCATCTTCAGCTATATTTATTATTTATTTATTTCATTTATATCGTGCCTTTCATCACAAAGCAGCTTACATCATTTTGTTCTTCTCCATTTTATTCTCACAACGCTGTGAGGTGGGTTAGGCTGAGAATGTGTAGCTGGCCCAGGGTCACCCAGTTTAGCTTCCACAGCAGGTTGTATATCAAAGTAAAATAACTGCCTGAATCTGTTCCTTTCATTGTTCCTCCCAACTCATAATCTCTTTGGAGCACAACAGCCATGCAGTTTGTGGATGTTTTTCTTTAACACATAAGGAAGTGTGATGTAATACTTAGAATACCTGGATTAGGACAGGTGAGACCAGAACTCAAATTTCATCTCTGCCATGGAAGATCAACTGTATGACCTAAGGCCAGTCATTCTTTCTAAACTTAATCTATTTGACAGGGTTGTAAAATGGAGGAGGGGAAAGGGAAAATGGAGGAAGGGAAATTCTACTCTGAGCTCACCTGAGGAAGGGTAGAATAAACATGCACCAAAAAGTTACTGTATAAAGTTCCCATGCTTCCCAAACAATTCTACATTCTGTTGTCAAGTTAATAACAACAACACTCGATTTATGTCCTGCCCTTCAGGATAACTAAATGCCACATTCAGAGCAATGTACAAAGTGTGTTATTATTATCCTCACAACAATCACCCTGTGAGGTAAGTGGGGCTGAGAGAGTTCTAATAAAGCTGTGAGCAGAACCACAAGTGACAAAAGGCACAGATTGGACACTTGTCAGCTTCCCTCAAGTTTTGATGGGAAATGTAGGCAGCTTGGCGGAATGTTGGACAAGTGACAGTTGGAAAGTCCATTGGACAGCAGTCAGAGAGCCAAGCTGCAAGACTAGGATGCCTAAATTTCCCATCAAAACTTGAGGGAAGCTGACAAGTGTCCAATCTGTGCCTTTTGTCACTTGTGGTTCTGCTCTGTGACTGACCCAAGGTAATCCAGCTGGCTTCAAGCAGAGGAGTGGGGAATCAAACCTAGCTCTCCAGATTAGGGTCCTGCTACTCATAGCCACTACACCAAACTGGCTTTCTGAAGTTCAGTTACCTGAAGATGTATTTCTTTCCATCATTGCTGATACCTCCTGTCTCTTTCTCTACTCCATTAAGAGACCAAACAGCTCCCTGGAAAGACAGTTTGCCCATCATTAACACACTTCCAAGGTACACACTCAATTCATTCAAGGTTATGTCAGACCTAGATGTGTTGCCTTAGAAGTAGATACTGCAGATGTCCTCAGCAACACCCAATGCATTCATGGCAGATGCAGAGGGCTGCTTCTCAAATCAAATCACTGTAAAGAAGTTTCCCTGAGGAACCCACAGAAATTTAATCCAGTTACTGCTACAAACTGGATTGAAAGCAGGGGAATAATGAAACTGATGCACAGCCTTTGCTACATGTACTGCCAGAAAATGATTTGGGTGTGACATCTATCACATTTAGATCTGGCAACCACTTTAAGTTCTTTGGGGCAGAAACTTGTCTCCCATATTCTATAAAGTCTCATGGGATACTTTGATGGGATAGCAAATATATATATATATATATATATATATATATATATGTATGATACATTAGAAAGTTATCATAAATGCTCCCCCAATATTCAATCCGGGGATGACTAGTTGAATGTAACCATAATGTGATTGGTGGTTTATTTCCGGTTTTCATGTCTCCTGTTGCTTCTGTCCCTTTTCCTTCTCCCACAGCACAAGCACAAGCGCCCTCCGTCTTTCCTCTGCTCTCCTGCTGTGACTCTGATATGGAACAACTCTCTGGAAGTATGACCTTTGCCTGCCTGGCTACTGGCTATTCCCCAGGCAATGCAGAAATCACGTGGGAACCTAAAGATGCTACAAGAATAATGACATTCCCGGAAGTGCTCCCAAATGGAAGCAACATGTTTTTCACCCGTAGCAGTCAGTACACAGTTCCTTCCACGGACTTTAAAAAGAACACCTATACATGCATCGTGAAGCACGCTGGTATTACAAAGCCAGAGGGTGAACGAAAGCACATCGAAAGCAACCGTAAGGCATTTATCATGGGGTAAAAACCAAGAATGGAAATTTGAAATATGCTGTACACTCAAAACAAACCCAGTTGTTCGGGGGAGGGGTTGATAAAAGGGGTTCCAAACATATTTGGGGGGGAGGCACTGTAAGATGGATTCCCGCATCATGGAATGATCTGAGCTGCCTTGAGCCTCAGAAGATAAGGTGGGGTACAAACATTTTAAACAAATGAAATAAAATCCCACAGAAAATGAGGGTGGCCCAAGAGCTGAGTCAAAAAGAAGGCGTCCATTTGAAATTTAATGAATGTTTACACTTTATGATTTATAATTTTCACATATTAATTTTGAGTGCAGAGAGCCGCTTTATGCCATTTAGAGTCTGCCTTTCTCACTGAGACTCAAGGCGGATTACATAGAGAGAGATTAGCACAATCAATATCAAGGCCATGTCAATAAACAATGCCATAGGATAAATAAATGCAAGTGATGCTTTAACTTGCCAGATCTGGCAAAATTACTTAAATCCAATGCTTCATAATCAGCAGTGTCTTGAATGATGCCAGAAAATGAGCTTGATTTAATAACAACTAGCTTAGATCGTTTTAATGGGGGACAAAGGTATGGAGGGCAAGGACTCCTGCTGGCTCTTATCCATGATAGCAAAATGGGACCTCTGGAGACAAAGGATTGTCATGTGCTTGCAATGTAGTGCAAAGGAAGAGCAATGATCTTAAAAGATGCTGCACGTGCAAGACAAACCTATGCAGGGGCGGGGGGTTAATTCCCTCTGGTTTAAAGGGGGGAAGCCATCATAAAGTGACTCTTCCCCCTTAGTATGTATCTCCATCACAAAATGATGTTGTGAAAACCCACAGATTGCATTCTTGAAATTTAGTGAACTTTTGTAATCGGAATTACATTCATTTTCTAATATTAATTTGAGGAGAAGAGCCTTTTTAAAACAAAGATCCCATATTCTGTTATATTACCGAGCGATTAATTTGTCATAGCGAACAATATAGATCTTTGTCTTTCTTTTCTGGCACTGAGATCCTACCCAAGTCTACTCAGAATCCTACACAGGTCTATACAGTGAGACTTAGAGCCAAGCTACAAGAGACAAATTACACAAAGAGGAGCACGTGATGGGAGTTGCAATGTTAGCTGGGAAGCTGGGTTTTGAAAGAGATCGGAAGGCTTTGTCAATTTCCCCTCTCTACAGAGCAAGGGAGATCCCTGCTCAGAGGGTTTGTTAATTTCCTCTCTGCCTCCCAAGGCTCTGTCAGTTTCACCTCCCCTTCTAAGAGGCAAAGAGGAAATAAACAAACCTTCCAGCAAGGATCTCCCTGGCTCTGTAGAGAGGGGACATTGACAAAGGCTTCCGATCTCTTTTAAAACACAACTTCCTGGCTAACATTGTGACTCCCTTCATGTGCACATCTTCATGTAATTTATCTCTTGTATCTTAGCTCTTATTCCCAACAAAATGTCCTTAGAGTTGCACTGTACATCCCATAAATCCAACACTCCATAATCAACAGTGTCCTGAAAGAAACTGAAAAGCAAGAAAGACAGACAACTATCTTAAATAGATTCAACGATGGGAGGAGGGACAGAAAATACATGAAGAAAAGGTCTACTGCAGTCACTCAGCCATGATAGCCAAATAGGAACTCCAGTTGGGGAGCTTAGCCAGATGTGACCACACGGCAGCTGTTGGCTGTAGGCACTGCTTGTGTTCCCTATGGCATCTAAGCAATCTCTCTAGGAAATAAGATGCTGGACTGAAAAACTGATCTGATCCGTACAATGAATTGTACAACTATATACATTATACAGATTTGGTGGGAAGGGAGATACAGGCTATGTATGGCTCATGACTATAGGCTAAGCCTACCGAAGACCCATAATACACCCTGTGGAGGCATATCCTTAGAGAAGATCCTGTATGCTTGTTCTCAATATTCCCCCCCCCCCCCATTCTTTTACTTCCAGATTGTGTTGAAAGAAAGCCAAAGGCAATTCAGGTCCACATGTTAACTCCTGACTGTGATGAGGAGAACGCAGAGACCGATCTGGAGCTCGTATGTATTCTTTTGAGTTCTGGCCCTGCCCAAGCCAAAGTGGAATGGCTGCTCAATGGAGCTGTGGAGCAAATCAAGGGGAAGGTGACCCTCAGTGGAAAAGACGGCGAGGGTTACTCCAGCTACATCAGACGAAACATCACCAAAAAGAGTTGGGACAAAGGGGACCACTACACCTGTCGAGTGACTCGCCTGCCAGGCTCTCAGAACATTGAAATGTACAACACCAGCAAATGCGAGGGTAAGCACTGGCCACTCTGAAGAAGGGCTGGGGGGGGGGGGGGGCTGGCATCAGATGGAAGGTCAAAAGTTATGCCAGGAATGGACTAATTTGGGGTGTTCAATTAAGAGCAGACAACATCAGTGACAAGAGTCGAGAACAAGCTAGAAGAAAAAGTTCAATGACAAAAAATTTAGCATAGGAGACCTGAGAAAAGTTCCTGACCAGTATTAGCAATCCTACAACATAACAGCTTGACAATTCTTACTTATTCAATGTCTGATCGTATAAACTTTTGCTGAAGTTTTCTGATCTCTTGGCATGCTTTCCAGCTTGTTACAGATCAATACAACTACCAACCATCTCCATCACAAAACCGTCCTATAGAGATCTGGTTGAAGGGACAGCCAGTGTCAATTGCCTTGTGGAGGGCTCCTTCCTTGAAAAGAGCCAAATAACCTGGAATGTAAATGGCAGGCATAGCACTGAGCCTCGAACAAATGACAATGGCCGTCCGAATGCAATAAGTAGCCGCCACTTGGTATCACTAGAGCAATGGAAAAGGGGCACCACATTTCAGTGCAAAGTGGCCACCACGTGCTTTGGAGAAATCAGCAAAGATGTCACAATCAAACAGGACACACGTGAGTACAGATACTTGGCTTTGATTGTGCAAGAAGAATTCTCTCCTAGTAAGGCCTTTCTATCACATTTTTGTCTCACTCTTCTTCCAGCCTGAAAAGCAATCATAATTCCACCCAGGGGTCATTTCGTAGAAAAAGAGCTGGAGGAACTCATTAACATATGTCATGCCCCTTGACATCACTGGAAGTGTGTCAGTAACATAACTGATTAGTGTATGCCACACCCCCTGACATCACCTATCCTGGCAGTTTTGGACCCAATCCTGGCCATTCAGAGCTGAAATTGGGGTCAGGATTGGGCTGCTGATGAGCAGGAGAGTGATCTACCACCCATCAGAGGCCCAATCCAGGCCAAAATGGGCCCAAAATGGCCGAGAGTCAGGTGGGTGGGACCACCTGACATGTGACCTCTTTGGGGACCTGCAGGAACTGTGTTCCTGCACGTTCTCCCTCGAAATAAGCCCTGATTCCACCTATATATTAATAATAATCTCAACTTGGCCATTGCATTTTAGGTGTACAAACCATAAAGCCTATAATTGGAATCTCCCAAGCATACCATGAAGAATCTTCCGACAGCACCATTGCTCAGATCCTTGTGTGTGACGTGAATGGGTTTTCCCCAATGGAAGTAGGCATCTCATGGAAGAAGAACAGTATCCTGCTCAGCAAAGCACTATACGACAATGGACCTGTACTGCCATCTGGGAATGCCTACACCACTTACAGCATCTTGAAGATTGGCAGGAATGAATTACGGGATGGGACAGACAGCTACACCTGTGTGGTCTATCATTCCTCCTCTGTGGAGCCAATAACTAAGACTGAAACAATATCATCTGGTAAGTAGACCTTCCAAATGGAGCACAAGCATTCTGGGAATAATTTTTATTACTGGTGTGAACAAACAACTCCCAGCAATATCTTCAGCTGTGAAGGCCAGCAACAAGAACAAAAAGAACTTTCATATATAAGACTTTTGTGGTAGCTTTTGAGACATGTTTAGAAGAAACAGTGAAGTGCCATGAAACATACTAGATTTGTGTATTTATTGATTTACTTAATTTATACCCCGCCTTTCCCCCCAAAGCGGCTTATATCATTCTCCTCCATTTTATCCTCAAAACACTCAGGAGCTACATTAGGTTAAGAGTGTGTGACTGGCCCAAGGTCAATGAACAAGTTTCCATGCCAGGGTAAGGAATCTGGGTGTCCCAGATTCTAATCCAACACTCTAATCTTTATATTACACTGACACCAAAAAAAAAAAAGCCTAAGCTAAAGAACGTGTTCTTTGTTTCCCTCAAAATACACAGGCCTGGATTTTGGTGGCTGTCCAAGAGAAGGGAGTTCTTCCAGTCCTGTTGTCAGCACCAAAGTTTTCTTTCTACCAGCCTCTCCTTTCTGTACATGGCTCTAGGGGTGGCAAGGAAATTCTCCACCAATCCTAGAAAGAATGTGGTTAGTCAGTTTTGGATAGTAATTAAGAACTGCAGGACTCTAATCTGAAGAACCGCATTTGATTCCCCACTCCTCCGCTTGAAGCCAGCTGGGTGACCTTGGGTCAGTCACAGCTCTCTCAGCCCCACCCACCTCACAGGTCCAGAGGAGTTAGCCGTGTTAGTCTGTAGTAGCAAAATCAAAAAGAGTCCAGTAGCACCTTTAAGACTAACCAACTTTGCCGTAGCATAAGCTTTCGAGAATCACAGTTCTCTTTGTCCTCCATGCATCTGACGAAGAGAGCTGTGATTCTCAAAAGCTTATGCTACAGTAAAGTCAGTTAGTCTTAAAGGTGCTACTGGACTCTTTTCGATTTTGCCCCCTCACAGGGTGATTGTCGGGAGGATAATAACACACTTTGTAAACCGCTCTGAGCGTGGCATGAAGTTGTCCTGAAGGGCAGTATATAAATCGAATATTATTATTATTATGACTCATAGGGAAGAAAATAATTTACAGTGAAATCCTAAACAAAGTTACTCCAGTCTAAGCCCATTAAAATCAATGGGCCGTTTGAAGAAAATACAAGGAACTTTTGGTGTTAAGCACCAAGAGGGTATCAGTCGCCATGGCATGCCTCATTTACTGCAGAACTGAACACCGTTCTAACTTCTCTTCCATTGCTCTTCAGTGTCTGGCTGTTCGGTGGAGCCAGTCCATGTGGAGACCATCCCCCCATCCTTCTCCGATATTTACCTGACCAAGTCGGCCAAGCTGACCTGCAGAATCTCCAACATACCCAGCGAACAGGATCTTATGGAACTGAATGTCATCTGGATACGAGAACGTGATAACAAAGCATTGGAGACCACGATCGGAGAGGCTAAGGAGCAAGAAAACAGCGACCTGGTATTTGTCGATGCAACAGCTGCTATTTACACAGAGGAGTGGAAGAGCAATGACACCTTCAAGTGCAAAGTTACTCTTCCCCTCCTTCCGACTGCTGAAATAAAGACCTTGCAGAGGCTGAATGGTATGTACCTCTTTTGCAATTTCAGCAACTGTCTCAGAGCCAAGCTACAAGTGATGAATGACACTTGCCTGGCAAGTGAACAGACTCGCATGTATTCCTCCCTGTTCACTTGCCATTCACTTGCGCTCCACTTGATCAAATGGAGCACAAGTGAATGGCAAGTGAACAGGGAGGAATACACACGAGTCTGTTCACTTGCCAGGCAAGTGTAATTCATTACTTGCAGCTTGGCTGTCAGCCTGGCACCTTCCAGGATGGTTTCTGAAATGCTTGCTAAATTATCTTTTTTCCCCTTTACTTAAAACTACAGCAAAATTCCAGTTTAGTCTCTTTTTTTCTCACTAACCCGTTTTTCTTCTTACGATCCAGGTGGCACTCCCAGAGCTCCCGCTGTCTACGTCCTCCCCCCTCCCCCGGAGCAACTGGCATTGCAGGAAACGGCCACCGTCACTTGCCTGTTGAAAGGTTTCTACCCCGATGAATTCTTTGTGAAATGGCTCCGGAATGACGAGCCCGTGGGAGATTCAGAGTTCTTCACCAGCCGTCCCATACAGGAATCCAAGACCCCTGAGCGATACTTCACCTACAGCACAATTAATGTCAATGAGCAAGACTGGAACTCTGGAGACCGTTACACTTGCGTGGTGGGACATGAGGCGCTTCCCCTCCAGACGACTCAGAAGACCATAGACAAGAACACGGGTAAACCCACCATTGTCAACGTCTCCCTTGTGCTCTCTGACACTGCCCAGACTTGCTACTAACCATTGTTGCCCTTCCTACTACACACCCTCCAGCCCCATATTTCCACCACTATCACTTTTCTTTGTTGTGTCTCCTCTTGTCTCGTTACCAATTCCTTAGTGGACAGACTGGCAATGTTGAACATCGAAAAAGATCTTTCTTAAATCATTGGCTGGCTGGGTGGCTCTTTTTGAAGAACAGTAGCATGCAATAAAGTATTTTTTCCCTCAAACTGAAGGAAGAAAAATTTGCCTTGGTCTCCTAGAGAGTTAATATTCCTTTTCAAAGGAACAAGTGCGGAATGAGTCACATAACCCCTTCTCCATTGTGATGCAGACGGAAATAAAGCTTCACATAAATCCTATTACACATCATCCTCTGAACTATGGATGGATTTTTAAAGGATGCCAAAAATATTTTTCCTTCTTTACCTTTCTAAAGCATTTTTACCCCTACACTCTAAGTCAATGGGTCCTCAAGATGACTTACAAATCCCTACAAAATAAAGTGTTCTACATTAAATGACACTAAAAAAAATCTTTAAAATCATCTCTAATAACAAAATTAAGAGTCAACAGATGCACAAACTAATAAATAATCAAAGCATTAATTAAAACAAACAGCCAATAAAAATTATTTTTAAAGTGACAGGAGGGATAAAAGATGTCCAAAAAGATACATGCCACATAGCTACACAACAACAACAACAACAAAAAGTCTGCTTCTGAACGTGGCAACAAAAAAGTGTAGGGACACAGAGAACAGAGCCAGTGTGTATGGCCTCAGATAGTAGGCAAGTCTGTATGGTTGTACGGCAGCAGGTACTCAGTGCTGCACGTTGCTGCAGCATACATGTTTGCAGAGCATGTATTTTCTACTCCCACCTTACCTTTCTAATTTTCTTTCTTGGCTTTTGCCACATCATCTCTCATTTCATCTCCTTCTACATACGCACCACCATAATTGTCCTAAATGGTTCTATTCCTCATTCTGAAGATATTCCTCATGGTGAAGATCTGTTTTAGAAAACTGTAAATCACCTTTTCCCATATTCTTTCTCATAGATCTTTCGGCTCAGACATTGTGGTATATTTAAAGTCATCTAAGAATATTCAAAGGTTAAATTCCCTATAATATCATAAGAACCTAAGAAACCAGTCTGAATATACACGGGCTAGGGTCATGAAAGGAACTTTTGCACGCCTTTTTAAAGAAGAGGTCTCACTCATTATATGTTCATGAGGAACCATGTCTACCACCATTACATCCTTTACATAGCCAAAATGTCACCATTCTGTTGGAATTGGAAACATACAGAAATTATGAGAAAGGTGTCTAAAGATAGCAGGTTTCTTTTCACATCAACATGCTGAACCACAAAGAAATATTTATAGCAATATATTTCATGCACAACAAGTGGCGATCCTCAATTCAGTTAAGGTTTACCCTTGGAAAAGTGGATTTCTCTTACTCCTGTCTAAACCCATTCATTTCAGGGGGTTAAACTGGAATAATTCTACCTAAGATTGCACTGGTTGTTTCAGTCAAAAGGAAGATTGCCACAAGAGTTTGTTCCAAAAACACCAGAATTTTCTATTGGAGCTTGCCCAAAATAGTATAATGATGATAGTAATTCTATCAAAGTTGTATTCCAAGTTTCACTGGGTGGCATGCCGTTAGTTGCTTTTTTAAGCTCTTGAGGCAGCAATAAAATCTCAGGGCACTGATTGTAACCTACATATAGCATTCAAGATCTCCAGAAATCAATTTACCCAGCAAGAAGTTTTATAACGACAAAAGAAAATAGTGCTAGGTAACATAAAGGGTCGTCTCACCGGTTACTAGAGAATAAAAATACATGGATTCAGCCCTAATCAATACTTTTTGAAGGAGGAATACCCATATGACTGAGGAAAAATAATGCCCACACGTTGAAACTATTAAGACATATCCAAAAAACATTTCTAATATCTTAAGCCGCATCAAATCTTCCATTCTCTCTATGGAGAGGGCCAAACATCTTCCATTCTCTCTATGGAGAGGGCCAAACATTCATGGAATCACAGAACGAACAGAAAGAATCCTGAAATGCTGCTACTTTAACAATCCCTCCTAAGCTTTAAAGTTCTATTCCCAAAACATCCCTGACAAACACTTATCTAAAAATTTCTACTCATGGTCATAGGGCAATAAGGACAGACAGAGATCACCCCAAGTCACTTTGTTTTAGGAGAAGTCAGAGAGGAAAGGATGCTGAGTCTAAGAAGCTTGGTTGGAGGGACACTCTACTGACTCCTGTGCAAAACCTCTATTTATTAACTATGCCGCAATATATTTGTAAGCCCAAGATTCTTCTTCTCCCACTGGGAGTTGTGTATAACTAAGATAAAATGTGCCGGTCTTTAGTAGTTTCACTGTTTTATAGTTAGCATTGGTTGGGAAATGATCTGAAAGCATGTCCGCTCCTATCCGAGCAATCCATTGTATGGTGAGACAAGCCCCACTTAGGAAGCTTTTTGAGCCATTCCCCTCTTCCTCCACACTCAAGACCCATTCTCCGTGCTTTTCTTGTAAAAAATAAACTATGGAAGATAGAGCAAAGAAATTAAACCCTGACTCCATGCTTAGGGTTGCCAACAATCTGGAGAAAAATGTCTTCTCCCTTTAACAGAAGTTTAATGTGCAGCAACAGGCACTTGAAGCTTTTCACAGCCTGGAAGTAAATGACATCACCCAGTAAATAACACTCCAGTATGCCTCTGTTAAAAGGGCTGTTGGCAACCCTGTCCATGCTTGGAATGCAGAAGTTCAGCTCATGCTATAAATATCTCCTAGAGTTCATCGATAATCAAATCAAGTTATCACCATGCCATTCATTGGAGTTCATTGGGCAGCTGTACGTCCAGCATAACGGCACACATATGCATTTGATCAGCTGGGTCACACATGCTCAGTTTAGCAAAGGATCATAGAAATTGTATTTTCCACATGCTGCTTTCAAACTAAGGTTTTTCTTTCCATTTGGGAGGTTCTGTTTCTGTGGTGGAACGTTCCCCCTTCAAGACAATTTCTTTCTATTTGGGGGCTCCATTTCTTCAGTGGAAAAATGCCCATTGTTGATGATGATGAAGATGACAATAATAACAACAACAACATTCGATTTATATACCGCCTTTCAGGACAACTTAATATCCACTCAGAGCGGTTTACAAAGTGTGCTATTATCCTCAAGACCATCACCCTGTGAGGTGGGTGGAACTTAGAGGGCTCTGAGAGAGCTGTGACTGACCCAAGGGCACCCAGTTGGCTTCAAGTGGAAGAACCCAAGGGCACCCAGGAGGCTTCAAGTGACTCTCCAGATTAGAGTCTCACACTCTTAACCACTACACCAAACTGCCTGGCTTATGTATTTCTTCCTAAGTGGGGACTGCATTTCAGAATAGGACAGCTCCCCCCCTACACACACACACACACACACACACTGCAGGGCATCACTTTACAGCAGTGGGACTCATTCCACAATTTAAAGAAGGCCACGTTTGCTTCTGTTCTCTTTTTTAAAAAAATCATTTTATTAAAACAGAAAATAGCACTGAACTGCAGAAAAAGTATCAAAAGCAGAATATATAACAGAAAGTGACATTAATATTGAAAATAGATTATGTAACAAAGTATTAAAACTACATAATAAGATAATAGAGAGAAGCATTAGAGAATAGACCTAATATCAAAAACAGTATAGCAGAATATTAAAACTACAAAATATTTCTCCTCTCCATCCCCCCACTTATTTATGTTAAAATACATTATACTCGGTATTTTATATTCAGCATTTTTAATCTTTCATCTACATAGTCCCAAAAAACTTCTTCCCCAGACGTTATCCACTGGACTACCTCATTACACAGATTAGTACATTTAGTGCTCTCTATCTGTTTGCCTTTTAAAAGCTCTGCTTTTGTGCAGTTCCTCTGCTTTGCTCTCATTAGTTATTGCGGGGATGAAAAACACACCTTTGCACACTCACATAATGAAGGGATCTACAGCTGCCCTTTATTCCGTCTTTCGGAAACAAGTCAGAAGCCCTTTCCATGTTACAGTGAATGCACATACATCTCTGGCCGTGAAAGCCTTCGACAATATACATGTACATCTTGTTTGCAAGAAAAAGCCAACATGCATTCACTTTACGAATCACCTGAATAAATGGAGGGGCATTGTATCACATGTTCAGCTGTGCACGCATTGACTGTAACATGAGAATTACTCAACGAACATACAAAGAAGAATTAAGATCCAGCGGAGTTAGCCGTGTTAGTCTGCAGTAGCAGACTACCAGGACATCATCATCATCATCATCATCATCATCATAAACAACAACAACAACATTCAATTTATATACCGCCCTTCAGGACAACTTAATGCCCACTCAGAGTGGTTTACAAAGTGTTATTATTACCCCACAACAATCACCCTGTAAGGTGGGTGGGGCTGAGAGAGCTCCAGAGAACTATGACTCGCCCAAGGTCACCCAGCTGGCTTCGTGGAGGAGTGGGGAATCAAACCCGGCTCTCCAGATTACAGTCCCGTGCTCTTAACCACTATACCAACCTGGCTCTCCATCAAGGACTTAAAGGTCACCATAGTTCAACAGAAACCTTTCAAAAACAAAATCCAATGGGAATTGGAATTCATATGTAAATTTGACTCAGTCAGACTTGGACTGAATAGAGACTATGAATGGGCATCTCATTACCAAAAGTAACTGCCTTCAGGAATTCCATTTAGATTCAGCATTGGAGGGAGGTGGGGGTCACATCCAGCTTGGATTGTGCATTCTGCCTCTTTCATGAACTCATTTACATTAACATGACCCTTGCTCCCTGCACCCTCTCCCCCCTCCCCTCACCACCTATATATCTCCGGCCAGTTTCTTCATACCCTCCATCCATCTGACGAAGAGAGCTGTGGCTCTTGAAAGCTTATGCTACAATAAATTTGGTTAGTCTTAAAGGTGCTACAGAACAATTAAGGGTACACTGTTCACAAACTGTACATGAGTTCACTGTAACATGTGAACAGGGCTTGAATTAGATGGGATATGGGTGCCACCAACATCCAAATTAAAAGACTGGAGGCAGGCAGTTGGAGAAAATGGATAGTTCTTGAAACTGAGGGTAATAGTCAGTGAGCTCCCTCGTGGCCCTTTCTTGCAAGCCCAGAGTAATGCCAATCTCCACTTTGGGATCAGGGAGGAATTTTCCTTCAGGCCAGATCAGCTGAAAATTCTGGGACATTTCCACACGGCTCCCCGCTGCTCGTAACAGCCCAGAAGATCGCACAAAAAATGCAATCTTCCACGGGTTTTGCACTATCTTCCAGGTTGTTGCGAGCAGCGGGGAGCCATGTGGAATGGCCCTGGAGGTTTTTTGTCTTCCTCTGGGCATAGAGCAGAGGCCACTGGTGAAGGTGAGAAGGGGGGATAGCTGTGAATGGCCTGCATTGTGCAGGGAATTGGACTAGATGACCCTTGATATTCCTTCCAGCTCTGTATTTTCATGTGGTTATCATATGGTTAAACATAAATAAATGTCAAATTCCAAAAGCACAAATCAGCAAGCAAGAAGGCTGTGTTCCCTCGTCTACAATGGACTTGAACCTCCAGTTACCTTACCAGCATATTTAAAGTCCATGACGGTTCCCCGATATTGAGATATTTTCTCGGCTGCTAGATTGAATGTTGTATTAACCCTAGAAATGAACAGTCACTTTTTGAGAATTTCCTTTTCAGAACGCTGAGGTTTCTGCAAAAAGGGAAAGATGGGGACCTTGCCTCATCTAGTTATTGAATGTCCCAATTTCAGCAAGGAGAGACCTCGATACTTGAGAAGAATGAGCTCGCAAATATTAATTAGAGCCTTTCTTTTCTTTTGCAAGATAAGGACCAGGTCACTGGCATCCTACCTTTTAGCAATTCATCTTAAACATTTTTTTAAAACCCTTTGTGATTGGAGTGAGATACCCCACCTTTTTTTAAAAAGTGGGATTAGGCTGAAGGCTGTGGCCAAAAGAGCTATATCAGGAAAGGATAAATGTCAAGACTAGGATACTCGTTGGTTCTGGCAATGGTTAATAACCCCTGATTCAACTCAAATGCATGAGGAAAGTTGATCTGTTACCCTGGATAAGATAAAATCAGCGGGATACGGGGCTGAACCCATGTCACTCCAATGAGCTGGGTCAGCTTCACACACACTTGCTGTGTCCTGGACAAAACTGGAAGACTTTCATTTTCCACAGTTGTGAAATATCAGCAGAGGTGGTAACTGGTGGAAAGCACACATGACTTCATACCTGTTTTTAACTTATGATGATTTATTTTTGAAGGAAAGCTTCCACCTCTCCGCGACAGGATATCTATATCTATGCAACCCCCACCTTTTGAAGACCTCTTCATCAACCAAAGTGCAACTCTAACCTGCATGGCACCTCTGGCCAATGCAATGATCAATTGGACAGCCAACTGGACAATAGATGGAAAATCTGTCAACCAGCAAGCTGTGACCACCCAAGTCTTGGATGAAGCCAACAGTACTTCCTGGATCTATAGCCTCTTGAAAGTGAACCTTACCAAATGGAAAGCCACCATGACATTCAGCTGTGACATCTATACTGGACTAGAGGAAGCTGACATACAATATGAGCAAAAGAATGGTGAGAATTTATGGGAAGGGTGGGCTGGACATGGAAGATATGAGGTATGACAGGTAACAACAGGGTGGTTTGGGAATACAGCGAAGTCAGAGAGTGCTTTGAATATGTGGACCACCTAATCAACAAGTATATTGATTTGGACTGCAGCTGGTGTTTGGGGCTACTGAGCAAAATCTCAATCACTTTTAAAAGTATAAGGCCTCCAGAACAGTGGGTTGCAACCACTGATTTTAGGCCATATCTATATGAAAACTTTCATAATTCTTCCATGAAGAATTATGAGAATTATTGTTGGGTGACTGTACTAAGTATCATTTTAGAGATCCTTAACCCCTACCTTCAAATTTCCCAGATTATACTCAGAAGGAACAATTGATTAGGCAAGATAGATCTGCAGTATGGATTAGACTTTTTGTTCCCATAATCATGTTTCCTTGTCACAAGCCAGACACCAGTTACCAGGTGCAAACCTAAGAGAAAGGCTATTGCAGTCATACCCTGTTTGTGGGTTTCCCAGAAGCACCTTACTGTGGGAAACAGCATGCTGGACTTCCTGAACCTTTTGTCTAATCCAGGAGAGCTTTTATGCGCACCAAAGAGAATGCCTCTGGAAAATCTCCGTGTCTCTTTCTTCCACCAAACTCTTTTTCGTTACATTTGCTTTCTTTGCTTATTTGTAATTCTGCTCCACAGAATGACATTTTCATCTCATCTCATTCTGCAGAACCCTGGGACTGGGCCATCACAAGTGCTGACATTACCTCCAATGTAACCACTGATATGTACTGCGAATTAATTGAGATGGATGGTGCCTGGAACAGGGTCTCTACTTACCTGATCCTGTTTCTTCTTTCACTCTTCTATGGGGGCCTTGTCACTTTCGTTAAGGTAAAAAAGGGGGAGAGGGTTTTGGACTCCAATCACAGCAGCACTAAACACAGAGAGCTAGTTTGGTGTAGTGGTTGAAGAGTGGTGGGACTCTAATCTGGATTTAATTCCCCACTCGTCTCCTTGAAGCCAACTGGGTGACCTTGGGCCAGTCACAGCTCTCTCTGCCCCACTCATCTCACAGGGTGATTGTCGTGCGGATAATAACACACTTTGTAAACTGTACCAAGTGTGATATTAAGTTGTCCTGAAGGGCAGTATATAAATGGAATGTGTGGTGGTGGTTTGGAAAACACTCTTTCCGGCTACCCACCCATCAACTTCTTCTGAATTTTCTCTTTCTTCCTTTGTGCCATTTCCCCATCCATGTGGTTCCCCACCCCATCCATGCATAACCCTTACATTATGGAATCATAAATATGCAAGGGAACCAAGTAAGGATCATCCAAGACCACTAGTCTTACAGGGTATCTTGTGCTGAAGCACAGTTTCAAGATATCTATCCATATCGGTTTTCCAAGCATCCTAACAGAAGTCCACAACGTTCCTAAGAAAGATAGTCTGATTCACACATTGTATTTTGGGGTATATCCCTAAAATGATTTAGATACATTTGAAAAGGTAATATGTACATAAACCAAGACAGATTTCTGCTTGTAAATATGTACACAAGAAAGCCAGGACAGGCCGGGGTCCTAGCTAAGTATATTTTCAAGATCAAACCTGGATTGACCACTGTGCAATGAGCGAAAAAGGCATTCGTTCTTAAGTTTTTTCCCCAATGTCAATTGTTTCTCTCTCTCTACTTACCTATTTGTCTATCTACTGCCTATTACAAGAGCACAAGAATACTTAACAGATTAATGAGCCATATAACCTTGTATTCCCCACCAAGAGCAAACTAGATGCCCCATGTCATGTCATTCCGATAACTGATCCATAATTTAATCCATTCTTCTCCCCACCCCTTCTGTTCTTCTAGGTAAAATACTCATCACCCTCTACTCACAATAAAGCATGACTTCAGCTTTCCTCTCCATTACAAACTTCTGACTTTCTCCATTCCAATTATTGCCTACTACAATCTCGAATGACTCTACAAGACAGCAAAGCATCAAGAATGGAACACATTAGTTCATGTTGTATTGTGTTGGTTTAAACTGCATTTCAAAATTGTACTTTTTATTTTCAATCACTGTGTTGCAGTATGGTTTGCTCTGCTCTGTGCTCTGCTGCTACTTTTTTTTTGTTCAGAGATTTTTCTCACATTACGGATGTTAATTTTCTGGACTTCTCACCCATTATCTATCAAGCTAATTACATCGTGTATTATAGCTAGGTTCCTGACTCTGATTTGCAATACCACCCTCTGCCTAGATTATAAAGGCCATTTCCACACACGTTGAATAATGCACTTTCAATGCACTTTCGTAATCCTTTAGAAGTGGATTTTTTGTTCCACACATGGAAAATCAGTTTCAAATCTTCACTAAAGTGTATTGAAAGTGGATTATTCAACGTGTGTGGAAGCAGCCCATGACTCCTTTTTTCCACTCCTTGTATCTGACAAAATGAGCTCGCAAGCTCATACCTTGGAAATCTAGTTGGTCTTTAAGGTGCAACTGGACCTGGATTTTGCTCTTTAAAACTTAACTTTTCCAACATTTGGCAAATGCCCAGGCCAACCACCCCAAAGAAATTGTAACTATTTTTGATTAGCTATTTGTTGCTAAATAGCTGACAGGTGCTGTATATACTAATCAATTACTTACCATGTCCATAGATAGCCTTGAGTGAACTACTTAGCAATGGAAAGATAACAGGTTAGTTCCAGGGCAAAAAATCTGCTTGCACTAGAGCTCTTGTGCAAGCAGAAATGCAAAAAACAAGCCCTGTAGCGGCCACTTGAGATAAGTCAGACTTATGGTATCCCCATTTATAATTCCAGTTGCACAAAATGTTGTGCAACCTATTTCTGGGCACTATAATATAAAGGGAGAACAGCACAGCTGTTATACAAGGTCTTCACAAGCAGGGCTTTTTTCTGTGAAAACACGTGGTGGAACTCAGTGGGTTGCTAGCACAGGGGGCAACTCTTGGCGGGAGGTGGTGCCCCTGGTGCCACATGTGCGTGCGCAAAGGGCAGGCATGTTCCCAGGGCCAATGACATCACTTTGGAGCAGCTGGAAAAAGGGGGGAGTTTTTAAAAGTTTAAATTGCCCGCAGAGAAAATGGTCACATGGTTGGTGGCCCCGCCCCCTGATCACCAGACAGAGGGGAGTTTAGATTGCCCTCCGCGCCGAGTGGCACGGAGGGCAATCTAAACTCCCCTCTGTCTGGAGATCAGGGGGCGGGGCCACCAACCTTGTGACCATTTTCAAGAGGTTCCAGAACTCCGTTCCACCGCATTCCCGCTGAAAAAAAACCCTGTTCATAAGTCCTTTTAAGTTTCCACTTGCGCATCACCAGATCCAAGTCAACAGGTTGGTTATCAAAGATCATTGATAATGAACAACCAAGACTTTCCTACACTCATAGCACAAAATGACTCTTCTTCTCAAACTACGATTATCCACAGATACATGGTGCCTGTCAAATAGCCAAGATTCTTCTGTTTCTTTGTCCTGATATAGCACATCTGTGCATTATAGTTAGTTGTACTGTACTCAGTTACATAACACAGACATTTTATAATATTCATCACCCTCAGTGCAGACTACTACCCTCCCTGGCCTTTGACAAGTAGAGTACAAACTATGTATAAACTAAACAAAAAGGATGAGCCTCAGTTGATTTCTACTGCACTGTCCCAAAGAGCATTGACTGAACCTGTGCCCCAGTTGGGCACATCCCTTAGTTTGCCTGACTTTTTTATTCTGCTTTCACATCCATTTTGATGGTCTTGCATCCCATAGATTTCCATTATCTAACTTCTGAATCCATTTTAATAAAGTTTCTACTGCTCAATAAAGCCTTTTTGCTTCCTAACCAATGTGAGTTATTGCTTAAGACTCCTATTTTAAGAGGCATACCAATTATTAGTATGATCCTTACCATTCAAACAGTTCCATCAATGCATCTGGCATTTTACCCAGATTCACACCTATCCCGAATGCCTTATAGTCTAAACTGTGAGAGGGGAGATTACAAAGGAAAGAGTAAGCAAACTAATTGATATGGGGAAGGAATGGGGAGAGGCAAGGGATGATTCAGAAGAGTAACTAGAAGAAAAGCTGTATTGAAGGCACACCAGTTTCTGCATAGAGAACTCATTCAGAATTAGGAGATGTGCATTTGAGTCTCAACTATGTTATTGGGTAACCTCAGTTACCCATCAATAATACATTCACATATACACACCCCCAAATTTTATTGCTCATGGTTGAAGACAATGCTATCAATGGGACATACCTCCATGACTAGGTGTAGGCACAAGGAGATTAAGATTTCAGCATATATCACAAGTAAAAGAGCAAGGGGGAGGATACTAGAGCAGATCCATTTTCCTAGTCCTGAAGATCTGTTTACCTGCCACTTTCTGACATCCACTCCAGACTAGTGTACCACAAGGCAAGAGTAAGTACAGTACAGAAAGGTCAAAATAATTACCCACAGACTGTATATAGCATGCACTAAAGACCAGAAGTGTTTCATAATGCACTATTTTTGATTCCATGGACAAGGGGTATTAAGCACTTGCCTGCTCATAGGATTCTGCTAGCATATTTGTATATGTATGAGATGGGAAGGCAGTGGTTTTCTGGACAAAGGTAACAATGTAGGAGAGCCATCCTTTCCCCCATCAAAACAAGGACCTGTGTCCCAGATTTTCTTACTGAAATTGGACATATAGGGGTCTTAGTAGACCATACACTGAACATGAATCAGCAGTGTGATGTGGTAGCTAAAAATGCCAATGTGATTTTGGGCTGGATCAACAAAAGTATAGTGTCCAGTTCACGTACAGTTATAGTATTGCTGTACTCTGCTCTGCTTAGACCTCACCTAGAGTATTGTGTTCAGTTTTGGGAACCACAGTTTAAGAAGGATATAGACACGCTGGAACATGTCCAGAGGAGAGCAATGAAGATGGTGAGGGGTCTGGAGACCAAATCCTATGAAGAAAGATTGAAGGGGTTCAGTATGTTTAGCCTGGAGAGGAGACAACTGAGAGGTGATACGATAACCATCTTCAAGTACTTGAAGGGCTGTCATGTAGAGGAAGGCATGGAGTTGTTTTCCACTGGCCCAGAAAGTTGGACCAGAACCAACGTGTTGAAATTAAATCAAAAGAGTTTTCGGCAAAACATTAGGAAGAACTTCCTGACAGTTAGAGCGGTCCCTCAGTGGAACAGGCTTCTTGGGTAGGTGGTGGGCTCTCCTTCATTGGAGGTTTTTAAGCACAGGCTAGATGGCCATCTGACAGCAATGCTGATTCTGTGAACCTAAGCAGATCATGAGAGGGAAGGCAGGAAGGGTTACATCAGTGTTTAGTTCTTGTGGCACCTTCTTACATGCCCAGGGTAATGCCAATCATCACTTTGAGGTCAGGTAGTAATTTTCCCCAGGCCAATTTGGCCAGGGATCTTGGAGGGTTTTTTGCCATCTTTTGGGCATGGAGCAGGGGTCGCTGGGGGTGTGGAGGGGGGAGGTAATTGTGAATTTCCTGCATTGTGCAAGGGGTTGGACTAGATGACCCTGGAGGTATCTTCTAACCTTATGATCTTATAATATCACAAGCCCTGTTTGCTTCAGAGACCACAGCATGCATAGAACACTAACCAGAAAAATATTTTTGCCAGATGCTGAGAAAGTTTGAATGAAAAAGAAAGCAAACATGTTATTGCCAATTAATTTGCCACATTAATCTGATTCCCCAACAACAAGGAAATGAGTTTCTATTCAAAGCTTCGCATGCAACATATGGCCATCAGCATCTGTGCGCCTGCAGTAGCCCTTGGCCAAAAGTGGAAGCATTTGTCCCCAGCTGTTTGTGTACACAGGATACATCTGTTCTCAAAATGACTTACCAATATGTCCCTTCGGACCTTAGCCACAGTGCCATGAGTAACAAAAATCAGGAGGAAATGCATGCCACAAATTTCAATCTTGCCAGATTTACAGTGTAATCCTAAACAGAATTATACCCTTCTAAATCTACTGAAGTCAATGTATTTAAAAGGCTGTAACTCTACTTAGGATTGCACTTTAATACTTGCTCTGAAAAATAATCAACAATAAATGAAAAGAGGGCACCTGTTGGGCTTCTGGTCATTAAGTTCAACATTTTCTAAAGAACTGGCAAGTTTAAAGAAGTCAGCTGCTGTCCAGAAAGAGGAATAGCCAGCCACCCCTCAGTGGCAGAATGTCCATGTTTTTAATGTATATAGTCACAATCATGTAAGTGTTCACCAATGTCTCCTGGCCATACTACTGTGATTTTAACAGTAATAGAGCCAGAGAGTGGTGAGTGGGTCCATGGCTCATCACGAAGAAGAGATTTTCCCAACCTAAGAAATCCACTCCAAAAAGCTACCTAATTTGTGGCACAAAATCTTCCACTTCAATAATGGAAAATTTCTTTTTAGGAAAATTTTTAATTTTAAAAAATCAGTGGTATTTGTTGCCCCCGAATCTGATCCAAACAAAGACTATACCCACTCAAGATTTCCCTGGCAGTTCTTTCAAGATTACCATTATACCACATACTTTAGCCCTGCTAGGGCAATCTCTTTTAGCTACTGTGACTGTGAACCAGGTGGGTAAAGAGATTATTATTTAGCAGAAGGTGCTTGTTAGAAGCATTTAAAAACTTCTCCTTATTCAATTCTTATTTCTAATGCAAAGAAATTCTAGCAAGAGTCATCTAGGTTTCAGTTGTTTAGGAAAATATTGCTGAACTATGGTAGCCTAACCTCTGTTGAAGAAATCCATATTGTAATAGGAGAGGTAAACATTTTAGCTGTAAAGTCCCAACTAGACAATTCATGTGACAGACGTGCAATTGCACAAGGTGTTGGGGGAATTAATGTTCCCAAGTGCCCCAGGGCACAGATTGGCTCAGGAGCATGATGCGGATGGCTGGGGCTTCAGCTTTCCTTCCCACACCATTTTCTTGAGCCGAAACCACCAAAGGGTAGACCGTTTGCTTTACTGTGGAAGCAGGTTCCATATGCACTCAATGCAGCGTGCGGAGCCCTACCATGGGGCAATCAAGGGCCCTGATTGGGAAGGCAGTGCAGGAGGCCAAAGCCCCTCCCAAACATACACTGTCCCTGGGCTGAATTTAGGGATCCCATTCCCATGGTGGGGGCGGAGGATTCCCCACTTTCACTGTCCATGCCCCACCACCACTTATGTGGCCAGCAGGGGGGAAGGTGCAGGAACAGGCCTCCCAAGACGGCAGGATAACATCATTCCCAGGAAGTGATGTTGTCGCACCACCCCAAGAGCACTCCCGCACTTCACAGCAGGCTGATTTAGGCTCCAAATTGGCCTGTTTGGAGCATAAATCGGCCTGCTGCAAAGCTTGTGGATACCCCCACACCTGCGCAATTACATCACTTCCAGGAACTGAGGTCAGATGAAAAGGTAAGCACTGGGTCCCCCCCGCCCCCGCTCCCATCAGGAGGGTAAGGGGAGGGAACCTAGCAACCGTACTGAATTAGGCTCTGGAGTGCTTGGGACTAGAAGCATTAGTTCCCTAACATCATGTGTGACTGCATTTTAACAATGTTTAATTGTTATTTTTTTAAAAAAGACTAATAAATAAAGCAAATGATGGGAGTTTGGTTAAGCATATCCTTACAAGCTCTGGTAAGCTCTGTTGTTGTTTGGCCAGAAATTGAATTTGTGGATTTTGAAATGAAGTCAACAAGACAAGAAAAACAACAGGAGAAAAAGAGGAAGTCCAGCCTGGGGAAAAGTTTCATGTGTCCCCCTTCCAAAACCTCAGACAACCTCAGTCAAATTATTCAGACCGTCCTGCAAGCAATAAGGATGTCGCAAGGTGTAATTTTTTTTTCAGTGCCATTTTTGAAAACATAATTAGGGGAAAACTCTGGAGGCCCCATTAGAATAGCCACAGACTGTGGTTCAACAGCAGCCGAGGCCTGGTTTCTCCTCAGACAGATGCAGCCTTTGGCTAGGTGAGTAAAATGGGGTTTCATTCTGTATTTCTTGTACCTTGGAAAGATAGAAACAAAGAGAAGGGTGGAGGGGAAAGGGCTTCTGGGATGAGCTCCTTCCCCAGAAAAGGAGAGAATGGTGAGGTGATGTCCTTGCGTATTATTAGTATTTAGCATTAGTATTAAAAGTAACTTTTAGTACTAGTACTAGTATTACTGGTAGTACCAGTATTAATACTAAATTATTTCCATTTGTGTTCCAAATTCTCATCCTAAATTCAGAGGTTCCAGCAGGTACGAGAACGAGAATTTCTGTGTTCTGGTTTCTCATACTGATTTCCAGCCTTCTAAGGTGATGCTGAATCAATAGGCCAACTTGCTCTTATTTATTGTTCCTGGGTTGTGAATGATTTTGGAGGGTTAGGGAACTCGACTCCCCAACATTTTCCCCCAAGATACCCTAGAAGCAGTTTCCCTGGAATGCAGGGCTCAGCTGAGGGCCAAGCTACAAGTGACGAATGACACTTGAACGGCAAGTGTATTTCTCCCTGTTCACTTGCCCTCCATTCAATCCACTTGCCGTTCAAGTGTCATTTGTCACTTGTAGCTTGGCCCTCAGACTCGCTGAGCACTTCAGGGAAATGAGCAAGAAGCAAAAAGCTGAAAGATAATTAGGAGGAAAGTGAGCTTTTAAAAAAAATTAACCATATGCTGAAGTACTATTCTCTGAACAATTTATTTAACAGTCAAAAAATTTAACTGGCCGCACTGTTGATTCCTAATGGGAAATTTTATGATACGTTATTCAGCACATACTTTGGCATTAGGTGCTATAATTCTAGTCACATCCATCCCTGTTTTCCTGAAGTCAGCAGGGATGCACCCAAGCCTTTCAGATCTACAGCAGCTCCAGTCCAAGCAAGGGAAACAAACATGGTCTCTCCTGAAGGCCATTACTGAGCTGGAAGAGAACTGGATGGCTCCCTGCTGAGCTGCAACTAAAAGTAATGCCACAGCTTCAAGTGGAGTTTCAAGGAAGCTAAAACCGCCCTGCAGCTTCTCTAGCCTCAGCCTAAACTTGCAACTCAGCAGAGAGCAGTCCTATTCCCTTGCCTCTGCAAGCACTGGATGGATTGAGGAATCCAGCCAAGCCTATCATATATCAGCTGAGAGAGCTGTGTCTCCCAGATTAACTAAGGGCCAAGCTACACGTGACGAATGACACTTGAACGGCAAGTGGATTGAGTGGAGGGCAAGTGAACAGGGAGAAATACACTTGCTGTTCAAGTGTCATTCGTCATGTGTAGCTTGGCCCTCAGACAGCGGAAGACTTAAGCAGCAGGGTGGCCATCCTCCCTGTATCCACCACTCTTTTCTCAGTTTTCTTTTGGAAAACTGCAGGGTAGGGGACACAAGATCTTGTTCACTATTCTGCTGGAAAAGCTGAACTCCAGCTTTGGGACTGCTCAGCGTAGGAAACCCAGCGGCATGTCACCTGAGAGGCATGGAACTTTTCAGATCAACTACAGCTGTAGCTGAAGTAGGAAGAGCACCCAGGGTCACCTTGAAGCCCATGGCTCAGCTGGGGAAGAACAGAGTGGCTCCCTGTTTTGCTATAGCTTGTGAGTGGAACCTAGCTACCCTCTTTGAAGACCCATACTCAGCAGGGAAGGCAGCAAGCTGCCAAAGCTAACATTCCCCTCAGCCTGTGGGCAACCCGCTGCTGAGCTAAATGAGTTGTAGCCTCCTCAGATCTTTATAGCTAAGGCAGCAGGGATGTGTAGTGCTTACCTGGGAAAAATCCAAGCACCAAATCTCTAGCGGGTTTGAGAGCCTCCATCCCTCTGAAAGCTGAGCTTAGCTTCAGACTAATTAGCTCCTAGCTGAGCTAGGGCTTGGAAAACATGGGGAGAGCATCCAACTTCTGAGAAGAACAGGGTGGTCACCTAGGAGTCCTGGAAGCCTTCCTAGCTAGCAATTTTAATTTTAAGATAGTTATATCAGGGGTGCAAGGGAGCAAACCTACTCTCTGGAAAGATTGGTGCTCAGTTGTGAAAGTGATGGATAGTTACCTGTTGCACTATGGATTTTAGAATGGAAAGGGAAGCACCTGTCCAACCTCTTCTGTATTCTGAAGCCAACTGCTCAACTGGGGAACCCTTGGATCCTTGTTCCAGCTGTGGCTTTGAGAATTATGGGGGAAGCACCCAGCACCCTTTTAACTTCCCCATGCTGAATGCTAGAAAAGCCCATTATACCACCTGCTTTCCCAGGTGGCAGATCAGTAGGGAATTATGCAGGACTCGCCCAGCAAAATGACAGATGTCAGAAAGACTATGAAGATCCTAGTTGCTTCCCCACAGCCTGCATTCCCAAAGCTGGAGCCTCACAGCTGTGCATATATCCCAGCTGAATACTGGCTTTCAGTCACCTCCATCCAGCACAAGTCCCATTTGAGAACCATGCTAGAGAGGCTCGAGGGAGCCCTGTGCGTTCCATGGGCTTAACTAGGGGGACTGCATGCACTGCAGCTCAGTGTTGTTCTGCAAATTTGTGGGGAGGACTTGATCCTTCTCTGAAGCTGCTGTTGACCTAGGAGCCTTGCCTGTCTGTCAGTTGAGTGGCAGCCTTCTGGAGGGTTGGGGGCCAATCCTTTCCTGAAGCTCATGTTTTGTTGGATTCACAAAATTCTTCTTAGTGAAAGAAGGCTGCAAAGGAGACCCTGGCCTTCCCAAAACAAGTACCTTTTTCTGGAAGAATGATAGCACCCAACTAAACTGAGCTTCAGTGAGACCCATCCCACCTGTAAGTGCTACTGATCTATGTTGGAGTCCGGTGGCACCTTAAAAGCTAACAAGATTCCCAGGGTATAAGCAGTCAGAGTAGAAGCTCCCCTCATTAGATACCATTTGTCAGAAGGGAGTTTCACTCTCGTAAGGTTATATCCTGGTACCCTTACAGTGCAATCCTAAGCAGAGTTACTCCAGTCTAAACCCACTGATTTCAATGGGCATAGACTCGCACAACTCTGCTTAGGATTACACTGTTATTGGTCTTTAAGGTGCTACTGGACTTCAACCTTGTTCTTCTACTGCAGACAAACACGGCTACCACCTAATTCTATGAATCTGAAAGAATCTTAGAATCATAGGGTTGGAAGGGACCTCCAGGGTCATCTAGTCCAGCCTTCCTGCGTAATGCAGGAAATTCACAACTACCTCCCCCCCCCAAACCCCCAGTGACCCCTGCTCCATGCCCAGAAAATGGCAAAACACCCCCAGGATCCCTAGCCAAACTGGTCTGGGGAAAATTACTACCTGACCCCAAGATGACGATTGGCATTACCTTGGGCATGTATGAAGGTTCCACAAGAACTAAGCACTGGTGTAACCCTTCCTGCCCTCCCCCTCATGATCTGCCCAGGTTCACAGAATCAGCATTGCTGTCACATGGCCATCTAGTTGATTGTCCGATAATTCTGAGACCTACAGCTCAACAGGGAAGCATCCGATTGTTCTCCAGCTAAGTACTCTGCTTTACTCTGGCTGCTCAGCTGTCTGCTGCTGTATCTAGAATAAATTTAAAGCACTACAATCGGAAAGGCTTTCATGGTTCCCAGTGAATGGTGGGCTACAGAAAAAGCAAAGGAGGTGCCAGAGAGACACTAGTGCACCCCACGTCCCAGCTAGCTTCTCAAGATCTGAAACCCTTCCTGGTTAAGTAAGGGCTACAAACTGGAGACTTCAAAAATAAAGCAGTGGTTTTTTTAAAAAAAAATGTCATCCATAAGAGATTTGTTAAAAAAATGTCATCCATACGTCTCCATTCCTGATAGCTCTGTTCCATATAAAAATAGAGACAGAAGCCACTCACAGTAAATGCCTTCCTTAAATAAATAACATGCCCCCTTTAGGGCCCTTCTGATCTCCTCAGTAATATTAGCCAAAGGAGGGCTTTTTAAAGGAAAACTTCCACATAATAAAAATGAGAGTAGACTTGAAAATGCCTTCTTCAGTCAGGGAGAATCTTAGGACAAAACTGAGCAGATCAAGTGGGTGTAATTTGAAGCAGTTCCTTTAATATCAATTTGATGTGAGGCAATTATCAAGTGTTATTTTTTAGCTCTATGCCACAAAAGGCTTCAGCGGCAGATTTCTGCATATGAAATCTCTATTGAAGGGACTAAGCTTTTTTCCCCTGGCTAGTTGGCAACCTTACTTCAGAGAACAGCAGGATTTGAGTACAGGGGCTCCTTAGAGACCAAGAAAATTTTCAAAGTATAAGCCTTTGAGACTCAAAGCTCCCTTCTTCAGTCACAAGTCTTCAACGTAAGTCTGAAAAAGGGAGCTCTGACTCTCAAAAGCTCACACCCTGAAAATCTTGTTGGTCTCTGTGGTGCCACAGGACTCAAATTCTAAATGTTCTACTGCAGACCAACATGGCTACCCACCTAAACTTACTTCAGAGAGGGGGAAATAACATGTCAACAGTTCTTTTTCAATAAAAAATATTCCTCTGCTTAAAAACAAAACACATTAAAATTTTGCGGGAAGGATTGGACAGTTAAGTGAGAACTCCCTGTGGCTCCACAGTCCTGCAGTCCTCTCATTTCTTTGCAGACCTTGGGAAAGCTCAGGCAACAACTGAGGTCTCCTCACCTAAAAGCCAATTATCAGCTGGCTAAAGAAGAGCATATGTAAGACTAACAAAATTTGTGGTAGGATATGAGTTTCCTTGAGTTAAAGCTCACTTCTTCAGAGCTGTGACTCACGAAAACTCATACCCTACCACAAATTCTGTTAATCTTATAGGTGCTACTGGACTCTTGCTCTTTTCTACTGCTACAGACAGACTAACATGGCTACCCATCTTGATCCAGCTAGCTAAACATTAACCTCAGGCTAGGTGGAGGCTGCAAATTAGATCCATTAGTTTAGGAGTAGCTTTAGGAAGAGTTTTCTTCTCTGAGCCTTGTGGATGCCCAGTGTTCAGCAAAGGATGGGTACAACCCTGAGTTCAGCCCAGGTTTCAGAAGAGCTCAGTAGAAAATGACTCAACTGTCATGAAGATTGACACTCCTCCACGAGCTGTGAAAAACTTGTGGAGAAATTATGACTCCACCTGCCCACATTTCTGTTTAGGGGCATACACACACACACACACCCCAACACACATACACACTTCTGGTCTCTTACAAGCTTCTCTATGGCCAACTTCCCTCAAACTACCAACTTTTCCTCAGCCCAGCTGACTATTGGTTCCCAAAGTCTCACAGGAAGGTCTCCTCTCTGAACTTTCATTCCGCTATGGACCCAGATCTGAGCATTTCAACAATGGCTGGACCCACCTTCCAGCCAAAAGTAACATGAGAAAGCACCAAGATCTAAAATATCAGACAGTCTAATTTGATCAGTCAACAGCAACTTAATCCACCTCAGAGAAAAAAAAGTTGTGGACGGTGGACGCCTCTCCCTATATAGACCCCGGAGAACGCTTCGATCAGCTGGAAAACATCTGCTGATGGTCCCTGGTCCCAGGGAGGCACAGTTGCCCTCAACCAGAGCCAGGGCCTTTTTGGTCCTGGCTCCAACCTGGTGGAACTCTCTGTCTGAGGACACCCAGGCCTGTGAGGATCTTATATCATTTCGACGGGCCTGTAAGATGTTCCGCCAGGGGTATGGTCAAGGCCAGTATTAGATCCTTACCGAGCCTCCCACCGGCCTCCCACATAGCATGGGGCTATGTAGTGCCCACTTGTTAACTAGAAATGTAAATAATAATAATAATAATAATAATAATAATAATAATAATAATAGTTTTCCTTTTGCAACAAAGAAGGGGTTTGCTTTCTTTTGATTAAACAATTATGGCTGAACAGATAACACTTCTAAAAACTCTCCATGCTTATTTTTTTCCTTCTCTTGCAGTTTCTCCAAGTGCCCCTTCTCTTTTCCCCCTCATTTTACCCTCTGAGAGACTCCCAAGCAACGGACGCATCACCATCGGGTGCTTAGCCAAGGATGTCGTGCCTCCCGTGGACAGTTTCACCTGGGACGACCTGAACAATGTCAGCATCAATGCAAATTATATTAAGCAATTCCCTTCTGTTTTCAACCCTAATGGGACTTTCACCTTAAGCTCGCAGGTGTCTGTCTCTGTCAATGACTGGCGGAATTTTGAGCCATTCTTTTGCAAGGCTAATAACACCGTTGGAACCACATTGGCACGAGTCACTCGTCAAAGTAAGTGAACTTATTTGGTTTCTCTTGTTCAGCCAGCAGCATCCATACACAAATGAACCACAACTCTAGGAAACAATTTCAGAAAATAGTTTCTAAGGCTGCCGCAACAGCAATCCTCATTAACTGATTTATTATTTTTGTCATTATTATATTAAATATATCCCACTCTTCTGCCTTGAAACCACAAGTCAGTTTGCAATGTTTTTAACAGAGAATTATGGCATAAAGTTGGATAGGCAAGGCTTCCATCAAGAATTAATACTTACACATTCCATCCAACTCTGTAATAACTAGTTAGTTCCTAAATTGCTACATCACTCTTTCTTAACACAATGAATAATTCCCAAAGTCCAACTCAGACCTAAGATTTATTTTAATATACAATTACTAGTTTCTTAAATAAAGAGAGTCAGAGAAAGAAACAAGGGAATTAAGGCTGCAATCCTAAGGACACTTTCCTGGGAGTAAGCCCCACTGAATAACATGGGACTCTCTTCTGAGTAGACCTATCTAGGATTGTTCTCTAAGTCTGTCTGGAAGCCTCTCTGTCCTAGGAGCCTTCAAATGAAAGCCTAGATCCCACAAATTCCTGTTAATGTTTCTACAGAAAAGATCAGAGAGAAAAATCTCTTAGAAGACAGATGAATGGGTTTGATAGCAAGGAATTCCAAATCTCTCCACATAATTATAGTTCCAAATGCTACAATAAGATCCACCTGTAATAAATCTGCTGCTCTCCTTATTCTTTAAGCTTCCTGTCTTAAACCTGAGCTGAACATCCATGCACCACGCCTAGAAGATTTTGAGAATCCTGACGGAAATGCCACCCTCGTCTGCATTGCTGTTAATTTGCACACACCGAGCACCACAGTCCAGTGGCGGAAGAATGGGCATGTGCTGGACTCTGGCTTCACCACCACTGGACCAGTCGCAGTGGGTCCTAGCGGCTACAGCATCGTCAGTGAGCTCACAGTCGATAAGAGGGACTGGATGACTGGCAAGCCATACTCCTGCGAAGTGCACAATGAGGAGTTCAGTGACATTAAGAACATTAGCAAGCCCTTGACTTGTGATTCTGGTAAGTTCTGTCCTATCTAACTACATCTGAATAGCATGTACCCTAGCAAATTATTCTAAAGCTAGGCTGATATATCTTTTCATGCCCTCATGAAGCGGAACTGAAAGGTTTCCTAGAACAGTTAGCTGTTAAGTATGATATCTGAAATAGTTACTTAGATATTTAACATTTCATGTTTTGATTTAAAATATCAGGGGTCTGAAATGCATAATAATAACAACAACAACAACAACATTTGATTCATATACCACCCTTCAGACAACTTAATGCCCACGCAAAGCGGTTTACAAAGTATGTGATTATTATCCTCACAACAATATCACCCTGTGAGGTGGGTGGGGCTGAGAGAGCTCTGACAGAGCTGTGGCTGACCCAAGGTCACCCAGCTGGCTTCAAGTGGAGGAGTGGGGAATCAAACTCGGTTCTCCAGATTAGAGTCCTGCACTCATAACCACTACACCAAACTGGTTCTTGAATTCAGGAGTATTCGTACACAAAGGAACTCTTGTCAAAAACTGAAATCTCACAACAGTAGTATCTAGAATGTAATCTGATGACTTATACCACAGCAACCTAGTTGAAGCATATTTCCCATCTCCATTCGTTGGCTGTTTCACAAATTTGCTATCCTGAATTCCAATCCTCCAAATTTCCCATTTAACTGGAAACATTTCTAAAATAATTTCAGGAATAGGAACACGTGCAGTTCACCACATATTACACATGCCATGGTCTCATTTACTATGAAACTGAACATCCTCTTTCTCTTTGGTGCTTCTCAGGCCCTTGTTCCGATGCACAAGTCCATGTGGAGACCATCCCGCCATCCTTTACCGATATTTACCTAACCAAGTCAGCCAAGTTGACCTGCAGGATTTCCAACATTCCCTATGATCAGGATCTCAAAGTCCTGGATGTCATCTGGACAAGAAAATCTGACAACAAAGAGCTGAAGACAACCAAGGGAGAGAAACAGGAGCAAGAAAACAATGAGCTGGTATTTGTAGACGCAACGGCATCTGTGTGCGTAGAAGAATGGGACAGTGGAGAGACCTTTGAGTGCAAAGTAACTCTTCCTCTTCTTCCCACAACTGAAATAAAAACTCTGACGAAGCCTAAGGGTAGGTATAAATTTTACAGCTTTAAAAAAAGATGATGCCGCCCAGAGTGTATATTGGCTTCATCAGGTCATCAGCATACTCTGGTCTGGAGTGGGCAGAATGGTTCCAAAATGTCCACCGAATCATCATTCATTTGCTTTCTTTTAAAACTTTTCTACCCACAAAGGCCTTCAGGGCACCTCAGAACACTTTCAGAGAGTGAGAACTGAAACAATACATACAACATCATAAATAATAAATAGAACAATCAAAATAACAAAGCACCAGTAAGTAGCAGTAGAACAAACTAGTCAACAAATGCCTGTAAACAAGAAAGGCCTCTTGTTGGAATCTAAAAATAAAATAAACTTGGCGCAATTTGAGTTTCACTGAGAAGAAAATTCCATATATTGAATGTTGCCCAAAAAATCTTGCCAGATTTAATCACTAGCAACCTTTCTTCAGAAGGAAGAAGCACTCCAAAGATTACCTCAGTGGCAGGCAGGTTCATATATAGACAGCAGTCATACAGGCACCTGGGTCACAAGCCATTTAGGGCTTTATCAGATAAGCCTGCACAATTCATGAATTGCCAAACTAAAGGCACCCCATCAGCCATGAACGGTCTTCAAGATTACTGGCATTCTCAAACAGGCAGCAAATGATTAAACTCCCACTTGTATTCTCTCTCTCTCACACTCGCTCATATGAACACCAATGAGAAGATGGTGGGCAGCTGCACACCTTAGAAAGGAACGAGTTGCATTTGGGCCTGTCTCCTTCCAACATTGCTCTTACCTGACCACCTTCCACCCTTTAAATTACCAGTCTAGACATCAAACAATATAAGCACCAATGACAATAATAGTTCAAACTGACTCTGTGATAGGTCTCCTAGGGACAGCGAAATCATCAAGTTATCCAATGAAAGTTATTTTCTAGAAGACCATGATATCAAAACTATGATTTGGTTAATTGTGTTGCTTTGCCAGTTTGTAATACGAAATTCACCAACTATAGGGGCTTCACTGTGTGGCTTTATGTCCTACCTCATTCTCAAAATATGCTAGTGGTTAGAGATTTGCTGAGGTCTAGCTATGGGTAAGAATTTGGTCAAAGATCAAGGAATATGCAATTGCTACTCTTCCTCTTCTTCCTTCCCCCCCAACACATACTTTTTTGTTTCTTTCCACCATCCAGATGATATGCCTGGCGCACCTTCTGTCTAGCTCATCATCTGGTTCATTAAGTGTCTTGGCCTGGCATTTTACAGAACAAACACAAAATGTCCACTGAATCTTCTTTTTCTCCTTTAAAGTTCTAATTTAGTCCAGTTTGCAGACTAATTCTTGCTTCTTTTCACCATCCAGGTGGCACTCCCAGAGCTCCCGAGGTCTATGTCTTCCCCCCTCCCTCAGAACAACTGAAATTGCAGGAAACAGCCACCCTCACTTGCCTGCTGAAAGGTTTCTACCCCAGTGACTTCTTTGTGACATGGCTCCGGAATGAAGAGCCCGTGGGAGATTCAGAGTACATCACCAGCCATCCCATACAGGAATCCAAGACCCCCGAGCGGTACTTCACCTACAGCACATTGAACGTCAAGGAGCAGGATTGGAGTTATGGAGCCACTTACACTTGCGTGGTGGGACACGAAGCACTTCCCCTTCAGACAATTCAGAAGACCATAGACAAGCACACGGGTAAACCCACCCTTGTCAATGTCTCCCTCGTGCTCTCCGACACTACCACCAGTTGCTACTAACCATTGTCACTATTTCTGTTGTTCTCTCTTCGCCCTCTTATTTTCACCAGCATCTTTCTCTTGTTGTGTCTCTTCTTGTTTGATTATTAGATCTTTATAGCTAGTAGATGGAAAAGAGGAAGATGCTGAACATATCAAATGATTGTTAAGTCACTGGTTGGCTTCATCTTTTTGAAGAAGGATAACAGTTTGCAATAAACTATGTTTTTCAAACTAAAAGGAGAAAATCTGGATTGCTATGTGGGTTGACACTGCTTTTTAGTTGCAGAAGTATGGAATGAGACATCCATCTGGAATTCAGAGGGAAATAAAGCTCCTTTGCAAATCTTGCTGACATCAACTTCCTGGATTTTCAAAGGATGCTAAAACATTATTTTGGTTTTTTATCTCTCTAAGGCATGCATACACCTCGCTCTTCACCAGTAGGTCCTGAGATGGCTTACAAAACTACTATTTGTTTGAAAACAATAAAAAAACATTCTAAATTAAATACTAAATTTTTTTAAAACAAACCCTAATAACAACGTTAACCAGTGGTAGAAGCATAGTCTGATACATTATTAAAGCATCTGCAGTAAAAGCAACTATTTGATTTTAAAAGCCACAGCAGAGATAAATGATGTTAAAATGCAAGCAGGACAACACAACACCACACCTCAACAAAAAGCCATCAATCAACAAAAACATCATTCTCAGAAGATGGGGTACATGGAACAGGGTTGGGGAAACAGACGCAACTGCTGGGCAACTTTGCACACGTTCCGTGGTAGCCCATCGTAACACTGTACATGTTTACTCTGCTGATATAAACTTTCTAGTTCCATCTAATTTTTCACTGTTCCTTCCCTGGCTTTGGCCTTTTCTTTTGTGCATTCTCTTCCATCACTTCTTCTACCACTTCATCACATTCCACATAGACATCATAATAGTTACAGCTTCAAATGGTACTATCCCTGCTTCTGAGATAAATCTGATTCCTTATATTTCTTCGTTTGGATTTTTGGGCCCCAAAGTTGTGCAATAAATTTACAATCATCAAAAAGTATTTGGATGTCAAACTCTTAGCCCTTAAAGAACCAGTCTGAAGAGGCCATGAAATACCCTTCTGTACACTTCAGTTCATATGTATCCCTGGACAAGGTGATCTATTTTATCCTTAGTATTGTTTCCCAGTTAAAAGGAAGACTGAAGATACCAAAAAACATGCTTCCTCCTCAACCATCGTTATAGAACTTGGACATGCCAAAATACTAAGTAGCTGTTCCATGACAACCAGGACCTTCCACAGGCTCACCGCCCAAAACTGTCATTTGTCAAGTAACAATTCAACAATATTATAATGACAATGATGCCATCAAAGTGTCTTCCATGCAACACTGGATGACATGTCTGTAGCTGCTTTGCAATCTCTCAGGACACGAAACAAATCTCAGTACACTTTTTCCAACTCAGATCTAGCATTAAAGTTATCCCGAAATCACATAGTTCAATAAGAAGATTTTTAAGAATGACAGAAGGAAGAGCTGGGTAACGTGAAGATTCATAGAGCAAAAGGCAAGTAGCACCTATAAGACTAACAAAATTTGTGGTAGGGTGTGAGCTTTCATGAATCACAGCTTTACTTCTCATGAAAGTTCATGTCCTACCACAAATTTTGTTAGACTTATAGGTGCTACTGAACTCTGGCTCATTTCTATTGCCACAGACAGACAACACATGGCTACCCATCTTGATCTATGAAGGATCATCTCAACTATTTCTAGAAATTTTAAACATGCAAATTGCATTCTAATCATTAGGTCTGGATCAGTGGTTCTTAATGTTTAATATATAACTGCCCCCTCTCTAAATTCATAACATTTATTTTATTTTATTTATTTATTTGATTTTTAGCCCACCGTCCCCACAATCAGGCTCATTATCATTTAATGCCCCACCCCAAATGACTTTATGACTTTATTACAGTATTTAAATGCGACCTTCCCCCTCCCACATAACCACATTGCCAACTCAAGATGTCCTATGAAGTAACCTGACACACAGAAAAGGGTCGTTAAAATGTTAAAAGATAAGAACTAAATAGCTGTCCAACTTTCCCCCCAAATAATAGTCTATTAAATGTAATGAAAAATGTGCTCCTAAAACGAATAGCCTTGCCTTTCTAATGGAAGGTGGACAGAATAAAAGACCCTCGCCTTCTCCAGCAGAGCATAACACTGCAGCCACCAGCTAAAGGAAGTGGGCCAACTGTAGCCAGACAGAGAGCTTTGTGGAAGGGCTCAACCATGAGGAAAATCTGGGAGGATCTGAAGTGTTGGATATGCACTTAACAAGTAAATACATTTTAAAAAGAGGGCATTAAAACATCACTCCGGATAAGGCAACTTTCTTTATACATGTATACTGACAACAAACGCACAGGATACACAATTCTCTGGCATATATTCAATTTGAACTTTATGTCTGAAAGCCATCATCCATTTTCTGAATGTTAGGATCAGAGATGCGCACGAACCGAAATATGAACCAAAATTAAGCATGAACCAGGCCAGTTCATGGTTCGCAAACCACAGTTCGTCAGATCCCATTTCTGACAAACCGCCACGAACCTTTAGGCTGGTTTGTTTGGTTTGTTTTTTGGTTCATCACTGCAGGTAGCCTGGTGCCAATCAATCAGTTTCCTAGGCAACAGGGGATGGACTTCTTGCAGACCTTCTGCTGACCCGGAAGTGACCTTCTGCTGGCCTGGAAGTGATGGTTTTCTGACCCAGATGTGATGTTTTCACAAACCAACAAACAGGTTCACGAACCAGGGGCAGGTTCGTGAAAGTTTGTGGTTCGTTAAATTTGACGAACCACATGTTTCAGTTTTTTCCCAATTCATACCCATCTCTAATTAGGATTGCTCCTACTTGCCATGTACCACTTTTCTGCAGGAGAAATCTGGGATCTGAGTTTCTTTCCTAGCACAATGTCGCAAGCAATTACAAGATCAGAGAAGCAGCTGCATAAAATCCCAAGATGCCTAAAGCTCTCCATTTGACCTCCTCAAAGTTTTGAACGGCCCACAATATTTTTCGATAGCCCCCCCTTAAGAATCACTGTCATAGAGGGAGGATTATCCATATCACTGAAGAAAAATAATGATCAGTTGCTGAAGCTGTTAAGACACACAGACTCAAGCAAATGTTTGCATCCTCTCTTCTCATTGGCCATATAGAAACATAGAGCCAGAAGGGATACTAAGGGTTATCTAGTCCAGCCCCTATACAATGCAAGAAATTCACAGCTACCTTCAACCCTCACTTCCCCAGTGACTGCTGCCCAGAGGAAGGCAAAAAACCTTAAGATCCTGGCCAATGTGGCCTGGAGGAAAATTCCATCCAGACCCCAAAGTGGCAATCACCCTGGGCATATAAGAAAGGGCCATGAGAGCCAGGCACTCGCTCATCCCTTCCTGTTCTCTCTCTCCCAATCTGCCTTAATATTGTAAGCCCAAATACTCTATCCCTGACAGATGCTTAGCCAAAACTTTCTTTACCATAGCCATAGCCATATGGTAATAATTCCATTAAGGAAAAGGCCCTTCCAAACTCAGCACCATTCTCCATTTCTTTTCTGTTAAAAGCAAACTATGGAAGGTAGAGTAAATATACTGAATCCTCTCCCAAAACCCTACCTAAGCCAATCCATCTGCTCACCATTATGTCTCCCTTCCTCCCTCCATCCTACATACATATATTCACACACACGTTGAAAGTGATAAAGAATAGGTTAAAAATAACCTCCCGAGGATAAACATTCACCTTATGATTCCATTTTTCTAGAAAATTCCAATTGAAAATCACAATTGAAAGTGTGGTGCAGTGGTTAGACTAGGATATGGGAGACCCAGGTTCAAATCCCAACTCTGCCGTGGAAGCTTGCTGGGTGACCTTGGGCCAGACACACACGCTCCTTTACCTACCTCACAAAGTCGCTATGAGGATAAAAAGGAAGAGACGAGAACGATGTAAGCCTCTTTGGATCCCCATTGGGGGAAAAAGAGGATTATAAATTAAGTAAAATAAAATAAATAGGAGAACCCATGCAATGACTTCTCTGATTACTATACATATTATGGACCTGTAACTAGAACTCTAGTTCTGTAATTTAGCTGCAAATATAACAACGGGAGGGTGTGCTTTAGACTAGGGCTACAGTTCTAAGGAAGTAAAATTTAACACTACCACATCATGAACTCACCCATGCTCCCCTGCACTCTGCAGAGGTTCCTTGATGTTAAATATGTCAGGGGACCGATATGGATCCCCAATATTACATAGTTTCGCCCTCAGATGTATCCATAACACCTTACTGCCCCTCAAAATTGTAGCAAGCTATTGCCATCTGAATTGCTATGGTCCGTTATGACAAGTTGAAAGAATCTAAAACATCTTGGCCAGAAGTTCATTCTTTACAAATTCGACAGCATTATCTGAGTCAGATCTCCAACTGTTGTCAAGTTTCTAAGGGTTCCACATGGTTATTGGTACAAAATGGTGAATGGAGAAACATCTTAGAACCCCTTCAAGAGACAGACTCCACCATAAAAAACTCAAAAAGAATCTGCACCTCATTCATGAGCTCAACTCATGGGTCCCTCGCCTGTCAGATATGCCCCAGTCCACCATCACGCTGCCCAAACAAGCAAAGTTTAGGGCACTGAATATTCCACAATTTTAGCATATTCTTGCAGCTCAATGCAGCATTTTGCTCCTTCTTACTTTAGTTCCCTGTAATATATTGAAATCTTAATAATTTCCTTTACTACAGTCGCAGAATTGTGGGGTCTCTTACCAACACGTCAAGAAACAATTCATTGCTTGGTCAGAAATAACTTCTGTCTAAGGCAGACATTTTTTCTTCTACTTTCATCAAGACAGAGAACAGCCACCATTTGCAACTGTCCCAAGGGTTCAAAAATGCAGTTCTCCTATTCACCTTGACTCTTTTTCTAATTCTATTTATCGCATGGCATCATCAAAAGTTGGCTGTTACCTGTCAAATTAAAAAAAATGTTAATAATAATAATAATAATAATATCCGATTTACATCCTGCCTTTCAGGACAACTTAATGCCACACTCAGAGCAGTTTACAAAGTATGTTATTATTATCCAACAACAATCAACCTGTGAGGAGGGTGGGGCTGAGAGAGCTCTAATAAAGCTGTGAGTGACTCAAAGTCACTCTGCTGGCTTCAAAGAGAGGAGTGGGAAATCAAACCTGGCTCTCCAGAATAGAGTCCTGCCGCTCTTAACCACTACACAAAACTGGCTCTCAACTGTTGCCTATCAAAGTATATCTTTCCCATTTCCTGGTCTTTCCTTGCCTTTGCAGTTGCTATGATACCTTCCACTGTTTTCTTTGTCAACTACTCTGAGACCTTTCCTTTTCTTTCTGAACTCTGAAAGAAACTGATTTCTGTTTATCGTCCCAAGCTTACCTTGATGGGATTGTAGTCACTGATGATGATGAAGGACTCCTAAACATCTCGTCAACTCTTTCCACTTTCATCGTCCTTTTCCTTGTGAGCCTCTTCTACAGTGCCACCGTGACTGTCATCAAGGTAAAGTAAATGGCTACCAAAGAAAGCATTTGAAAGCGTGTTACTGTATACTACACATTGTGATCCAAAAGCCATTCATTTTTAAAAGGGAGATAATAGAGCAAGAGGAGAGCTAAGGTTACATTTGGTGCCAGTGGTCATCATATGATGTGCTACATCAAGGTTGGGCAATATATTGAGAAGTCTATGTCAACAAGGGATGTATATCCAGATGTATATATAGGACAGAAGTTAGCCCATTCAACACACTGCATTGACCTCCTAATCCCACATTCATAAATTATGAAAGATTTCTCATGACATTCGAGCATCTTTCTTTCCTCACAAAATTATGATGGTGAATTGGATAGCAGAGAGATTGCAAAGGAAGTTCTATAACACTTTTCCTAGAGCAACACTAATTAATCTCTTTTCTCCATTCCAGGTGAAATAGCAAAACCAATAATCTTCAAATAATGACTGATCCGTTGACTAAAGGAGTCCGACTCCACCATCCTTCACTTTCTTCCATCAACATCGTAATAAGAAGACTGATTTGCATTATCCTCTTGCTTCATTTTCTTTCCCAACTCCTGATGAAATAGCAAGGCCAGCGATCTACTAGCAACAGACTAAAGAAACTAAAGAATGCTTCCAATTTCTTTTCACTGCTATCCTAATGAAAGACTTGCACCTCTCCATCCTCTTCAATGAGACAACTGATCTCTGGAAGAGTTATATTATTCACTTGTTTTCTGTCTTAGTTTTAAGAATCCATGTGTTCTGAAGTAGATAGCTGCCAGCTGTTTACATTTTAAATCCATCCAATTTATTTGTGCAATTTTGTTTCCGTTTTTTTGGAGCATGTTTCTCTTTCTGGTGGTCATATTTTATTCTCGTACTTGTTGTGTACCTGGTATAAAGCCATAAAGATGATAGTTTATTTTTAAATTTGGGGGGGGGAGGTAGACAGGGGATCATAGTACTCAGAAGATTGGCCATGTTTACTGTAATTATATGTCCAGTCTATATAAATAAAAGTATCTGTTCATATTTCTTTCTGTGGCACACATCACTTCTCAGAAAATGAAGCCAGGAGTATCAAAACTGGTCTTCCAGTTCAGGATGGCCATGGGAGTTGCAGTGCCAAATTTGAATGGAAAATGGAACAACCTGACCACAGTTTGGTGCCAGTTTGGTGGTTAAAAATGGCAGGACTCTAATTTGGAGAGCCAAGTTTGATTCCCCACTCCTCCACTTGAAGCAAGCTGGATGACCTTGGGTCAATCACAGCTTCTCAGAGCTCTCTCAGCCCCACGTACCTCAAAGAGTGATTGTTGTGAGCAGGGCTTTTTTTCAGCTGGAACATGGTGGAATGGACTTCCAACAATTCTTGAAAATGGTCACATGGCCGGTGGCCCCACCCCCTGATCTCCAGACAAAGTGGAGTTTAGATTGCCCTCCACACCGCTCCAGCAGCGCAGAGGGCAATCTAAACTCCTCTCTGTCTGGAAATCAGGGGGTGGGGCCACCGGCCATGTGACCATTTTCACCAAGGGCAATTTAAACTTTTTAAAACTTCCCTTGTTCCAGCTGACCCAGTGACATCATTGTGAAGTCCTGAGTTCCATCAATTAGGGCCAAACTACAAGGGACGAATGACACTTGAACGGCAAGGTATTCCTCCCTGTTCACTTGCCCTCCACTTGCTCTCCACTCGATCCACTTGCCGTTCAAGTGTCATTCATCACTTGTAGCTTGGCCCTGAGTTCCACCATCTCTTTTCACAGAAAAGAGGAGGAGGATAATAGGATAATATGGTTGTGTGGATAATAATAACTTTGTAAACCACTCTGAGTGAGCGTTAACATCCCAGCCCAGGTTTTCTCCAGATCTCCCCATCCACCCACCTGCACACACACTTACTTACTATTCCAGAGTAGTTAGCCGTGTTAGTATGTAGTAGCAAAATCAAAAAGAGTCCAGTAGCACCTTTAAGACTAACTAACTTTACTGTAGCATAAGCGTTCGAGAATCACAGTTCTCTTCATCAGATGCATGGAGGGTACGAAGAAACTGGTCAGATATATAGGTGGAGAGGGGAGGGGTAACTAGATACAATCAGTAGCTTCTGATAATGGGATCAGTTGGCTTCTGATAATGAAATCAGTTACTTCTGATAATGAGATAATCATTCATAATCTCTATTCAATCCAAGCCTGACTGAATCAAATTTACATATGAATTCCAATTCAGCAGCTTCCCATTGGATTCTGTTTTTGAAATGTTTCTGTTGAACTACAGTGACCTTTAAGTCCTTGATGGAATGTCCTGGTAGACTGAAGTGTTCTCCCACTGGTTTCTGGATGTTGCCATTTTTAATGTCAGATTTGTGTTCATTTATTCTTTTGTGCAGAGGTTGGCTGGTTTGTCCAATGTACGGAGCAGATGGACATTTTTGGCACATAAGGGCATATATCACATTGGAGGAGGAGCAGCTGTAAGAGCCAGAGATAGTGTAGTTGACGCCATTGGGTCCTGTGATTGTATTTCCTGGGTAGATATAAGGGCAGAGCTGGCATCTGGGTCACTCAGTATTTGCACTGGAAGCTACGGTTCACTGTGGCAGACATTACTCTTCCCAAAAAATAGAACTAGGACTCTCAAAATTAGCCACTCGCTTCTGAATGATCACAATCCCTACTGATCCCCACCCCCTGTGTTTTTGCACTGGAAGCTGTGGCTATCTGTGGCAGGCATAGCTCTTCAGAAAGTAAAGCAAGGGGGTTAAAAATAGGAGAGTTGCATCGGGCTGATAATGGGAGTTGTCCTGAGAAAATGAAGGGAATTGTATCATCCTGGGACAGATTATCTCAGGAACAATCCTCTAGTATTTGCAATGGAAATAAAGGTTTACTCAGGGCTTTTTTTCAGCTGGAACGCGGCGGAACGGAGTTCCGGAACCTCTTGAAAATGGTCACATGGCTGGTGGCCCTGCCCCCTGATCTCCAGACAGAGGGGAGTTTAGATTGTCTATCTAAACTCTCCTCTGTTTGGAGATCAGGGGGCAGGGCCACCAGCCATGTGACCATTTTTGCCAAGGGCAATTTAAAAACTCCCCCCTTGTTCCAGCTGACCCAAAATGACATCATTGGTCCTGGGAGCATGTGCATACTTTGCAGGCGCACATGTGGTACCAGGGGCACCACCTCCCACCAAGAGTTGCCCCCTGTACTGGCAACCCACTGAGTTCCACCACCTCTTTTTCCAGAAAAAAAGCCCTGTTACTCACAAGAAGCCAGCAGCACAGGCAGCCTGCTTAGATAGGGAGGGTGGAAACAAAGGGGGATTAACAGCTTCCCTGAGCTATCACAGTCTGTGTGGCCTAGTGGTTTGAATGGCAGACTAGGGTCAAGCAGATCCTAGCGGAAGCCCCAATCTGCCAGTCATGACCTCTCAGCCAGATCTACCTCATAGGGCTCTTCTGTGGTGGTAGAGAGTGGAATGTGATGGTAGAGAGTGCTCTCAAGTCATAGCTGACTTATGGCAACCCCTGGCAGGGTTTTCATGGCAAGAGACTAACAGAGGTGGTTTGCCATCGCCTGCCTCTGCAACTCTGGTCTTCATTGGAGGTCTCCCATCCAATTACTAACTAAGGCCAACCCTGCTTAGATTCTGAGATCTGAAGAGATCAGGCTCACCTGGGTTATCCAGGTCAGGGAATGAAATGGAGTAGAGGAGATCAATATAAGCCACTTTGTTTCCCCTTGGGGGAAAACAGCATGGTATAACATTTGTTATTAATCTAATTTTGGCCACAGTTTTCAAAAAGGGATGATCGCTCTTGATGTTGCTTTCTCTGCTATTCCTGCAGTTCTATTGGCAGCAGGCAAAATGCTCCTTCGGTATTCTAATTGCCATTATATATGGCAAGCACAAGACCCTTCCAGATTGGCGAGCCAGGCAAGCAGGATCAGAGCCCCTAGTATATAAAGCTATAGTCTTAGGTAGCAATTTACATGTGTTGTCATTTATTTATGTATGTACAAAATTTATACCATGCCTTTCTGCTCTGGACAGGGCCATGAAGGCAGGTAACAGGTTAAAAACATACGTAATAAAAATACATCATTAAAACAATTAAAACCAAACTAAAAGTATGTACAACATAATAAATACCATCCAATAAAATACACAGGGCAGGAAGATGGGATTGCTGAAGGAACATCAAATGAAACAAGTCTTCTCTTGCTGGCCAAAGACAGCAACAGAAGAGGACAGATGAGTCTATGGGCAAATCCACACACCTTTGGCTAGAAAGACACTAATCCCAAATTACTTTTGAGAGAGTTTCAGGTGGCTAGCCATGTTGGTCTGTAGTAGAACAGCAAGATTTGGGTCCACTAGCACCTTAAAGACCAACTAGTAGGGTTGCCAGGTCGGGAAATTCATGGAGATTTGGGGGGCAGAGCCTGAAGAGAGTGGGGTTTGGGGAGGGGAGGAGCCTCAGTGGGGTATAATTCCATAGAGTTCACCCTTCAAAGCATCCATTTTCTCCAAGGGAACTGATCTCTGTTACCTGGAGATCAGTTGTAATTCCAGGAGATCTCTAGTTATCACCTGGAGGCTGGGTAAGCCTACCAACTAGGCTTCCAGGGTATTAGCTTTCAACAAAAGGGTCTTTTGATGGAAGTTGGTCTTTAAGTTGCTACTGGACCTGAATCTCCCTCTCAAATTTCTGTAGCAACCAGATTTATTCTGAAATAGTTCTGAGGTTGGGAGTTCCACGAACTCTTTTTTCTATAAAACTTGCACACAAAATGGCTCAACATGAAGGGAAGTTTAAAGTTTTCCTCATGCCATTGTCCCAGTCTGAAACCACTAGGGAATCATTATTTGCTCTACTAGGAAAACATTCTGGTACTAATACAGTACTAAGTTTCTTATGGCTGGGACAAATAGCAGTTCTGTGGGGCCATTTCAATTTTTTTCCTTGTTTAACAGTATAAATAATAAAAGAGCAAAGAAACTTACAGCGGTTGTAAATATCCATTCCCCAATCTCCCCCATCCACACAACTTTCTTGCTTATTGACATCACTAATTTTATTTACTTATTTATTTATTTACATTATTTATAGTCCACCTTTCTCACCGAGACTCAAGCCGGATTACACAGTGTGAGTCAGTACAGTCAATTTCAAGGGAATTTCAATAAATGATGCAAAACGTCTACTGTCATGCCTCAGGTAGGGTGAGCCACCTTATGCTGCCACCACTCTGGGATTCAGGGTCCCTTGGGAAGGCCCAGAGTACCCTCCCAACCCTTCTGACCTCTGTAGCTTGGCCAATAAACAGGCGTGAGGACCCAGCAGAGTAACAACAAACAAAATAGTTTATTTACAAGGAGGTTAGTTAATATCAAACAAACAAGCAAACAAGGTGCCTTAGCAAAAATAGATGGGTGAAAGTAAAATAAACAAGAGGCCTTAGTGCGACTGAACTTCCTGTCCCTCTGTCTGCCAGGCCTGTCTTCTCACCCTACCTGGATAGGGGCCTCTCTCCCTAGCAGAAACCTCCTCTGGCCTGCTCCCTGGGAGAAAGAACCCAGGCTTTTTCCCTCCCAGACTTATATGGCACTATCCCCCTGTGTTCTGATTTGCCAAAAAGGGCACCAAAATGGCCCAGGGGCTCCTGGGAATCATAGGCAGGCCTACTCCCACTGCTAACAGGTTTCTGAGGCCTTGCTAGGCCTTCCTGGCACAGCCAGATCATGACATCTATAAATGCAAATTTTCCTATTAAACTCCCATAAATTTTATAACATCAGTATAAACATTTTATATGGTTCTTCACATGGGATCATTTCATAATGGGAAAATGGCACAGGAATGTAATCCCCCTCCTTCTGTACCATGGCTCCAATCCAAATTAGACCCCAAAATGCCTGGTTTTTAGAAAAAAGAAACACACTGGGAGCTGCATTCATCGAAGACCCTTCATCACATCTGTTTGAGTCCATTGCCCTGATTCAACAACAGCAGGTAAAGATGACCACTTACTGGCTTCCCAGCCTCAGCTGCTTTAGGTTTCTGTTATATTTTGGACAACTTAATGTTTTTATGGCCTTTGTTTCATTTTGAGAGTCAGTGAAAAGAAAAGTGATTAATAAATTTAATAGGCTAAAAAGAGAATTCTGGGAGTTTGGTCAAATATATCTTCACCAGCTAGGTCAGTAGTAGCTTTTGGTTTTTCTAGAAACTGAATTTCTGGATTTTGAAATGAAGTAAACAAGACAAGAAAAACAACAGGAGAAAAAGAGGAAGTCCAGTCTGGGAAAAAAGTTTCATGTCCCTTTTTGAAGCTCAAATATAGCTCCTCCAAAACCTCAGGCTGTCTCAGGCAAATTATTCACAGCTTCCCGCCAGCAATAAGGATGTTACAAACTCAATTTTATTTTTTTCAATGCCATTTTTGAAAACATAATTAGGGGAAATCTCTGGAGGCCCCATTAGAATAGCCACATTTGTGAGTCGGCAGCCGAGGCCTGGTTTCTCCTTAGACAGATGCAGCCTTTGGCTTGGTGAGTAAAATGGGGTTTCATTTTGTATTTCTGGTACCTTGGAAAGATAGAAGCAAGGTGGAGGGGAAAGGGATGAGCTCTTTCCTTCTCCAGAAAGGGAGATAGTGGTAATAGGCTTGCGTATTATTAGTATTTAGTATTAGTATTTAACATTATTATTTGTCCTAGTATTACTTGGGACAAGTCTCTTGGGCAAAACAAGAGCAGATAGCAATAGGCTTCCACATGATGATAAATATGTTTGTTTGGTTTCTCATCCTGAACTCAGGTTTTCCAGCAGATGCTGTATCTCAAGGCTGCCTTAGTCTTGCCTCCCTCCTGTAAGTCTTGGCTTAGGAAAGGATTTAGAGGGTGAGGAAAACCCAGTCCCCCAACATCCTTGCCAAGCTAGGAACTAGTTAGAATAAGGCTCGAAGGAGTCAGAAGGGTACAGTTTCTCTGAGCTCCAGCACTCATCTCAAGAGTTTCCCAGTTGAGCAGATTAGGGAAAAGAGAGGAAGCAACAAGTTAAAAGTCAGATTACTTGTTTTTGACTGGGGGAAAAGCTTAATTAACTGCACATATCAAATACAGTTCTGGTTTGTGTCAGCTTGCAACACTGATTGGATAAAAGCTGTGCTGTTTTTACAACTGGCCCTTTGGTTTATTTAACATCTGTATCATATAATAAATTAATGCTGATGATCAGTTCTTCAGCATGTATTTGATGCATCTGTATTAATTCTAGAACCCTTGCTGTCCATCACCACCCCATTTCTGACACCTCAGTGAGGGGGGCAACTGGAATTCCCTCAGTAGCCATGGGACTCAGCACTCTGTAAGGAAGCTTTTAAGACCCTCAGCTGAACATAGAAGGTGGGAGTGGGACAGCTTGATGGCTTACAGTAGAACCCATCCCAACCTCCCTGACATTTTGACCAGAAGGAATCTGGAGGGTTCACCACCACCTGCCCTAGAGAAGCATTCATGCAAGCTTCTAGTGCCTATAGCAGCTTTGAAATTGAGGTAGCAGCTACTTCTGGGAAACGAAAGAAATAGGAATTCCTGTGAGGTTCTATGCTTAGCTAGGGAAGTTGTGGCATACCACAGCTTTTGGAAAGACGGGGGAAGCAGTTGGCATCCCTTTAGGCAGAATGTTTCAGGTGGATAGCCATGCTGGTCTGCAATAGAAAAGCAAGAATTGGGTCCAGTAGCACCTTGAAGACCAACTAGATTTCCAGGGGATGAGCTTTCAAGCGTCAAAGCTCTGAATCTCAAAAGCTCATCCCCTGGAAATCTGGTTGGTCTTTAAGGAGCTACTGGACCCGAATCTTGCTCTCCTGAAACAGAATATCAGCTGAAGTGCATGCAAGATTTTCAGATGTAAAGGAGATTTAGCTCCAGCAGGGAAGGAAAAAAAAAACAGGGTCTCCCCAAAGGCCAGTGCTGAGCTTAAGGAGAGTGGGATGGCTCCCTGCTAAGCTGCGACTTTGGGAAAGTTGTGGAGAACTACTGGTTCCTCTGAAGTTCAGTATTCTGGAGGAAACCACATGCATTCAGCAAAGCTAGCAACTTCCCTGCAGTATCCCTGGGATCATCCTGATGTTGCAGCTCACCAGACAGCCATCTCATGCCCAACCTCAGAAGGGGCTTTAGATCCTATCCCAGCCTCCCAGAAGCCAAACCCTTAGCTAGGAAAGCTGCATATCCTAGGTTAGCTTTCAGAAAGGAGAGGACCCAAGTAGCAGAACCATGATGAAACTGAAATGGGTCCAGGTGGGATGCACAACTCCTAGCTCAGCAGCAGCTTTGGGAAGATTTCCTTAGATGGGCAGATTTGGAAAGGCTGGGCGGGGGGGGGGGGGAAGCGCATCAGTTCTCTTTGGCACCCTCCGTTCTGCTGGGGAAAACAGCATAGATCTCCTGTGCACTCCAGCTGGCCGTAAAACTACTGGCATATCCCCAGGGTGATTCATCACCCACCTGAGAGGCACAAAGCTTTATGGATTGAAAATAGCTTTGGATCACTACCGTTGAAGCGGGTTGGACGCACCTAGAGACCCACGGAAGCCCATTGATCCCCTGAAGGCCAGCTGAAGGGGAAGCTGCCAAAATTGGCATCCACCCCAAATTCAGCTGCATGTCTCCCAGTTGAGCGGCAGCCTTCTAGGGAGTTGGATTCCCTAGAATGTTCCATGGGATCGCCAAAGCTGTTCCACCAAAGAATCTAGTTTCAAGACTCCTAGGAGGAGACCCCAGGCCATTCCTCATGCATCAATGTAAAAGAAGGATAGCTCCCTGTTGAGGTGGGGCTTTAAGAAGGTTGTACTGGGCAGGGGGAGTACTGAAACCCTCCCAGCATTTCAGTGCTGAGCTGAAAAGTATGCATTTCCCAGATGAGCCCTGAGGTTTAGAAGCATGGGGAGGGGAGAAGAGCTTCCCCTGCTTTCCCAAGGCTACAGCTCAACAGGGAGACATCAGACTCTTCTCCCTCTATGTACTGAGCAATTCTGGTCCCTCCCCAAAGCTCAATTGTTACTAGTACAAATTTTAAAACACTAGAGATCTGGAAGGCTTGTGGGCCTAAGAACGGGGAGGTAGGCTACAGAGAAACTAAGGAGGTGCCAGTGAGTTTCTGGGGACCCCCATATCATAGCTGTAACCTGATCAGTACTTGAAAGGCAGGATTTGGGTACAGTTGCACCTTAAAGACCAACAAGACTTTCAGAATATAAGCTTGCTTTCTCTTCTGTTGCTGTTCCTTCAACCCAGTGGTCTCGAACAGCCACTGAGAGTTTATGTTTAGTCAATTAATAATATAAGGTTTCTTTTGAGAATCAAGGCTCCCTTCTTCTGAAGAAGGAAGGTCAGACTCTCAAAAGTTTCTGCTGCAGACCAACACAGCTACCTGCCTGAAACTCTTCACTTACGTGGAGCTGTCATTCCTGAGGTTTCAGAAATGATCTATTAGACAGTGATTTTTGTGGGTGCCTATTTCTATCCTAGTATTTACCTAAAATATATTTAAAACTGTTTCAGAAACATTAAAGCTGAGAAATGTTTTATTTGGTTTATTCAAAATCAACAATTTCACATTCAAGAACGTTTACCTACTTACAATGAAGGCCTCCCTTAAATAAAAAAAAGTCTCCTCTCATCCTCCCAGTCATGTTAACCAAAGGAGTGGGGGGTTTTTTCCAGTAAAGTGTCAGTATAATGAGGTAAAACTGAAAATTCTTTCCTCAGTCAAGGAGAATCTTAGGTGAGCAAAGAAGAGCAAGTCAGTTGTGTGGAATCTGGTACGAGATCAGTACAGGGAGGGGGGTACTATATGGCCAGAGTTCACTGTCAATCAGAAATGTTCATATTCTTGAAAATAAACAAACAATACAAAGCTGTTTTTTAAAAGAAAAAAAACAAGGAAAATGAGAACTCCAATAGGGCATTGAGGTGGAGTGGTTAAGAGCAGCAGGACTCTAATCTGGAGAGCCAGGTTTGATTCCTCACTCTTCCACTTGAAGCCAGCTGGGTGACCTTGGGTCAGTCACTGCTATCTCAATTCTCTCTCAACCTCACCCACCTCACAGGGTGATTGTCGTGAAGATAATAACAACACGCTTTGCAAACCACTCTGCGTGGGCATTAAGTTGTCCTGAAGGGTGGTATATAAATCAAATGTTGTTGTCGATTCCACACAGATTACACCCATGTAAAGTTCCCGCTTCTCTGCAGACCATGGGAAGACTCACGGAACAAATGAGATCCCTTTCCCAGCTTCCCAAAAAATCATCACTCGGATAAATATCAGCTTATCAACTTCAGGTGGCAACTGAAAATAAGGTCCTTTGAGTTAGGAGAAGCTTTAAGAAGTGTTTACAGGGAAAGTCTAGCATCCCTAAGTATTGTAGAGACCAGCAGTGAGAGGGAGAAGGGAGAGGGAGAATAAGGTCCAATGCTCTGAGTTCCACCCAGGCTTCTGAAGGGTTCAGGGTACCATGGCAAGCAATTAAGCTCCTCTGAACCTTACTGAAGCTCAGTTGAGACATACAAAATAATTGGGGGAAACTAGGGATTGCTCCAGCCTGCCAAATTGCAGCTTAGGGGAATACAGTCAGAGTATAACCTCCTCCTAAGAGTTAGTCAATGCAAGCCAGCCCTGCTTGACTTTTGCATCTTCTTTGAGCCCACCTTCCCCAAAATGTCCAAAGCTCTTTCCTTTTCCTAGCTCAAAATTCCTTCTAAAAAGCTACATGGAACAACTCTCTCTGCTGTTCCTCTCTGGAACCCAACATTCAATAGGGATCTTCAGAGAAGTACTGAGCTCTTTCCAGCCTCTAGGTTCTCAACCAAGGATACTATCAGTGGAATCCTAAACAGAGTTACTCCAGTCTAAGTCCACTGATTTCAATGGGCGTAGACTGGAGTAACTCTGCTTAGGATTGCACTGTCAGCGCACTATTGGTTTAGGAAAGTGAGTGGGACCAACTAATACCACCCTTGAGAGTAATTTCATCCTGACATAAGCCCAGGGCTCATTTTGAGGGGGAACGTGCAGGAACGCAGTTCCAGTAGTTCCCCAAAGAGGTCACATGTCAGGTGGCCCCAACCACCTGACTCTCGGACATTTGGGCCCATTTCAGCCTGGATTGGGGCCAAAACGGCCTGGATCGGGCCTCTGACGGGTGGTGGATCGCTCTCCTGCTCAGCAGTGGCCCAGTCCTGACCATTTTGGGGCCCTTTTTGCCATTTTGGACCCAATTTCAGCCCTGAATGGCCAGGATTGAGTCCAAAACAGCCAGGATATGTTATGTCAGGGGATGCGGCATATGCAAATCAGTTATGCTAATGACACACTTCTGGTGAAGTTAAGGGGTGTGGCCTATGCTAATGAGTTATGCTAATGAGCGCCTCCCGCTCTTTTTCTACAAAATGACCTCTGCATAAGCCAGACCAAATTCCAGCATGGCTTCTAGCCAAGCTGACCTCAGCGAATACACCAAGAACTAAAATATCAAACAGTCTCACAGCAGAATTCATTCAACACATTTTTAAAAAAAACATACAGTAGACACACACAGAGGATCCATTTCTGCGATCAATTGCAAATGGTGAAATCTGCGAATGTTGGGACGCAGGAGTCTGCATCCTCCCCAAAGCAAAACAACCATGTTTGCCACAAAATTTAAAAACGTAATTATTGTGATGGTGGCACAGTGTGAGTAAATACGGGCTAGAGACCACCTCACATTTTTTGATCATGGACTGTAAATAAGTGAAACCGTGAATCCACGAATGGTGAGAATCACCTGTTAAAAAGATAAATTTAGATGTTAGATTATTTTCATTCACTTTCTTTGGTCTGTTCAATTGCAGGTGAACACCTAATGACTTCTAAAAACTCTCCATCCTTATGTTTTTTCTTCTCCTGCAGCTAATCAAACCAGTCCATCTCTTTTCCCCCTCATTTTACCTTCTGAGAGAATCCCAAGCAATGGACTCATCACCATCGGGTGCTTAGCGAAGGATGTCCTACCCGCCTTGGTCAGTTTCAGCTGGGACGATTCCAACAACATCAGCCTCAACACAAATTATGTTACGAAATATCCCACTATTGGAAATCCTGCTGGGACATTCTCTTCAGTTTCCCAGGTGGCTGTCTCTGCCAACGACTGGCGGAATTTTCAGCCGTTCTATTGCAAAGCTGAAAACGTTGATGGAGTGGCACGAGTTGTTCGTCACAGTAAGTGAATGGATTTGGTTTCTTTTGTTCAACCAGCAACAACACACACACATGAACTACAATGCCATAGGCAATAGCTTCCTGCAAGAATTACTGCTTACATTCCATCCAACCATATAAAACAAGCTAGTGACTGAATTGCTACATGACTTTTTTCTTAAGACCATGATCAGTTTCTGAAGTTCACACCTAAGATCTATCTGCATGTGTGGTGATTAATTTCTGGAAAAGGCATTAAAACAGAAGCAGATATTGGAATTAATGCGCTCAGAAGCTTCACCTTCTATATTGGTATCTTGTCTGCTGATCACAGATTTAGGTGAATGGAACTGTGATTAGTCTGTGGTTATTCTGAGATGTGAGCATGGGTCAGTGGATAAAGCACATTCTTTGCAAGCAGCATGTCCCAGGTTACGTCTGTGGCATCCCCAGTTACAGAGTCTCCCTAAAGTGTAGGGAAGGACCATTCTTGGCTTGAAAGCACAGATAGCTACAGTCAGCCAGAGTAGACTACCCAACTAGATGGACTAGTGGTCAATAAAAGGTATCTTTCTCTATTCATATTTCCTGTAGCAAGGCTCTGCACGCTTACAGCAGCACTCTCTCGTGTATTATGCTTTTGGTTGTTGTGGGTTTTCCGGGCTGTATTGCCGTGGTCTTGGCATTGTAGTTCCTGACGTTTCGCCAGCAGCTGTGGCTGGAATCTTCAGAGGTGTAGCACCAAAAGATAGAGATCTCTGACACTGAGAGATCTCTATCTTTTGGTGCTACACCTCTGAAGATGCCAGCCCCAGCTGCTGGCGAAACGTCAGGAACTACAATGCCAAGACCACGGCAATACAGCCCGGAAAACCCACAACAACCATCGTTCTCCGGCCGTGAAAGCCTTCGACAATATTATGCTTTTGTTTCTTCTTTCTCTGACAGCCAGGTTGGTGTAGTGGTTAAGAGCACGGGACTCTAATCTGGAGAGCTGGGTTTGATTCCCCACTCCTCCACTTGAAGCCAGCTGGGTGACCTTGGGCTAGTCACGGCTCTCTGGAGCTCTCTCAGCCCCACCCACCTCACAGGGTCTTTTGTTGTGAGGATAATAATGGCATACTTTGTAAACCACTCTGAGTGGGCATTAAGTTGTCCTGAAGGGTGGTATATAAATCAAATGTTGTTGTGGTGGTTGTGCTTGTTGTTGTGAGAGCCATGGGCATCCTTGGTACAAATGTTGCCCTGGAACCCACTAATGCATATTTAAGTTAACTTGCTTCTTCATAATGGGTCACACTCATGAATACTTAGAAAACGATCCAGTGAGTTTTATAGAGGGGCTTCCTTGACAGCTCTGCATCTGTAACTCTCTCCACATACATATAATGTTGTCACTTGGCACATTTAGATTATCTTAGAGTATTGGATCCATCTGTAGTGAACTCTTCCTTCCTGTTATTTTTCTTTCGCAAGCTTCATGCATTGAGCCTGAGATGATCGTCCGCGCACCACGCCTAGAAGATTTTGAGAATTCTGACTCCAATGCCACCCTCATCTGCATTGCTGTTAATTTGCACACACTGAGCACTACAGTCCAGTGGCGGAAGAATGGACATCTGCTGGACTCTGGCTTCACCACCACTGGACCAGTCGCTGTGGGTCATAGTGGCTACAGCATCGTCAGTGAGCTCACTGTAGACAGGAGGGACTGGGTCACTGAGAAGAAATTCTCCTGCGAAGTACACAATGAGAAGTTCTCTGGCATCAAGAATATCAGCAAGTCCCTTGTCTGTGACCTTGGTACGTTGAAATGTTCCAGTCCAATTTTATCAGAACTCCAGAGTCCCTACCAAACCAGTTTAAAATGTCTTCAGTAAGGAGAGTCGAAATGATATATTCGTTTTATTTGAGAGATATTTTCGTTTTATGCTTTAGTGTTCCTCTGAATGAATCCAAAAACAGAACCTGGAAAAGCTGAAATCTCACACATCTAAAGCTCATTGACATAGAATCTAGGGTGTGGTCTCACAACATTTTGCTGGGGATGACCAAATTTCCCATTCCATTCCTTTATTATTCCTTAAGTTTGCTGTCCCCCGTGTGCCACTTCTCCTGATTTCCAGTTTAATGGGGAAAAGTTCTCAAATAAATTCTAAAAGTGGAACATGTGCAGCTTGCTAGAGATTTCAGTACGATCCAACCCTTCATACTCACCCACTCCCCAACTACAAATGTGCATATGTGCACTGCAAACCACACTACAAGACAGTAATATTGCTGTGATGGTATTATGATTACAAACAGGTTGCATTTTGTTAAGGTGGGTGTCACATTGTTCAGTGTGGTAGAGGAAGGACAAGAAGAAAATAGGAGCTTGGGCAAACCGGGCATGCACAGTACTAAGTATTTAGGTCAAAAATTTTTAGAAAAATGGTAGAGGATTCATGATGCATGCATTCCATTTCAGAAACAAGGATATTTGGAATGCCAAAATCCAAGGAGAATTTTCGAAGCATACCTAACCATAGTAGGTGTGAATCTGGTCAATATTTTGATGGAAGACTACCAAAATGGTGATATAATGGTTAGAGTGGTGGGCTAGAATCTGGGAGACTGAGAGCCAAGCTACAAAAGACAAATTACACACGGAGGAGCACATGAAGGGAGTCGTAATGTTAGCCGGGAAGCTGAGTTTTAAAAGAGATCAGAAGGCGTTGTCAATTTCCCCTTTCTACAGAGCCAGGGAGCTGGCTGGTCAGAGAGTTTGTTAATTTCCTCTTTGCCTCCGGAAGGCTCTGTCAGTTTCACTTCCCCCTTTAAGAGACAAAGAAGAAATAAAGCTTCTGAGCAGGGATCTCCCTGGCTCTGTAGAAAGGGGACATTGACAAAGCCTTCCGATCAACTTTCGGGCTAACATTGCAACTCCCTTCACATGCTCCTCCTCATGTAATTTGTTTCTTGTAGCTTAGCTCTGAGGTTTGAATCCCCACCCCGTGCCATGAAAGCTGGCTGGATAACCTTTGGACAGTCACACTCTCAGCCTAATCTACCTCACAGGGTTGTTGGGAGAATAAAATGGAGAAGGGGAGTATGTTGCAAATCACTTTGGGTCCCCAATGGGGAGAAAAGTGTAGTGTAAATGGAGTACATAAAATAAATAAGAAACATTCTCTTCCACTACTACTTCTCCCACTTCATTACATTCCACATACATATAATAATAAATATTGTTCTAAATTGTACGATGCTGCCTTGAGGTCGATAAATGAAAGGCATGATACCAAATAATTAATTATTCTCTCTGAAAGCCCACATGATGTGGAAAGTTCTTCCAGCTCTATTGAATGACCAAATGACCTCATTCTCCCTGATCTATTGACACACTTTTATATTTAAAAACAGTATCCATCAACATATTCCAGGATGCTTCTGAGAAGTGTTCAAACATTAGAATAACTACTGCGTGGAATGTCACTTCATCCATGTTCTGTTATTCCTCTATTCTCTCCTCGACCACATATTCAGGGCCAATTTTGTTCCAGGAAACATTCTAAAAAGACCAGTTTCAGAAAACAGACCAATGAAGGATGTAGATTACCTGAAGCAGATGCAAGATACGAAGCATAAACAGGGGGTGAAGTACCTCAGACCGCCAATTTCTTATTCATTGAGAAACTAAAAGTTTTTCCCTCTTTGTTATTTCTCAGGTCCTTGTTCCGATGCACAAGTCCATGTGGAGACCATCCCGCCATCCTTTACCAATATTTACCTAACCAAGTCGGCCAAGTTGACCTGCAGGATCTCCAACATGCCCTATGATCAGGATCTCGAAGTCCTGGATGTCATCTGGACAAGAAAATCTGACAACAAAGAGCTGAAGACAACCAAGGGAGAGAAACAGGAGCAAGAAAACAATGAGCTGGTATTTGTAGACGCAACGGCATCTGTGTGTGTAGAAGAATGGGACAGCGGAGAGACCTTTGAGTGCAAAGTTACTCTTCCCCTTCTTCCCGCAGCTGAGAAAAAAACCTTGCAAAAGCCTAAGGGTAGGTACTTGTTTTACATCATTTTTAAAAAAGATGATACAACCCACAATGTATATTGGCTTCATTAGGTCTCTTGCCTAGCACAATCTGGAGTGAGAAGAATTGTTCCAAAATACCCACCAAATCATAATTTATCTTTTCTTTTAAGACTTTCTTTTAAGCCTTTGAGGCAGCTCAAAATAACCTCAGAGAGTGAGAATTGAAATAATGCATGGACACAACATCATACAAAATAAAAAAAAATCAAAACAACTAAACACCAATAAGTAGAACAAACTATTCATCAAATGCTTGTAAATAAGAAAAATATCTTAACTAGGCACCTAAAAAACCCCTTGATGCCGCTTGAGCTTCACTGAGGAGAAAATTCCACATATTGGATGTTGCCCCCCAAATCTTGTTAGAATTAGTCACTAGCAGCCGAAATTCAGAAGGCAGAGGTACTCCAGAGCTGACATCAGAGACAGGCAGGGTCATATATCAGTTGGCAGTCATTCAGGCATCCCAGTCACAAGCCACTTAGGGCTTTATCAGATAAGCCCACACAATGCATGAATCGCCAAACTAAAGGCAGCCCATCAACCCTGAACTGTGTGGTCTTCAGTGCTGATTCCGCACATGTTGGATAATGCACTTCCAATCCTCTTTAGAGATCATTTGGAACTGAATTTTTCGTGTGTGAAACAAAAAATCCACTTCCAAACGATTGCTAAAATGCATTGAAAGTGCATTATCCAACGAGTGCGGAATCAGCCCAAGATTACTGGCAGTCCCAAACAGGCAGCAAAGTATTGAGCCCCTACTCATATTCTCTCTCTCATTCACACATACAAACACCAATGAGAAGAAGATCGGCAGCTGCACTTCGGGGAGAAAGCAGCTGCATTTGGGCCTGCCTACTCTCAGCTTTGGTCTTACCTGACCACCTTGGACCCTTTAAATTACTTGTCTAGATACTGAACAATATTACCACCAGTGACAGTAATCTTCCATATTGACTGACTCAGTGATAGGTGCCTTAGGGAGAGTGAAATCATCAAGCTATTCAGTAAAAAACCGTTCCTAATTTCCTGGATAGTTATATCTCAAAACTATGATTTGGTTGATTTGCTAATCTGTAACTTGATATGAAATTCACTAACCAGAAGGGCTTCACTGTGTGGCTTTAAGTCCTACAACATTCTCAAAACATGCTAGCGGTCAGAGCTTTTCTGAAGTCTGGCTATGGGTAAGAATTCGGTGAAAGATCAAGGAATATAAATTTGCTACTCTTCCTCTTTTCCCCCCAACCCATACTTATTGTTTCTTTCTACCATCCAGATGGTATTCCTGGCACACCTTCTGTCTATCTCATCATCTGGGCCGTTTCCGCACGGCTTACCTCAACCCAGAATGCTGCGCAACATGATGGAAAAAACGCGGAAGATTGCGGTTTTTCGCACAAGTTTTGTTCGATGTTGCGCAACATCGCACAAAACTCACGAGAGAAAATGTGATCTTCCACGGGTTTTTTTGGCACGTTGCGCAGCGTTCCGGGTTGAGGTAAGCCGTGCGGAAACGTCCCTGGTTCGGTGGCTGTTTTGGCCTGGCACTTTCCAGAACAAACACAAAATGCCCACTGAATCATCTTTTTTCCCTTTAAAGTTCTAATTTAGTCCAGTTTGCAGACGAATTCTTGCTTCTTTTCACCATCCAGGTGGCACTCCCAGAGCTCCCGAGGTCTACGTCCTCCCCCCTCCCTCAGAACAACTGAAATTGCAGGAAACAGCCACCCTCACTTGCCTGCTGAAAGGTTTCTACCCCAGTGACTTCTTCGTGACATGGCTCCGGAACAATGAGCCCGTGGGAGCTTCAGAGTACATCACCAGCCATCCCATACAGGAATCCAAGACCCCCGAGCGGTACTTCACCTACAGCACATTGAATGTCAAGGAGCAGGACTGGAGTTATGGAGCCACTTACACTTGCGTGGTGGGACACGAAGCACTTCCCCTTCAGACAATTCAGAAGACCATAGACAAGCACACGGGTAAACCCACCCTTGTCAATGTCTCCCTCGTGCTCTCCGACACTACCACCAGTTGCTACTAACCATTGTTGCCATTTCTGTTGTTCTCTCTTCACCCGCTTGTTTTCACCAACATATTCCTCTTGTTGTGGCTCTTCTTGTCTGATTATTAGATCTTTATTACTATTAGATGGAAAGGACAGGTGATGCTGAACATCCCAAAAAAGGTACCTTGAATGTTAAGTCATTGGTTGGCTTCTTTTTGAAGAAGGATAACAGTTTGCAATAAACTATGTTTTTGAAACCAAAAGGAGAAAATCTGGATTGCTATGCAAGTTGTTGCTAGTTTTCAGTTGCAGAAGCATGGAATGAGGCACCTAATTGGAATTCAGAGGGACATAAAACTCTCTTGCAAATCTTGCTGAGATCAGGTTCTTAATTCTTGGATTTTCAAAGGATTCTAAAAATAATAATAATAATAATAATAATAACATTCGATTTATATACCGCCCTTCAGGACAACTTAATGCCCACTCAGAGCGGTTTACAAAGTGTTATTATTACCCCACAACAATCACCCTGTGAGGTGGGTGGGACTGAGAGAGCTCCAGAGAACTGTGACTCGCCCAAGGTCACCCAGCTGGCTTTGTGGAGGAGTGGGGAATCAAACCCGGCTCTCCAGATTAGAGTCCCGTGCTCTTAACCACTACACCAAACTGGCTCCTAAAAACAGGTTTTTGTTTCTTTATCTCTCTAAGACATGTATACACCTCGCTTTTTACTAGTGGTTCCTGAAATGGTTTATAAATTCCCATCCAAAACTACTGTTTCATTAAAACAATTACAAACATGCCAAATGAAATCCTAATTTTTTAAAAAAAACCTAATAACAATGTTAAAGAGTGGCAGAAACATGGATCAATAAATTAATTATTAAAGCACCTGCAGTAAAAGCAACTATTTGATTTTAAAAGCCACAGCAGAGATAAAAGATGTTAAAATACAAGTAGCTCACCACAAAACCACACATCAACAAATAAATTCTCAGGTAAATAAATTCTCAGAAGGTTGGATGAATGGAACAAGGCCTGGAGAAATGACCTCATCTGCTGGGCAACTTTGCATATTCTCCATGGTAACAGTGTCCATGTTTACACTGCAGCTATAATCTTTGTACCCCCACCTGAACTGTCACTGTTCCTTCCTTGACCGTGGCCTTTTCTCTTCAGCCACTCCTTCAACCATTTTATCACACTCCACATACACATCATCATAGTTATTGTTCTAAATTGTACTATTCCTGCTTCTGGGATGAAACTCTTTTCTCATATTTCTTCTCTTGAGTTTTTGGACCCCGTAGTTGGATGTCAAACTCCTCTTACAGTACAATCCTAAGCAAAGTTACACCTTTTTATACCCATAGAAGTCAGTGAGCTTAGAATAATGCAACTCTCTTTAGGACTGTGACATTAGCATCCTAAGTAACCAATCTGAAGATGCAATGACTTGAACAGTGAAAGCCCTGGTGTCCACCCCACCTAATATTTTAAAAAGAGCGATTTTGCTTATTTTGTATTAGCTAAGGGCTACATGTACGATCATCACATAGAAACTAGAACAAATAAACTGAAATAAATAAATCCTTTACACATAGCAAAGGTTTCAAGAGGCCACTCATCAGAAACACTCAGGGCCAAGCTACAAGTGACAAATGACACTTGAATGGCAAATGGATTGAGTGGAAGGCAAGTGAACAGGGAGAAATACACTTGCCATTCAAGTGTCATTCGTCACTTGTAGCTTGGCCCTCAGATATTATGACCAGAGTGTTTAGAGAGAGAGGAAGTTCTTAACACATCAACACACTTTCCTACAAGTTAATATTTATGACTATATATTTCACATTCAAATATAGTGTTCAGTTCAGATATATCCATAGAAAAGGGGATTGTCTTAGTTTCCCAGTCAAAAGAAATACTGACGGTGCCAACAAATCATGCGAGTTCCTAATCAACCACAATTCATCTTGGTCAAGACAAAGCAGCTCTTCCATGAGAACTGGGAGCTTCCATTGATCAAGCAACAATTGAGCAACATCATAAGGATGATGATACCATCCAAGTATCTTCCGTGCATCACTGGATGACATGTTTGCCATTGCTTTGCAATTCCTCCGGACAAGAAACAAATCTCAGTACACAGTTTCTACCTTAGATCTAGCATTGAAGATATCCAGATATCACAAATTCTGCCAAGAATGGTCATAATGGTGACAGAAGGTAGAACCGGTAACACAAAGAATCATTTCACCCATTACTAGAAATTTAAAACACGCAGGCTCTAATCATTAGCTTTAGAGCAGCTGTTCTTAACCTTTAATCTACTACAGCCCCCCCAAATTCATAACATTATCCTTTAATGTTACAGTATTTAAATACCACCTTCCCCTCTCCTCGCCTGTGCCATGGAAGCTCAAGGCAGCTTATAAAGAAACCTGACACACACACAAGACAAGATATAAACAACCATCCAACTTTCCCCCTAAAATGGTACCTTCCTTATTAAATTTCAATGCCAAATATGCGCCTCAAAAGAATATATTAGCATTTCTAATGGAAGATGGACAAAATAAGAGACTCTCACCTTCTTTAGCAGAGTGTAACACTGCAGCCTCCAGCTAAAGGAAGTGGGCCCATGCTGTAGCCAGCTTTAAGGACGAGTCCAACCAGGAGGTGCTCAATAAACCCTTTTGGCCCTTCTCCTCATCCTCATCCCACACCAGAACCATTCTTCATCACCTTCTGGCAACAGCAAACCATGAAAAATAGAGGAAAGCATCTGTATCCCAGCTCTGTGCTGCACCTTTCCCCAGACCTCTACTGACTCCATTCTCCTTACACACAAACACACATGGAGAACCGGGTTTGATTCCCCACTCCTCCACTTGAAGCTAACCGGGTGACTTTGGGTCAGTCAAAGCTTCCTGGAGCTACCTCGGCCCCACTCACCTCACAGGATGTGATTGTTGTGAAGATAATAACATACTTTGTAAACCGATCCGAGTGGACATTAAGTTGTCCTAAAGAGCAGGATATAAATCCAAGGTTTCCAATCAAATCCAATCAAATCCACTATGATTGATATTATGGTATTTCACTGTGTTAAATAGACCACTTGGGAGATCCAAATTTGACCCTTCTCCTCAATCATAAATGTCCATAGCTGGCCACTACACCTCTTTTCCTGACTTACCTATGCTGGAGATAAACGAGGTACAAGTCATAAGCCACTTTGTAGGCTAAAAAGCTAAATCGCTGTACATCTGCAAGGACCAACATTCCTGTCCTGTGCAATTTCATGGTGCTGAAAAACACCTATTTGAAAAAATCTTGAGCATCATATAAAAGAATTCACACGCTGAAGAATGAACCATCTCCTTCCGCCTCAGATACTATACTTGATATTAAAGATCTGTGACTAGAACTCCAGTTGCATAATTTAACTACAAAAGAGTCACCATGGAGTCCAATGTGGACGGAGAATGTAGTACTGAGGAAGCAGAATTTAATGTATCCGTGCCATTTCCAAAATGAAAACAGACCCTTTCTCCACACTGTTTTAAGCCCCATATGAGAAAAGACAAGTACAATATGGGTTTCTGCCATTCTTTCCTACTACTGTGGCTTAAAGCAACTCAGGAGGGCCATTTTTTTATCAGAGAAATAGAACAGGAGCATAAGATTTGGGAACGTATTCGGGGCCACGGTCCAGGGCAGAAAATCTGCTTCCTACACAGCAGTTCCCAGGATCACTCTCTGTTTAACGGGATCAGAAAGCAGGTGATGTCAAAGACCTTGATCTGAGAAGCTGGACAGCTGCTGCCCGTCAGAGTAGACAATACTGATCTTGATAAAACAACAACAACATTTGATTTATATACCGCCCTTCAGGATAATTTAACACCCACTCAGAGCGGTTTACAAAATATTCTATTATCCCCACAACAATCACCCTGTGAGGTGGGTGGGGCTGAGAGAGCTCCTAGAAGCTGTGACTGACCCAAGGTCACCCAGCTGGCTTCAAGCGGAGGAGTCGGGAATCAAACCCAGTTCTCCAGATTAGAGTCCCACCATTCTTAACTACTACACCAATGGTCTGACTCAGGCTGCTTCCACACACGTTGGATAATCCACTTTCAATACTCTTTAGTGAACATTTGGAACTGCTTTTCCATGTGTGGAACAAAAAATCCACTTCCAAAGGATTGCTAAAGTCCATTGAAAGTGCATTATTCAACGTGTGTGGAAATGGCCTCAATGAAGGCAGCCTCATACGTTCATGCATTCGTAAGTTCTATATAAACAAGGCCTCGACCCATGTCCCCTGAACCTCCACAACTGTACTTCGAAATAGAATGACATGTCTTCAGCTAGGATCCCAGTATACATACCCAACGTCCTATATAAGTTGGCTTCAATTTCACCATGACAGCATCCTTGCTGCCTCTCAAAACCATATCAGGTTATAACCATATTACAGTCTATATCATTACAGCTCATGTTCACCAGTTGAAAGAATCGTATAAAACCCTGGCAAGAAGTGCATTCTTCACATATTTCACCAAAGCATCTATGCCAGAACAGCAATTGTTAAGAAGTTCCTAAGGGGTAACAAAACAAAGTTGGACAAAGACACTTCCTAGCCCCCCCCCCTTCAAGTCATAGCCTTTGCCATTCAGGATTCGTAATAAACTTGCAGATCCATTGGGACCGCAGCTCATGGGTTGCCTAACAGCCAGATATATGTCAATAGATCACAATACTGCCCAAACAAGCAATGTTTGGGAACTATTCATAGTTTTAAGCATTTTTGCTGTTCTGTGTTACAGCTAGCTCCCTATTAATTCCATTAAAGTTCAACAATTTTCTTTCATTCATTCATACCACAATTGCAGAACTCTAGAATTTCTGACCAGCAAGTCGAGAAATATTTATTTATTTAATTCACTGCTTGATTAGAAAGCGGCACTTCCTGGCCAGTGGCAACAGCTGGGGGCCAAGATTTGCTGCCGTGGATGGAGAGAGAAGCAGCAGAGCTTTCCTGGCCATCCAGGTATGTGGCAGGGGTGGAGACAGCGGCTCTGTTTAGCTGCTCTGCCCTCCCAGCTTCTCAGTTGTGCTTCATAGCCATACGATGGATAGCTTTCCCCTTGGACAGTTGGTGGATAGCCCAGACAGGTCGGGGCGGAGGTCCGGGAGTGACCCCAGGGCCCGACCTGTACCGCTAGTCAGGCCCTTGCCGCATTGACAGTACTGTTGTTGTAATTTTAATAAAGTGGCCCTTTAATTCCCAGCACTTGTGTCTGCATTCTAACCGGGGGTGGGGGTGGGAAATAACTATACGACTCTGTCTCAAACAAGCATGTTTGCTTCTTCTTCTTATTATTATTTATTACATCTCTAACAAGTGGGCTCAGGGCGAGGTACAACAGTTATACAATACAATACAAATATTAAACAACAGTCAGAGAAATGCCACCATCTGCCCCTCTTCCAAGGTTTCAGGGGCTTTTCTCCTATTTACTTGCTTAATTCTTATCAATTAATATCAGGACTTACTTGCTGCCTATAAAAAACGTTTCTGTTGTCTTATCAAAATACACCTTTTCCATTACACTTTCCCATTCTCTACAGCTGCTGTATGTGACAGCTTCTGTCACAGTTTTCTATGTTGTCTACATTGAGATATTTCCTTTTTCTAACCTTATAATTTCCATTTACCATCCAAAGCTTACCTTGATGGGATGGTAGTCACTGATGATGATGAAGGACTCCTAAACATCTCATCAACTCTTTCCGCTTTCATCATCCTCTTCCTCGTGAGCCTTTTCTACAGCGCCACCGTGACTGTCATCAAGGTAAAACAAATGGCAAAAGAAGGGAACAAACTAAAAGAATATTGGTTGTTGTGGGTTTTCCGGGCTGTATTGCCGTGGTCTTGGCATTGTAGTTCCTAGACCACGGCAATACAGCCCGGAAAACCCACACCAACCATCGTCCTCCGGCCGTGAAAGCCTTCGACAATACATAAAAGAATATTATTAAACATTCCATTGTGGTCCAGTAGACATTATTTTTAGAAGGGAGGGAAACCAAGAAACAACCTGATTTTGGTCCCAATGATCTTCAAAGGTTGGGCTAGACCACGGTTGAGCAACATGTTATGAAGACTTGTGTTTCTACAAGACAACACCATGTCAGCAAGGAAGACAGAGAGGTTGCAAAGGAAGTTCTGTCATATTTTTTCTCAAATAACACTAATCAGTCTTCTTTCTCAATTCTAGGTGAAATAGCAAAACCAACAATATTTAAATAATGACCCAGCCATTGACGAAAAGAGTCAGACTCCACCGTCTTTCATCTTCTTTCATCACCAGCCGAGTAAAGGACCTCTCCACACATTTTGTGAGGAGATTGAGTTGCATTATTCTCTTGTTTCTTTTCCTGTCTGAATTCCCTGTGAAATTGAAATGCCAACAATCTATGGACAAAGAACGAAAGGAATCAGATTCTATACATAATTTTTTCCCCTGCTGTTGTAATCAGGACTTATATCTCTCTATTGTGAGAGAATTGACTGGAGAAGTTGCATTACTTACTTGCTTTAAACCAAAGTATTGGGAAGCCATTTGTGCTGAAACAGATTTCAGCCCGCTGTTTACATTTTAAATCTGTCTCGATTATATGGTGCAATTTTGCTTCTGTTTTGTTCTTCTGTATTTCTTTCTCTCTGGTGTTCATATTTTATTCTATCTTTTGTTGTGAGCCTGGCTGAGAGGTATAAAGAAGATATTTAACTTCCACGTTCAGAAACAACAGGCATGGGGTCACTGCAGTAGGAGTGTCAACTTCCAGATGGACCCTGGAGATCTCCTGGAATTACAGAACTCCAGACCACAGAGATCAGTTCCCCTGGAGAAAATGGCTGCTTTGGAGGGTAGACTCTATGGCATTATATTCTGTTGTGGTCCATCCTCTCTACAAGCCCTGCCCTCCCCAGGCTCCACCCACCAATCTCCAGGAATTTCCCAACCTGGATTTGGCAACCCAACACTGCACACAGCAACTGGAGGACTGGACGTTTTTACTATGATTGTATATTTCATAATAAAGTTATATTCTTGATTAACACATTACTTCCCTTGTTAATTCTGTTATTTTTAGTTGTAGCTTGGTTATGAAAACATTTTATATAACTTTGGGATTCAAATATCTTGCACGTTTATGCTGAAAGATATATGACCAAGATGTTATAAATGAACCCCAAATTTCTGTAGCAGCCAGGGGCAAGAACGTATATAGTTTATTTATGAAGAATATTCTGCAACACTGCTAGCATAAGAACACTTTCCTGTAAGTCCCTCTGAATAGGCTTAAGTAGATTGCTTAGGGTTGCTGTCTACTTTGTCATCATATATGAGGGCTCAAATAATTTGAGAGTTCCATACAGATTTTCCTTTTTCTGTAAATCTCAGACACATGGTAAGTCAATGTCTGGAGGGCAAGTCCTATGAGGAAATATTGAAGGAGCTCTGTATGTTTAGCCTGGAGAGGAGACTGAGAGGTGATATGAGAACCATCTTCAGATATTTGAAGGGCTGTCATATACAAGATGCCCTGACCTGGATAGCCCAAGTGAGCCTGATCTCGTCAGATTTCAGAAGCTAAGTAGGGTTGGCCTTGGTTAGTAATTGGATGGGAGACCTCCAACGAAGACCAGGGTTGCAGAGGCAGGCAATGTCCACCACCTCTTCCCATGAAAACCCCAGCAGGGGGTCGCCATAAGTCAGCTACACATACACACAAACACAGAGAGAGAGAGAGGGGATGGCGCAGAGTTGTTTTCCATTGCCCCAGAAAATTGGACCAGAACCAACGAGTTGACATTAAATCAAAAGAGTTTTTGGTTAAACATTAGGAAGAACTTCCTGACAGTTAGAGTGGTCCCTTGGTAGAACAAGTTTCTCAGGAGGTGGTGGGGTCTCCTTCTTTAGAGGTTTTTAAGCAGAGGCTATATGGCCATCTGACAGCAGTACTGATTCTGTGAACCTAGGCAGATCATAAGAGGGAGGGCAGGAAGGGTTACATCAGTGCTTAGTTCTCGTGGCCCCTCCTTACATGCCCAGGGTTATGCTGATTGCCCCTTTGGGGTCAGGTAGCAAGTTTCCCCAGGGCAGTTTGGCTAGGCATCCTGACAGTGTTTTTCCATCTTCTGAGCATGAAGCAAGGGTCACTGGGGGTATGGGAGGGAGGTAGTTGTGAATTTCCTGCGTTGTTCATTAGGCTGGATTAGAGGACCCTTGAGATCGCCTTCCAACCCTATGATTCTATGTGGACTAGTGTGCAAGAAAGGAGCGTTTAACCATACCCTCATATCTCCCCAATCTGAACATGCACCAGGGAATTATTAATTGCCCCCTTTGGAAAACACCCTTATCCTAATACAACCTTATACTAGCTGCACAATCCTAAGCAGTTGCTCCAGTCTAAATCCATTGAATGGGCTTAGACCGGAGTAACTCTACCTAGGATTGCACTATATGTTTGTTACACTGGGGCCAACATGAGCTCTGTGGGGCCTTTTCATATCAGGAAAATGGCAATGGCCGGGGGCGGGGGACATTCCCCTTCCCCTTGCATCAAGGCTCCAACGTGTCCAGATTTGGGTAGGAGGGGAGCTCCATTCACAGAACTCTCAGCATCACATCTGTTTGAGTCTGTGGGCCAAGCTACACATGACGAATGACACTTGAACAGCAAGTGTATTTCTCCCTGTTCACTTGCCCTCCACTCAATCCACTTGCCGTTCAAGTGTCATTCGTCATGTGTAGCTTGGCCCTGTTATACGTGAAAACAACTAACCCTCTGCACCCTTCCCAATTAGACATAAAGGGCTAGAATGGGGTGAATGGTCTATAGAACTTTAATTGCAATTATAGGAGAGAGAACAAAATACCAAAAAAATGGTTCCCTCTGGTTCCTCCCTTGAGCAGCAGAGTTTTTATAGCAATTATCGTAAAGAGTCCAATATCACCTTTAAGACTAACCAACTTTATTGTAGCATAAGCTTTCAAGAGCCACAGCTCTCTTTGTCCGATGCATCTGACGAACAGAGCTGTGGCTCTCAAAAGCTTATGCTACAATTGTTGGTTAGTCTTAAAGGTGATACTGAACTCTTTACAATTTTGCTACTACAAACTAAGATCCAAGCTATAAGTGACGAATTACACTTGCCTGGCAAGTGAACACATGAGTCTGTTCACTTGCCAGGCAAGTGTAATTTGTCACTTGTAGCTTGGCTCTAACACGGCTAACTCCTCTGGATCTATAGCAATTATGACATCACAATATCAGTGTAATTAATTAGAACATGATTGGTTCACAGTTATGTCACAATTAGAAATTTTAGTACACAACACCTTTTTAGTGCAGAGTCAGGTCATATTACATTGCGCGTGTGTGATCCTACAGAATAAGCCATTGTCTGAGTATGTGAGTATGTTACCTTTTAAGAATTCCTTTCTGCCTGGCTGTATCTAGCAAACACACAATGCTAACCTGTATTATTCTCAGATAAAGCTCTGAATTCTTGCTTTCAGTACCCAATGTAACTAAACACAGCTTCTCAAAGCTACTAAGCAATTGTGTACTGCTAATAGCAAACTCATAAGAAACCACTGCTTGTATTAGGTCTATCAACATATAATTAATTGTTAATTATTATAGGTGAGCTTGGCTGTGATAGCCACAGCCCTGATTTAAGAACAGCAGAAAATGTGGCCTGTGGACGCTGCTTTTTATTTCTGTTATAGTCTGGACTGCTTAATGCTTTTATGGCCTTTGCTTCAGTTTGAGTGTCATAGGAAAGAAGTGACTAATAAATTTAGTACACAAATAAAACAAATGATGAGTGTTTGGTCAAATAAATCTCTGCCAGCTCTGGTAAGGCAGGCACATGTGAGGATGTGTGTATTTTTTTTTCAAAACGGAATTTGTGGATTTTGAAATGAAGTAAACAAATCAAGAAAAACAAGAGGAGAAAAAGAGGAAGTCCAGTGTGGGCACAGGTTGCCCCTTTTGAAGCTCCATTATAGCCCCTTTCCAACCTCAGATAGTCAAATTGGTCAGGCCTTTCCGCTAGCAACAGGCATGTCAACAACTGCAATCTTTTTTTCAATGCTATTTTTGAGAATATGATTAAAGGAAAACTCTCCCCTAAAATACAAAACACCTCTACAGACTCAGATAAAACATCTCTACAGACACAGCGGCCTGGTTTCCTCAGTCAACTGCAGCCTTGGGCTTGGTGAGTAAAACAGAGTTTCCTTTCCGTATTTCTTGTACCTTGGAAGGTGAGGAACAAAATGAAGCTGGAGGAGAAAGGACTCCTGGAGCTGCTTCTTCAGAAAGGGAGGGGATAGTAATAAGCTTGGACATGAGGAATAGTCTTTTTATTTGTGTTCTGCAGCATGGTGCAGTGGTCAGAATATTACCGTCTAGGATCTTAGAGATCTAGATTTGACTCCCTCATTCCACCATGCTAGGTTGTTTTGGGCCCATCACTCTCTCTCAAGCTAACCTGCTTCGCTGGGTTGTTGTGAGGGTAAAATGTGTTATGTTTGTGAGGGGATGTGATGTATGCCACCCTGAGCTTCTTAGAAGGGTAGTATAAAGAATAATTAAATATATAAATGGCTGAGCATCTGGGGACCCAGTATTCCACAGGGAGGCATGCAAGTCCACAGAAGAAGGATGGTTGGAGCTAGAGCTCAGCCCACTCTAGCCTCCCTTAGCCATTCTGCTGAGGAAACTGCACAGCACTCAGGTGAATTGCATTGTGTAAATGCTGGCGGGGGGGGACACCTTGGCATGTCCCTAGCATGAGCCATTACTCACTCACCTGAATGCATGAAGCTTTTCACAGCTGAAGTAACATTAGATCACTTCTAGCTGAAGCAGCAGGGCCCTTGAACCCTAGTGCTGGCATTCAGGTAACCTACTAGCTTCTCTGAAAACCTGTCAAGAAGCAAGCTGCCAAATCTGGAATCCATCCTGTTCTGGACAGCACACTGCTCAGCTAAGAGGCATGCAGCCTCTGCAGTGCTTTAAATGTGAGGTATCAGGGACATGCAGTGATGGGTTTTTCAGCTGTAGGTCTATAGCCACAATAGATCAGATGGAAAGCAAGCACAGTTATGCTGAAGCCCAGTGCTTAACTAGAAGGAAACAGGGTGGCTCTTTGTTCGACTGTGGCTTTGAGGAAACTACTTCACTAGTCCATCTAGATCAATATTCAGTTGGCAGGGAAACAAAGCCGTGACCTGGATAGCCCAGGTGAGCCTCATCTCATCAGATCTCAAAAGCTAAGCAGGGTAAGTCTTGGTTAGTAATTGGATGAGAGACCTCCAATGAAGACTAGAGTTGCAAGGCAGGCAATGGCAAAAGACCTCTGTTAGTCCCTTGCCATGAAAACTCCACTAGCAGTTGCCATAAATCAGCTATGACTTGACGGCACTCTCTGCTACTAGGGAAACAAGGCACCTAATCTGGTATCCCAAAGAGGGATGCCATCTTTTCTCCACAGCTGGGGCAGAAGATGAGTACAATTCTCAGATGGGAGGGATGCAAGCTTTTCAAATATATGACAGCTTTGTGCCTACAGCAGCAATAGCTCAGGTGGGAGAACCAACCACAGTCCATCAACTAGGGAATAATTTGATGCATCCCTGCACACTTATGATTATGGGAATGATGGAGGAAGCACCTGGCACCCTCTTAGCTTCCTGGGGCCAAGGGCTAGGAAACCCAGGTACATTACCTGACCACAGCCCAGTAGGGAACAACACAAGGCACACCCAGCAAAGTGATAGCCTCAGAAGTCTAAGGGGATCTTGGCTGCTTCTCCGCAAGCAGGGTTCTCAAAGCTGGAGAATATCTTAGAACCATGATCCACCTGAATGAGAGGTTTCAGGAAGAACCCATGTGGTCACCTCCATCTTTCCCAAACACAGCGCAAATACCATTTAAGGCCCATGTTAGAGAGAAGCCAGAAGGGAAGAAGGGATTGCTCCCTCCAAAGTCTTCCCCAAGCTACTGTTAAATAGCAGCATTGCATGCCTCAATTGAGTGAGAGGGGGGTGCCCCCACCTCTCCTTGTGTTCAGATCCAGAAGGTTGTTCAGCAAAGAATCTAATTTCAAGACTCCTGGAGAGGAGACCCCAGCTCATCCCTAAGCCTTTCTAAGATATTCACCAGTGAGGAAGAAGGCTAGCTCCCCAATGAGCTGAAGTGTTAAGACATTTAGAGGGGGTGGAGGGAGGGAGTTCTGAGTAGAGATGGGCACGAACAGCAATACGAACCAAAAAACCCCCACGAACAGCCCAATCTGCTGTTTGCGAGGCCCCATTCTAAATGAACTCTAAACGAACAGGTGGTTGTTGCAAGCCTACTTCGTTGCTGTTTCTTGCTGTTCGTCAAGCCAGACAGTCTGGCACCTGCAATCAATTCCCATGGCAACTCAGGCAGGAATTGTCTGAACTCCTGCTGTTGCCCTGGAAACCCCAATCTAAGCCCAATTTAGCTTGATAGGCAGGTCTTCCTTCCAAGTGTGGAGCTCAAAATTTGTTACAAGAGGGAAAGACCAGGGGGGAGGGGGGCTCCCAGCTCTGGCTTTCAGGGAGAGACAGCCGCTGTTAGAGAGACAGGGTGAGTGCACTGGAGCTTGAATTTTCTGTGTGTGTGGTGGGATAGGGATCTACCCCTTCAGGTTCCAGGGCTGCTGCCAGGCTCTGAGGCCAAGCTATTATTTATTATTGGTACATTTCCTGCTGCCTGCTCAGGTAGGGTTTCTGGGAGTGGTGCAGTAGGGATCTTGGTGGCTGGAGGAGAGCCTGCTGGCCCCCACGAGCAATGAACAACAAACATATTCATGAACAGGATCATGTTTGTCAATTTTCATTGTTCATTGTTCATGGATGGCAATGAACAACGAACACCATGTTCAGGTTTTTTTCTGTTCGTGCCCATGTCTAGTTCTGAGACCCTTCCAGCATTTCTGAAGTGCAGTGAGCAGCTTGAAAGTAGACATTTCCTACATGAGCCTGGAGCTTAAAGACAGAAGTCGTTGTTTTCTTGCCTTCTCAAAGCTGAAACTCAGCAGGCAGGTAGTCCTAAGAGCCCTGCTGGATCAGCCTAATAGTCCAACTAGTGCAGCCCCGTTTCACACAGCAGCCAACCAGCTGCCCAGAAAGGTGGCATAGTCCCAATATTAACCTCTAGCACTGTGTTTCAGATTGATTGCCTCCGCATATGGAAGTTCTCTTTACCTACCATGGGGTCTCTCTACACAAATATGTCTCGGCATGCGTTCATCAAGTGTTAGCCAGGAAGCATAGTTTTAAAAGACAGAGCCAGCAGAGATCACTCCTCACAGAGTTTATTAATTTCATCTTCACCTCCCCCTGAGGCTCTGTCAATTTCATCTTTCTGGTCTAAACTGTGTTGGATCGCAACCGGAGGGCAGCGAGGAATGAAAATGGGCTGGAACTACATTCCAGAGCTGGGCTTGCACTGGAGAGGTTATAATAGGCTGAAGTTACCCTTCTGGCATTTCACAGCCCCTTCACACAGCTCCAGTGTATAGCAAAGCCTTAGCCCTGTTACCAGCTCTGTCTTTTTAAACTACCCTTCCTGGCTAACATTGCATCTCCTGACATATGTTCTTCAGGTGTCAGATGTCTCATGTGAGACACTCATAGTCTAGCTCTTTAACTATAAGAGGTAGACTGTTAAACAATAAGTTCCTCCTAAGATTGTGCCAATAAAAGCTCACAATCCTGATCTCTGCAACTTCTTTATGGTTGCCTTGATCTCAGGCTCACAAGTCATTTTCATTTTCCTATCTCAATATTATTTTTGTTTGAACAACAGGTCTCAGCTATTCCTCTCTTGAGTCCTGAACACAGCTGGGATCTATATACCTCCCAGGAACTGGGATCTCCCTAGCCCTTCACTAACCAGGTTTTCATGCAAGAATGATGTGTGCTTCACACTCACAGCACATTATTGACTGTACAAGCGACTGATCTCACCCTTGCACACACTTTCATTCTGATATGGGCCCAGGCTGGAGCACTATCATAATGGCTCTAAGGCTGTGTCCAGCTTCCAGTCAAGCTAACCTCAGCAAAAGTAGCATGAGAAAGCACAATCTGGTGTAGTGGTTAAGAGAGGCAGGACTCTAATCTGGAGAACCATGTTTGATTCCTCATTCCTCTGCTTGAAGCCAGCTGGGTGACCTTGGGTCAGTCACAGCTCTCTCAGAGCTCTCTCAGCTCCACTCACCTCACTGGATGATTGTTGTGGGGATAATCATAACATATTAAATCATAACATACTAAACTTCTCTGAGTGGGTGCTAAGTTGTCCTGATAGGTGGCATATAAAGCAAATGTTATTATTAATATCAGACAGACTCATCAGTCAACAGCAGTTTAACAGGGAAACTCAGGGAAAAAAATGTGAATATTGGATCATTTTAGTTCATATTTTTATTTTTGGCTAATCAAACGCAGTTAAACGCTTAATACCTTCTTGACATTCTCAGTCCTTGTGTTTTTTCTTCTTCTGCAGCTACTCAAAGTGGTCCTTCTCTTTTCCCCCTCATTTTACCACCCTCTGAGAACACCCCATGTAATGGACTCGTCACCATTGGGTGCTTAGCCAAGGACGTCCCACCTGCCTTGGTCCGTTTCACCTGGGATAACCATAACAATGTCAGCATTAATGCAAGTTACGTTAAGCAATATCCTACTATCCGCAACTCTGCCGGGACTTTCACCACAAGCTCTCAGGTGGTCGTCTCTGCCAACGATTGGCAGAATTTTGAACCATTCTATTGCAAAGCTGAGCCTGTTGTTGGTGTGGCACGAGTCGTTCGTCACAGTAAGTGAATGGGTTTGAGTTTCCTCTTCTTTAACCAGCAAATGTCCCCCAAACAACCACAACACCATGGAACAATTATAAAAGATTAGCAGCAAGTTGTTAGCACTGTTGTTGCAGCCTTAGACCTTAAATGGTTTATTGTTTTTTATTATTAATTGAAAACTTTATCTTCCTCTTCTAAATTAATTGAAGCCATAAGGTCGCTAGTAAGTTTTTAAAACCAGAGGAGTTAGCCGTGTTAGTCTGTAGCTGCAAAATAGTAGACTCCAGTAGCACCTTTAAAACTAACCAACTTTATTGTAGCATAAGCTTTCGAGAACCACAGCTCTCTTCGTCAGATGCAACTTTATTGTAGCATAAGCTTTCGAGAACCACAGCTCTCTTCATCAGATGCAATTTTATTGTAGCATAAGCTTTCGAGAACCACAGCTCTCTTCGTCAGATGCATCATTCTCCCTTCAATGAAGAATTACTGAAGTCCAACTCAGACCTCAGATCTCCCTACATATATAGCAATTATTTTTAAAAGAAAGAGAGTGAGAGTGAGAGTGAGAGTGAGAGTGAGAGTGAGAGTGAGAGTGAGAGTGAGTGAGTGAGAGAGAGAGAGAGAGAGAGAGAGAGAGAGTATGGTGGTACACACCAGTATTGAGTACCAGCACTTTGAAGGTGGGGGGCTCTCCCAAGTGCTCAGGGGGAAGTAGTAGAAATTGGTGCAACCTTATAATATGAGTACCTACACCTATTTTTTTCTCCAAAAAAAGTACTGGTTAATCTTGTTGAAGCTGCCTGGAAGTCTGTCCTCTAATCACAGATGTCAGTAAAGGGAATCGTGGTTACTCCAGGAAAAGAACATGGTTATTTTGAGAACAGTTATAGCTCAGTAGATAGAGTGTGTGCTTGGCTTGCAAACATCCCAAGTTTAGTCACTGGCACTTTCAGTTAAAGGATGCAGGGAAAGACAATTCTTGGTCCAAAAGCCCGAAGAATTGCTGCCATATCAGAATAGACAATAAGCAACAAGATGGACAAAGGTAGCTTCATCTATTCATGTTCTCCCATAGCAAGGGGACCATGCTTTACAAACACTCAGCGACACTCTCTTCTGTATTGTTCTTCCCCAGGCATCTATGCAGCACCCATTCAAATGAAGTTCTGGATCCCACCAATTCATATTTATATTAAAGTAAAATGTTTCTTGACAATTGATTAGATTAACGAAGTCCTAGGAAAGACCAAGAGATCAGTAGCACCTATAAGACTAACAAAATTTGTTGTAGAGTATGAACTTTAGTGAGACACAGTTCACTTCTTCAGATACCGTGTCTCATGAAAGCTCATACCCTACAATAAATTTTATTAGTCTTATAGGTGCTATTGGTCTCTTGCTCTTTTCCACTGCTATGGACAGACTATCATGGCTACCCACCTTGATCCAAGTCCTAGAAGGCAATGAATTTAATAGAGATAGATGCCTGGATACACCTGGAGCTCCTAATCTCTCCATAAACAAATCACTAGCTACATTTAGATTGTTTCCTTTCGGGTATTAGATCCTCCTATAGTAAATTCTTCCCTTCTTGCAATTCTCTTTCCTCCTTAAGCCTCAGACATGGAGCCTGAAATGATCATCCGTGCCCCATGCCGAGAAGATTTTGAGAATTCCAACCGGACTGCCAACATCTTCTGCATGGCTGCTAACTTGCGCACAGAAAGGACCACCCTCCAGTGGCTCAAGGACGGAGAGATACTTGACTCTGGCTTCACCACTACTGGACCAGTCGACGTGGCATGTAGTGGCTTCAGCATCTTCAGTGAGCTTACAATTACTAAAAACGACTGGATCACGGACAAGAAATTCTCCTGCAGGGTGCACAATAAGAGGTTCGGTGACATTAGGAACATCAGCAAATCCTTGGTTTGCGACTTTGGTAAGTTGAAATACTCCATTTCATGCTGCAGATCCCATTTGGATGTGAGCTTTCAATTTGTGATGGCATTTCACTTTTGGCAGCCTTTTTTTCCTTTTTTTTCCTCTGGATGATCACAAATTCAGGAATTCCTGTTGTGGATCACTTCTCACAAACATTATTTTGTGAATGAAATTAAGATACTAAAACACCTGAAAGTAAAGTTCAAAAATGGGCATGTGATGTTTACCGCAGGTTTCAGTTCTTTCTATTTCTTCATCAAGACTAATAATTAGAAGTTTGTATGTTTTATATATTTATATAGGGAAAAGGTCACTCAGAGTGTTCTTGGATTCATGCGTGGGTTTGCTCATGAGGCACTCAGAAAGAAAGGGTAAATCAGCAGAAGTGATACATTTTGAGTTTCAATTAATGCTTTTTGATTTGGCGGGCTGAATAAATCTGTATCCTTAACATTCATAAGCAAGGAGAGAGTGCTGGCAGTAGTGAAGCAGCCACCAAGATCTTCTGTTAGCAAGCATTTGCCTTCCAAACATGGCAACAGGATGGCTAGAAGAAAATCTAAGCTGATCATACAGACATTGTTATTGGTCACAGACTCCTATGTATGTTGAGCCAGTTTGGTGTAGTGGTTAACAGTGGCAAGACTCTTATCTGGAGAACCATATTGGATTCCCCACTCCTCCGCTTGAAGCCAGCTAGGTGACCTTGGATCACTCACAGCTCTCTCAGAGCTCTCGCAGCCCCAGCCACCAAACAGGGTGCTTGTCGGGAGGATAAGAACAACACAGTTTGTAAACTGTGGGTGTTAAGTTGTCTTGAAGGGTGGTATATAAATTGAATGTTGTTGTTGTCAGGGCTTTTTTTCTGGGAAAAGAGGTGGTGGAACTCAGTGGTGGAACTCAGGACCGCACAATGACGTCACTTTGGGTCAGCAGGAAAAAGGGGGGAGTTTTTTTAAGTTTAAATTGCCCTCAGTGAAAATGGTCACATGGCTGGTGGCCCCGCCCCCTGATCTCCAGGCAGAGGGGAGTTTAGATTGCCCTCTGCGCCACTGGCACGGAGGGCAATCTAAGCTCCCCTCTGTCTGGAGATCAAGGGGCGGGGCCACCGGCCATGTGTCCATTTTCAAGAGGTGCCGGAACTCTGTTCCACCGTGTTCCAGCTGAAAAAAAGCCCTGGTTGTTGTTTGGAGAAGTTATATGTTTGGTAATAAGCATCAAGAGAGCATTAAGCACCAAGAAGCGCCATGTTCTCATTTACTGTAGAACTGAACAGTGTTCTCAGTTGTCCCTCTATTGTTCCTCAGGGGGTGATGGTAACATGCCGATCCACATGGAGACCATCTCGCCATCCTTCACTGATATTTACCTGACCAAGGCAGCTAAGCTGACCTGCAGAATCTCCAACATACCCTACAGTCAGGATCTTGCAACACTGAATATCTCCTGGACTCGAAAACGTGACAACAAACCATTGGAGACCATAACTGGACAGGCTAAGCAGCAAGAAAACAAAGACCTGGTATTCGTCGATGCAACAGCCACTGTTTGCACAGAAGAATGGGAGAGTGGGGATACCTTCGAGTGCAAAGTTACTTTTTCCCTTCTTCCCGCAGCCGAAATAAGAACACTGAGAAAATTTCAAGGTAGGTTCCTATTTCCTATTATCCCCCAAAGAGGTGAAGGAATGCTGGGTACTGTTGATTTCAGTAGTTCTCTCAGCCTATCACACTCCAAAGTTGACTGAATGTTTATGAAATGTCTGCTGTTATCATTTATTTCCTTTAACTAAAACTACGTTAAAACTCTAATTTAGTCCATTTTTCTAATTAACCTTTCTTTCCTTTCACCATCCAGGTGGTACCCCCAGAGCTCCTGCTGTTTATCTCCTCCCCCCTCCCTCAGAACAACTGGCTTTGCAGGAAACAGCCACCCTCACTTGTCTGCTGAAAGGTTTTTACCCCAACGATGTCTTTGTGAAATGGTTGCATGATGGTGAGCCCGTGGGAGTTTCAGAATACCACACTAGCAGTCCCATAGAGGAATCCAAGTCTCCCGAGCTGTACTTCACCTACAGCACATTGACTATTGACGAGCAGGCCTGGAGTTCTGGAACCAGTTACACCTGCGTGGTGGGACATGAGGCGCTTCCCCTCCAGACGACTCAGAAGACCGTAGACAAGAACACGGGTAAACCCACCCTTGTCAACGTCTCCCTGGTGCTCTCCGACACTGCCAAAACTTGCTACTAACCATCACTGCCATTTTTCCTGAGCATCTTCCACCCCCTGGTTCCATCAGCTTTCCCCTCCTTTCTGCTTCTTTTGTTTCATTAACTATTCTTATAGTAGAAAGTATGGGTAATTTTGGATATCTAAAAGAATACATCTTAGACACTGAGTCACTGGATAGCTGCATCTTTTTTGGAAAAGAATAACAATTTTCAATAATGTTTTTCAAACCAAGGGAAGGAAAATATGCCTTGGAGAAATTATGTTAGAGGGGTTATTATTAATTTTCTATTGTACAAATATGGAACGAGGCACCCAACCCCCTTGGAATTCAGGGGGAAATAAAACCACTTGGCAAGTCCAATCTACATAAAGCTCTCATCTATTAACGGGATGCTAAACATATTTTTAGTTTGTTCATCTTTCTAAGGCATTTTTACCCCACACTCTACCTGTAATGCCTGAGAAGACGTATAAATCCTGACACAGAAAAAAATTCTTCTATAAGCACAATTCAAATAGGGTAAATTAAATGACAACACTAAAAATCTTTAAAAGAATTCCTAAAAACAATGTTATCAAGCAATAGAAGCATGGGTTGATCAATAATTACGCTATCAGCAGTAAAACCAATAAATAGGACTTCAAAGCCCACAGCAAAGATAAAAGATGTTAAAACACAAGAGAAATGCTGCAAAGCCACACATCAACAAGATTTCTAGGTAAAGAAAACCTGCACTAAGGAGATGTAGGGAAGGAGCATCATACCACTGCAGAAAAAGCCACATCCCTTGTAGGCACCCAACTTAAAACATCTGCAGAAAAAGCAACTATTTGATTTTCACAGCCACAGCAAGGATAAAAGATATTAAAATAAAAGAGGCACACCACAAAACCACACAATAACAAAAAGCCAGGGCAAAGAAATTCTCAGAAGGTGGGGTGCATAGAGCACGGCCTGAAGAAATGACCTTAGTTTCATCCAGGGCTTTTTTTCTGGGAAAAGAGGTGGTGGAACTCAGTGGGTTGCCCTCGGAGAAAATGGTCACATGGCTGGTGGCCCCGCCCCCTGATCTCCCCTCTGTCTGGAGATCAGGGGGTGGGGCCACCAGCCATGTGACCATTTTCAAGAGGTTCCAAAACTCTGTTCCACCACGTTCTTGCTGGAAAAAAGCCCTGGTTTCATCGCATCTCACATACACATCATAATAGTTATTGTTCTAAATGATACTGTTCCTGCTTCTGGAATTATACTGTTTTCTCATATTTCTTCTCTTGGATCTTTGGGCCCCAACATTGTGGAATAATTTATAGCCATCAAAAAGTAGTTGGATGTCAAACTTCTCTTAGCATCCTAAGGAACCAATCTGAAGATGCAGTGACTTAGATAGTGAAATGTCCTTCTGTACAACTCATTTAAAAGATTGTATCAAAAAAGGAGCTATCTTGTTCATTTAGTATTAGTACAGGGCCATGGGTACCATCATTTAATTTAATTTAATTTAATTTATTATATTTTTATTCCACCCTCCCCGCTTTCGCAGGCTCAGGGCAGATAACAAAATACAGGGCGGATAACAAAATGTCTTTATTAAGAGGCCACTCATCAGAAATGCTCAGAAGTTATGACCACGGTCCGTTTTTTTTTTCTCATCAACACACTGTAAATGTTTGTGGCTAGTATTTCACGCACAACAATAGTGGTTCTCAGTTCAGTTCAGCTATATCCCTGAAAAAAGTGATGTATCTTATCCTTATTGTTTTCGTGTCAAAAGGAAGACTGAAGATACCAACAAAACATGCTTGTTCCTAAACAATCATGATGTAGCTTGGCCATGACCAATTAGCTCTTCTTCCGTGAGAACCAGGAGCTATTGGGCAATGGAATTTCCCAGGCTTTTGGCATCCAGAATCTTAAGAGCTGATTGGGTATCTTGTATGAGGGCCCACGTGGGCTGCACTCAAAGGATGCTGTTCCTTTGTCTTAGAGTGTGAGTGTAGGTGTGTGAAGAAACTTGAAGTTCCTTTTAGCCAGGGCTTTTTTTCTGGGAAAAGAAGTGGTGGAACTCAGTGGGTTGCCCTCGGAGAAAATGGTCACGTGGCTGGTGGCCCCGCCCCCTGATCTCCAGACAGAGGGGAGTTTAGATGGCCCTCTGCGCCATGGCGCAGAGGGCCATCTAAACTCCCCTCTGTCTGGAGATCAGGGGGCGGGGCCACCAGCCACGTGACCATTTTCAAGAGGTTCCGGAACTCCATTCCACCGCGTTCCAGCTGAAAAAAAGCCCTGCTTTTAGCTAATAACTCTTTTCTGTCTTTATTTCCATTAGCCTGTAACGATAAGCCTCTGCCTGTGTTTGTAGCTGTAAACATGGTTATTTCACAGAGATCACTGCAATGATTCTTTTTGCATGTCCCAACTGCAAAGCCAGTGGTACCACATACTCTTTGGAGGCAGTTGTTTCCCTGGGCAACTGTCCTAGTACAAGGAGGGACCCTAAGGTACAGGGGGCAAACATCCAGGGACGGTGGCATGCTAGGCAGAGAGACTCTTGAACCTACCTTGCACAAGCACTGGGGAGAGAATTAGAGCACTCTCGTTCCGAGCCTGAACTTTCCAGGAGAAGATATCATACTAGAGAGAGAGCAAGAGTGAGACTCACTGATTGGTTGGTTGATCTAATTTATAATCCACTCTTCCTGTAAATCGGCTTACAGCACATAACATCATATTAAAATTTACAATAAAATTTGCTTTAAAAACCATAAACATACAATTCAAAAAATAAAACAGCTCAAGATGGTGGCTCATATTTACATCCCAACCAGACATTCTATGGGGTGGGAGATGGAGGAGCAGCAGTGGTCCAGCTGGTGGAGAAAATCAGGGTGAGGATTGCACTAGGGTGAGGAAGGCTCACCCCAAACCCAAGTATCCAAAGATTCTCCCTCTATATAGTAAATTGTTATGTCTTTAAACCATTTAATAAAGTGCTAAGTAGTGCTGAAGTGCAATTTCAATACAAAATACAGTAAATATTCAAATCCATACTATCAATCCATACACATATAATACACAGTTTACCAAGGATTTCATACACCAATAATCAATAAATAACAACCAGATACAATTTCATATATTCATCAATGGCAGTAAACATTCTCAATGGAAAATAGAATTCAAGCCGCCACAATCAAAGAGTCCATTCCACGGAATAATGTTAACCAGTACTATGAACCACTCTTGCCAACCAAGTCCTTAGTCAAGTTGTCGGTGTCCTGGTAAAAGAGTTGAAATTCAAGAGGGAGTGGTTGTAATTCCACCTGACAAATAGCTAGCATCATTCGTTTTGCAAAGGATGCTTCCACGGGGGCAACTATGCAATGATCAAACACCATGAAATTGCTCAAGACATTTCGGTTTCATCTGGTAGCGACGGAAACAATGTCCGTCGCTACCCAAAACTCAGCCTCAACCATATGTCTGGCAGAACATCTCTCTCTTAAAAGCCTAGTGAAAAGATACGAGATCTTGTTGGGTCCGGGTTTCAGCAGACAGAGTTCCATCAAGCTGGTGCCAGGACTGAGAAGGCCCTGTCTCTGGTCAAGGCCAAGTGAGCCTCCCTGGGGCCAAGGATTACTAGCAGTTTTTTATCAGCTGATTGGTGCACCCTCCAGGGCATATATGGCAAGAGACGATCTCACAGATATACTGGTCCCAGTCCACTAAGGGATTTATAGGTTAAAAACAAAAACTGGGAAAGGACAGGACAAATGATGGCAGAAGGTAGAGCTGGGTAACTTGAAGGATCATCTTACCCATTACTAGACATATAAAACATGTGTATAGGGGGTGGGAGTAAATTATTTTACTTCTGTTACATTCAGTCTTTCTCCCTAATGGGAATCCAAAGAGGATTTCATTATTCTCCACTCCTCCATTTCTAATGATTAGCTTTAGAGCAGTGGTTCTTAATTTTTAGTCTATTTACCACCATCCCTCAAACCATAACATTATCCTTGAATGCCCCACCCCAGTTGATGAATTTATGTGTTCATTACAGTATTTAAATGCTGCCCTCTCTTCCCCTGTGCCATGCTGGCTCAAGATGGCTCAAGAAATCTGAAACACTTTCCCCCCAAATAATACCCACCTTACTATATTTAATGCAAAATGTGCACCTAAGAAGAATAACCTTACATTCCTCGTGGAAAGTGGACAGCAGAAGAAACCCTCACACCCTGCTTCAAGACAGCATAGCACCAGAACCTCCAGCTAGAGAGAGTGGGCCCACACTGTAGCCAGAAAGACATATTTAAGGAGCTCATTAAACCCTTATGGCCCTTCTCCTCTGCCTCTTCCCACTTCAGAAGCATTCTTCATTACCTTGTGGCAACAGCAAACCATGAAAATAAAAAATCTGAAACCCAGCACTGTGTTCCACCTTACTCCAGAACTCTACTCACTCCATTTTCTTCACACACAAACACTCACATACATGTGCTAATATTGACACAGTGTATGTGCTAAAGTTCACAGTTTAGCACATACACTGTGCTAAAGTTGACAGGCAGTATGCCACTTGGAAAACCTGAATTCAGTTCTTCTACTCAGTCATAAATGTCAATGCCTGGGTTTTGATAAGGCACTACAACTCTCCTCCTAATCTACCTATTTATGTATGCATGTGTGTTTGTGCACGCGTATGCCATCAAGACACAACGGACTTATGGCAAGCCCAGCAAAGGGCTTTCAACGCAAGTGAGGAGCAAAGGTGGTTTGCCATTGCCTTCCTCTGCAGAGCAATCCCAGTTGTTCTTCATAGTCTCCCATTCAACTAAAGACCAGAGCTGACCTTGCTTAGCTTTCAAGGAGATCAGGCTATCCCAAGCCACCTTCCCTCCCTACAACCTACCTATACTTAAGATAAATTAGATAAATGTTTCAAGCCACTTGATAGGCTAAAAAGCTAAATCACTGTCCATCTCCAGATGATCAACATTCACATCCTGTGCTGTTTCATGGTGTTGAAAAATCCCTATTGAATATCTTGAGCATCACATAAAAGAACTCACACACTAAAGAATGAGACATCTTCATTCCTCAAATACTATACATGACTGAAACTCCACTTGTGTAATTCAACTATAAAATAGTCTTGGAGCAACACAACATGGATGGAACTGCAATATCAGGGGAAAGAATTTAACACACCTTGGGACTCGGTTAAGACGAGAGGCAGGCACGAACCGAAATACGAACCAAAGTTTATCATGAACCAGGCTGGTTCGTGGTTTGCAAACCAGCGGTTCGTCAGAGCCCATTTCTAATGAACCGCCACAAACTTTAGGCCAGTTCATTTGGTTCTTTTTTGGTTCATCTTTGAAGACAGCCTGGTGTCAATCAATCAGTTTCCTAGGCAATGGGGGTAGCTTTCTGCAGACCTTCTGTTGCCCGGAAGTGATGTTTTCATGACAGGAAGAGACATTTTCATGAACCAAACGAACCAGTTCACAAACAGGGGCAAGTTCATGAAAGTTTGTGGTTCATAGTAATTGTTAAGAGGTCTCTAAGGGTTAACAATCCTACTATATAAAGGGCAAGCCATATTGGCAATGACTGACTTTTTAATCCTCATGCAGGCACATTGCCGACAACTCTGCCCTTGAGGCTCTGCAAAGCGCCCACTAGCTGCCAGAGGAGGTCCACCAAATCAGTTTGCTAGAGCTCATTGTATTTTTCCACACAACAGGAGTTGTTGCTGGTATACAATATTGGATGGCATAGCCTTTGTCATACAGAACTCGTAATAAACTTGCAGCTCCATCGGGGGCTCAGCTCATGGGTTGCTTAACAGACATACATACGCCAATACATCACCATCCCTGTCCAAATGAGCAAAGGCTGGGAACTGAACTATTCATAGTGTTAAGAATTTTGCTGTCCCATGTAGCAACAGCTAACTCCCTTTCACCTTAATTTGCAGGCTTATATTGAAATTTCAACAGTTCTCTTAATTTATTTCACTCACTCATACCACAATTGCAGAATTCTAGAATTTCTGACCAGCAAGTTGAGAAATAATTCATTGCTTGGTCAGAAATAACTATATATATCTTCATGGCCATTTCCACATGCCTTTATATGGATGGCCCACTCATGGGACACTGGCAATGTCTCCACTTGCAAAACAGTTGCAGGCTGTTTGGCTTCCAGGGTTTTTTGGCACCTTTTTTGGGACTACAGAAGGTGCATTCCCAGAAAAGACGCCAAAAAACTGGAAGCCAAACAGGCTGCAGTCATTTTGCAAATGGAGACATATGGATTCCTGGGGGAAAGCCACCACTGTTCTGTGAGTGGGTTGTCCCTATAAGGGCGTGTGGAAATGGCCTTTGTCTCAAGCAAGCATGTTTTCTTTCTGTTCCTCTTCAAGACAGAAATGCCACTCTCTGCCACTCTTTGAAGGCTTCAGATGCACTTCTCCTATTTGCCCTGCCTAATTTTAATCAATATCATCAAGACTTACCTGCAATCTATCAAAAAAAATTCTGTTGCCTATCAAAACAGACCTTTCCCATTACCCTTTCCCATGCTCTAAAGCTGCTGTTTTCCCTTCTGTTGATTTCTGACAATTAAATTGAGATGTTTCCTTTTTTCTAAACTTATAAAAAAACTAATTTCCATTTATCATCCAAAGCTTACCTCGATTGGACTGCAGTCACTGAAGAAGATGATGAAGGACTCCTAAATATCTCTTCAAATCTTTCCACTTTCATCATCCTTTTCCTTGTGAGCCTTTTCTACAGTGCAACTGTGACTGTCATCAAGGTAAAATAAATGGCAAAAGAAGGGAAAAAATAGGAAGGAAATTATTAGGCATTCCATTGTGGCCCACTAGCCATTTTTTTAAAAGAAAGAGAAACCAAGAAACAAGCTAATTTTAGTGCCAGTGATCTTCACAGGTTGGGCTAGACCAAGGTTGAGCATTATGTTATGAAGGCTTATATTTCTATAAGACGGCACCATGCAAGAGAGATGTATTTTGCAAAGATACATATCCACATCATTAACTGTGAATTAGAGGTGGGCACGGAGCAGAAAATGGATCAAAATTTAACATGTACCAGACTGGTTCAGCATTTGTGAACCGGTGGGTCATGGGACGCCTGTTTCCACAGACCCCATGGACTTTTCACTGGTCCATGGTCTGTTAAAGTCTCCCCATCCCACTGGCAAGTGGTGCCAGGAGCGCTGTAACATTTAAATACCTCCTTGCTCCTGCTGACTGGCAGGTCTACCAGTCAGCTGGACCAAGGGGGGATTAAAGCTCTCCCAGCGCCAGCCCAGATGGATGAACCAGTTGGTTCATGAACGCGCACTGGACTGTGAAAAGTTCGTTGTCTATGGTCCGTGAAATGCCACAGACCACGGACCCACAACCTGTGGGTTTTTTCCAGTCCGTGCCCACTTCTATTGTGAATAAAGAGGATTAACCCATTCATCATGGAATTTGCTGACACTGACCCCCCCCCAACCCTTCATCTGTACTTTATGAATGACTTCTAATGCCACTGGAACCTATTGGCAAAAAGTGACAGTGAGCCAGATGAAAGAGATTGCAAAGAAAATTCTGTAACATTTTCCTTATTAATAGTCTTCTTTCCCAATTCCAGGTGAAATAGTAAATCCAACAATCTTCAAATAATGACCGATTCATTGACTAAAGGAGCCAGACTCCATCATCTTTCATTTTCTTTCATCATCAGCCGAGTAAAGACACTCTCCATTGATTTTTCTGAGAAAATGGAGTTTCATTATTCTCTTGCTTCTTTTCATTGCCAAATTCCATATGAAATAGCAACACTGAAGATCTATGGACAAAGGAATCACATTCTACGCTTACAATTTCTGTCATTGGTGTTGTAATCAAGGCTTATACCTCTCTTTCTTCTACTGTGAGATGATTGGAGAAGTTGCATTATTAATTTGTTTTATCCCTTAGTACTATGAAGCCATTTTGTATAGAAATCGCTTTTGATAGGTGTTACCATTTTGAATCCATCCAACTTACATCATGCAATTTTGCTTCTGTTTTGTTCATTTGTATTTCTCTGTCTCTCTGGTAGTCATATTTTATTCTACCTTTTGGTGTGTGCCTGGTCTAGAGCTATAAAGAAGACATTTCTCTTCTACATTCAGGAACAACCAACATGGGGTCACTGCACACAGCAACTAGAGGACTGGACATATTTACTGATTGTATGTATCATAATAAAGTTGTATTCTTGATTAACACATCACTTCCCTTGTTAATTCTGTTATTTTTAGTTGTAACTTAATTATTAAAGCATTTTATATAGCTTTTGGATTCAAATCTCTTGTACATTTCGGCTGAAAGATACATGACCAAGATGTAAATTATAAATGAACCCCAAATTTCTCAAACAGCCAGGGGAAATAATGCCTATTATTTATGCATTATTATTATTATTATTATTATTATTATTTATAGTCCACCTTTCTCACTGAGGTCCAAGACAGGTTACAAAGTGTGAGTGGAAATACAATATAATCAAATAATGGACAACAGTTGGGACATTTAGGGAAACAGATACAACAGGGAATGGTAGCACAAAGTTTTTAAACAAACATAAAGCCAAGCACAGAGATGAAATCTATCTGAAACAAAACATAACTAATTTCCATGGCATGTTTAGCAGTGTGGAAACTCCCTAGAGGGCACATGTCTACATCAGCAGACAGTGCTCTATAGCATATCATTTAGTCCCCCTATCTCTACCATGGCATTTCTCTGATATTTCTTATGATACAGTTAACAGTGCTCTCCTAAGAACACTTTCCTGTGTAAGACCCATTGAATAGACTTAAGGAGTCTCTCTACATGTTACTAAGTACCTAAGGATGCTCAAGTGCAGGATTATATGTCTAGTCCTCAATTCACGTACAGGCTATTCTCGCTTAATGCACATGAGTGCCGATTTTACGGGAGCTCCCTTTTGTGACTGTATCTGCAATTGATTCCAAAGGGCTAAGTGCCAATTCCACTCTGTTTTTGCTGCGAGAACAAGTACTGTAGGCTCCTTTCAATTGCCAATTTGCATTTCTTTAAGGTGTGAGAAAATGTCAAGATCTGCATTTCAATGAATGGATGGGGGAGGTGGGGGAAACTGGGATACTTTTAGCAGTTGAGAAGGAACTGATATCAAACATGTGATGCAGAGCAAACTGAAGTGTGACTGTGAGATCCAGTGCATGGAAAGTTGGAGGAGGGGACACATGAAATGAGGTTCACTTGAGCGTTCCTAGATACTAACATGTAGAGAGACCCTGGGCCGTTTCCACATGGCTTACCTGTGTGCGTAACGTCCTGGCAGATCACGCAAAAAATGCGGAAGATCGCGTTTCCTTACACAAGATTTGTGTGACGTTACAATCTTCTGCGGTTTTTGCATGATCTGCCGGGATGTTACGCACACAGGTAAGCTGTGTGGAAATGGCCCTGCTTAGAATGGCTGGCCACTTTGTATTCATACATGAGGGTTCAAATAGTTTGCGAGTTCCATGCAGTTCATTCATTCGTTCTCTTCCTTCCTTCCTCCCTTCCTTCCTTCCATAAACCTCAGACACACAATGAGTCAATGTGGACTGGTGCAAGAGAAGAGCATTTATCCATTCCCTCATAACCATCTTCCCAAACTGAACATGTAACAAAGAGCTATTACTTGTCCCATTAGAAAAACAACCTTACAGTAATACAACCTTACACAAAGTTTGTTCTAGGCTTGCCAGCCTCCAGGTAGGGCCTGAAAATCTCCCAGAATAACAACTGTCCTCCAGAGTACAGAGATCTTGGTCGAATCCACATTCACCCATTACCCGCATGTTTATCGGACATCTTCCGTTTGCCTCCAATCCACGATTTTTTCCTCTTCGTTCACATTCCTGCTTCCAATCCGTCTTTCTCGCGCGTCCCTCCGGTCACATGGCCACTCGAAAACTGCTTTTGGGGGCGGGACCTTTTTTCCCCCGCCCATTTTTTTATTTTTTTGAGCGCACTTTTCCGTTATTTTGATCTTGCCTTATAAAGAAACATCATTGAAGATAATGATGCCTCTCTTTCCCCCACTGACAGCACTGATGGCTCTCTCTCGTTTCTTTTTTGGAAATTTGGAAGCATGTGGGAAGCTTTCGTGGGCATTTCCTATGCAGGATAGTTCAGTGTCTGAATTTTACTGAAGTTTCACTTCCTTGGAGTGTCATTATTTCGATATTTCGTAATTTCGATATTACAGTAATATAAAATAAAAAAAATAAAAAACAGTTAAAAAGGAAGTTTCGCGAGTCCGTTCTGAGGATGGATTCACCCCAAAATGATTTTTCAAACTACCAGATTTGATTCAGAAACAGCATAATCAATAAATCCAATGCTATGAAGTCAAAAACAGTCTTTTGCAGACTACGGAGCACTTGCAAGTTGAATCAGCCAATAGGAACTCTTGGAACGGCCGGAGAGACAGGAAGGGGGGTGGTTTTTAAAAAAACCGTGTAAATTGCACATTGGCCCGTTCGCAGCCACCGTGAAACTTCCGTTGAAAACCTGTGACCACATATTTGGGAGAAATGCGAATGAAATGCGTCTGTTTAATGAGGTAATGTGACCGGCACTCGGGATTGCGTGGGGAATGCAGGGAACATGCGACTTAGAATGAGTAATGTGGATTCGACCCAGTTCCCATGGAGAAAATGGCTGCTTTGAAGGATGAGATCGTCTTCTTCTGTGCAGCCCCACATTGGGACTGCGCAGGTGCAGCCGCGGAAAAGATTTTTCTAGCTTTTAGAGATGTGAAGGGGATGTAGACACTCACACCCGCCCCCATTGGTGAGATGCTAGTTATTCTCCCAATGTGGGGCTGCACAGAAGGACGAAGACGATAAACAGGGTTTCTCACCTGTAACTGTTGATCGTCGAGTCTCTTCTGTGCAGACACACATTCCCTTCCACCTACCTCGCTGTGAGTGCTTGGTTTACTGAGATTTTCTCCGGTGGCTCAGGTGAACTGAGGGAATGCCGGGGACGTTCGGATGCGCGGTGGATCCGACCGTCTCCTTCACATCTCTAAAAGCTAGAAAAATCTTTTCCACGGCTGGCCTGCGCCTGCGCAGTCCCAATGTGTGTCTGCACAGAAGAGACTCGACGATCAACAGTTACAGGTGAGAAACCCTGTTTTTCTCTGGCATTCTTCCCCACCATCCAGGCTGTACACCCAAACTTCCAGGAATTTCCAAACCTCCAGTTGGCAACTATTTGTTATACTGGGGCCAACAGGAGCTCCACGGGGCCATTTCATATCACGAAGGTGGCATGGAGGGCAAATCTTAATCCTCTTCCCCTCACGCCATGATCCCTATCCAATTTAGGCCCCAACATGCCAAGTTTTTTGGAGAAACAGAAACTGAAAGCTCCATTAACAGAACTCACAGCATCACAATTGTTTGAGTCTGTTGCCCTGAAGAGCAGAAGATGCGGCCTCCACTGGCTCCCAAACCTGAGAAAGCTAGACCAAATTTCTTTTATAGTCTGGACTTCTCAATGCTTTTACGACCGTTGAGTGTCATCAGAAAGAAGTGACAGATACATTTAGAGCACAAACACTAATAAGACAAACGGTGGGTGTTTGGTCCAACAAATCTCCGCCAATAAGTCAATTCCTTTGTGCATGTGTGTGAATGCATGTGTAGTTTTTTCAAAAACTGAATTTGTGGATTTTGAAACAAAGCAAACAAATAAAAAAAAACAACAGGAGAAAAAGAGGAAGTCCAGTGTGGGCAAAGGTTGCCCCTTTTGAAGCTCAATTATAGCACCCCTAAAACCTCAGACAGTCAAATCATTCAGATTTTTCCGACAACAATAACCACGTCAAAAACTGCAGTCTTCTTTCTTTCAATGACATTTTTGAGACCACAATGAAGGGGACACTCCATAGGTCCCCTTAAAATACAGAAATCTCTACAGACACAGCCAGCAGAGGCCTAGTTTCTTCAGTCGACTACAGCCTTTGGCTTGGTGAGTAAAATAGGATTTCATTTTGTATTTCTTGTGCATTGGGAAGATAGAGACAAGGGGCCAAGCTACACATGACGAATGACACTTGAACGGCAAGTGTATTTCTCCCTGTTCACTTGCCCTCCACTCAATCCACTTGCCGTTCAAGTGTCATCCGTCATGTGTAGCTTGGCCCAAAGAGAAGGTGGAGAGGAAAGAGTTTCTGTAATAAGCCCCTTTTGCAGAAAGGGAGGGGATGCAACCCACAATTTCTATTTGTGTTCTGGTTTCGTGTCCTGAATTCTGACTTCACGGCATCAGTTTTGGCTTACAAGAGACTTTGGAAGGTGGGGGAAAGTGGGTGTCCTTAGTAAGAACTTATTCATGTAAGGACTGGAGGAGACAGGGAGATAACTGAGGGCTAAGCTACACATGACGAAAGACACTGGCCTGGCAAGTGGATTCAGTGGAGGGCAAGTGAACAGGGAGAAATACACTTGCCGTTCAAGTGTCATTCGTCATGTGTAGCTTGGCCCTTAGAAGCAGCTTCCCCAGAGAACAACCCCAGCTGAGCTCTTCAGGGAAATGAGGAAGAAGCGAAAAAGCTGGACATCAAATAACTAGTGGACCTCTTTGAATTACTTAGGGAGGGGGGAATCACTTTTAATTAAGTGCCTAAGGGCCAAGCTACACATGACGAATGACACTTGAACGGCAAGTGGATTGAGTGGAGGGCAAGTGAACAGGGAGAAATACACTTGCCGTTCAAGTGTCATTCGTCATGTGTAGCTTGGCCCTAATTATATGAAGTAAGCTCATGGCTCAAGAAGACTTGCATCACTGATAGGATAATGATTTTGTTTGTTGTACAGTTCACTGGCTTTTTAACAGTGATAACGCACATCAATTTAATTTTCTGAACTGACAGTACAGTTGATTCCAAAAGTGAGAGGAAGGGTGAAGCTACAAGTGACGAATGACACTTGAACGGCAAGTGTATTTCTCCCTGTTCACTTGCGCTCCACTCAATCCACTTGCCATTCAAGTGTCATTCATCACTTGTAGCTTGGCCCGAAGTCTGACACCAAAGGCAGGGAACCTGGGAGGAGAAGCTATCATGGAGCAGCGGTTAGAATATCAGAGCCTAGGACCTGGGGGACCTAGGTTCAAAGTCCCTGCTTCGCCATGCTAGCTTATTTTGGGCCACTCTCTCTCAGGCTAACCCTACCTTCCTTGGTTATTGTGAGAGTAAAATATAGGGGTATGCCACCCTGAGGTCCTTAGAGGAAAGGCAGAATAAATATACATTTAAATAAATAAACAACAGGAATGCCTTGAGTATTTGGGGACCCAGAACTCCAAGGAGAGGCACCCATGTCCACAGCAGCAGGATGGTTGAAGGGTCTGCTTGAGTCCATCCCATCCTAGCCCCACTTGGCATCCGCCATTCTACTGGGGAAACTGCACAGCTCTTAGCTGAACTGAATTGTGTGAATGCATTGTTTGTTTCCTCGAAGGGTGGTGAGCTGTCCTTCTTTAGAGGTTTTTAAGCACAGGCTAGATGGCCATCTGACAGCAATGCTTATTCGGTGAACCTAGGCAGATCATGAGAGAGGGGGCAGGAAGGGTTGCATCAGTGCTTAGTTGTCCTGGCCCTTCTTACATGCCCAGGGTAATGCTGATTGCCACCTTTGGATCAGGTAGCAATTTTCCCCAGGCCAGTTAGGCTAGGGATCCTGACAGTGTTTTGCCATCTTTTGAGCATGGAGCAGGGGGCACTGGGGGAGAGGAGGTATTTGTGATTTTCCTGCATTGTGCAGGGGGTTGGACTAGATGACCCTGGAGGTCCATTCCAGCCCTATGATTCTATGATTTTATGATTGTATGAATGCTGGTTTGGGGTGGGATGGGGACTTTCCCTGTCCCGAGTGTGACGCACCACTCACTCAGATAAGTTTTTCAAGTCTACAATAACTTTGGGTCACTTATAGTTGAAGCAGCAGGGCTCAGAGACCCTTTGAACCCCAGTGCTGGCACTCAGGCAACCTGCTATTGTCTTTGAAGACCAGCTAAGAAACAAGCTGGCAAATTTCTGGCATCCATCCTAAGTTCTGGACAGCACCCGGCTCAGCTCAGAAGGAGGCAGTGTCTGTCCTTTACAGGTGAGGCAGAAGGGACATGCAATGCTCAGACGGGAGGGATGCAAGCTTTTCAAAGCTTTAGATCTATAGCAGCAAGAGATCAGGTGAGAGAAGCGACCACAGCTGTGCTGAAGCCAAGTGCTCAGCTGGGGGAAAACTGGATAGCTTGTTTGTTCCACTGAGCACTTGGCCAGCTAGCTCAACATTCAGTTGACAGGGAAACAGGGAACCTAATTTGACATCCAGCTCAAGTTCTTACTTCCCACATGACCAAATCCAGGTGAGTCAGCTGGGAATGCTTGATCTGAGCCTGGGACTCAGCTAGGAGATTCCTCATCTCCGAGATGAGCATCAAGAGTGGGAAAGCTGGGGCTGGGGGGGCTGTCTGAAAGGCTGCACCAAGACTGGGAGTAAGAGAACTGCTTAAAAGCCTGCTGTAAGTCAGATTTTCTGCTGGGACCCTCTGGTTTACATGCTAAGTGGCAAAATACAGGAAAGCTAGCAGTGAGGTAAGGCAGCACTTCAAATCCTGCCCACAGCCTGAGAGGTACCCTCATCACTCAGATAAGCTCAAGGATGCAGTGAAGCTGGCAGGGAATCTGGGATCTATTGGAAACCCCCTCCCAAGCCTGGAGCTCTGCTTTGAGGTTTCTCACCTCACAGATGAGCAACAAACTCCAGGGGAGCCAGCCTTCAGCAAGGGGGTCCTGGGAGCTTAGTCTGATGCTCAGCTGGGAAGTTTTTCAGCTCACACATGAGAAGAAGCTATAGAAAAGCTAGTAGGAAGTAAGCAGGGCTCCTCGAAGCCTAGGGGCTCCTCATCACCCAGAGAAGCTGCAGGTTATAGAGCAGCTAGCAGGGAGAAATGGGGCTGCACGAAAGTCCATCCCAAGGCCAAAGCTCTGCTAACAGGTTCCGCAGCTCCCTGTTGAGTAACCAACTCCAGAGGAATTAGCTGGGAACAAGGGGGTTTCTGGATGCTTGCTTACTCTAAGCCTGGTGCACAGCTAGGAGGTTCTTTATCTCTTAAATGAGCACCAAGCGCCAGGAAAGATGGCAGGGGGCTGCCTGAAAGGCTGCTCCAAGCCTGGGAGGTTTGCCATCTCCTAGATTAGCAGCCTACTCCAGAAAAACTAACAGAGAGCAAAGCATCTACTTCAAAGTCTGTTCCACGCTAAATTATCTGCTGGAAGCCCCTGGCTTTTCAGCCAAGCAGATCAGAGGAAAGCTAGCAGTGAGCTAAAGGTCCACTTCAAATCCTCCCTGCAGCCTGGCAGGTCCCCTCATCACTCACATAAGCTACAGGCTGCAGTGGAGCTGGAAGGGAGTCAGGGAGCTATGTGAAAGCCCATCCCAAGCCTGCAGCTCTGCTATGAGGTGAGGTCTCTCTCTCCTCACAGTTGAGCAACAAGCTCCAGGAGAGCTGGCCTGGGGCAAGGGGTTCCTGGTAGCATAGTCTGGTGCTCAGCTGGGTGGTTTTTCAGCTCACACTTGAGCAGAAGTTATAGGAAAACTACTAGGGAGTGAACAGAGCTCCTTAAAGCCTGGTGGCTCCTCACCACCCAGAGAAGCTGCAGGTTACAGGGCAGCTATCAGGGAGAAATGGAGCTGCACAAAAGCCCATCCCCACAGCAATGATCTACTAAGAGGTTCCTCACCTCCCAGCTGAGCAACCAACTCCCCAAGAGTTAGCTGGGAATAAGGGGGTTCCTGAATGCTTACTCCAAACCTGGTGCTCAGCTAGGAGGTTCTTCATCTCCTAAATGAGGGGGCTGCCTGAAAGGCTCCTCCAAGCCTGGGAGATTTGCCAGCTCATAGATGAGAAGCAGGCTCCAGAGAAACTAGTGAGGAAAGGGAACTGCTCACCCGCCTGTTCCAAGCCAGATCTTTCTGGTGGGAGACTCTGACTTTCCAGCTGAAAAGCAGACGCCAAGGAAGCTAGCAGGGTATTTTAGAGGCTACCCAAATATTCCTCACTTCCCCAAAGACTGGCAAGCTCATAGGGAGCTACTGTAAATCAAAGAAGCCACCTGAAAACCTGTTCCAAGACAAATTTTCTGCTGGGAGCCTGTAGCCACAGCTAGGGAAGATTTCAAATCCTACCCACAGCTGGGGAAGTTCCTCATCACCCAGATAAGCAGCAAGCAAGCTCTAGGGAGCCAGGAGCTACCTGAACACCTGCTCCAAACCCATCCTCTGCTAAGAAGGTTCCTTGTCTCCTAATAAGCAACAGCCTCTCAGAGTCTCTCTAAATGAGATGCATTACATGAGGATACTCAAGTGAAGGGAGACGCAATGTTAGCCAGGAATTGTAGTGGAAAAAGTCAGATTGGAAGGCTCTGTCATTTTCAGAGCCGGCTGGGTTTCTTTGTAGAGAGGCTAACATTGCGTCTCCCTGCACTTGAGCATCCTCGCTTGAAAGGTCTTCTCTAGAGAGACTCTAAGAAAGCCAGAGTGGGGTGTGATGCCTAGAAGTATGTTCCAGCCTGAATCTCTACCAGGAGCCTCCTGACTAGAGATGGGCACGATTGGCATTATGATAGAAAAATACCCATAATAATGGCATTTGCGCGATCAGGACCCAGTGGATCGGTGCCATCCATGGCGACCAATCCAGCGGCTGGGGGGGGGGCTTGATCAGGGCAATCGGGATCTGATCGGGGATCCAGTCACTCCGGCGCCAGCAATCTATTCCCCTGACAATGGAGCCAGGGGAATGCCTGAGCTGTGTTTGCCCTCCTTCTGTCGCCCTGGAAACCCGAATGGAAGCCCAGCTTTCCTTGATCAGCAGGGCTTCCTTCCAACCATGGAGCAGCAAAGCACTCACCAGTTGGGAGAAGACAGCCAGGGGAGGGAGGGGGAAGGGGGTGTTCTGTAGCCACCACGGGCACTCCAAACGTTTTTTGCTTTTAAAAAAAATGGGGCTTTGTGGGAGGAATGGCTGTTTTTCTGTCTGTCACTCTCTGTTTTTAACCTGCTTTTAAAACAATGTATTTTGTGGGAAAACCTCATTCACGGCTTTGTGTGTGTGTTTAAAATATGCTTTTGGAAGACTGGCTGCTTGCTTTTAAAATCGGGTGGGGAGGAATGGAGGATTCTGTCCCTGCTTTTTTTTAAAAAGATGGCTGAAACATGTTGATGGGGTGTCTCTCTCTCTCTCCATTTGGAGAGGCAGGGACAGGTGAAAAACTTTTTTACCCCTCTGCTCTAAGTGTGTGTGAACGTCCCTTCCCTGAGGGGAGGCGGCTTGTCACCGTCTCCCCGGGCCCGGTGGCCACCGCCACCATCCACCTTCCCACATAGCTGGGAATAGCAGCGCGCCCCACTTTGGCCTCCCCGATCCCCGATCCACGGATCGGAAACAGGAGATGATTGGTGTGGATCACTAATTCGGGATCATCGCCAGCGCCGATCCCCGATCACCTTGATCGGTAATTTTTTTTGGATCGTGCCCACCTCTACTCCTGACTGTCAAATCCAAGCTGAGCATGGGGCTCCAGGAAAGCCACTGAGCCAATTTCCAAAGGCAACTTCCAGAGTGGTTGCTTTGAAACTCAGTTGCTGACCTTCTTGTCTCCCAGAGCTGAGTGTCTGCCTTTGGGGAAGCTGTTAGGGACCAACATTTCCAAGACTTTGTAGAGGACTGTTAACACTCCTCGGGGGCTTCATATCTGAGACCTGATGCAGTAGGCAGAGATACAAAACAAGCCTCGAAGTGTTTGCAGAGCCCAGATTCTTGGGTTCCTTCCTTTTCTTTGAAACTCAAGAGCAGCAAAAAAATCTCCATGCTTTGCAAAGGATGGGGGGGGAGTAATGGAGGGACAGAGAAAATATGTCAATAGGGCTAATCTTGGTTAAAGCACCAAGCCCTTAGTCAGAACACGTAGTACGAGATTCACAGCAGCTTCCAGAAAGACTTCTAGGAAGCTCACTTTTCTGGGTTCTCTTTTCAGCTCAGAAGGATAGTATAGCCTGGAAGCTACTATATGTATTCATCAGTGGAGAAGTGGAGGAATAGTTCTGTTGGATGTCACTTGCTAATTTATATCAGGTTGCTTCTACATGCATAGTAGTTAGGCCAGTAGATAAACGTGGCATTGTACTAATGGTACGTTGTTTCTAGCGCCAGGGGATGTGCCTTAGAATATGTGAGAGAATAGGAAAGGACACAGGGCTTTGGTAGGATTGTCAGCTGTCCAGAAAATCCCTCTGGATTTTGGGATGTGACAGGCATGCACCATGGATTCAGTCTCGCAGATTTAGGTTGAGCATTAGTGGTGGATCTGAGATCATTTAAGAGGGGAAAAAAGAGATACCAGCTGCCTGGCTGCATAGGGACGCAATGGGTATGAGGAGACATTAATCTGAGTCCTTGGAAAGTACACCATGTGGTGATAAAGGTATTTATGGACCTGACGTAACAACCAGAGGTCGTGGAAAGTACACCATGTGATGATAAAGGTATTTATGGACCTGACGTAACAACCAGAGGTCTTGGAAAGTACAGTTATTCTTGCCAGTGTGTAATGGACCTGACACTGGCGGGCTGATGATTTCTTATGATATGTACAATAATATATCTGTCATTTCCTTCTTGCACACATTATTATTCTTGCATTCATTCAGTTAATTTCCTCAGTCTAATTTTACAGTCTTGTTGTTTAAATCATATTGGTCTACTAGAGATAATTCCCTGTAACTTTAAACATAATGTATTATGTAACATCAGAGTTTATCATACTGTGACGACAGTCCTGGGGCAGATAAATGAATGCCTAATTATACATAGTATGTACTATGTCATATGAGAATGGGTAAAGACTTTCTCTTAGATCTGCAGAAAATTAGCATGTGAAACATTTCATGGCATGGATATCGGCAATATCACCTGTTAACTTATTATTTGTTTTATTTTTCCCAATAATAAAAAACATAAGTTTGCCCTAGCATAACAATTTCTTTATGTACAAGTATATCGAGATGGATAGCCGTATTTGTCTGCAGTGGAAAAGAGCAAGAGTCCAGCAGCACCTCTAAGATTAACAAAATTATAATACCAGTATTACAGTTTTACAGTTTTACAGAATCAAGGGGGCAATTGTATAAGCTTTGCCTGGATATATATTAAAATCAGCCATATAATTTAATACCGGAAACCACATTTCTAAAAAGCTAAAATGGCCATGTTCTGCATTTAGTTAAGCAATTTGGTCAGTAATATTTTCCATATAGTAGTGGTTACCAGTAGAGATGGGAACGATCCAAAAAAAATTAACGATCAAGCTGATTGTGGATCGGCGCCGGTAACAGTCATGATTTAACGACCCGCACTGAGCATCTCCCATTCCCGATCCATGGATCGTGGATTGTGGAGGCAAAAGCGGAGGGGTGTCCCGCTGTTCCCAGCGATACAGGAACGGTGAGTGATGCTGGTGGCATCTGTGTTTGTGTTTGGCCGTCAGAGCTGCCTATCAGGGTTTGCAGGGATGAGATTGGAGTGCCCATGGCTACAGAACACCCCCTTCCCCCTCCCTCCCCTGGCTGTCTTCTCCCAAATGGTGAGTGCTTTGCTGCTCCATGGTTGGAAGGAAGCCCTGCTGATCAAGGAAAGCTGGGCTTCCATTCGGGTTTCCAGGGCGACAGAAGGAGGGCAAACACAGCTCAGGCATTCCCCTGGCTCCGTTGCCAGGGGAATAGATTGCTGGCGCCGGAGTGACTGGATCCCCGATCCGAGCCTGATAGCCCCGATCCAGGCCCCTCCTGATCACTGGATCATTGGTCGTGGTCAGGATCGCACGATTGCCATTATCATGGGGGTTTTTTGATCGTAATGTGGATCGTGCCCATCTCCAGTTCCCAGGGCTCATTTTGAGGGGGAATGCACAGGAACACAGTTCAGGTAGTTCTCCAAAAAGGTCACGTCAGGTGGCCCTGCCCACCTGATTTTCAGCCATTTTGGGCCCATTGCGGCCTGGATTGGGGCCAAAACAGCCAGGATAGGTGATGTCAGGGGGTGTGGCATATGCAAACCAGTTATGCTAATGACATACTCCCAGTGATGTCAAGAAGCGCGCCATATGCTAATGAGTTATGCTAATGAGTTCCTGCAGCTCTTTTTCTACGAAATGGTGGTTCCAAAGTTTACTGTATCATAAAGAAATAGAGAGTGCTCGAGAGTCCTTCCATACTGTTGTTATAGTGGCTTTTGCAGCAACCAGTAGTATGGCTATTCACTTTTTGGAACTTTTAGGTATTCAAGATCCACTCATGTTAAGTAATACTAATTCTGGAGACACCTGTTAATACCTACAGAATAGGGTGGTGTTAAGGACATAGCCACAGGGCCAATTGAAAAGTTAGACTCCGTCTAAATAGAAAAGAGTCCAGTAGCACCTTAAAGATTAACCAACTTTACTGTAGCATAAACTTTCAAGAACCACAGTTCTCTTCATCTAACGTTTACTATACAAGCATAGACAGAGGCTATCTAAAGATCCTGTTGAACTGAGACGTGCCAACGTGTTCAGAATGATGGATAAGAGAACAGAGCTGGAATAGTTCTTGCCAATTTTTTGCCTACGTAATTAACCATTGGTGTTTGTTTGTTTTTGTTTGTTTGTTTTGCTTGGCACAAATAATTTTTTTTAAAAAAACCCTAAACACATGTGGACAATACTTGGTACAGTTCAGTAGTTTCCATGCACAAGCTACCTCTTTATGAAAAGCAGCAGTGAAAATTTTGCAGTTCTCTTAATTCCAGGTAGGGTTGAATGCTTTTGAGCAGAATTCTGCAGCTATTTGTGCATGAAAGTTCTCTCGTTTCAACCTATCCTACAGAGCGGTTGTGGAGATGACAAAATGCTGTCTGGTAAGCTACCTTTAGCTCTTGGAAGACATATGTACATACCTATGTGGGTAGCACATCAACACCCTGTCTCTTTCTTTCAGAACCCCCACCAACATCCACAGCCCCATCTGTGTTCCCATTGTGCCCATGCTGCCAAGACCCCACCTCAAATAAGACCATGGGCTGCTTGATAACGGGTTACTTCCCTGAACCAGCCACAGTGCAATGGAATTCAGGAGCTATCACCTCCGGCATTCAGAACTTCCCTGCAGTACGGCAATCATCCAGCGGCACCTACACCTTCACTAGCCAGCTCACCGTCCCAGCCTCCAGCTTGCACTCCCAGACTTTCCAATGCAATGTTGAACACGCGGCTACCAGCACCAGAATCAACAAACAGATCGAAGGTGAGCCTGGCAGGATCCTTGTCGCTTCCATTCACCTTCTTTTAAGGAGTTATAGATAGGCAAGAAGGAAGATGATTGTATTAATGGTGAGATAGGAAATAGTTACAGTGGAGGGCATCTAAACAGCCTCCAAACATCTGTCCACCGAATTAAGTGACTCTTCCTCAAATAGAAGAGGAACTTAAGTTGGCAGAAGCTCTGTAGACTGGAGGAAGGCTACAAACATGAGCCAAATGGAAAAGTGGGGAGGGTTCCTATTTTAACAAATTAATCACTTGATTTTGCTCAACAGAGTGGTAGAATGGGGTAGGGTCCACCAAACCATTTCAGATAGTGCTACCTAACTGTTGTCTGTTACCAGCAGCAAATTAAGCACTGCAAGCCCAAGTAACGGTCCCTGCCCCATGTGGCTTACAATCTACACGAGGTACTAGATAAGAACGGAAGCATCAGGACTGAGCCTGGAGCCAATTATGTCTGAGTAGTACCAAGAGAGCCATTTCAAATTTCACTGCAGGCGGAAAGTTTCAGTAGTACTCAATGGCTTGAACTGGAATACATTTGAGGTTTAATATTTTTGTCCAGATTTCTTTTGTCTTCTGTTAAGTTTTATAATTCCTATACAGAAGTTATACTATGCTCACCAATGCACATGCTTGCACTTAACATTGAAGCATTTATACTATTTGAGTCAAACTGATGGACGGCTGTGTTGTGCAGGAGCATTCCTTAGCCCAAATTGTCTTGCATGCAAAATGTGGGGAGCCACTGTCCTGCCCTTCCTTGGGTAGGAGTAAACAAGGTGATGCTTCACTGTTTTAGAGCAAAGGCAGCTTTTGAGGAAAGTCAGAGCAGAAAAGTGTGTCTGATGATCACAGATGGTGAGGATGTTCCAGGCTTGAGCAGCATTGTGGCCAAATCAGGAAGACACAGAAGGAGGCATCGTGGCCTCTCAGTCTGGATGTCCCTTGATCCTGATGCCCCCACATATGTCACAATGCTTTTCCTCTGTGATTATATTAAGCTGGAGCTCAGAGAGACTGAGGTACACCCTAGATCGTCAGAAAGGGAGCATGCGTACTCCTCATGTACCTCCTTTCCTTTCAGCCTGCTCTCAAGAGACCCCGGACGTCCGCCTCCTCCATTCCTCCTGCAACCGCAACTCAGACGATGCCACTATTCAGCTTGTGTGCCTTATCTCGGGCTTCTACCCTAGCACGGTCACAGTGAATTGGCTGGTAGACGGGCAATCCGGGATGTTGCCTGCACACACTGAGGACCCCAAGAAAGACGCCAGCGGGGACACCTTCAGCACCACCAGCACAGCCAATATTACCCAACTAGAATGGAAAGAGGGGAAGACATACACCTGCCAGGTGATCCACCAAGGTTCCACAGTGGAAAGAAATGCCACAAAATGCAGAGGTAATAACTGCTTAGCTGGGGTTTGACTGGGTTCATGCTGCTCAGCATGGATTAAGGAGAGAAAAGAGAAAAGTAGGGGAGAGGTCTTTCAGTGTCATGGAGGTTACACCAGGGTTGTTCATCCAGAAATGCACAACCAGTTTCCATTACGGTCCACTGGGCCTAGGAAGGCCTCCCTCCCCTCTCAATCTGCCTCCACACCCATACCGTCTTCTGGTTGATGGATTCCATCTTGGTTGAAGGATTATCTTGGTTCTGAGCTTCTCCCCAGTGCACTCTAATTTCTATGCAGCCACCGTTAGTTGTCCTGTGAGCACAAGTTACCTCCTCAGCTCCACACCTGAGGTGCATCAGTTGACCAGCACCAAGCTACACCCAAGTGCCATAAAAGCCTACTTTCTTCTTTCAGTCAGCATCTGCAAATGTGCTTTCCTTTATTCTACTGTAAGAAACATCTTATTTTTAAATTCACTAGCAACAGAGCCCGTTTTTAAAAAAACAGCCCCTAGAAAACAGTGCTGCCTCTGGAGGGACAGACTGGTTCTCCTGGTCTTCCCGCCACGGCGCCAGTTTCCATAGGGAAGGGACGGCTCACCTGACCATCCCACCACTGCACCAGCCTCTGGAGGACGTATTGGCCATGACGCACTTTTTAGCCTGGTGCTCCTGCATAGGCGCACCAGGATAAAAGGTGCATCGTCGGCAACACAGTTTGCCTTTTATGTTTAGGGTGCTATCTTCTAAGTGTGCGAAGAACTGGGGAGACACTCCAAGGCATTGTTGATCGTCACAGACTCCTACATGTGTTGAGTATTTGTGTTACTCAAATAATGTCTGCTCCTTGACTATTGGAGCATCCCCCTTTTTGGTGTCAAGTACAGACAAATTATGGGATCATATTATTATGTATACCAAATACATCAACTTATTTAAACCAGGGTCACAGATCTGGGCAGTGCCTTCTATCAGAGTGCAGTGATTTCCAGAAACAAGTACACAGAAGACAGAATGCAATTAGAATCTTTATTATGAAAGAGATAGAACATGGGAATGGCAAGAGGCACACAAGAATCCAAACAAGCTTGTAAACACACACACAGAGAGAGAGAGAATAAAAAAACTAAACTCAACACCTGACACCTAAAAAAAATAAACAAGGGGGGAAATGAAAGCATATGACCTGTCCTGCAGAGACTGGAAATGCTGAGGCGGAGAGCAGAAGAAGAAATGGAGAGACAGAGATCAGCTCGTATCTCCAAGGAACGTGTGCCACACAGGGGCAATAGCTGGAGAAACTGCTGCAAAGTATTGGGAATTTGTGGGGTATGCTTATAGTACAGATGTTCGTGATCTGGAACGTGCTGGACATAATGTGGGGCAATGATAAGAGAACAGAAGACTGGAAGTGACAGGTGTCTGTCTCTGGGAGGAGGATGGGTCTATGACAAGGCTGATCACCTGCTACATCCTGTTCTGCATTGCAGCTATCAGAAAACCTGATTCTGGAGAACCATCCAAGTTTAAAGTGGGGTGGAGGCTGATATTGAAAATGGGTGTTTTCCTGGACTGCATAAAAGTTAAAAATGCTTCCCAGAGGAGGGTTGGAGAGAGACCTAAAGCTGGGTGAATAACAAGAAATCTTCTTGTACAGTCATTAAGACAAGAGGAGGAACCAGCTGGGGTCAGTCCATTGCTTATTATCTTGGAGAACGAGGTAGTTCATGGGTGGTGGAGAGTGCCCTCAAGTCATAGCTGACTCATGGCAACCCCTAGGGGGGTTTCATGGCAAGAGACTAACAAGAGTGGTTTGCCATTGCCTGCCTCTGCAACCTTGGTCTTAGTTGGAGGTCTCCCATCCAATTGGGTAGTTCAGTATGGACAGATTATTCAGAGAGGAAGCTCCAAAGTCCTCGGGAAGAATGGCCCTCCAGTTTAATTAGCCTGAGAGGGGCTTTATGGAGGAGTGGGTCTACATTCCATTGCTGCTTAAAGACTCACCACCGTGCCCTTGGCATAGCTCACTGCCACTGCTGTTAGCTTAACTTCCAGACTCCATTTTCTAGCCCTAAGCCCATGTGAGAACCAAAGTGGAAGCCCTCCCCTTGAGGCAATGTTCTGCAGGCTACAATTTGAAGCAGGTACACATTCAGTAATAACCATTAGTACAGCACCATGTTCTCTTTTCCATGTTCTCCTCCTTTTTTCAGGCTGTGGCAATGCAGTCCATGTGGAGACCATCCCGCCATCCTTCGCCGATATTTTCCTGACCAAGTCGGCCAAGCTGACCTGCAGAATCTCCAATATACCCGATGAGCAGGACCTTGAAGAACTGAATGTCACCTGGATAAGAGCATCTGACAACAAAGAACTGGAGACCGTCATTGGGCAGCCTAAGCAGCAAGAAAACAGTGAGCTCTTATTTGTGGAAGCAACAGCCACCGTTTGCAAAGAAGAGTGGGACAGCGGGGATACCTTCAAGTGCAAAGTGACTCTTCCCCTTCTCCCCACAGCTGTCATAAAAACACTGAAAAAGGTTCATGGTGGGTACCTATTTTCTATCATGCCCCCCCAAAGATGAAAGAATGCTCGGCGTCATTGCTTTAAGCAGTTGTCTTAGCATGGCACCCTCCAGATTAGACTGGAAATGCCAACTGAATCATTATTTATTTCCTGCATGTGAAACTACATTAAAGTTCTAATTTACTCCATTTTGCTGACTAACCCTTTCTTCTTTTCACCATCCAGGCGGCACTCCCAGAGCTCCCGCTGTCTACGTCCTCCCCCCTCCCTCGGAGCAACTGGCATTGCAGGAAACAGCCACCCTCACTTGCCTGTTGAAAGGTTTCTACCCCGAGGAATTCTTTGTGAAATGGCTCCGGAATGACGAGCCCGTGGGAGATTCAGAGTTCTTCACCAGCCGTCCCGTACAGGAATCCAAGACCCCCGAGCGGTACTTCACCTCCAGCACAATTAATGTCAATGAGCAAGACTGGAACTCTGGAGACCATTACACTTGCGTGGTGGGACACGAGGCGCTTCCCCTCCAGACGACTCAGAAGACCGTAGACAAGAACACGGGTAAACCCACCCTTGTCAACGTCTCCCTGGTACTCTCCGACACCACCACCACTTGCCACTAACCATTGTTGCTATTTTTCCTCCATCCCCTGGTTTCGTCATCTTTTTCTCCCTTCATTACATCTCGCCTGATTAGCTGTTCATTAGTGCAAAGGATGGGTACTTTTGGATATCTAAAAGGATGCATCTTACACTGAGTTTTTGGTTGGTTGCATCTTTTTGAAATTTACAATAAAGTATGTTTTTCAAACCAAGGGAAGGCCAATCTGCCTTGGTGTGAGAAATTATGTTAGAGGGATTACTTTTCCAATGTACAAATATGGAATGAGGCACACAACTCCCTTGGAATTTAGAGGGAAATAAAGCCTCTTGGCAAATCCTATGCATGGAAAGCTTTCATCTATTAACATATTTTCAAAGGATGCTAAAAGCATTCTTTCCTTTCTTTATCCTTCAAAGACATTTATATCTCCACCACTGATTCCTGAGAAAATATACAAATCCTGACACAAAAATACTGGCTCTATAAAAACAATTCAAACATAATAAATTAAATGATAACATGAAAAATCTTTGAAAGAATTCCTAATAACAATGTTAACAAGCAGTTGAAGCATGGGCTGATAAACAAATTAAATACTAGCAGGTAAAACCAATAAAATGACTTCAAAACCCAGAGTAGAAATAAAAGATGTCAAAATACAAGAGCAACACTACAAATCCACACATCAACCGAATTCCTGGGTAAGAAGATATAGAGAAGGAGCTTCACAGCCATGGTGCCACTACAGAAAAGGCCCTGCCTCATCTGGGCCACCCACTTTACATGAAAAGGTGGTTACATACAGAACAGATAGATGACTGGAAGGCAAGCTTGTATGGGAGCAGGTGCACTATATTAGTACAATCTTTATTGTGGCCTACAAGCCATATAAACACAAAATCTATCAGCAATTAATAATCTACCCAAATCCCAGTTGCATTCTCCAACCACATTTTAAACATTAAAAACCTAAGCAATTTGCACACAGGCATTAACTCGGCTCATGTTTTCATCGCAGAAAGCAAAAACAGCTACAGAGGTGATGTATAATTGCCCATCATTGCAGGGCTGGTGTTTGAGATGCAAGTACTGACTTTATACTCCTGTCCAATAATTCTCTATTCTTCCTTGGCCTTTTTCTTGTCCTATAGTCTTCCACCATTTACTGCCCATCTCCTTTCACATACACATCAGCATAGCTATCTTTCTAAATGGTTCTAATTCTGGAATGGTAGTGAGTCATTTGGGGAAACTGGAAATCATTCTTTCTTCCATTCCTTCTCATGGATTTTCTGACCCCAGCACTGTAGAATAATTTAGAGTTCTCCAAAAGCAGTTGGATGTTAAACTTTCTGTAGCATCTTAAGATGCTACTATGAGATCTAGGGACCGGGACTGTGAAAAGGCATTCAGTTCACCTCTTTTTGAAGGTCTGTATAAGAAAGATGTCTTACTCATTTGGTAAGTACTTGGATAGTACTTACCAAGCATGTGCCATGCTTACATCCTTTTTACACATAGCAAAGATTTCACGGAGACCACTCATTGAGAAACACTCAGAAATTATGACAACGTATTGTCGAAGGCTTTCACGGCCGGAGAACAATGGTTGTTGTGGGTTTTCCGGGCTGTATTGCCATGGTCTTGGCATTGTAGTTCCTGACGTTTCGCCAGCAGCTGTGGCTGGCATCTTCAGAGGTGTAGCACCAAAAGACAGAGATCTCTCAGTGTCACAGTGTGGTTGTTGTGGGTTTTCCGGGCTGTATTGCCGTGGTCTTGGCATTGTGACACTGAGAGATCTCTGTCTTTTGGTGCTACACCTCTGAAGATGCCAGCCACAGCTGCTGGCGAAACGTCAGGAACTACAATGCCAAGACCACGGCAATACCGCCTGGAAAACCCACAACAACTATGACAACGTAGCTAGCGAGAACGGGTTTCTTTTAACATCAACACATGAACAATGAATAAGAATGTATTGTCGAAGGCTTTCACGGCCGGAGAACGATGGTTGTTGGGGGTTTTCCGGGCTGTATTAGCTAGACATCTGGCAGATCTCCTGCAGGACCACATCGGGAAAACCTCGTCTTACATCAAAGATTCAGCAGATTTCATCAACAAAATCAGTTCTCTGAAACTCAATCCACAAGACATACTTGTCAGTTTTGATGTTGTATCCCTGTTTACCAAGGTTCCAGTAAAAGACACTATTGCACTGATTAATCAGATTTTCCCAGAGGATGTAACAGCCTTATTCCATCATTGTCTGACAACCAGTTACTTCCAATGGGACAACGAATTCTATGAACAGATGGATGGGGTGGCCATGGGGAGCCCACTCAGCCCAGTTATAGCAAACTTCTACATGGAACATTTTGAAAAAACAGCTCTAGAATCAGCACCCCACAAACCCAGTGTACGGTTCCGGTTTGTGGATGATACATTCATCATTTGGAGCCATGGGGAGGAAGAATTGATGGAGTTTTTGAATCATCTCAACAACATCCACCTGAACATACAATTCACAATGGAGAAAGAAAGTGAGGGAAAACTCTCATTCCTGGATACCTTGGTCATCCGCAAAGCAAACTTTCAGTTAGGTCACAAGGTCTACAGGAAACCAACTCACACTGATCGGTACTTACACAAAAACTCCAATCACCACCCCTGACAGAAAAGAGGCATAATGAAAACATTAGTGGATCGTGCAAGACGGATATGTGAGCCGCGCTTTCTCAATGAGGAAATTAATCATCTAAACCACGCACTTCAGGCAAATGGCTACTCCAGAAATGAAATCCAAAGAGCAATCAAACCCAGGATGAATCAAACAACCAAAGAAAAACAGTCTCCCACAGGAAAAGTGTTTTTGCCATATATCAAAGGAATTACTGATCAGATGGGAAAGCTTATGAAAAAGCATAACCTTCAAGCAGTATTCAGACCCACCCGAAAAATACAACAGATGCTACGATCAGCAAAAGACAGCAGAGACCCCCTCACCTCTGCAGGAGTATACCGTATACCCTGCAGCTGTGGACAAGTTTACATCGGGACCACAAAGCATAGCATCCAGACAAGAATAAAAGAACATGAAAGACACTGCAGACTTGGACAGCCTGAAAAATCAGCAGTGGCTGAACATAGCCTAACTCAAACAGGGCACAGTATCTTATTCCAGGACACCAAAATACTGGACAACACTTCCAACTACTTTGTCAGACTGCACAGGGAAGCCATTGAAATTCACAAGCATAAGCAAAACTTCAACAGGAAAGAAGAAACCTTAAGAATGAACAGAGCATGGGCTCCAGTTCTGAAAAACACCAGGCCAACAAAACACTCCACACCCGACATTAGCCCTACAGAGAAGATTAGCACATCAAGCACCAATCCATATGCAAAAGAACCTCCTCAGGATACAGTGAAGCCTCCCGCCATTAGGATTCCACACCCTGGGAAACTCTTACAGAATGACTCAGCTCAACCCCACCCCTCCTGAGTAGATACAAATGACCTACATCTTTTCCACACTGTGACACTGAGAGATCTCTGTCTTTTGGTGCTACACCTCTGAAGATGCCAGCCACAGCTGCTGGCGTAACGTCAGGAACTACAATGCCAAGACCACGGCAATACAGCCCGGAAAACCCCCAACAACCAATGAATAAGAATATTTCATACACAAAAGTAATGATCATCAGTTCAGTTGAGGTTTACTGTCAGAAAAAAATTGTTCATCTTATCCCTATTATTGCATAACCAATTAAAAATCAAAGATACCAAACCAAACTAAAGATATCAACAGAATATACACATACTCTGACTTTTGAAAGCTCATACCTTGGAAATCTATTCAGTCTTTAAAGTTCTACTGGACCTGAATCTTGCTCTTCTAATATAGATCAACATGGCTACCCCCCTTAAACAATCATGTCACCTAGCTTGCCCACAACAAAGTAGTTCTTCCATGAGCACCAGATGCTGCTGTTTGGGCTTGTTCAAACCGAACTGGTATTTGTCAAGTAACACATGCACAATATTATAATGCCATCAAAGTTGTCTTCCATGTATCAATGGAAGATGTCTTTGCAGTTGCTTTGCAAATTCTCAAATACATATCCAGCTATAAAAAAATCACAGCACACTAAAAATGATGAAAAAACAGGACAAGTAACATGTATCTAAGATACATATCAAGTTGCAGGTATTTATGCCATCCCCATAGGGCTTTCAAGGGAAGAGATGTACAGAAGAGTTTTGCCATTGGCATAGCACCCCTGGCCTCTTTGGTTGTACTATCCAAGTACTAACTAACCGGCTTGGCTTTCAAGATCTGATGAGATCAGGCTAGCTTGAGCTATCCGGGTCATGGCCATGTTATCAACTACTAAACCATTAAAATGTACAATTTAATTACATTAATTTTAATTTAATTTAATTTTAATTTATTACATTTATATTCCGCCCTCCCTGCTTCCGCAGGCTCAGGGTGGATAACAGAAATACAAATATCAAATGCCATTAAAAAAATTAAAAATATTACATCTAACACACTACATCTAATCAGTTAAAATTACAACTATGCAAATATATAAATGTCGTATATTTACATATAAATAATTAAAATAATTAAAAGCAGCACATAATATATTTTTTTTTTGAAAAGTTTTTTATTGGGTTAGAACATTATTATTTTTACATTACAATCAATTTTCCCCTAATTTTTCGTTTCTAACCCCCTCCCTTTCCCCCCCTTTTGTTGACTTCCAACAGCTTTCCCACCCTCTGTCCCTTTTCCCTTACTTCTATTAAATTCCTCTGTCTAAAACAGATATACATTCTCCATTATATTAAGCAGTACATCTTTAACTCCTTTACTTATTATACACCCAAACTATACGTCTTTAGATAAACAATTTATCCCATTTTCCAGTTTTGAATATTTCTATATAAACCTATATATCATAAACCATAAAAATTTCCCACATTTAAATCAAACAATTTGATTTGTTCTCTATATATTACTCATTTCATCTTTTTATGGTAATTCTATATAACTCCTCGCATAGTCAATCAATTTAACTCTTCTGTACATTCAGTTTGGTGCATATAAATCTTATCAAAGAAAGAAAATATTGTTAATTACTCAATCCTCATGTTTAAACCTTATCATTAATTATTCTCTATCAATGTTCTATCAGTTAACCTATACATATCTATATATATCTCAGTCAATTAATCTAACTGCTTATGAATTCACATTTCTCTTCCTCCCCCGGTAAAGTCACCCCTCTCTTTTATACTTTTATTATACTTCAGTAGTTCTCAAACTGCCACAGTTTTCCTCCCACCTCCCATTTCTTCTCCAGATATTGTTTCAGCTTCTCCCAGTCTGTGTTAAACTGCCCTGAGTCCAGATCTCTCAGTTTTCTTGTCATCTTGTCCATTTCAGCCATATACAGCAATTTGTAGATCCAATCTTCAATAGTTGGCACTTCTTGTACTTTCCATTTCTGCGCATACAAAAGTCTAGCTGCTGCAGTCATATAAAAAATCAACGTCCTATGATGGGCTGGAATTCCCTCCATTCCCAAGTTTAGCAGCAGGAGTTCTGGGTTCTTATTTATTTGAAACTGTAAAATTTCACTCATTTCTCTTATTATTTCCCCCCAGTACTACCTAGCTACCTCACACGACCACCACATATGATAGAGGGAGCCCTCATGTTTCTTACATTTCCAGCATTTATTAGAAGTATTCAAGTTCCCTAGCGCAATCTTCTTTGGTGTCATGTACCAACGATAGATCATTTTGAAAATGTTCTCTTTAATATTAATACATGTCGTTGTCTTCATTGTAGTTTTCCACAAGTATTCCCATGCCTCCATTGTTATTTCTTTATTGAAATTTATAGCCCATTTCACCATCTGTGTTTTAACTATCTCATCCTCAGTATACCATTTCAACAGTACTTGGTATACCTTGGATATTCTTTTCTTGTCTTCTTTAAGAAGGGTCTGCTCTAGTTCCGAGTTCTCTGTTCGTATGCCCCCTTTTGCGGAGTCCGAATTGTATAAGTCTCTAATCTGTCTGTACTGGAACCAATCATAGTTAGGTGATAGTTCCTCTTGCGTCTTTATTCTAAGTTTAGATACTTCAATTTTAGTTATTTCTTTGTATGTTAAACATTGTTGTTCATTATCAACAGCTCTCGGATCTATCACCTCATATGGAACCACCCACAAGGGGGTTCCTTCTTGTAGATAAATTCTGTACTTCTTCCAGATTGTATATAAACTTCTCCTTACAAAATGATGTAGGAACATCGAGTTGACCTTTACTTTGTCATGCCATAGGTATGCATGCCATCCAAAATTTTTTTTATATCCCTCTAGGGCTAATAGTTTCTTATTCTTTAACGTCATCCACTCTTTTAACCAAACTAGGCAGATTGCATCATGATAAAGTCTCAGGTTGGGCAGCTGCATTCCGCCTCTTTCCTTTGCATCTTGTAGAACTTTTACTTTCACTCGAGGCTTCTTGCCTGCCCAAACAAAATCTGATATTTTCCTCTGCCATTTTTCAAATTGTTTAGAGTCTCTGATGATTGGTATTGTCTGTAGCAAAAACATTACTCTTGGTAACACATTCATCTTAACTGCTGCAATCCTGCCCAACCATGACAAATTCAGTCTATTCCATTTAATCAAGTCTCTCTCTATCTGAGTCCATAATTTTTCATAATTATTCTTGAACAAATCTATATTTTTTGCAGTCAGCTCAACTCCCAAATATTTCACCTTACTAGTTACTTCACAGTCCGTTGTTTCCATTAACAATTGTTGTTTCTGCTTAGTCATGTTTTTGCATAATATCTTTGACTTCTTTTTGTTAATGAAGAAACCTGCCAAGTCACCAAACTCCTTGATCTTATCTATCACTATTGGCATGTTCTCCAATGGATCTTCTACAATTAACATTATGTCATCAGCAAATGCTCTAACCTTGTATGAATAGTCCTTTATTTTTATTCCTCGTATTTCCTCATCTTGTCGTATTTGTATCATCAGAATCTCCAATACTAAAATGAACAACAATGGAGATAACGGGCAACCTTGTCTTGTTCCTTTACTAATCGTCAATTTCTTGGTCAGTTCATCATTCACTACAATTGCTGCAGTCTGGTCTCTATAAATTTCTTTAATTGCTCTGATGAATCTTTCTCCCAATTGTAGCTTTTCCATAGTGGCAAACAAAAAGTCCCAGTTTAAATTGTCAAACGCTTTTTCAGCGTCTACAAAGAAGAAACCAACCTCTTTATCACAACGCTTATCATAGTATTCAATAGCATTGATCACTGTCCTTAAATTGTCTCTTATTTGTCTATCTGGCAAAAAGCCTGCTTGTTCTTCCTCTATGACTTCCGAGAGCCACCCCTTCAATCTCTCCACCAATATCTTCGCAAAAATTTTATAATCATTGTTAAGTAATGATATAGGCCTGTAATTTTTCACATTAGTCAGATCTTGGCCCTCTTTTGGGATCAATGATATATTCGCTTCACTCCAAGTGTCTGGAATCCTTTGATCCCTAAAAACTCCGTTCATCACCTCTTTTAGGAATGGTGCCAGTTCATTGGCCATTGTCTTATAAAATTTTGCCGTAAGTCCATCTGGCCCTGGCGCCTTTCCTAGATTTGCGGATTGTATTGCCTTACTTATTTCCTCATCAGTTACTTCACTGTTCAACTTATTTCGCCAAGCTTCCGAGATCTCTGGAAGTTTGGTTTTCTCCAAATATGATGCTATTGATTCTTTGTTTACTTCTTTTTTATTATACAGCTTAGCATAGAATTTATAAAAGGCTCTACTAATGGTAGTCTGCTCCAGATACGTTTTGTTTTCTTCACAGATTTTATTTATTATTTTCTTTTCCCTTTTCTTCTTCAATTGCCATGCCAAATATTTCCCAGGTTTATTAGCACCCTCAAACGCTTTTTGATTCAGTCTTTTAAGGTTCCACTCCAATTCTTTATTACTCATTGCTGTTAGCTGTTCTTGAAGAATTTTGATTTCCTGATATATTTTCTTTTTCCCTGGTCTCTTTTTTAACTGTACTTCTTTGGCCTTTATTTTCTCCTCAATCTCTTGTCTTTTCTCCTCTTTCTTTTTCCTTGCTCTACCATTTAAGTCCATTAGTATGCCCCTTACAACCGCCTTATACGCGTCCCAAACTTTACTGGTTGGTACTTCTTTATTCACGTTATATTGTATAAAAAACTTTGTCTCTCTTCTCAATATTTCCATATTCTCACTTTCCTGTAACAAGTCCTCATTTATTCTCCAGGCTTTCCTTTTTCTCCTTTTTCCAAATTTCCACATAATTGGGTTGTGATCTGAGCCTACCATCGGCATTATTTCTGCCTCCTTAGTCCATAGCGCTAAGTCCTTTGAGGCCCAGATCATATCAATTCTTGATAATGTAAGATGCCTTGCAGAATAAAAAGTAAACTGTCTGGTTTTAGGATATTCTCTCCTCCATACGTCTTCGAGAGTCTCTTGTTGAATCAACTCAAAAAAAAGCTTTGGCAATAGTCCTCTTTTCTTTTGTGCTGTTGTAGTCTTTTTGTCTAGTTCCAAATCTGTCACTCCATTGAAATCTCCAGCAAGAATTATCTGGTCATATACAAGATCGTCTAAGTGCTTCCTTAAATCCTCAAAGAAGCTTTCCTTTGCACCGTTAGGTGCATAAAGTCCGACTACCAACACTCTCTTTAAGTCCCAATTACATTCCACTGCTACAAATCTAGCTTCCACATCTCTCATAACAAATTTTGGCTGCAGCTCCTCTTTTATGTACAACACCACTCCTCTTTTTTTCTTGTTGGAGGCCGCTACAAATTCTTTGCCCAATTTTCCAGATTTTAAATATTTTACATCCTGTTTTCTAATATGGGTCTCCTGCAAACAAACAATATCACATTTTTGTTTTAGTAGCCAATGAAAAATATTTTTCCTCTTATTCGGTGAGTTTAGTCCATTTACATTCCAAGATAATACTTTACACTCCATATTCATGGTTTTGTTGGTAAGTCTTTTTCATTGTCCTTAATAAATCTCTCCATCTCCCGCTCAGATCTGATGCGTTTTTTTGCCCCTCCAAACTCAAAGGACACTCCTTCCGGTAGCTCCCATCTGTACCTGATGTTCATGTCCTTCAAAGTCTGAATTAACACTCTATATTTTTTCCTGTCCAGTAACACTGATCTGGGCAATTCCTTCATTATGATAATCGTCTTGCCATCAATCTCCAATGGATCTTGAAATTGTTTTGTCACAATCCTCTCTTTCATGTTTCTAGTTGTAAACTGCACGATCACATCCCTTGGCAGTTTCCTCTGGGTTGCAATTCTCGAGTTCACACGGTACGCCACATCTAGGATAGCCACAATTTCCTCCTCCTCCTTCCCCAGGTATTCAGCCAACACCTCAGTCATCTGTTCTTGCGCTGACTTCCCTTCCACTTCTGGCAGACCACGAAAACGAAGCTGCTTCTCCATGTGTTTAGTTTCTGCAACTGACATCCTCCCCTTCACCAGTCTCATCTCTGTTTGTTGCGTTTCTATTAAATTCTCCATCGCGTCTTCTACTGTTTTGACTCTCTGCTTCGTTCCTTGTAATTCACTGCTAATCGTTTCCACGCCTTTTTTCACTTCTGACAGCTCCGACTTTACTGTCTGTGTAACTTCTTTGACCTCTTTAATAAGCTCCAATTTCGTGTCCTTAAGTTCTTTCATCATGTCTATAAGTTTTTTGTCCAAATTTTCTATTGCCGATTGCCACTCTTTTTTCGACATCGTGGGGCTTGCTTTAGCTCGCTCCCACGAATCTGCTCTCTTCCTTAGCTCCGTGGCGTATAATTAAACGTTTTCCTTTTTTTTCAAATGTCCCAATCTTTACCAAAATTAATTTTTTTGTATCCAAAATGTCGGGCGTCTTTTCTCTATGGTTTCTCTATGTTATTATAATCCAAGATGGCCTACTTCCTCTTCCGCTGAAGCCGCGGCCCTTCCCCTTTCAAAAATGGCGATTCCCCACTTCCTGTCCGTTGGCAAGGGCCGCTTCCCTCCAGCCACTCTATTGTTGTTACGCACTTCCTGTCTCCCGTCTTCCCACAGCAGGTCTCGCGATGGTGTCTTTTTCCCACAGCTCCAAAACCACAGGTATTCAAAACAATAGTCCGATTTTTGTAATAACTTCTTTAAACTTAGTCTCTTTTAAAATACAACTCCTGCCGAGTCTTCACCTCCTTTTCACTAGTCTGTTGCAGTTTAAAAATCTACTTTCTTTCCTCTCTGTTTTTGTCAATCTGTCCCGTTTCAAGAGATAGCGATCTTTACCTTCTCTTCAACTTTCTCGGGTTGTAATCGCTGTTTCGATCTTAAATTCTCCTCTCGACTTCCCTCCCCGATCGAAGCTTGGGTATGTAGGTCTTATGCCAGCCGAATTGGCCCCAAAACTGCCGCAGAGATTATAGCCGACCCGTCGCAAGGTGGGACCTCAAGGATCGGGGGGGAGACTCCTTGTGTAGAGCCCCCCCTCGTCCGAGATCTAGCTCACCCTAGGGTCTTGAGCGTTCTTTGCCTGCTCCCCGCCTGAGAGCAGTCGGCCGCGGGTTATTTTCACCCCTCCGGCCGGTTAAAACGGCAGTCCGGTCAGCTCCGCAAATGGAGCTGCGTTAGACCTCCATGGATCCCAAACCGGAAGTCCCCCAAAGCAGCACATAATATAGATTTGGTGTTCCGTACAACGATTCTTCCAGAGCAAATGTATGCCGTATTAAGTGTGGACAGAATTAAGCGTGGACAGCAGCATCTATGTTCACATAGGGGCGTGGTTTGATCCCCCCTCCATGGGGAAGGCACCGCCTGGCGTCAGCCATATGACTGGCGTAATAGCTCCATCTTGCAGGCCCGGCAAAATGCAAGCAAATCTTGCCGGGCCCTAGTCTTGTAAGACAGAGCATTCCACCAGGCGGGGGCCAGGACCGAAAAGGCCCTGGCCCTGGTCAACGCCAGGCGAACCTCCCTAGGGCCGGGAACCCTTAAAAGATGTTTTCCACCAGATCGAAGAGTCCTCCGGGACTCATATGGTGAGAGACGGTCCCGCAGATACGTCGGTCCCAGTCCGCCTAGGGCTTTATAGGTTAACACCAAAACCTTGAACCTGATTCGGTACTCCACTGGTAACCAATGCAGCTGGTGAAGCACTGGCGTAATATGCTCCCACACAGGTGCTCCAGTAATAACCTGCGCCGCTGCATTCTGTACCAGCTGTAACCGCCGGCTCAGGCCCATGGGAAGCCCAGCGTAGAGCACGTTACAGTAGTCCAGCCTAGAGGTGACCATTGCTTGGACCACTGTATTCAGGTCGTGGGGGGACAAATAAGGGGCAAGCTGCCTGGTCTGCAGAAGATAATAAAAGGAAGACCTGGCAACTGCAGCGATCTGGTCCTCCATCTTCAAGGAGGAATCCAGAATCACCCCCAGGCTCCTAACTCTCGGGGCCAGTGTAAGTACTGCCCCATCAAGTGTAGGAAGCCAGGGTCCCGAAGCCATCTCCCCATGGCTCAAGTACAGGATCTCCATCTTCGTGGGATTCAATTTCAGCCGACTTTGTCTCAACCAACCAGCCAAAGCCTCAAAAACACGCTCCAGGACATCAGGGGTCGATCCAGGCCGTCCGTCCAACAACAGATAAAGCTGGGTGTCATCCGCTTATTGGTGATGCCCCAGCCCGAAACTCCGCACCAGCTGGCAAGGGGAGCGCATATAAAGACTAAATAATAATAATTTAATATAAACATAATAAATAATAATAAAAATAATAATTATTTCATATAAACATTAAATAATTATTAGCTTTATATTAGGGAACTGAACAGAAAAAAAGCTCACTTGCTGAAACCGTTAAGACTCGCACAAACAGGCAAACACTTGTGTCTTCTAATGTCTTTGGCCACATTGCAACTTCCACCATCCCTATGGAGAGAACTGCTGATTCAAAGACTCACAGAAAAGATGGATGGAACTCTGAAATGCTGCTACTTTAACTCCCTGTTATAAGCCTGACTGTTATATTCCCAAAATATCCTTGACAGATATATATCAAGAAATTTCTTTTCCATCATCTTGGCCATAGGGCGGTAATCAGAGTTAAAGAACCGTTGAGGTTACTTTGATTCTAGGAGAAGTCATAGAGAGTTGAAAAACTGAGATGCTCAGCTGGAGTATTAAGTCATCCATGTAACATACCTTCTTTCTTCTCTTCCAAACCACAGTCATTTATTACAATAAGTTTGTCAGGCTTTAAGGTACCACAAAACTCTTCTTTGTTTTTCCCAAGGCACATAAAGTTATGTTTGAATAGAACAAAACTAAGCTAGTCCAGCTGTTTTATTGACGAACCATTAACCTTGCTTGAGAAATGATAATAGGCCTAAAAGTGTGACTTTTCTCCTCTACTGTCCTAGCAATGCACTGTGCCAATTCCTAGAGCACCATGGAGCACATACAAAGTTATACCAGCCCTTCTCCTCCTTCTCTTCCAAATCCAGAATCAATCTCCATTTTTATGTTAAAAGCAAACTATAGAAATTAAAGCAAATAATGTGACTCTCGTCTCCACACTCTGCCCAAGCCAATTCACCTGTTCACCCTATTCTTTCTCTCCACCCACACACATTCACACATGATCTGCTGGCATGTTGAAGGGGATAGAGTGCAGGTATAATTAGGGGAATTCCAAGTTCAACTGCCTCCTCAGTCATAAATCTCAGTAACTGGCTTTCAGTAAAACATTATGTTTGTCTTCCTAACCTACCTATGGTGAGGATAAATGAGATACAAGTTCGAACCACCTTGTAAGCTAAAAAGCGAAATTGCTGCCCATGTCTCCTTTTTGCTAGAAAATTCCACTTAAAAACCATGAGTGTGAGAGAAAAGAACTCACACACAAGGAAGTATGAGATATCTTCTCCCTCTCTGAGTCATGATATTGTGAATAGCCACAGAAGGGCCTGATATGGATTGAGGCCATATTTCTGACCTAGGGTTGCCAGTCCCCCACCTGGCACAGGGGATCCCCCGCTTACCTGGCCAGCGGGGGAGGCACGACCTCCTGGAGGCATACTCCCCATAAGAGTAGCACGATCCCGTGGGCCAATCCAGGCTAATTCAGGAACAAATTCACCCAGATTGGGCTGCTAAGGAGCACAGGGTGCTGCCACACTTAGCAGTGGCCCATTCCAGGCTGATTTGGGCCTGATCCAGACCGATTCGGCCTGAATTTGGCCCAAATCAGGCCACTGTGGAGCATAGGAGTGCTCCCACACTCAGCAGTGGCCTGTTTCAGGCTGATTCGGGCCTGATCCAGGCCAATTCGGGCCTGAGTCTCCCCCCACCCCCCACCGCAGAGCACAGGAGTGCTCTTAGGGCTGCCGTGGCCTGTGTAATGATGTCACTTCCCGGAAGTGACATCATCACATGGACCCAGGAGTGCACGTGCACTATGTGTGCGCACAAGTGAGAAGAAAACAAGGTAGGTGCTAGGACCCCCACCTCCCACCTGGAGGACAGGGGTACCTGGAAACCCTATTCTGACCTCTGGAAATTTCTTTAATAGTATTCTGCTGCCAATTATAATTATAAATTTCCCCAAGACACCAACCACAGTGATATAGAAAAATATTAGTTCTATTGTTACACAAAACTCAGACGCATGAGGTTCCTAGAGCCTGGTACGTACTGAGCTACTTTATCCTTATGCCTAAATACTTTAATGCTAAATTGTTTACAGAACAAAATGAATCAAAAGATCAAAATGGTTATTACAAACAGTTCACTTAGGTTTTATTTTAAAAAGAATGATGGTACTATTACTTTGAGTGACAAGATACAATCAAAATAATTAATACTAGTAAGAATCCTTTCTGGCTCAGCCGGAACATAAACAATCTGCAATATGAAGTCTCCAAGGCTAAATATGGAACCCTTATTCTAGGTAAAAATTGCTTATGTATTTACAAAGTTGTGTAATGTCATACCGACCTGCAGCATAGCAACAATCGCAAGAGACATGGAATGTGCTGTTTAGGTATTTTCCATAATTTTTGCTTGCCTGGCAAAGTTTTATGCTCACCAAACTAAAATGGTAGAGGTGTTTATTAAAAATTCCTTAACACCTCTTCTGAAAATACTGAAATAAAGGAATGGAGAGCTGGCACACTTATTCTTTCCAACTCTTCAAAAGACATAAAGCTTCAATTCTCTTGAAGATCAATAAATCTTACATGACCTACTTGTACCCACTGATCAAAATTCCAAAATCTTAGCATCGCCTGCAATCACTTAGCATATATCCAAGTTTTCTAGGGAGAAACATTGGGAGGTTTTAGCGTTTTGCTGCTTGGTATAGCATCTTGCCCCTATTTTCTTAATTCCCTGTAATTGGTGGTTTGCCCTTACCTGCCTCTGCAACCCTGGTCTTCGTTGGAGGTCTTCTATCCAATTAATAACCAAGGCCAAACTTGCTTAACTTCTGAGATCTGATGAGATCAGGCTCACCTGGGCTATCCAGGTCAGGAAGATTAAATAGAGGGAGTAAAACAAAAAAGATTGAAGACAAGCCTGAGAGTGGAAACACACGAGTGCATGCTGGATTCTGCAAAGATCCCTGGGAAATGTAGTGTTGAAAAAAAACAGCCGCTCGATGTGATTCTCAGCCAGGGAGAATCGCAACTGGTGGGACTCTCTCTCTCTCTCTCTCTCTCTCTCTCTCTCTCTCTCTCTCTCTCTCTCTCTCTCTTTCTCTCTTTCAAAAATCCCCTGGGAGCTCAGGATACGGGGGTGGGGAATGTCGTAACAAGAGGCAGGAAAAAACCCAAGGTTTTTTGCAAGCAAGAGAGAAACCCAATCCATTTCAATCTTCATCTCCCAGCATGGAATCGCAGTGTGGATTCCTTGCCCCCCTGGCTGCCCCGTCTCTGAGCTCCTAAAGGAAAATTGAAGTGAGTGGATTTTTGAAAGAATCTCTCCAGTTATGCAGCAGTTCTTTGTAAGAAAATCCACTCGGCTCAGTTTTCCTCCAGGAGCTCGGAAAGAGGTTAGGGTAAGACTGCCGCTCCCAGGGAATGAACTGAAGTTTCTCAGCTCAGAAACTTGGTACACACTTGGTAAACCGCTCTGAGTGGGTGTTAACTTATCTTGAATGGAAGTATATACATTGACTATTATTATTATATTATTAAGAAGCCTGTCTGAGAATGTAAGTAGGGCAAATGAAGATATTGGCAGCATTGAAACAGGTCTGGAAGCTACAAGATTGGAGTGGTGGTGATAAGTATACATTAAATGAATCCAACAGTCCTGTGAGTTGGAAATTGTTAAGATTCTAGTAAATAGATATTATGAACTAGCTGGGTGCCGTGGTATGTTACTGTCTGCTGTTTTCTATGGGTTGGATCCAACCTGTTTTTCAGCAGGCGAAAGAAAGGGGAATCCATTTGAACACCAAAAAAGGCTACTGGAGATCGTGGGAGCTGCATGTCCAAAATCAATGTGGCATGTGGCTCTAGTGAGGATGGGAAATGGGCAAGACTAGGTGAAAAGCCGGCAGGATCCAATGTATGTCAAGCTACAATAAGACCTCTCTTTTTTTTCCCCCAAACTTCTAAAGCAATCGATTGCTGTTTCTCGTCCAAAGTTTACCTTAACGGGATGGTGATGGTTGATGATGACGAAGGACTCCTAAACATTTCATCAATCCTTTCTACCTTCATTGTCCTCTTCCTCGTGAGCATCTTCTACAGTGCCATTGTGACTGTCATCAAGGTAAGATAAATGGGAGGGGAAGGCATGGATATTGAATGAAATAGACAGACACTAGGTCACCTCGTTCAAAACAGAAGTTACCAAAACTAACTCCTAAATCCTCATCTAGAATTTAAAAAAGACTTTTCATACCCTTGGAAAACATATTGTTTTACCAAATGGTGACAGAGATCACAAAAGGGTGGGTAGGTTTTTAACATTTTGCCTTTAAGATCGCACTAATTCTTATTCTTCTTTCCCCATTCAAGGTGAAATAACAAAGACAATGGACTTCAGACAATGGCCAGTGAGCTCCCTAAAGAAGGCAGATTCCACTTTCTATCATTTTCTTTGATCACCAGCTCGATAAAGGAATTAATACCTCTCCGTTCTTTTTTTAAGAGGATTTATTGGACGTGCTACATTATCCACTTTATTTATCACAGTCTTAAGACTCCATTTGTAATTTGATACAGCCGTTTACATTTTAAATCCATTGAGCATATATAGTACTATTGTGTGTATGTGTGTGTGTGTTTCCTGTGCTTCTCTGGCAGACATATTTTATTTCAGTTTTTGTCTTATATCTAGCTTAAAGTCATAAAGAGGATACTTCACATTTAACAATAAACAGAACATCAATGTGCTCAGAAACTAGAGCATTAGTCATATTTATTGTGGTTGCATGTACAATATTGTAGTAAAGTTGTATTCCTAATTAATTCATTTGTTTCCTTGTGAATTCTTACCTTTGCTTGTTACCTGAGGTTCGTTTATTTTATTTATTCCACAGAATAAATATTCTATAGAAAATTCAAGGTCACTCCAAGTCTAAACAGAAGCTATCAAAATTCACTCCTAACTCCAAAATTAACTCCTAACTCCAAAAGTTAGCAAAATTAACTCCAAAATAGGAATGATGCTCAAATTATAGGGAGAAACTCTTCCCCTGTGCTAAGGAACTAGCCTCAATACTCATCAGTAATAGAGCATAGCTCAGTTGATTGTGGCGAGAAACAAATGGGTCAAATGCAGCAGAAGTGTTCACTGAAGGAGTTAGCAGAGTGGATCTTTTCTCACCTTCCCCATCTCCAAGCAGCTCACCATGTAACTTGGAATTCTTCAGAGTAAATGCAGCTCAGGTGTGACTTTTTTAAACAAGAGGAAAGTTTTTAAAAGGCCATTGTTCCATTTATCATCCAAAGCTTACCTCGATTGGATTGTAGTCACTGAAGAAGATGATGAAGGACTCCTAAATATCTCTTCAAATCCAAGCCGGTTCGGTGTTTGTGAACCGGTGGGTCATGGGATGCCTGTTTTCCACGGACCCCATGGACTTTTCACTAGTTCGTTGGTCCGTGGTCCGTTAAAGCCTCCCCGTCCCACTGGCAAGTGGTACCAGGAGCACTGTAACATTTAAATCCCCCCTTACTCCAGCTGACTGACAGGCCCAGGGGGACCAGGGGGGTTAGAGCTCCCACCATTGCTCCCACCATCGCTGGCAAATGGCACCGGGAGCGTTTTAATATTTAAATCCCCCCTTGCTCCAGCTGACTAGCAGGCCTGCTCTCCCAGTGCCAGCCGGACCGATGAACCAGTCCGTTCACGAACTGGCACTGGACTGTGAAAAGTTTGTTGTCTATGGTCCGTGAAATGCCACAGACCACGGACCCACAGCCTGTGGGTTTTTTCCAGTCCGTGCCCACTTCTATTGTGAATAAAGAGGAATAGCCCATTCATCATGGAATTTGCCAACACTGACCCCACCCCCCAACCCCTCACCTGTACTTTATGAATGACTTCTAATGCCACTGGGACCTATTGGCAAAAAGTGACAGTGAGCCAGATGAAAGAGAGGTTGCAAAGAAAATTCTGTAACATTTTCCTTATTAATAGTCTTCTTTCCCAATTCCAGGTGAAATAGTAAATCCAACAATCTTCAAATAATGACCGATCCTAACTAAAGGAGCCAGACTCCATTATCTTTCATTTTCTTTCATCATCAGCCGAGTAAAGACCCTCTTCATTGATTTTTCTGAGAAAATGGATTTTCATTATTCTCTTGCTTCTTTTCATTGCCAAATTCCATAGGAAATAGCAACACTGAAGATCTATGGACAAAGGAATCACATTCTACGCTTACAATTTCTGTCATTGGTGTTGTAATCAAGGCTTATACCTCTCTTTCTTCTACTGTGAGATGATTGGAGAAGTTGCATTATTCATTTGCTTTATCTCTTAGTACTATGAAGCCATTTTGTATAGAAATAGCTTTTGATAGGTATTAACATTTTAAATCCATCCAACTTACATCGTGCAATTTTGCTTCTGTTTTGTTCATTTGTATTTCTCTGTCTCTCTGGTGGTCATATTTTATTCTACCTTTTGGTGTGTGCCTAGTCTAGAGCTATAAAGAAGACATTTCTCTTCTATATTCAGGAACAACCAACGTGGGGTCACTGCACACAGCAACTAGAGGACTGGACATATTTACTGTGATTGAATGTATCATAATAAAGTTGTATTCTTGATTAACACATTACTTCCCTTGTTAATTCTGTTATTTTTAATTGTAACTTTCTTATTACAGCATTTTATATAGCTTTTGGATTCAAATCTCTTGTACATTTCGGCTGAAAGATACATGACCAAGATGTAAATTATAAATGAACGCCAAATTTCTCAAACAGCCAGGGGCAACAATGCCTGTTATTTATGCATCATTATCATTATCATTATCATTATCATTATCATTATTTATAGTTCACCTTTCTCACTGAGGTCCAAGGCAGGTTACAAAGTATGAGTGGAAATATAATACAATCAACAGCTACAACATAATCAAGGCAGGTTACAAAGTGGGTGTGGAAATACAATATAATGAACAGCTACAACATTCATTGAGCAAAATACAAATAATGGACAACAGTCGGGGCATTCAGGGAAACAGATACAACAGGGAACGGTAGCACAAAGTTTTTAAACAAACATAAAGCCAAGCACAGAGATGAAATCTATCTGAAACAAAGCATAACTAATTTCCATGGCATGTTTAGCAGTGTGGAAACTCCCTAGAGGGCACATATCTACATCAGCAGACAGTACCCTATAGCATATCATTTAGTCCCCCTATCTCTACCATGGCATTTCTCTGAGATATTTCTTATGATATAGTCAACAGTGCTGTCCTAAGAACACTTTCCTGTGTAAGACCCATTGAATAGACTTAAGGAGTCTCTCTACATGTTACTAAGTACCTAAGGATGCTCAAGTTCAGCATTGTATGTCTAGTCCTCAATTCATGATCAGGCTGATCATGCTCAATGCACATGAGTGCCGATTTCACGGGAGCTCCCTTTTGTGACTGTATCTGCAATTGATTCCAAAGGGCTAAGTGCCAATTCCACTCTGTTTTTGCTGCGAGAACAAGTAATGTAGGCTCCTTTCAATTGCCAATTTGCATTTCTTTAAGGTGTGAGAAAGTGTCAAGATCTGCATTTCAATGAATGGATGTGGGAGGTGGGGGAAATTGGGGTACATTTAGCAGTTCAGGAGGATCTGATATCAAACATGTGATGCGTAATGTGTAGAGAGACTCAAGTAGACCTGCTTAGAATTGCTGCCCGCTTTGTCTTCATACATGAAGGTTCAAATAGTTTGAGAGTTCCGTGCAGTCTGTTCGTTCATTCGTTCGTTCCTTCCTTCCTCCTTCTGTAAACCTCAGACACACAATGAGTCAATGTGGACTGGTACAAGAAAAGAGCATTTAACCATCTTCCCAAACTGAATGTGTAACAGAGAGCTATTACTTGTCTTGTCTCATTAAGAAAACAATCTTACACTAATACAACCTTACACAAAATTTGTTCTAGGGTTGCCAGCCTCTAGGTAGGGCCTGAAAATCTCCCAGAATAACAACTGTCTTCCAGAGTACAGAGATCAGTTCCCATGGAGAAAATGGCTGCTTTGGAGGATGAGTTCTCTGGCACTCCTCCCCACCATCCAGGCTGTACACCCAAATTTCCAGGAATTTCCATACCTATTTGTTATACTGGGGCCAACAGGAGCTCCACATGGCCATCTCATATCAGGAAGGTGGCATGGAGGGCAAATCTTAATCCTCTTCCCCTCACGCCATGATCCCTATCCAATTTAGGCCCCAACATGCCAAGTTTTGGGGGGAAACAGATACTGAAAGCTCCATTAACAGAACTTGCAGCATCACGATTGTTTTAGACCATTGCCCTGAAGAGCAGAAGATGCGGCCTCCACTGGCTTCCAAACCTGAGGAAGCTAGACTAAATTTCTTTTATAGTCTGGACTTCTCAATGCTTTTATGACCATTGAGTGTCATCGGAAAGAAGTGACAGATACATTTAGAGCACAAACACTAATAAGATAAGCGGTGGGTGTTTGGTCCAACAAATCTCCGCCAACTCTGGTAAGTCCATTCCCTTGTGCATGTGTGCGAATGCATGTGTAGTTTTTTCAAAAACTGATTTTGTGGATTTTGAAATGAAGCAAACAAGTAAAAAAAAAACAACAGGAGAAAAAGAGGAAGTCCAGTGTGGGCACAGGTTGCCCCTTTTGAAGCTCAATTATAGCACCCCTAAAACCTCAGTCAAATCATTCAGACTTTCCCGACAACAATAAGCACATCAAAAACTGCAATCTTCTTTCTTTCAATGCCATTTTTGAGACCACAACGAAGGGTCTCCATAGGTCCCCTTAAAATACAGAAATCTCTACAGACACAGCCAGCAGAGGCCTAGTTTCTTCAGTCGACTACAGCCTTTCGCTTGGTGAGTAAAATAGGATTTCATTTTGTATTTCTTGTGCATTGGGAAGATAGAGACAAAGAGAAGGTGGAGAGGAACAGGTTTCTGTAATAAGCCCCTTTTGCAGAAAGGGAGGGGATGAGACCCACAATTTCTACTTGTGTTCTGGTTTCGTGTCCTGATTTCTGACTTCACAGCATGAGTCTTGGCTTACAAGAGACTTTGGAAGGTGGGGGAAAGTGGGTGTCCTGAGTAAGAACTTGTTCATGTAAGGACTGGAGGAGACAGGGAGATAACTTAGCAGCAGCTTCCCCAGAGAACAACCCCAGCTGAGCTCTTCAGGAAAATGAAGAAGTGAAAAAGCTGGATATCAAATAACTAGTGGACCTCTTTGAAATACTTAGGGAGAGGGGAATCACTTTTAATTAACTGCCTAATTATATGAAGTAAGCTCGTGGCTCAAGAAGACTTGCATCATTGACAGGATAATGATTTTGTTTGTTGTACAGTTCACTGGCTTTTTAACAGTGATAATGTACATCAAATTAATTTTCTGAACCGACAGTACAGTTGATTCCAAAAGTGAGAGGAAGGGCGAAGGTACAAGTGACGAATGACACTTGAACAGCAAGTGTATTTCTCCCTGTTCACTTGCGCTCCACTCAATCCACTTGCTGTTCAAGTGTCATTCGTCACTTGTAGCTTGGCCCGAAGTCTGACACCAAAGGCAGGGAACCTGGGAGGAGAAGCTAGCATGGAGCAGTGGTTAGAATATCAGAGCCTAGGACCTGGGGGACCTAGCTTCAAAGCCCCCGCTTCGCCATGCTAGCTTAACCCTAATGTAGGGGTATGCCACCTTGAGCTCCTTAGAGAAAAGGCAGAATAAATATACATCAAAATAAGTTCCGGACAGCACCCTGCTCAGCTCAGAGGGAGGCAGTCCCTGTCCTTTACAGGTGACGCAGAAGGGATATGCAACATGGATGCCTTGAACATCTTGGGACCCAGAACTCCAAGGAGAGGCACCCATGTCCACAGCAGCAGGATGGTTGAAGGGTCTACTTGAGTACATCCCATCCTAGCCCCACTTGGCATCCACCATTCTACTGGGGAAACTGCACAGCTCTTAGGTGAACTGAATTGTGTGAATGCATTGTTTGTTTCCTTGGAAGGTGATGGAGATTTTAAGCAGAAGCTAGATGGCCATCTGACAACAATGGTGATTTGGTGAACCTAGAGTGATCATGAGAGGGAGGGCAGGAAGGGTTGCATCAGTGCTTAGTTTTCCTGGCCCCTTCTTACATGCCCAGGGTAATGCTGATTGCCACCTTTGGATCAGGTAGCAATTTTCCCCAGGCCAGTTTGGCTAGGGATCCTGACAGTGTTTTGCCATCTTTTGAGCATGGAGCAGGGGGCACTGGGGGAGAGGAGGTATTTGTGATTTTCCTGCATTGTGCAGGGGGTTGGACTAGATGACCCTGGAGGTCCATTCCAGCCCTATGATTCTATGATTTTATTATTGTATGAATGCTGGTTTGGGGTTGGATGGGGACTTTCTCTGTCCCAAGTGTCACCCACCACTCACTCAGATGAGAGCAGGAAGTTTTTCAAGTCTACAGTAACTTTGGGTCACTTATAGTTGAAGCAGAAGGGTTTAGAGACCCTTTGAACCCCAGCGCTGGCACTCGGGCTATTGTCTTTGAAGACCAGCTGGGAAACAAGCTGGCAAATTTCTGGCATCCATCCTAAGTTCTGGACAGCACCCTGCTCAGCTCACAGAGAGGCAGTGTCTGTCCTTTACAGGTGAGGCAGAAGGGACATGCAATGCTCAGACGGGAGGGATGCAAGCTTTTCAAAGCTTTAGATCTATAGCAGCAAGAGATCAGGTGAGAGAAGCGACCACAGCTGTGCTGAAGCCAAGTGCTCAGCTGGGGGAAAACTGGATGGCTTGTTTGTTCCACAAAGCACTTGGCCAACTAGCTCAACATTCAGTTGATAGGGAACCTAATTTGGCATCCAGCCCAAGTTCTTACTTCCCATATGACCAAATCCAGGTGAGTTGGCTGGGAACAAAGGGGTTCCTGAATGCCTGAGCTGAGCCTGGGGCTAAGCTAGGAGGTTCCTCATCTCCTAGATGAGCACCAAGAGTGGGAAAGCTGGTGGGGGGGACTGCCTTAAAGGCTGCATCAAGCCAGGGAGGTTTGCCAACTCATAGATGAGTTGGCAAACTCATATATGACAAGGAGTAAGAGAACTGCTTAAAAGCCGGCTGCAAGTCAGATTTTCTGCTGAGACCCCCTGGTTTACATGCTAAGCAGCAAAATACAGGGAAGCTAGCAGTGAGGTAAGGCAGCACTGCCCACAGCCTGAGAGGTCCCCTCATCACTCAGATAAGCTCAAGGATGCAGTGAAGCTGGAAGGGAGTCTGGGAGCTATCTGAAAGCCCATCCCAAGCCTGGAGCTCTGCTATGAGGTTCCTCACCTCACAGATGAGCAACAAACTCCAGGGGAGCCAGCCTTCAGCAAGGGGGTCCTCAGAGCTTAGTCTGATGCTCAGCTGGGAGGTTTTTCAGCTCACACATGAGAAGAAGCTATAGAAAAGCTAGTAGGAAGTAAGCAGGGCTCCTCGAAGCCTAGGGGCTCCTCATCACCCAGAGAAGCTGCAGGTTATAGAGCAGCTAGCATGGAGAAATGGGGCTGCATAAAAGCCCATCCCAAGGCCAATGCTCTGCTAACAGGTTCCGCAGCTCCCTGTTGAGTAACCAACTCCAGAGGAATTAGCTGGGAACAAGGGGATTTCTGGATGCTTACTCTAAGCCTGGTGCACAGCTAGGGGGTTCTTTATCTCTTAAATAAGCACCAAGCTCCAGGAAAGATGGCAGGGGGCTGCCTGAAAGGCTGCTCCAAGCCTGGGAGGTTTGCCATCTCATAGATTAGCAGATGACTCCAGAAAAACTAACAGAGAGCAAAGCATCTACTTCAAAGTCTGTTCCATGCTAGATTATCTGCTGGAAGCCCCTGGCTTTTCAGCCAAGCAGATCAGAGGAAAGCTAGCAGTGAGCTAAAGGTCCAGTTCAAATCCTGCCTGCAGCCTAGGAGGTCCCCTCATCACTCACATAAGCTACAGGTTGCAGTGGAGCTGGAAGGGAGTCAGGGAGCTATGTGAAAGCCCATCCCAAGCCTGCAGCTCTGCTATGAGGTGAGGTCTCTCTCTCCTCACAGTTGAGCAACAAGCTCCAGGAGAGCTGGCCTGGGGCAAGGGGTTCCTGGTAGCATAGTCTGGTGCTCAGCTGGGTGGTTTTTCAGCTCACACTTGAGCAGAAGTTATAGGAAAACTACTAGGGAGTGAACAGAGCTCCTTAAAGCCTGGTGGCTCCTCACCACCCAGAGAAGCTGCAGGTTACAGGGCAGCTATCAGGGAGAAATGGAGCTGCACGAAAGCCCATCCCACAGCAATGATCTACTAAGAGGTTCCTCACCTCCCAGCTGAGCAACCAACTCCCCAAGAGTTAGCTGGGAATAAGGGGGTTCCTGAATGCTTACTCCAAACCTGCTGCTAAGCTAGGAGGTTCTTCATCTCCTAAATGAGGGGGCTGCCTGAAAGGCTCCTCCAAGTCTGGGAGACTTGCCAGCTCATAGATGAGAAGCAGGCTCCAGAGAAACTAGTGAGGAAAGGGAACTGCTCACCCGCCTGTTCCAAGCCAGATCTTTCTGGTGGGAGACTCTGACTTTCCAGCTGAAAAGCAGACGCCAAGGAAGCTAGCAGAGCATTTTAGAGGCTATCTAAATATTCTTCACTTCCCCAAAGACTGGCAAGCTCCTAGGAAGCTACTGTAAAGCAAAGGAGCCACCTGAAAACCTGTTCCAAGACAGATTTTCTGCTGGGAGCCCTTAGCTTTCCATCTGAGCATCAGGCCACAGCTAGGGAAGATTTCAAATCCTACCCACAGCTGGGGAAGTTCCTCATCAGCCAGATAAGCAGCAAGCAAGCTCTAGGGAGCCAGGAGCTACCTGAACACCTGCTCCAAACCCATCCTCTGCTAAGAAGGTTCCTTGTCTCCTAATAAGCAACAGCCTCTCAGAGTCTCTCTAAACGAGACGCATTACATGAGGATACTCAAGTGAAGGGAGACGCATCGTTAGCCAGGAATTGTAGTGTAAAAAGTCAGATTGGAAGGCTCTGTCATTTGTACCTCTTCAGAGCCAGCAGGGTTTCTTCGTAGAGAGGCTAACATTGCGTCTCCCCTCACTTGAGCATCCTTACATGAGAGGTCTCGTCCAGGGAGACTCTACGAAAGCCAGGGTGGGGCGTGATGCCTGGAAGTACATTCCAGCCTGAATCTCCACCAGGAGCCTCCTGACTGTCAAATCCAAGCTGAGCATGGGGCTCCAGGAAAGCCATTGAGCCAATTTCCAAAGGCAACTTCCAGAGTGGTTGCTTTGAAACTCAGTTGCTGACCTTCTTGTCTCCCAGAGCTGAGTGTCTACCTTTGGGGAAGCTGTTAGGTACCAACATTTCCAAAACTTTGCCGAGGACTGTTAACACTCCTTGGGGGCTTCATATCTGAGACCTGATGCAGTAGGCAGAGATACAAAACAAGCCTCGAAGTGTTTGCAGAACCCAGATTCCTGGGTTCCTTCCTTTTCTTTGAAAGTCAAGAGCAGCAAAAAACCCCTCCATGCTTTGCAAAGGATAGGGGGGAGTAATGGAGGGACAGAGAAAATATGTCAGTAGGGCTAATCAGGGCTTTTTTTTCTGGGAATCTCAGTGGGTTGCCTGCGGAGAAAATGGTCACATGGCTGGTGGCCCCGCCCCCTGATCTCCAGAAGAGGGGAGTTTAGATTGCCCTCTGTGCCGCTTGGCAGCATGGAGGGCAATCTAGACTCCCCTTTGTCTGGAGATCAGGGGGCGGGGCCACCAGCCATGTGACCATTTTCAAGAGGTTCCGGAACTCCTTTCCACCACGTTCCAGCTGAAAAAAAAGCTCTAGGGCTAATCTGGTTAAAGCACCAAGTCCTTAGTCAGATACACGTAGTACGAGATTCTCTGCTGCTTCCAGAAAGACTTCTAGGAAGCTCACTTTTCTGGGTTCTCTTTTCAGCTCAGAAGGATAGTATAGCCTGGAAGCTACTATATGTATTCATCAGTGGAGAAGTGGAGGAATAGGTCTGTTGGATGTCACTTGCTAATTTATATCAGGTTGCTTCTACATGCATAGTAGTTAGACCAGTAGATAAACCTGGCGTTGTACTAATGGTACTTTGTTTCTAGCACCAGGGGATGTGCCTTAGAATATGTGAGAGAATAGGAAAGGACACAGGGCTTTGGTAGGATTGTCAGCTGTCCAGAAAATCTCTCTGGATTTCAGGATTCGACAGGCATGCACCATGGATTCAGTCTAGCAGATTTAGGTTGAGCATTAGTGGTGGATCTGAGATCATTTAAGAGGGGAAAAAAGAGATACCAGCTGCCTGGCTGCATAGGGACGCTATGGGTATGAGGAGACATTAATCTGAGGCCTTGGAAAGTACACCATGTGGTGATAAAGGTATTTATGGACCTGACGTAACAACCAGAGGTCTTGGAAAGTACAGTTATTCTTGCCAGTATGTAATGGCCCTGACACTGGTAATGACGTGCCTAGGTGGGAGGGTTGATGATTTCTTGTGATATGTATGATAATATATCTGACATGTCCTACTTGCACACATTATTATTCTTTCACTCAGTTAATTTCCTCGGTCCAATTTTACAGTCTTATTGTTTAAATCATATTCATACACTAGAGATAATTCCCTGTAACTTTAAGTATGATGTATTATGTAAAATCAAGAGTTTATCATACTGTGACAACAGTCGTGGGGCAGATAAATGAACGCCTATTATACATAGTATGTAATATGTCATACGAGGATGGGGGAAGACTTTGGCTTAGATCTGCAGAAAATTAGCACGTGAAGCATTTCATGGCACGGACATGGGCAATATCACCTGTTAATGCGTGCAGAATATGCTGGTGTTAAGGGCATAACCGCAGGGCCAATTGAAAACTTGAACACCCACTAAACTTTACTATACAAGCATAGACAGAGGCTATCCAAAGACCCTGTTGAACTGAGATGGGCCAACTTGTTCAGAATTTAATTTAATTTATTAGATTTGTATTCCACCCTCCCCACGACAGCAGGCTCAGGGCGGATTACAATTTACACACAAATTAAAATTACAGCAGAATGATGGATAAGAGAACAGAGCTGGAATAGTTCTTGCCAAATTTTTTTGCCTATGTAATTAAATTTAAAGGTTTTTAAGTGTGGTAAACGTTCGGTCATTTTAAAATTGTTTGTTTGTTGCTCTATTTAGGGTGGCATTGCTCAAGGCCCATTGGCCAAATGAGCAATATCATTGAAGTAAAGAGCTGGAATGGTTTGGAGAAGGTATGGTGGGAGAGGGCAATAGATGATAATACTCATGTCTATACTATGTAAAACTTCACTTACTGATAAATGACAAAAGATCCTGTTAAAAGCACAGGAGCAGGCTGGGGTGTTATTTTGGCCAGTTGGCAACCCTGGCTAGGGTAGAAGAATCTGGCGTTTAAGGCCACAGGGCATCAGCAGGGACATGTGAGAACCCACCGTAAGTTAAGACTTAGGGCCAAGCTACACATGACGAATGACACTTGAACGGCAAGTGTATTTCTCCCTGTTCACTTGCCCTCCACTCAATCCACTTGCTGTTCAAGTGTCATTCGTCACTTGGAGCTTGGCCCTTAGAGACCTTGGGAGAACAGTAATCCATGGCACCTACAGACTGAAGGACTGAGGAATTCAGGTGGGCAAAAAAAAAAAACCCCTAAGAATGAAAGAGGGGACATGTGGACTGGAGGTGGACACAAGAGCCAGCATTTTATTGCTCCTAAGCTTTTGGCAGCAGATAGACACTCAGAAATTCAGCAAGTGAAGCTTTTCATTCCCTGGAGGTAAAATGGTAGGAAAAGCTTCTCCTGGCTAATCTTCTCTCTGTCAAGCTGCTTCTCTGTGGGAACTGGGCAGCTGAAGTTTTTATTGGCATAGAGGCAATAACATTCCATTAAGCCTCTGTTAATGGGACACAATGTGCGTGCACATGAGTAAAGGATTTTTGTGCATAGAGGAGCTTTCTAGCCTCTGAGCCCTCCACTGCTGGGTTTACCAACTCTGTGACAGCTACCCTGGTCTCACTTCAGTAGCAGATAGTGTTGCCCACCTTCTCCAGTCCCCTCCTATATCACAGTCTTCCTTCCTCTTTGCCACAAAACCATGCTCCTTTCTGATGTTGCTGTAAGCTCCACCTAACCACCTCATTCATCACTGAGGTTATGGCATGCAAAATAAATAACCTCCTAGGTAAAAAAGGTAAAGGTAGTCCCCTGTGCAAGCACTGAGTCATTACCGACCCATGGGGGGGACATCGCAGCCAAATGTTTTCTTGGTAGACTTTTTACAGAGTGATTTGTCCTTGCCTTTCCCAGTCATCTACACTTTACCCCCAGGAAACGGTACTCATTATACCGACCTTGGAAGGATGGAAGGCTGAGTCACCCTTGAGCCGGCTACCTGAACCTGACTTCTTCCAGAATCAAACTCAGGCCATGAGCAGAGCTTGGGCTGCAGTACTGCAGCTTACAACTCTACGCCACGGGGCTCTTAAATGATCTCCTATCACACTACATTTTCAGTTTCACATGCAAGTACTATCTGATTGATTTGAAATTAATTGAATTAGGATGAAAGGGCAGTTCATGCATAGGAGTAAAGTCAAGAGCTTACGAATTAGACAAAATTCAAAGAGAATCAGTGTGGCAAGAGCTGCCGTGAGGGCCATGGATATTCTGCAGAGAAATCAACGTTGTACAACTATCAGTTGTCACTTTTTTTAAAAAAACCACACACACACAAACATATAAGTTTCTACATCCTTGTGATTGTGATAATAAACCTTTGGGTGATATTTATGTACTTTTAAACTATTCACCTGTCTCATGGAGCCTAACTGATGCCCAATGAAAATGGCCCCTCTATGCCCTTACAATTGCTAAAAGACTTATACTACAGCATTGAGAAGAGACAAGCCCACTTCCCATAATTAATTGGATTGAGAATCTTATAAACTTGTCAGCATTTGAAGGTATTGAGTATAGACGACAATTGCTTATGGACTTATTATTAGATATTAGGAGACCATTTAAAGACACGTAAGTATAGATTTGCCAGCATTGGTGTTTGTTTGTTTGTTTTGCTTGGCACAAATAAATTTTAAAAAAATAAACCTAAAACGTTTGGACGATACTTTGTACAGTTCAGTAGTTTCCATGCACAAGCTACCTCTTTATGAAAAGCAGCAGTGAAAATTTTGCAGTCCTCTTAATTCCAGGTAGATTTGAATGCTTTCGAGCAGAATTCTGCAGCTATTTGTGCATGAAAGTTCTCTCGTTTCAACCTATCCTACAGAGCAGTTGTGGAGATGACAAAATGCTGTCTGGTAAGCTACCTTTAGCTCTTGGAAATGTGTACATACCTATATGGGTAGCACATCGACGCCCTGTCTCTTTCTTTCAGAACCCCCACCAACATCCACAGCCCCATCTGTGTTCCCATTATCCCCATGCTGCCAAGACCCCACCTCAATTAAGACCGTGGGCTGCTTGATAACGGGTTACTTCCCTGAACCAGCCACAGTGCAATGGAATTCAGGAGCTATCACCTCCGGCATTCAGAACTTCCCTGCAGTACGGCAATCATCCAGTGGCACCTACACCTTCACTAGCCAGCTCACCGTCCCAGCCTCCAGCTTGCAGTCCCAGACTTTCCAATGCAATGTTGAACACGCGGCTACCAGCACCAGAATCAACAAACAGATCGAAGGTGAGCCTGGCAGGATCCTTGTCGCTTCCATTCACCTTCTTTTAAGGAGTTATAGATAGGCAAGAAGGAAGATGATTGTATTAATGGTGAGATAGGAAATAGTTACAGTGGAGGGCATCTAAACATCCTCCAAACAGCTGTCCACCGAATTAAGTGACTCTTCCTCAAATAGAAGAGGAACTTAAGTTGGCAGAAGCTCTGTAGACTGGAGGAAGGCTACAAACATGAGCCAAATGGAAAAGTGGGGAGGGTTCCTATTTTAATTAATTAATCACTTGATTTTGCTCAACAGAGTGGTAGAATGGGGTAGGGTCCACCAAACCATTTCAGATAGTGCTACCTAACTGTTGTCTGTTACCAGCAGCAAATTAAGCACTGCAAGCCCAAGTAACGGTCCCTGCCCCATGTGGCTTACAATCTACACGAGGTACTAGATAAGAACGGAAGCATCAGGACTGAGCCTGGAGCCAATTATGTCTGAGTAGTACCAAGAGAGCCATTTCAAATTTCACTGCAGGCGGAAAGTTTCAGTAGTACTCAATGGCTTGAACTGGAATACATTTGAGGTTTAATATTTTTGTCCAGATTTCTTTTGTCTTCTGTTAAGTTTTATAATTCCTATACAGAATTATACTATGCTCACCAATGCACATGCTTGCACTTAACATTGAAGCATTTATACTATTTGAGTCAAACTGATGGACGGCTGTGTTGTGCAGGAGCATTCCTTAGCCCAAATTGTCTTGCATGCAAAATGTGGGGAGCCACTGTCCTGCCCTTCCTTGGGTAGGAGTAAACAAGGTGATGCTTCACTCTTTTAGAGCAAAGGCAGCTTTTGAGGAAAGAGTCACAGCAGAAAAGTGAGTCCGATGAGCACAGATGGTGAGGATGTTCCAGGCTTGAGCAGCATTGTGGCCAAATCAGGAAGACACAGAAGGAGGCATCGTGGCCTCTCAGTCTGGATGTCCCTTGATCCTGATGCCCCCACATATGTCACAATGCTTTTCCTCTGTGATTATATTAAGCTGGAGCTCAGAGAGTCTGAGGTACACCCTAGATCGTCAGAAAGGGAGCACGCGTACTCCTCATGTACCTCCTTTCCTTTCAGCCTGCTCGCAAGAGACCCCGGACGTCCGCCTCCTCCATTCCTCCTGCAACCGCAACTCAGACGATGCCACTATTCAGCTTGTGTGCCTTATCTCGGGCTTCTACCCTAGCACGGTCACAGTGAATTGGCTGGTAGATGGGCAATCCGGGGTGTTGCCTGCACACACTGAGGCCCCCAAGAAAGACGCCAGCGGGGACACCTTCAGCACCACCAGCACAGCCAATATTACCCAACTAGAATGGAAAGAGGGGAAGACATACACCTGCCAGGTGATCCACCAAGGTTCCACAGTGGAAAGAAATGCCACAAAATGCAGAGGTAATAACTGCTTAGCTGGGGTTTGACTGGGTTCATGCTGCTCAGCATGGATTAAGGAGAGAAAAGAGAAAAGTAGGGGAGAGGTCTTTCAGTGTCATGGAGGTTACACCAGGGTTGTTCATCCAGAAATGCACAACCAGTTTCCATTACGGTCCACTGGGCCTAGGAAGGCCTCCCTCCCCTCTCAATCTGCCTCCACACCCATACCGTCTTCTGGTTGATGGATTCCATCTTGGTTGAAGGATTGATTATCTTGGTTCTGAGCTTCTCCCCAGTGCACTCTAATTTCTATGCAGCCACCGTTAGTTGTCCTGTGAGCACAAGTTACCTCCTCAGCTCCACACCTGAGGTGCATCAGTTGACCAGCACCAAGCTACACCCAAGTGCCATAAAAGCCTACTTTCTTCTTTCAGTCAGCATCTGCAAATGTGCTTTCCTTTATTCTACTGTAAGAAACATCTTATTTTTAAATTCACTAGCAACAGAGCCCGTTTTTAAAAAAACAGCCCCTAGAAAACAGTGCTGCCTCTGGAGGGACAGACTGGTTCTCCTGGTCTTCCCGCCACGGCGCCAGTTTCCATAGGGAAGGGACGGCTCACCTGACCATCCCACCACTGCACCAGCCTCTGGAGGACGTATTGGCCATGACGCACTTTTTAGCCTGGTGCTCCTGCATAGGCGCACCAGGATAAAAGGTGCATCGTCGGCAACACAGTTTGCCTTTTATGTTTAGGGTGCTATCTTCTAAGTGTGCGAAGAACTGGGGAGACACTCCAAGGCATTGTTGATCGTCACAGACTCCTACATGTGTTGAGTATTTGTGTTACTCAAATAATGTCTGCTCCTTGACTATTGGAGCATCCCCCTTTTCGGTGACAAGTACAGACAAATTATGGGATCATATTATTATGTATACCAAATACATCAACTTATTTAAACCAGGGTCACAGATCTGGGCAGTGCCTTCTATCAGAGTGCAGTGATTTCCAGATACAAGTACACAGAAGACAGAATGCAATTAGAATCTTTATTATGAAAGAGATAGAACATGGGAATGGCAAGAGGCACACAAGAATCCAAACAAGCTTGTAAACACACACACACAGAGAGAGAGAATAAAAAAGCTAAACTCAACACCTGACACCTAAAAAAAATAAACAAGGGGGGAAATGAAAGCATATGACCTGTCCTGCAGAGACTGGAAATGCTGAGGCGGAGAGCAGAAGAAGAAATGGAGAGACAGAGATCAGCTCGTATCTCCAAGGAACGTGTGCCACACAGGGGCAATAGCTGGAGAAACTGCTGCAAAGTATTGGGAATTTGTGGGGTATGCTTATAGTACAGATGTTCGTGATCTGGAACGTGCTGGACATAATGTGGGGCAATGATAAGAGAACAGAAGACTGGAAGTGACAGGTGTCTGTCTCTGGGAGGAGGATGGGTCTATGACAAGGCTGATCACCTGCTACATCCTGTTCTGCATTGCAGCTATCAGAAAACCTGATTCTGGAGAACCATCCAAGTTTAAAGTGGGGTGGAGGCTGATATTGAAAATGGGTGTTTTCCTGGACTGCATAAAAGTTAAAAATGCTTCCCAGAGGAGGGTTGGAGAGAGACCTAAAGCTGGGTGAATAACAAGAAATCTTCTTGTACAGTCATTAAGACAAGGGGAGGAACCAGCTGGGGTCAGTCCATTGCTTATTATCTTGGAGAACGGGGTAGTTCATGGGTGGTGGAGAGTGCCCTCAAGTCACAGCTGACTCATGGCAACCCCTAGGGGGGTTTCATGGCAAGAGACTAACAAGAGTGGTTTGCCATTGCCTGCCTCTGCAACCTTGGTCTTAGTTGGAGGTCTCCCATCCAATTGGGTAGTTCAGTATGGACAGATTATTCAGAGAGGAAGCTCCAAAGTCCTCGGGAAGAATGGCCCTCCAGTTTAATCAGCCTGAGAAGGGCTTTATGGAGGAGTGGGTCTGCATTCCATGGCTGCTTAAAGACTCACCACCGTGCCCTTGGCATAGCTCACTGCCACTGCTGTTAGCTTAACTTGCAGGCTCCATTTTCTAGCCCTAAGCCCATGTGAGAACCACAGTGGAAGCCCCCCCCCCTTGAGGCAATGTTCTGCAGGCTACAATTTGAAGCAGGTACACGTTCAGTAATACGCATTAATACAGCACCATGTTCTCTTTTCCATGTTCTCCTCCTTTTTTCAGGCTGTGGCAATGCAGTCCATGTGGAGACCATCCCGCCATCCTTCGCTGATATTTTCCTGACCAAGTCGGCCAAGTTGACCTGCAGAATCTCCAATATACCCGATGAGCAGGACCTTGAAGAACTGAACGTCACCTGGATAAGAGCATCTGACAACAAAGAACTGGAGACCGTCATTGGGCAGCCTAAGCAGCAAGAAAACAGTGAGCTCTTATTTGTGGAAGCAACAGCCACCGTTTGCAAAGAAGAGTGGGACAGCGGGGATACCTTCAAGTGCAAAGTGACTCTTCCCCTTCTCCCCACAGCTGTCATAAAAACACTGAAAAAGGTTCATGGTGGGTACCTATTTTCTATCATGCCTCCCCAAAGATGAAAGAATGCTCGGCGTCATTGCTTTAAGCAGTTGTCTTAGCATGGCACCCTCCAGATTAGACTGGAAATGCCAACTGAATCATTATTTATTTCCTTCATGTGAAACTACATTAAAGTTCTAATTTACTCCATTTTGCTGACTAACCCTTTCTTCTTTTCACCATCCAGGCGGCACTCCCAGAGCTCCCGCTGTCTACGTCCTCCCCCCTCCCCCGGAGCAACTGGCATTGCAGGAAACAGCCACCCTCACTTGCCTGTTGAAAGGTTTCTACCCCGATGAATTCTTTGTGAAATGGCTCCGGAATGACGAGCCCGTGGGAGATTCAGAGTTCTTCACCAGCCGTCCCATACAGGAATCCAAGACCCCTGAGCGGTACTTCACCTCCAGCACAATTAATGTCATTGAGCAAGACTGGAACTCTGGAGACCATTACACTTGCGTGGTGGGACACGAGGCGCTTCCCCTCCAGACGACTCAGAAGACCGTAGACAAGAACACGGGTAAACCCACCCTTGTCAACGTCTCCCTGGTACTCTCCGACACCACCACCACTTGCCACTAACCATTGTTGCTATTTTTCCTCCATCCCCTGGTTTCGTCATCTTTTTCTCCCTTCATTACATCTCGCCTGATTAGCTGTTCATTAGTGCAAAGGATAGGTAATTTTGGATATCTAAAAGGATGCATCTTACACTGAGTTTTTGGTTGGTTGCATCTTTTTGAAATTTACAATAAAGTATGTTTTTCAAACCAAGGGAAGGCCAATCTGCCTTGGTGTGAGAAATTATGTTAGAGGGATTACTTTTCCAATGTACAAATATGGAATGAGGCACACAACTCCCTTGGAATTTAGAGGGAAATAAAGCCTCTTGGCAAATCCTATGCATGGAAAGCTTTCATCTATTAACATATTTTCAAAGGATGCTAAAAGCATTCTTTCCTTTCTTTATCCTTCAAAGACATTTATATCTCCACCACTGATTCCTGAGAAAATATACAAATCCTGACACAAAAATACTGGCTCTATAAAAACAATTCAAACATAATAAATTAAATGATAACATGAAAAATCTTTGAAAGAATTCCTAATAACAATGTTAACAAGCAGTTGAAGCATGGGCTGATAAACAAATTAAATACTAGCAGGTAAAACCAATAAAAATGACTTCAAAACCCAGAGTAGAAATAAAAGATGTCAAAATACAAGAGCAACGCTACAAACCCACACATCAACCGAATTCCTGGGTAAAGAAAACCTGTAGTAAGAAGATATAGAGAAGGAGCTTCACAGCCATGGTGCCACTGCAGAAAAGGCCTTGCCTCATCTGGGCCACCCACCTTACATGAAAAAATGGTTACATACAGAACAGGTAGATGACTGGAAGGCAAGCTTATATGGGAGCAGGTGAACTATATTAGTACAATCTTTATTGTGGCCTACAAGCCATATAAACACAAAAACCATCAACAAATAATAATCTACACAAATCCCAGTTGCATTCTCCAACCACATTTTAAACATTAAAAACCTAAGCAATTTGCACACAGGCATTAACTCGGCTCATGTTTTCATCGCAGAAAGCAAAAACAGCTACAGAGGTGATATATAATTGCCCATCATTGCAGGGCTGGTGTTTGAGATGCAAGTACTGACTTTATACTCCTGTCTAATAATTCTCTACTCTTTCTTGGCCTTTTTCTTGTCCTATAGTCTTCCACCATTTACTGCCCATCTCCTTTCACATACACATCAGCATAGCTATCTTTCTAAATGGTTCTAATTCTGGAATGGTAGTGAGTCATTTGGGGAAACTGGAAATCATTCTTTCTTTCATTCCTTCTCATGGATTTTCTGACCCCAGCACTGTAGAATAATTTAGAGTTCTCCAAAAGCATTTGGATGTTAAACTTTCTGTAGCATCCTATGATGCTACTATGAGATCTAGGGACTGGGACTGTGAAAGGGCATTCAGTTCATCTCTTTTTGAAAGTCTGTATAAGAAAGATGGCGTACTCACTTGGTAAGTACTTGGATAGTACTTACCAAGCGTGTGCCATGCTTACATCCTTTTTACACATAGCAAAGATTTCATGGAGACCACTCATTGAGAAACACTCAGAAATTATGACAACGTAGCTAGAGAGAACGGGTTTCTTTTAACATCAACACATGAAAAATGAATAAGTGTATTTCATACACAAAAGTAATGATCATCAATTCAGTTGAGGTTTACTGCCAAAAATTTTTTTCATCTTATCCCTATTATTGCATTCCCAATTAAAAATCAAAGATACCAAACCAAACTAAAGATACCAACAGAATATACATATATTCTGACTTTTGAAAGCTCATACCTTGGAAATCTAGTCAGTCTTTAAAGTGCTACTGGACCTGAATCTTGCTCTTCTAATACAGATCACCGTGGCTACCCCCCTTAAACAATCATGTCACCTAGCTTGCCCACAACAAAGTAGTTCTTCCATGAGCACCAGATGCTGCTGTTTGGGTTCGTTCAAACCGAACTGGTATTTGTCAAGTAACACATGCACAATATTATAATGCCATCAAAGTTGTCTTCCATGTATCAATGGAAGATGTCTTTGCAGTTGCTTTGCAAACTCTCAAGTACATATCCAGCTATAAAAAACATCACAGCACACTAAAAATGATGAAAAAACAGGACAAGTAACATGTATCTAAGATACATATCAAGTTGCAGGTATTTATGCCATCCCCATAGGGCTTTCAAGGGAAGAGATGTACAGAAGAGTTTTGCCATTGGCATAGCACCCCTGGCCTCTTTGCTTGTACTATCCAAGAACTAACTAACCTGCTAGGCTTTCCAAGATCTGATGAGATAAGGCTAGCTTGAGCTATCCGGGTCACGGCCATGTCATCAACTACTAAACCATTAAAAAATGCAATTTCATTACATTCTAATCATTAGCTTTATATTAGGGAACTGAACAGAAAAAAAGCTCACTTGCTGAAACCATTAAGACTCGCACAAACATAGGCAAACACTTGTGTCTTCTAATGTCTTTGGCCACATTGCAACTTCCACCATCCCTATGGAGAGAACTGCTGATTCAAAGACTCACAGAAAAGATGGATGGAACTCTGAAATGCTGCTACTTTAACTCCCTGTTATAAGCCTGACTGTTATATTCCCAAAATATCCTTGACAGATATATATCAAGAAATTTCTTTTCCATCATCTTGCCCATAGGGTGGTAATCAGAGTTAAAGAACCATTGAGGTTACTTTGATTCTAGGAGAAGTCATAGAGAGTTGAAAAACTGAGACGCTCAGCTGGAGTATTAAGTCATCCATGTAACATACCTTCTTTCTTCTCTTCCAAACCACAGTCATTTATTACAATAAGTTTGTCAGGCTTTAAGGTTCCACAAAACTCTTCTTTGTTTTTCCCAAGGCACATAAAGTTATGTTTGAATAGAACAAAACTAAGCTAGTCCAGCTGTTTTATTGACGAACCATTAACCTTGCTTGAGAAATGATAATAGGCCTAAAAGTGTGACTTTTCTCCTCTACTGTCCTAGCAATGCACTGTGCCAATTCCTAGAGCACCACGGAGCACATACTAAGTTATACCAGCCCTTCTCCTCCTTCCCTTCCAAATCCAGAATCAATCTCCATTTTTATGTTAAAAGCAAACTATAGAAATTAAAGCAAATAAAGTGACTCTCGTCTCCACACTCTCCCCAAGCCAATTCACCTGTTCACCCTATTCTTTCTCTCCACCCACACACATTCACACATGATCTGCTGGCATGTTGAAGGGGATAGAGTGCAGGTATAATTAGGGGAATTCCAAGTTCAAATGCCTCCTCAGTCATAAATCTCAGTTACAGGCTTTCAGTAAAACATTATGTTTGTCATCTATGGTGAGGATAAATGAGATAAAAGTTCTAACCACTTTGTAAGCTAAAAGACTAAATTGCTGCCCATGTCTCCTTTTTGCTAGAAAATTCCACTTAAAAACTATGAGTGTGAGAGAAAAGTGCTCACACACAAGGAAGTATGAGATATCTTCTCCCTCTCTGAGTCATGATATTGTGAATAGCCACAGAAGGGCCTGATATGGATTGAGGCCATATTTCTGACCTAGGGTTGTCAGGCCCCCATTGGGGACAGGGGATTCCCCACTTACCTGGCCAGCGGGGGAGGCACGGCCTCCCAGAGGTGTGCACCCCAGTGGAGTAGTGCGCTCCTGTGGGCCCGATCTGGGCCAATTCGGGCCTGAATTCACCCAGATCAGGCTGCTGCGCACAGGGTGCTGCCAAGCTCGGCAGCAGCACATTTCAGGCTGATTCAGGCCCAATCCTGGGATCAGCTGGGATCAGGCCGCTGTGGAGTGCAGCAGTGCTCCCACACTTGGCAGTGGCCTGTTCCAAGCCAATTCAGCCCCAATCCAGGTCAATTTGGGCCTGAATCTCCCCGCCCCGCCCCCGGCAGAGCGCAGGAGCGCTCCTGGAGCTGCCGCGACCTGTGCCATGATGTCACTTCCCAGAAGTGACATCATCACACGAGCCCAGGAGTGCGTGTGCACAAGTAAGAAGAAAACAAGGTATGTGCTAGGACCCCCACCTCCCGCCAGGAGGACAGGGGTACCTGGTAACCCGATTCTGACCTCTGGAAAATTCTGCTACGAATTATAAATTTCCCCAAGACACCAACCACAGTGATACAGAGATATGAGTTTTATTGTTATACAAAACTCAGACGCATGAGGTTCCTAGAGCCTGAAGCGTACTGAGCTACTTTATCCTTATGCCTAAATACTTTAATGCTAAATAGTTTACAGAACAATATGAATCAAAAGATCAAAATGAACAGTTCACTTAGATTTCATCTTACAAAGAATGAAGGCACTATTACTTTCAGTGACAAGATACAATCAAAATAATTAATACTAGTAATTAATACTAGTAATACTAGTAATTCTGGCGCCTTGTGGTAAGGCCAGAACATAACCAATCTGCAATATGAAGTATCCAAGGCTGAATATGGAACCCTTATTCTAGATAAAAATTGCTTATAGTTATGTATTTACAAAGTTGTGTAAAGTCATACTGACCTGCAGCATAGCAACAGTCACAACAAGAGAAATGAACTGTTTAAGCATTTTCCTTAACTTTCGCATGCAAAGTTTTTTGCTCACAAAACTAAAATGGTAGAGGTCTTTATTAAAAATTCCTTAACACCTCATCTGAAAATACTGAAATAAAGGAATGGAGAGCTGGCCAATTCTTCTTTCCAACACATCAAAAAGCATAAAGCTTCCCTTCTCTTGAAGATCAATAAATCTTACATGACCTACTTGTACCCACTGATCAAAATTCCAAAATCTTAGCATCTCCTGCAATCACTTAGCATATATCCAAGTTTCCTAAGGAGAAACATTGGGTGGTTTTAGCCTTTTGCTGCTCAGTATAGCATCTTGCCCCCTATTTTCTTAATTCCCTGTAATTGGTGATTTTCTATTGCCTGCCTTTGCAACTCTGGTCTTCATTGGAGGTCTCCCAACCAATTACTAACCAAGGCCAACCTTGCTTAACTTCTGAGATCTGATAAGATCAGGCTCACCTGGGCTATCCAGTTAAGGAAGATTAGAAAAAGGGAGTAAAACAAAAAAGATTGAAGAGGAGCCTGAGAGTGGAACCACATGAGATGCACGGGTGCATGCTGGATCCTGCAAGGATATCTGGGAAACGTAGTGTTAAAAAAACCCCATCCGCTCAATGTGATTCTCAGCTGGGGAGAATCGCAACTGGAGGGACTCACTCTCTCTCTCTCTCTCTCTCTCTCTCTCTCTCTCTTTCAAAAATCCCCTGGGAGCTCAGGATACGGGGGTGGGGAATGTCGTAACAAGAAGCAGGAAAAACCCCGAGGTTTTTTTTGCAAGCAAGAGAGAAACCCAATCCCTTTCAATCTTCATCTCCTAGCATGGAATCGCAGCGTGGATTCCTTGCCCCCCTGCCTGCCCCGTCTCTGAGCTCCTAAAGGAAAATCGAAGCGAGTGGATTTTTGAAAGAATCTCTCCAGTCATGCAGCTGTTCTTTGTAAGAAAATCCACTCGGCTCAGTTTTCCTCCAGGAGCTTGGAGAAGGGGTAGGGTAAGACTGCCGCTCCCACGGAATGAACTGAAGTTTCTCAGCTCGGAAAGAGTGGTGAGGTTCTTTTCAATGGGAACCTAAATGATACTTGGAAAATGACAATTTGTAAGTGATAGTTGGGGGACACTGAGGGCAGGAAGTTTCGGAACAGGAGAGGGCTTATATTTCTGATACTAAATAAAGTAAAATCTACCACTTAGAATGGTTAGGAAAAAATGGTTTGATTTGTAGTAATGTCAGCTGGAGGACAAAATGTGTTTATCTTCTGCTTACTTTCACAGTGTTTGACCTTTTTGCATCTAAATAGGAAAAGCTCAGCTTGGTTTACTATTAATAACAATGAACAGTCAACACATGGTGATTTGAATTTTAAAAATGTAGAGATCAGTTTATACAATCTCTATACTTAATGCCTTAGCACACTACCAAAGGGCCAGTTTGGTGTAATGGTTAAGAGCAGTGGGACTCTAATCTGGAGAACTGGTTTTGATTCCCACTCCTCCACTTGAAGCCAGCTAGGTGACCTTGGCTCAGACACAGCTCTTTCCGAGCTCTCTTAGCCCCACCCACCCAACAGGGTGATTGTTGTGAGGATAATAATAACACACTTGGTAAACCGCTCTGAGTGGGTGCTAACTTATCTTGAATGGCAGTATATACATTGACTATTATTATTATATTATTAAGAAGGCTGTCTGAGAATGTAAGTAGGGCAAATGAAGATATTGGCCGCATTGAAACAGGTCTGGAAGCTACAAGATTGGAGTGGTGGTGATAAGTATACATTAAATGAACCCAACAGTCCTGTGAGTTGGAAATTGTTAAGATTCTAGTAAATAGATATTATGAACTAACTGGGTGCCCTGGTATGTTACTGTCTGCTGTTTTCTATGGGTTGGATGTTTTTCAGCAGGCAAAAGAAAGGGGAATCCATTTGAACACCAAAAAAGGCTACTGGAGATCGTGGGAGCTGCATGTCCAAAATCAATGTGGCATGTGGCTCTAGTGAGGATGGGAAATGGGCAAGACTAGGTGAAAAGCTGGCTGGCTCCAACGTATGTCAAGCTACAATAAGACCTCTCTTTTTTTTCCCCAAACTTCTAAAGCAATCGATTGCTGTTTTTCATCCAAAGTTTACCTTGACGGGATGGTGATGGTTGATGATGACGAAGGACTCCTAAACGTTTCGTCAATCCTTTCTACCTTCATTGTCCTCTTCCTCGTGAGCATCTTCTACAGCGCCACTGTGACTGTCATCAAGGTAAGATAAATGGGAGGGGAAGGCATGGATGTTGAATGAAATAGACACTAGGTCACCTCGTTCAAAACAGAAGTTGCCAAAACTAACTCCTAAATCCTCGTCTGGAATTTATAAAGGACTTTTCATACCCTTGGAAAACATATTGTTTTACCAAATGGTGACAGAGATCGCAAAAGAGTGGGTAGGTTTTTAACATTTTGCCTTTAAGATCGCACTAATTCTTATTCTTCTTTCCCCATTCAAGGTGAAATAACAAAGACAATGGACTTCAGACAATGGCCAGTGAGCTCCCTAAAGAAGGCAGATTCCACTTTCTATCATTTTCTTTGATCACCAGCTCGATAAAGGAATTAATACCTCTCCATTCTTTTTAAAGAGGATTTATTGGACGTGCTACATTATCCACTTTATTTATCACAGTCTTAAGACTCCATTTGTAAATTGATACAGCCGTTTACATTTTAAATCCATTGAGCATATATAGTACTATTGTGTGTATGTGTGTGTGTTTCCTGTGCCTCTCTGGCAGACATATTTTATTCCAGTTTTTGTCTTATATCTAGCTTAAAGTCATAAAGAGGATACTTCACATTTAACAATAAACAGAACATCAATGTGCTCAGAAACTAGAGCATTAGTCATATTTATTGTAGTTGCATGTACAATATTGTAGTAAAGTTATATTCCTAATTAATTCATCTGTTTCCTTGTGAATTCTTACCTTTGCTTGTTACCTGAGGTTTGTTTATTTATTAAAATGTATATCTCCTACTATTCCATAGAAAATTTAAGGTCATTCCAAACATTCTAAACAGAAGCTACCAAAATTCACTCCTAACTCCAAAAGTTACCAATATTAACTCCAAAATAGGAATGATGCTCAAATTATAGGGAGAAACTCTTCCCCTGTGCTAACTAGCCTCAAGTGGTCTCAGGGCCAAGCTACACATGACGAATGACACTTGAACGGCAAGTGTATTTCTCCCTGTTCACTTGCCCTCCACTGAATCCACTTGCCAGGCAAGTGTCTTTCGTCATGTGTAGCTTGGCCCTCAGTAATAGGGCATAGCTTCTCCGTATATAGTGATGCAGGAACATCGAGTTCGCCTTTACTTTATCATGCCATAAGTATGCGTGCCATCCAAATATTTTTTTATATCCCTCTAGGGCTAGTAATTTCTTATTCTTTAGCGTCATCCACTCCTTCAACCACACCAAGCAAATTGCGTCATGGTAAAGTCTTAGATTGGGCAGTTGCATTCCGCCTCTTTCCTTTGCATCTTGTAAAACTTTCATTTTCACTCGAGGCTTCTTGCCTGCCCATACAAAGTCTGATATTTTCCTCTGCCATTTCTCAAATTGCTTAGAGTCACTGATGATTGGTATTGTCTGTAGCAAAAACATTACTCTTGGTAACACATTCATCTTAACTGCTGCAATCCTTCCCAATCATGACAAATTTAGTCTGTTCCATTTAATCAAATCTCTCTCTATCTGAGTCCATAGTTTTTCATAGTTGTTTTTAAATAAGTCTATATTCTTAGCAGTCAGTTCGATTCCCAAATATTTCACCTTACTTGTTACTTCACAATCCGTTATTTCCGTTAACAATTGTTGTTTCTGCTTAGTCATATTTTTGCATAGTATCTTTGACTTCTTTTTATTAATATAAAAACCTGCCAAGTCTCCGAACTCCTTAATCTTATCTATCACTTTTGGCATGTTCTCCAATGGGTCTTCTACAATTAACATTATGTCATCCGCAAATGCTCTGACCTTATATGAATAGTCCTTTATTTTAATTCCTCGAATTTTTTCATCTTGTCGTATTTGTATCATCAGGATCTCCAATACCAAAATGAACAGCAGTGGAGACAACGGGCAACCTTGTCTTGTTCCTTTACTTATAATCAATTTCTTAGTCGCTTCATCATTCACCACAATTGCTGCAGTCTGGTCTCTGTAAATTTCCTTAATTGCTCTAATGAATCTTTCTCCCAATTGTAGCTTTTCCATAGTGGCAAACATAAAGTCCCAGTTTAAATTATCAAACGCCTTTTCAGCATCAACAAAGAAGAAACCAACCTCTTTGTCACAACGCTTGTCATAATATTCAATAGCATTAATCACTGTCCTTAAATTGTCTCTGATTTGTCTGTCTGGCAAAAAGCCTGCTTGTTCCTCCTCAATGACTTCCGTAAGCCACCCCTTCAGTCTCTCCGCCAGTATCTTCGCAAAGATTTTATAATCATTGTTGAGTAGCGATATAGGTCTGTAGTTTTTCACATTAGTCAAGTCTTGGCCCTCTTTGGGGATCAATGATATATTCGCTTCATTCCAGGTATCTGGAATCCGCTGGTCCTTTAAAACTCCATTGATCACTTCTTTTAGGAATGGTGCCAGTTCATTGGCCATTACCTTATAAAATTTCGCTGTAAGTCCATCTGGCCCTGGCGCCTTTCCTAGATTTGCAGATTGTATTGCCTTGTTTAGTTCCTCATCTGTTACTTCACTGTTCAGTTTATTTCTCCAAGCTTCCGAAATTATTGGAAGTTTCATTTTCTCCAAATATAACGCTATTGACTATTTATTTACCTCTTTCTTATTATACAACTTAGCGTAAAATTTGTAAAAGGCTCTACTAATGGTAGTCTGTTCCAAATACGTTTTATTATCTTCGCAAATTCTATTTATTATTTTCTTTTCCCTTCTCTTCTCGTCTATATATAATCTGGAAGAAGTATAGAATCTATCTGGAAGAAGGAACCCCTTTGTGGGTAGTTCCATATGAGGTGATAGATCCGAGAGCTGTTGATAATGAGCAACAATGTCTAACTTATAAAGAAATAACTAGAACTGAAGAATCTAAACTCAGAATAAAGACTCAGGAGGAACTATCACCTTATTATGACTGGTTCCAGTATAGACAGATTAGAGATTTATATAACTCGGACTCTGTAAAGGGAGGTATACGAACAGAAAACTCGGAACTAGAGCAGACCCTTCTTAAAGAGGACAAGAAAAGAATATCTAAGGTATACCAAGCACTGCTGAAATGGTATACTGAGGATGAAATAGTTAAAGGACAAATGGTGAAATGGGCCATAAATTTCAACAAAGAAATAACAATGGAGGCATGGGAATACTTGTGGAAGACTACAATGAAGACAACGACATGCACTAGTATTAAAGAGAACATTTACAAAATGATTTACCGTTGGTACATGACACCAAAGAAGATTGCGCTAGGGAATTTGAACACTTCTAATAAATGCTGGAAATGCAGGAAGCATGAGGGCTCCCTCTACCACATGTGGTGGACGTGTGAGGTAGCTAGGCAGTACTGGGGGGAAATAATAAGAGAAATGAGTGAGATTTTACAATTTCAAATTAATAAGAACCCAGAACTCCTGCTACTAAACTTGGGAATGGAGGGAATTCCAGCCCATCATAGGACGTTGATATTTTACATGACGGCAGCAGCTAGACTTTTGTATGCGCAAAAATGGAAAATACAAGAAGTGCCAACCATTGAAGATTGGATCCACAAATTGCTGTATATGGCAGAAATGGACAAAATGACAAGAAAATTGAGAAACCTGGACTTAGGACAGTTTAACACAGACTGGGAGAAGCTGAAACAATATTTGGAGAAGAAATGGGAGGTGGGAGGAGAACTGTGGCAGTTTGAGAACTACTGAAGTACAATAAAATGTAGAGGGGGGTGACTTTACCGGGGAGGAGAAGAGGTAAAAGAGAATTTCTAAGCAGTTATGATATTAGATTGATATATATAGAATAATAAATAGAATATTGATAGAAAATAATTAATCATAAGGGTTAACTATAAGGATTGATTAACTAATAATATTTTCTTTTTGATTCCGTACAGTGTACCAAACTGAATATGTTTATTTGAAGTTGTATATGAGTCAAATTGATTGATATCATATATAGACTTATGACTGAAGGGGAATAGAAATACTAATGTAAACAAATATAATTAAAATAGAAAGAAGAAGATAGAATGAATAACATATAGAGTATAAGTTAAACTGGCTGATTTATATGAATGTATGGTTTACATAGTTTATGATATATAGAAATATTTGAAAGTGAAATAATGAAAAATGGGATAAATTGTTTATCCATTATGGAAAAAGGGACTCATAGTCAGGGTACAGAGTATTAAAAATAGTTAAAGAAGTATTGCTTAGAATAAAGGGAGAATATATATTTGTTAGATAGAGGAATATATAAAGAGTAAGGGAAAAGGGATAAAGGGTTGGAAAACTGTTGGAAGTCAACAAAATGGGGGGGGGAAAGGGAGGGGGTTAGAAATTGGGAAATGGGAATATTGACTGTAATGTGTAAACATTTGATCCTAACCCAATAAAAAATTTTTCAAAAAAAAAAAAGTAATAGGGCATAGCTCAGTCAATTGTGGCGAGAAACAAATGGGTCAAATGCAGGTGAAGAGTTCACTGAAGGAGTTAGCAGAGTAGGTCTTTCCCCACCGTCCCCATCTCCACGCAACTCGCCATGTATCTTCGAATTCTTCTCTGGGGACCAGGAAAGCCTTGAGTAAAATCTGCCACGGGACATGGCATTGCACCAACAAGGTGGAATCTCTTCCCCATACAGCCTCCATCAGCAAAGGAAAGAGGTGGATGCTGTTTCACTTCATTCATCATTAATAACAACATACTTGGTAAACCGCTCTGAGTGGGCATTAAGTTGTCCTGAAGGGCGGTATATAAATTGAATGTTGTTGCTGCTGCTGCTGCTGCTGTCATTGTTCCCCCTCCCCAGTACTATCTCAGTTCAAGTAAAAGCGAGTTCAATTTTCAGCCAGGAGATGTCATAGAATGGAAGGAGTATGGTCACCCCTTTAAAACCATAGCCCTAGATGCTGCTTATGTCAGGAAAATGACTCATGGAAATTACATGGAGCATTTATCCCACAGCCTGCAGAGGCGGGCCCGCCCATTAGCCGGCCCTAGAGCACTGGTGCTGCACCTTGCCAGAATTATTAGCAGACCTGGCAACTCTCGAGCCAGCTGGCCTGTGACTTGGGGAGCACCTGGGCCGACTAGCCTAGGGCATGAAAAGACTGACAGCATGCCACAAACTGAGGGGAAGATCATACCAAAAGGTCAACCCATGAAGTGGTACACTGCCAGCTAAGGGCAGCTAAGTGTTTCCTTCTGCACCAGGCACCTTCCTTTAGAGGAAGAGCCCACTCTACCAAGACCAAAGTCTTCTGGTGCCATAGGAAGACTGAATGGAGTGGCTGGATCCAGCCCTTTGTCTCTGAGCTGTATGTGTAGTATGCCAACCTCCAAGTAAGGCATGGAGATCTCCCGGAATTTCAGTTGATCTCCAGATGACAGAGATCAGTTCCCCTGGAGCAAATGGCCACCTTGGAGGGTGAACTCTATGGCATTATACTCCACTGAGGCTCCTCTTCTCTCCAAACCCTACCGTCCCCAGGCTCCACCCATAAAATCTCCAGGTATTTCCCAGAACAGAGTTGGCAATCCTATGTACATGGCATGTGCAACAGTCCCAAGGAGATTTCATCATAACCCTGCTGGTTTGAGCTTTAAGAAATTCCAGGCTGGGGGTCTCAGAAAACATGGAGTTTTTTCAACTACTGCTATGTTTAAACTATTTCAGCCAGCAGTTTATGTATCGCTGGAAAGAAGCCTTACTCTTTGCCAAGGAACACACAATGCCATCCCACACAGAGTTAAATTTATTTATTTGTTTATTTATTATATTTATATTCCGCTTTCCCTGAAAAGCAGGCTGAAAGCGGATCACATCAGGGTATAAAAACAAGGTAGGATAATAAAACAATTCCAGTTAATAAAAACCAAGGCGCACTCACATAAATCCTTCTAAGTCTATTAAAGTTAATGGGTTAAGAAAGCTACAACTTTGCTTAAGGTGGCACTCTAAATGTAGGGAAATCTATGAATTTCTTTGCCAACCCAGCTTGAGCTGTTCCTCCGTTTCTGTCATTGGAAAGGACCATATGTCAACCCCTTTTTACTTCAATGAGTATGCTGTCTATACAAAAATTAATACTACTTTTTGGGGGGGCCAAGCATTGTGAAACTCTTGCATGAAAAAGGCAAAACATGTTATTGCCAAGCTTGTTATTCACCAACAAACCAACAGTTTGGCACCTTTAGCTGAGTCAGAGCCCATAAGGAAATGAGTTTCTATTCAAAGCCTCATACATCACCGGTGACCATCACCATCCGCCCACCAGAAGTAACCTTTGACTCGAACTGCAAGCGTTTATCCACAAGTGTCAGTGTAAACAGGACACATCTGTTCTCAGGTTGACTTACCAAATTTTTGAGTGTCGTCTTTTTGGTCTCAGCCATCTTTTATCAGCAGCAAGTATCAACAGGAAATTCACGCCATGGATTTTAGCCCTGGGGAAATTAATTAACTTATTTCTGCCATGAAAAACGTATCATAAATTAAAGAGGAGGGTCTATTGAACTTCAGGTTACCAATGGCAAAATTTCTCAAGACAGCTGGGATCTTTTTAATAACTGCTGTCCAGAAAAAGGAAGAGCCGGCAGAACTGACGTGTTTTAAAGGGGCCATTGATAGGTATACAGCAATACAAATATTCACCAGATTTTTTCTGTGATTTAACAGAAGCCTAAGAGACACACATGGGAATGTGAAAATGTTCCCATGCACTCAATCTATTTCTGTTTAACTCGGCAAGATTTGTACAACTCAAAATCAATGTTCTTCTTTGAAAGAAAATACTTTTGTTAGGGCCTCTTTTGCGTTACTGTAATTAAAAATTATTATCCCCACTAGTGTTTCTGGGGAGTGGTGAAAACGGCATACATCTCTACAGCATAGTGGGAAAGGAGAGCACACAAAAAGGCAGCAAATGTCAAAACATTTCAACATCAATACATCAAGAATTAAAACAGCATTTAAAATAAAGCATATATAAAACATTTCCACAATTCAGTAACACACATAAACACACATAACTGCTCAACCAGCGAGGAGGGCCAGTACAGTTAATGGGGGGGATACCAAACCAAACAAAAAAAGTCTTCACCCACTGGCAGAAGACAACAATAGAGGCAAGAGATGAATTTCCCTGGGGAGAGAGTTCCAAAGTTTTGGTGCCACAACCAACAAGGTCCTTTCCCAGGCTGCCACCTGTCAGATGGCTTTCAGTACCCCGCTGGGGGTGGGGGATCCCCCACACCTACCCTCCACCCCCTGCCCCCACTTACCTGGCCGGCAAGGGGAAAGGTGAGGGAACATGCACTCCACGCACCGCAGCAGCCCGATTAGGGCCTGAATCGTCCCAAGTCAGGCTGAATCAGGCCACAGCACAGCACAGCAATGCGCCCATGCACTGCAGCAGTCTGATTCAGGTCACTCTGGAGCACAAGAGCACTCCAAGCCTCCTCGCACCACCCCAGCAGTGCCCCTGCACTCCGCAGCAGCCCAGTTCGGGCCCCTGCAGAGTACAGGTGCACTCCAAGGGGCGGCACATGGCCAGTGCAATGACATCACTTCCCAGAAGTGATGTCATCACACAGGATGGGAGCACATGCAAGGGGACATCAAAAGTAAGTGCTAGGCCTCCCACCTCCCGCCCGGGGGAGGGGGGGTTAGGGGGACCTGGCAATCCTAGAGAAGGCACCCAAAGTAGGACATATGACAATGACCAGTGTGGACACAGGTGGGTTGTTATAGTGGTCCATGTCTTGTTATAAAGAGGAAAACCTGGAAAACCTATGTATGAGCAATCACCTGCTTTCTTGTAACAGAAGGCCTCTTTCTGCAAGGAAAGCCGCAGCCTGTTGGTAAAAAATCCAGACATTATTCAGTGTGAGTTAGAGTTGCCAGTTCCATGTTGGCAATCCCTGGAGATTTGAGAGAGGTTCCTGGAGAGGGTGGAGTTTGGGGAGGGACCTCAGCAAGGGGAGGGGAAGGGAGGGGAAGGACCTCAGCAAAGTATAATTCCATAAAGTCCACCCTCCAAAGCAGCCTTTTTGTCCTGGGGAACTGATCTCTTTGCCTGGAGATCAGTAGTAATTCCAGGGGATCTCCAGCCACTGCCTGGAGGTTGGCAACCACTGTGAATTGACAGTTTGTGGTCAGTCCAACATGCTGCAATCTCTCAGGAATACTATGAGGGTCTTCTTAAAAAAAACAATACATTCTTATTCCAAATAAGTAAAGGGAAGAATGCAAGGCCTAATAGAGTCTTTAGCCAGCTTACCAAGGTTGCCAGCTCTGGAATGGGAAATTCCTAGAATTTAGGGGGCAGAGCTTGGGGAGGGGAAGGTTTGGGGAGGGCAGGGAGTTCACTGTCATAGAGTCCTCCCTCCAAAGCAGCCATTTTCTCCAGGGAAATTGATCTCTGTGGCCTGGAGGTAAGTGGTAGTTCTGGGAGATCTCCAGCCCTCTCCTGGAGTTTAGCAACTGTAAAGCTTACCCAGAGCCACAAATAAAATGTGGTCTGGCACTGCTCCAGATTATCCATAATAAAACATGAAATGAACGTCTGAGTATTGCACTTCCCACCCTGTATCTCCAGAAAATTTCACCACAAATTTCTACAAATCATGCAGGCTGCTGCTGCTGAAGGCCTGGTCAACCTGACATGAATAGACCAGACCTGTAGAAGTTACATGGTTACAATAGGTAGCGTCGCCAGGCTTCCCACTATGATGTGGGACCAACTCATGTTGACCACTGCCACTCCCAACGGGCAGCAGGAGAAAAAAAATTTAATGGCAACATCATGCATTATGTGACATCACTTCCAGGGGGAACCCAGAAATGATATCATGTCCCTCTAGGAATTAACAGAAAATCTGTGGTTTACCTTGGGTAAATTGCCTTCTCTCACTTTAACCTTCCCCATAGAACTGTAAGAGATAAGAAAATGTAAAGTATTTGAGGCAGTGAAATGAAATGGTAAAATTATTCGTGATAATGCTTTAGGTGAGATAGATCTGAGTATGAGGCCTAGTCCTGTTCTCAAGCCCAACAGAGCCACTTAAGATGTGTTTTATTATACTCCAGATTGCTTAATAACTTTCTATACTGCTTTCAGTGTCTTTGGACTAAAATTTATTTTATTATAAATAAATACAGAACTAAGCCAAAATAATGGCCCGTTGAATACTAACAAACTCTGGCATGTTTTTCTAAATAACTGAATTTCTGGATTTTGAAAACAAGTAAATGTGTGAACTAAAATTTATTTTATTATAAATAAATACAGAACTAAGCCAAAATAATGGCCCGTTGAATACTAACAAACTCTGGCATGTTTTTCTAAATAACTGAATTTCTGGATTTTGAAAACAAGTAAATGTGTGAACTAAAATTTATTTTATTATAAATAAATACAGAACTAAGCCAAAATAATGGCCCGTTGAATACTAACAAACTCTGGCATGTTTTTCTAAATAACTGAATTTCTGGATTTTGAAAACAAGTAAATGTGTGAAAAAAATAAGCTAAATAAAAAACCAGTAGAAAAAAGGGGAAGTTCGACTTGGCCAAATGTTTCACGTCACATCTGTTGGATCCCAATTATAGCCTTTCAGCTCCCAATTATAACTCCAGATCTCACTCAACCACGATATTTTTTTCACACCAGAATTAAGGTGTGAAATTGCATTTCTTTTTTAAGGAGTTATTGAGAACATGATCAAAGGAAATCTTCACCAAAGGCCCATTACAACAGAGATGACTCCCAAAGAGAGACAGACGTCCGTGACAGAAGCCAGGTTTCTTCGTTCAGCTGTTGCCTTTGGTTTGGTGAGCAGAAGGGGGTTTTCCCCCCATACTTTTTATGCCCTGGGAAAATAGATGAGTGGATCAGCTGGAAGAAAAGGGATTTTCTTGAGATGAAGTCTTTCTCCAGAACAATAAGGGGTGGTGACAGTTTGGGGCAGTAGGATCAGTATGCTCTTTGTGTTCAGGATTCTCATATTGAAGCTCAGGCCTTCTAGCTGATGCTGAACTGCAAGATTGGCTAGCTGTTACCTCCCAGTTCAGTCAATTTTCTGGCAGGGAGATTTGGATGCATATCAACCTACCTGAGGGTCATGTTTAAGAAAGGTGCCAGGAATCCCTGGCTGTCCAAAGAGTGCCATTCACCTGAGAAACACCTTACTTTCCAGCTAGAACTACCTGTCAGCTTGCTCAAATGTAGATTGATCCACAACAGGGAGGTTTTTGAGTTCCCAGATGAGCAGAAGCTGCAGGAAACCTTAGCAGAGCACAGGAGGTACCTCCAAGACTGCCCAAAGCCTGGGTCATCCCCGAGGAGCAACAGAATTCAGGAAAGCCAGGTCAGAGCAAGGACTTCCAGAAAACTTAGCCTAATCCTCAGCAGGGTGGTTTTTCAGCTCCCAGATGAGCAGAAGCAGCAGAAAAGCTTAGCAGAGCAGAGGAGGCACCACTAAGACTGCCCAAAGCCTGAGACATTTCCCAGATGAGCAACAGAATCCAGTAAGCTAGCTCAGAGCAAGGGCTTCCAGAAAGCTTAGCCTGATCCACAGCTGGGAGGTTTTTCAGCTCCCAGGTGAGCAAAAACTGCAGGAAACCTTAGCAGAGCACAGGAGGTACCTCCAAGCATGCCCAAAGCCTGGGTCAGCCCCCAGAGGAGCCACAGAATTCAGGACAGCCAGGTTAGAGCAAGGGCTTCCAGGAAGCCTAGCCTGATGCACAACAGGGAGGTTTTTCAGTTTCCAGATGAGCAGAAGCTGTAGGAAACCTTAGCAGAGCACAGGAGGCACCTCCAAGCATGCCCAAAGCCTGGGTCATTTCCCAGATGAGCAACAGAATCCAGGAAAGCTAGCTCAGAGCAAGGGCTTCCAAAAGCCTAGCCAGATCCACAGCTGGGAGGTTTTTCAGCTCCCAGATGAGCAAAAACTGCAGGAAACCTTAGCAGAGCACAGGAGGCACCTCCAAGCCTGCCCAAAGCCTGGGTCATCCCACAGAGGAGCCACAGAATTCAGGACAGCCAGGTCAGAGCAAGGGCTTCCAGGAAGCCTAGCCTGATGCACAACAGGGAGGTTTTTCAGTTTCCAGATGAGCAGAAGCTGCAGGAAACCTTAGCAGAGCACAGGAGGCACCTCCAAGCCTCCCCAAAGCCTGGGTCATTTCCCAGATGAGCAAGAGAATCCAGGAAAGCTAGCTCAGAGCAAGGGCTTCCAAAAGCCTAGCCAGATCCACAGCTGGGAGGTTTTTCAGCTCCCAGATGAGCAAAAACTGCAGGAAACCTTAGCAGAGCACAGGAGGTACCTCCAAGACTGCCCACAGCCTGGGAGGTTCCCCAGATGAGCAAAGGAATCCAGTGAAGCTAGTTCAGAGCAAGAGCTTCCAGAAGGCCTAGCCTGATCATCAGCTGGGAGGATTTTCAGCTCCCAGATGACCAGAAACTGCAGGAAAACATAGCAGGGCATGAAAGAGGCACCTACAAGCCTGCCTAAATCCTGGGAGGTTCCTCAGATGAGCAACAGGATCTAGGGAAGCTAGCTCAGAGCAAGGGCTTCCAGGAAGCCTTGCCTGCTAGCTGGGAGGTTTTTCAGCTCCCAGATGACCAGAAATGGCAGGAATGGTTGTTGTGGATTTTCCGGGCTGTATTGCCGTGGTCTTGGCATTGTAGTTCCTGACGTTTCGCCAGCAGGCCAGCAGGCGAAACGTCAGGAACTACAATGCCAAGACCACGGCAATACAGCCCGGAAAACCCACAACAACCATCGTTCTCCGGCCGTGAAAGCCTTCGACAATACAATGGCAGGAATGTTAGCAGGACACAAGAGGAACCTCCAAGCATGCCCAAGCCTGAGAGGTTCCTCATCATCCATATCAGCAGCAGGTTCTAGTGAAGCTAGAGGGGAGAAAGGGGGCTATATGAAAGACCATTCCAAACCTGCTACTGAGCTGGAAGGTTTTCCAGCACACACATGATCAGAGGTTCCAGAAATGTTTGCAGGGGAAAATGGAGTGCCTACAACCCAGGGAGGTTCCTCACCTCCCAGAGGAGTAGCAACTTCCCTGAAAGGTCATGGGAAGTGAGGTGGTTACTTGAATACTTATTCTAAGCCGATGCTTAACTAAGAGGTTCCTTCTCCCCCAGAACTGCAATAGGGTTCAGGAAAGCTAGCTTTGAGTGTGGCAGTACTGGAAAGCCTGCTCTGAGCCAGATTTTCTGCAGGGAGCCCCTGTCTTTCCATCCAGGTCAAGCAGCAGACTGTAGTAATGCTGGCAGTGAGCTAAGGGGACACTTTCAATCCTGCCCACCACCTGGGAGGTCCCCTCATCACTCAGATAAGCTCAAGGATGCAGTAAAGCTGGCAGGGAGTCTGGGAGCTATTGGAAAGCCCATCCCAAGCCTGGTGCTCTGGTAGCACACACGAAGCAAGGGGGCTCCCTGAAATCCTGATCCATTGCTGATCTGGGCAGTTTTGCAGCACCTAGATGACCAGCAGACCCAAAGGATCTAGCAGAGCACTTCAAGACCTTCCTAAAGACTCCTCACCTCCCAGATGAGCAGTATGCTCCAGGAAAGCTAGCCTGGAGCAAGGGGGTGCCAGAAAGCTTGTTCCCAGCCAGATTTTCTACTGGAAGCCTGTGCCTTTCCAGCAGAGCAAAGGGCCACAAGGAAGCTAGCAGGGAGCTATGGGGGTCTTGAAATCCAGCCCACAACCTGGGCTGAGCCTCATCACTCAGCTAAACAAGTGCTGAGGAAGGGAGCTCCATGAAAGCCAAACCCAAGCCCGGTGCTCTGCTGAAATGTTCCTCGCCTCCAAGGTGAGCAGCTTCAGGGGAGAACAAGAGGGTTCCTGAGCAACTGTTCCAAGCATGGTGCACAGCTAGGAGGTTCTTCATCTCCTAAATGAGCACCAAACTCCAGGGAGCTGTCTGAAACCCCCTCCCAAGCCTGCTGCTCTGCTATGGGGTGAGGTCTCCCTCTCCTCACAGTTGAGCAACAAGCTCCAGGAGAGCTGGCCTGGGGCAAGGGGTTCCTGGTAGCTTAGTCTGGTGCTCAGCTGGGTGGTTTTTTCAGCTTACACTTGAGCAGAAGTTATAGGAAAACTAGAAGGGAGTGAAAGGGGCTCCTCATCACCCAGAGAAGCTGCAGGTTATAGGGCAGCTAGCAGGGAGAAATGGGGCTACCTAAAAGCCCATCCCAGCTCTGCTAACAGGTTCTGCAGCTCCCTGTTGGGTAACCAACTCCAGAGGAATTAGCTGGGAACAACGGGGTTTCTGGATGCTTGCTTACTCCAAGCCTGGTACACAGCTAGGAGGTTCTTTATCTCTTAAATGAGCACCAAGCTCCAGGAAAGAGGTCAGGGGGCTGCCTGAAAGGCTGCTCCAAGCCTGGGAGTTTTGCCAACTCATAGATTAGCAGAAGGCTCCAGAGAAACTAGCAGGGAGCAACGCTTCTCCTTCAAAGCCTGTTCAAAGCTAGATTATCTCCTGGGAGCTTCTCAATTTCCAGCCAAGCAGCAGGCCACAGGAAAGCTATCAGAGAGCTTCAAATCCTGCCCACACGCTGGGAGGTCCCCTGATAACAGATAAGCTACAGGCTGCAGTGGAGCTGGAAGGGAGTCAGGGAGCTATCTGAAAGCCCATCCCAAGCCTGCTGCTCTGCTATAAGGTTCCTTGCCTCAAAGCTGAGCAACAAGCTCCAGGAGAGCTATCCTGGAGCACGGGGGTCCTGGCAGCTTGATCTGATACTCAGCTGGGAGGTTTTTCAGCTCATGTCTGAGCACAAGTTATAGGAAAACTAGTAGGGAGAGAGCAGGGCTCCTCAAAACCTGGGAGCCCCTCATCACCCAGAGAAGCAGCAGGTTATAGGGAAGCTAGAAGAAATGGGGCTGCATGAAACCCCATCCCAAGGTCAATGCTCTACTAAGAGGTTCTTCTTCACCTCCCTGTTGAGCAACCAGCTCCAGGGAGGTTAGCTGGGAATTAGGGGGTTCCTGAATGCTTACTCCAAACCTGGTGCTCAGCTAGGAGGTTCTTCATCTCCTAAATGAGCACCAAAGTCCAGGAAGGCTGGTGGAGAGGGGCTGCCTGAACAGATGCTCCAAGCCTGGGAGATTTGTTGGCTCCTAGATGAGCAGCAGGCTCCAGAGGAACTAGTGACAAACTTTTTAAAAGCCTGTTGCAGGCCAGATCTTCTGCTAGGAGCCTCTGGATTTCCAGCTGAGTCTCTGGCCACAGGGAAGCTAGCAAGAAGCTAGGGGGACACCTCAAATCCTGCCACAGAGCCTGGGAGGTCGTCATCACCGAGTGTAGCAGCAAGCAACTCCAGGAGAGCTGGGAGGTACCAGAACACTGCCCCGATCCTGCTCTGCTACGGAGGTTCCTTGCCTCCTAATAAGCTATAGCCTCCAAGAAAGTGAGGTCGGGGTGCCTGGAAGTATATTCCAGCCTCAACTTTTCCTGGGAACCTCCTGACTGCCAAATTCAAGCTGAGTATTGGGCTTCAGGAAAGCTGTCAAGCTGTGAACTTTCCAAAGCTCCCAGGGTGGTTTATTTGAGTCTTCACACTCAGGGCCAAGCTACAAGTGATGAATGACACTTGAACGGCAAGTGTATTTCTCCCTGTTCACTTGCCCTCCACTCAATCCACTTGCTGTTCAAGTGTCATTCGTCATGTGTAGCTTGGCCCTCAGTTGCTAAGTTAACTTGCTTTCCAGAGCTGAGAGTCTGCCTTGTTAACTCTGCTTGGGGGGCTTCGTATCTGAGGCCTGACGCAGCATGTGCAGATATAGAACAAACCTGAAAGTGTTTTCAGAGTCCTCCTGATTCCTTTCTGGACTTTGCTCTGAAAATCAGAAACTGGTGCAGAGAGCAGTAACGGATGGAGGATGGTGAGGCAGGGTAAACAGGTCAATAAAGCTGATAAGGTTAGGGAACCCAGGTTAGTTATAACCCAGGAAGACTGCTAGGAAGCTCACTTTTCTGGGTTCTCTTTTCAGCTCAGGATAGTCTAGCTGAATGATTTCTAGGGCAATCCTATGCAGAGTTACTCCAGTCTAAGCCCATTGACTTCAATGGGCTTAGACTGGAGTAACTCTGCATAGGATTGCACTGTTCATTTGGGAGGCTGAATGAGATGCTGGGGGAATAGTTCTCGCAAACATCACTTGCTAATTTATGTCAGATTGCTCTTAAGTACACAGGAGATGATGGTGGAGAGTGCCGTCAAGTCACAGCTGACTTAAGGGTGACACCTGGCAGGGTTTTCATGCCAAGAGACTAACAGAGGTGGTTTGCCACTGCCTGGCTCTGCAGCCCTGGTCTTCGTTGGAGGTCTCCCATCCAATTCCTAACTAAAGCCGAACATGCTTAGCTTCTGAGAGCTGATGAGATCAGGCTCACTTGAGCTATCCAGGTCAGGGAGCACAAAAGTTAGGCCAGTAGAAAAAGTGGCAATCATACCATGATGAGAAATATGAAAGAATGAAGAAAAAAAACCCTTGGGGGGAATGGTTGGGCACAACTGAGAATTTGTTCAGGTTCTAGATGAGGAAGATAGAGCCCGGGATGTGGTACCCTATCCTTAACTGTAGACATTATTTGTAGTGCATCTGGATGTATCTTAGAATATGTGGGAGACAAGGAAAGGACAGAGGGTTTTGATATGATTGCTAGCTGTCTAAAAGCTACCCTTGCCTTCAATGGCAGAAAATTAGCATGTGACACATTGAGAGACAGTTTGGTGTAGTGGTTAAGAATGCGGGACTCTAATCTGGAGACCTGGGTTTGATTCCCCACTCCTCCACTTGAAGCCAGATGGGTGACCTTGGGCGAGTCACGGCTCTCTGGAGCTCTCTCAGCCCCACTCACCTCACAGGGTGTTTTGTTGAGGGGATAATAATGACATACTTTGTAAACTGCTCTGAGCGGGTGTTAAGTCATCCTGAAGGGTGGTATATAAATCGAATGTTGTTGTTGTTGTTATTCATGGCATGGAGATTAGCAATATTACTTGTTAATGCCTACAGAATATGTTGCTGTTAAAGGCAAGGCCACAGGGGCGAACTGGAAAGTTGGACATCCTTTAAAGTTTACCAAACAAGCATAGACATAGGGCCAAGCTACACATGATGAATGACACTTGAACAGCAAGTGTATTTCTCCCTGTTCACTTGCCCTCCACTCAATCCACTTGCCGTTCAAGTGTCATTCGTCATGTGTAGCTTGGCCCAGAGGCTACCCAATGATCCTGTGGAACGAGCGGTGCCAACTTGTTCAGAATAATGGAGAAGAGAACAGAGCGGGGGCTGGGAAGCAGTACATAATAATGCTCTTTTCTATATTCTGTAAAACTTCACTTACTGAATAAAGACAAAAGCACAGGAGCAGGTAAGGCTATTATTTTGGCTAGTTGGCAATCCTGGCTAGGGCAAAGAGTCGGAGGTTTAAGGCCACAGAGCATTAGTACTGGCATCTAAGGGCCAAACTACAAGTGACGAATGACCCTTGAACAGCAAGTGTATTCCTTCCTGTTCACTTGCCCTCCACTTGCTCTCCACTCAATCCACTTGCCATTCGAGTGTCATTCATTACTTGTAAGTTAAGACTGGGAGACCAGTAAGCGATGGCACTTGGAGGAATTCGGGTGGGCAAAAAAAAACCCTGAGAATGAGAGGGGAGACGGGGATTGGAGGTGGACAGGAGAACCAGCATTTTATCGCTCCTAAGCTTTTGGCAGCAGCCAGATATTTAACAGGTGAAGCTTTTCATCACATGAAGGTAAAGATTTGGGGAAAGCTTCTCCAGGCTAATCTTCTTTGTGTCGAGCTGTTCCTAAAGAAACAAGAGCAGGGCTACGAAGAAAACTGGTAACATTGGCCCCATGAATACATGAAGCGGCTTTATACTGAGACAGGCCAATTGCCTACTGTTACTAGAAATGACCCCTGGTTTCTGGAATCCTTCCCTAATAAATCATTCCCTTTTGTCCCCATTTTTGCCTTTGGGAAATCTCTTGCTAAAATTTTGGCAGTAATAGATTTCCATTCTTGGAAGTTCAACTCCGTCTCAAAGGCCTCCAGGTCTTAAATGGCTAGATAGGGAGTGGAAGCATTTTGCCTTGAATGTATGTGCGTGTACATTAAGTTATGCACAGACTATTTCACATGCTGGAGAGATGTTTGTTGAGCTGTTGGTAACATTGCAGAACAATTGTGTTTTTTAATGCATACCTTTACCCTGCGGGGTTAGTAAATAGCAAAGGACAGGTGACTGCAGAATAAAGGAATAGAGCAGTTCAAATGTAGCATTCAGCAGTGTAGAATGGGGAGAGGCAAGGTTCTCAAGAAAAAAGGGGACATGTTGCCTTTTCATTGTGAATAGTTGGAATGTATAGACAGAACGACAAGAGAAGCAGCAGGCAGCCAAGGGAGTTCTGATCCTATGATGGAAAGGGGAGTAAGACACACTACAGCTGTGAACCAACTTAACAGATATACCTTCAGCCACTAAATCCTTGCAGTTGGTTATAGTACCAATGATTCTTTCACAAAGGGCAAACATTACAATTCACGAAATGTACAGTATATGGATTTAAGATTATTAGCACTGCAACTGCAAAGTATACTCTAGTGCTGCATCTTTACTTGTTGAATTTCTGCCTTGCCCCATTTGTTTCTCCTACACTACTATACATACTTGGCTGGGCTTAACAGCACTAAACATGGGTGTTGTCTGTTCTCTTAGGAAGTATATGGATGATGCACAACGCATGTTTCTGGTTGTGCCCTCTTGCTTCTTAAACCAGTTTTGAGAATGTTGGACAGGGCTAAAGGGCATAATTTATTTCCTAGTGAGTGGTGGGGAAACAGATGGTAATTTGTGGGGCAGGCTAGGCCAACAGACTGCCAGTCACTGAGAATGGACAGTGAGTCTTCTGCATTTAGAAATCAGAGCTAACATTTTCTGTGCAAATATATTTGGCTTTATTTCCACCAGCTAATGAGGTCCATAGATTCTCTGGCACAGCTTGCTCATTTATTACCCTGTTTCTTTCAACCACTGCTTGCTCTCTTAGTTAGTTAAATATATAAGAAGGCAGTAAACCTGTAGCAACTAGGGTTGCCAACCACCAGGTGGGCCCTGGAGATCTCCCAGCACCATAATTCTCCGAACTACAAAGATCAGTTCTCCTGAAGAAAATGGTTGCTTTGGTGGATGGACTCTGTGGCATTCTCCCCTGTTGTGGTCCCTCCCCCCTCCAAACCTCACACTTTCTATGATCCACCCACCAGACCTCCAGGAATAGTCAAACCAGGAGCTGGCAACCCTAGTAGCAACAGATGGCAAAGAAATAAGTGGAAGTGAGAACAGAGAAAGTTAAAAGAGGGCAGAGAATTTTAAGACATGTGGCAACACGCTATGTTGCCTGAGACAGTAAGGGACAGTTTTTGACTCCAAACAAAAGTCAAAGACCACAGTTTAGCACAGTAAAAACATTACCCGTTTTTGTGAGTCTGCTCCCAAAACACAAAATTCTTCTTGACAATAAAGGTCTTTGCATGGTTGAGTCTGTGACTTGACGTTTAAGATCTCCCTCCACAGATAAAGGCTGAATTCTTAGAGAGGGCTACATATTATGCAACTTATCTCCCCAATTTTTCTTCTCTTGCAGCGTGCAACCACAGGGGCTGCAATTTTAAGAGGGAAATATGCAGAGGAGGCATTTATCATTCCTCAGATCCAGTCCCATCCCCACCCCCACCCCAAATGCTACCTCTAATGGCTTTTACTCCCACTTGGGAAAAATGTGTCTATAGACTGCAATTTAGATCTCAAAGAAAATCATATAAAAATCCCCTCCACAAAGGAATATGCCATACCCGGAAGAAGTCGAGGCCAAACCATTCTACCCTGAGATCTTTGGTGTAAAGAATTTTTTGCATGGAGCAACTCACAGTCCCCTGAGCCCACCTTTGCAGTGGTAAAGCACAGGTTTACCAACTCAGGGGCAACTACTCATTTCCCTTAGTCCCACTTCAGTAGTAGATAGCCTTGCCCACTATCTCCGAGCCACTATCTAACTTAATGTTCCCTTTGACACAAATCATGCTCCATTCTGATGTGGCTGTAAGCTCCACCCACCCCACCCTATTAATCACTGAGGTATGCAGAAGAAATTCTTTCCCATAGCACCACATGTTCAGTTTCACACACAAACCCTACGTGATCTTTGAATTGGAGTAAAATGCCAATTCACAGACAGGAGTCAAGAAGAGCTTTTAATGTGAACAGTTATATGGCAATTTAGAAACAAGAAGACAAAATTCAGAGAGAATCAGTGTGCCAATGGCTAGTGTCAGAGCTATGAGTATTCTGCTAGAAGTCACCATTATACAATTGTCAGCTTCTATTTTTCCCTCTTAAAGTAAGTTTCTGCTCCTCACGACTGTGACAATAAACTTGAAAGTGTTTGGGCAATACCCAATCTCACTATATGCTATAAGTGGGGGGTATGGTACAATATGGTACAGTACAGTATGGCCTGATCTTGTCAGATCTCAAAAGCTAAGGAGGGTCAATATTCAGATAGGGAACCACTGAGGAAGGCTCTGCAGAGGAAGGTAAAGGTAAACAACCTCTAGTTCTCACTTGCTATCCAAATCCCTTTGTTCGGATTGCCCTACGTCTGTTGCAGCTTAACGGCACATGCATCCATCCATAGTACAGGTAGTTCAGTGGTTCCAATGTGCAAGGCATCTCCTTATGAAAAGCAACACCAAAAATTATGTAATTGCCTTAATTCCAGGATGCTTTTGAGCAGAACCCTAGAAGTATTAGTGCATGGAAGTATCTCTTGGTTTAAGCTATCAAACAGAGTGGTTGGGGGAATGGCAAAATAGTATCTTGTAAGCTACCATTAACCCTTGGAAGGCATGTGTGGGGAGCACATTATCACCCTGTCTCTTTCTTTCTGCCCCCCAGCAACAGCCAGAGCCCCAGCTGTTTTCCCATTGTCACCATGCTACGAAGACCCTTCCTCCGCCTCCCAGGTCACCATGGGCTGCTTGATCCGCGATTACTTCCCTGAGCCAGCCACAGTGCAGTGGAATTCAGGAGCTATCTCCTCCGGCATCCAGAACTTCCCTTCATTATTGCAGTCATCCAGTGGCCACTACATTTTCAGTAGCCAGCTCACCGTTCCAGGCTCCAGCTGGCAATCCCAGAAATTCCAATGCAATGTTCAACACGCAGCTACCAGCACCAGAATCAACAAAGAGATCGAAGGTGAGTCTTTCAGCTTTTTTGTTGCTTCCTTTCTTCTACCTTTAATGGGCAATAGATGGGCAAGAATGAGGGAAAGTTGACTGCGTTCATGGTGAGATCTGGAATAGTTACATTGGAGTGCCTCGGACCATCCTCCAAGTAGCCTTCCACCAAGTGAAGTGTCTCTTCTTCAAAGAAGATCTCAGCATTCCTTAGGCCTAATCATCATGCATGGGAAACAAGGAGAGCTACTGCTCTACCCTCCCTCGTGTAAGGGTAGGCAAAGAGATTAGTCATTGTTTTAGAGAAAAGATACTTTCTGAAGAAAAAATTCACAACAGGGAAGCAAGTCTGATAAGCACAGATGATGAGGTTGTTCCAGGCCTGAGGAGCAGTGTGGCCAAGTCAGAAGGACACAGAATGAGGTATCAGCAGTGGAATCAGCTGCCTAGGGGTGTGGTGGGCTTTCCCTTATTGGCAGTCTTCAAGAAGTGGCTAGACGAATATTTGTCAGGGATGCTTTAAGCTGTTCTTCCATTGGGCAGGGGATTAGACTAGATGGTCTGTAAGACCACTTCCTACTCTATGATTCTTACTATCATGACCACTGGGATTGGGCGGCTCATGTTCATGATGCAGCAAGGCTCTTCCTCATCCCCAGAAATGTTTTAATATGTGTTATATTGAGTTGGGTTTTAGCGAGAGTGCAATACTCGCTAGAAGCATGCATCATTCTCATGTACCTCCTCTCATTTCAGCCTGCCGTAAGAAGGGCCCAGTGCCCCCGGAAGTCCTCCTCCTCCATTCCTCCTGCAACCGCAACACAGATCGTGCCACCATTCAGCTTGTGTGCCTTATCTCGGGCTTCTACCCTGGTGCAGTCACAGTGAACTGGCTGGTAGATGGACAATCTGGGATGTTGCCTGCATACACTGAGAAGCCCAGGAAAGATACCATCGGAGACACCTTCAGCACTACCAGCTCAGCCAATGTTACTCAAGTAGACTGGAAAGAGGGGAAGACATACACCTGCCAGGTGATCCACCAAGATCGCAAAGTGGAAAAACATGCCACAAAATGCAGAGGTAAATTATAACTGCTTAGCCGGGATTCGACTGGGTTCTTGTTGCTCAGCATGGATTAAGGAGAGAAGTAGGGGAGAGATCTTTCAGTGTCAAAAGGATTACCCCGGGGGTTACTCATTCAGAAATGCATAACTAGTTTTATTATGGCCCATTGGGCCTAGGAAGGGCTCCCTCCCCTCTCAATCTGCCTTCACACCCCTACTGTCTTCTGGTTGATGGATTCCAGCCTGGTTGTAGGATTATCTTGGTCCTGAGTGTCTTCCTAGTGCACTCTAATTCCTATGCAGCCACTGTTAGTTGTCCTGTGAGCAGCAATTTATCTGCTTAGCTCCACACCTGAGGTGCATCAGTTGACCAGCATGCCCTAGATGCCTGCTTGCTTCTTTCAGTCATCATCTGCCAACGTGTGTTCCTTAATCTGCTGTAAGGAACACACTTCTTAAATGGATGCTAACTCCTCAAATTGTGAAGATCTGAGGAGACCCTCCATAAGAGAGCCGTTGCTGTTCCCAGATTTGCTGTTTCATAAGGCTGCCATTAGGGAAGGGGGGGAACAAACAAGCTAGGGTTATCCAGAGGTACTCCTGATCTTGCTAAATTGTAGTGGTGATTCAGAAACAGTGGGGAATGGCAGATTAGACCAAGAAATAATTAACAGAGTGAAAAAAGGTAGGGGGAGACTAGGGACTTAACATGGGTTCTTGCATCCCCAGGTGACAGCGGCGAGTCTACAGCCAATGGTGTTAAGGTCTCCATCTTACCCCCAACTCCGGCTGACCTATACATGAATGGAGAACCCAAGCTCACCTGCGTGGTGTCTCATCTTGAAAGCGATGAGGGGCTGAAAGTGCGCTGGTCCAGGGAGAATGTAGGGACCCTGACCCCCGAACCAGAGGTGGTCACACAAGAATCAGATGGCACCTTCACCATTAAGAGCCCCCTGATCATCTCCAAGCAAAGTTGGCTGGCGGGGAACATTTACACTTGCAAAGCTGAACATTCAAGCTTTGTTTCTCCCTACTCTAAGACAATTGCCAAGAAAACAGGTAAGGAAGGAAACGGGTTCTACTACCATGTGTGACTCTTGGCTTTATTTTCTAGTAGCCCCCTAAACAGGGATACCTGAGCAGAATCGGCATACCTTGAAATAGTTGCATTTTCCCATGAGCAAGGAGGATGGTGGCAGATGTGAATTTTCTTCCACATGTAGGAAGTGGCCTCATAGATATATCGGTGCCTGGGGAGGTCTATACAATCATCTCACCATCTCTGATCATAGGATCTTGTAGTTATCCAAAAGTTTTCTTCTCTGAAGAAGGGAGCTTTGACTCTCAAAAACTCATACCCTGAAAACCTTGTTTGCTTTTGAGGTGCCAGAAGATGCAGATCCTGCTTTTTTAAGGTAGAATTTGTACCTTTGTTTCTGGACGTGAACGCAATGAGAGTAGGGCTTGCTTTATTATTTCCCAGAAAGGCTTAGTACTTCAAGGTAAACACAGAATGCAGGAGGAGTCTAGGATGTCATCAGGTAGCTACAGTGAACACACCCCACCTAATGTGGAAAATTACAAGAAATGTTCTCCTGCACATTGTGTGTGTGTGTGTGAAAGAGAGACAGATAATGAAGGCACATAATGTTGTATAGCTCTGTCAAAATTACCTTGGACAGGCCTTTGTCTTAAACTGAATGATGGTTACCTTTCTCTCTGCTACCTTCTGCTTTTCTTCACAAGGCAAACGTACCCAACCCCAAGTGCTCCTCTTCCGCCCCCACAACGAAGAGTTGAAATCTCGCGATCCAAACGTATCCATTACCTGCCTGGTTAAAGGGTTCAATCCTGAGGACATCTCCATCAAATGGCTTGAGAATCACAACGCCGTGGCTGGAAACAACCATGTTACCACCCAGGTCCAGATGGACAGCGATCAAGATTCCTTTTTTGTCTACAGCAAGCTGACAGTCCCCAAGGCTAACTGGAACGATGGCCATTCTTTCACCTGCCACGTAGTCCACGAAGGGTTCAGCATGAAGTATACCCAAAGGACCATTGAGAAAACTCAGGGTAAAAAATGAAGACCGTCTCAGCATTGTTACCTTCCCCCCACCCAATCCACTGAATTGTCTCTAGCATTGTCAGACTTAACCCTGTGTAAATAATTTCCATGCATTCATGTGTGGTTAACTGCCAAATAAAAGAGAAATCACCCAAAGGCTCAAACACAAATATTCTTTATGACCTCTTCCTGGGGCACCAGTGACTTGTGTGGGATGGGTGGACAGGTTCTTGAACTGAGCTGTCTCAAGGTAGATTGCTCAAAAGCAAAGTGTCAGAGGTGAAATGTCTTTTTCGTAGTCCTATGGGTATCCCTTTTTTCCACCTAGGATCTTAAAGCTGAAGTTATCCCCTTTTAATTTCGCAACAACCCTGTGAAGTAAGTCAGAGCAAGAATGGTCTATCCATGGCCACCCAATAAATTTCATGACCATGTATTCATGGTGGTGGGGGGGAGGTATTTGGGAATTTCCTGCATTCTGCAGGGGGGTTGGACTAGATGACCCTAGACATCCCTTCCAACCCTGTGATTCTATGACTCTATGTAGTGAATTGATCTCCATCCATCACTCTGCCCAATATTCCACACAGACTTCTCTCATTACACACTAAGACTCTCTCCATTTTTTTTTGAGTTGAGGGTGTGATATTCAGGAAACTTATGATATGAAGAAGGGATTTTAATTAACAATTAGCTTACAAGTCTCCCCTCAGAGATTCCATCGTGGCTTCAGCTCCCTCTCTCCCCCCTTATCAAACACCTCTCTTTACCCTCTGCCACCAGGCCTTTAAGTATTTAAACCAGTCAATCAAGTAAGAGCTGTAAAATTCTACACCACAAAAGCCAAGTTCACTCCATCATTCTGTGTCTTTTCACATTTTAAAAAACCCTGTTATATAATACAAGGGAAGGCAGCATGGCAGAGCCTGATTGCGTCAGATGTCAGAAGCTAAGCAGGGTCAGTTGGTGGTTTCTTGGGCAACCACCAAGAAAGACTCTGCAGAAGAAGGCCATGGCAAACCACCTCTGCTTCCCACTTGCCTTGAAAGCCCCTTGCTGGGGTCACCATAAGTCGATTGTGACTTGACAGCACATACGCTCACAGACATATAATACAAGACAGGGAAACAGCATCCTGACCTGCCTGAACTCAATTCACGTTATAGTTGTGGAAGCAAAATATAGGTGTTTTTTGAGATATTAAAGTGAGCAAATATGGATATATAATGTCATGTGCACAGATACGCCACAGGATAAAACCAGAGCAAGTTGACATAACTGTAATGGGAAATAACGAAATGCTTTCATGTCACACTCTCCAAAATAAATAAATATAAAATAACCTTGCCTAAATAACATCAATATGCCCATGTATAACATCCTGTCAATAATAGAAAGATGCAGGGAACTCCCTCTTTTCGTGTCTTAATCCTACACAAAGTCCCTAAATATTGATCTGTAAGTACAAGCAACTCAGAGCTGCCTCATAATGAGTCTCATCAATGGTCCATTCAACCCCCTGACAGCGAGGTCATCTTATAGACAACGTTAAAAAGAGATAAGACAAATAGGCCTATAAGCATCACAGCTTGTAACACAGAGCCTCCATGTTCAGCTGCTATACCTCTTAATCAGTTGGTGAAGGACAAAAATCAGAGGAAAGGCTAATGCATTCGTGTTGTGATTATGGGCTTCCCAGAAGCATCTGTGGGACTGTCGATTGCTAGAAAAGATACAGACTTGGTATTATCCAGCAAGGCACATTTTATCTCCTGATCTCGGACAGATGTCTCTCCCAGCCAGGTTTCCTAAGATCATTTTAATTAGAGGAATGGATCTTATGATGGCACAAAATGCACAAGTGTTCTAGCTATGACCACCTAATGGCAAGTAAATACCATGTCAGGTGGACATTTCGGACTCCTTCCCTTTGCATTTAAGATCACTGCAGACAAATCCATATTGCAATTGTGTTCTGCATTTATCAGGGACTTAGTAGTACCACACTAGAGTTTTCCACAAGTAAAAAGTATCTTAATCGAAATGACTGAAATTGGTGAGCCAAGCCAGCATGGACCATGTGCATGGGTAGATCTAGTGAGTGGATGCAATATAAGGAAGATTGATTCGGGAAAATAAAGAATTCATATGTGCCCCAAAGAAGCATTTATCTACTCGGACAGCTCTAACATATAAGGGGTTAAACTTCTCTGTTAAAGGCGGAGAAGAAGGGATTTCCAGGCACATTTGATCCCTTATTTTGTATAGAAGCATAGAACTCTGCCTTTGTTTTTCTCACATCTACATAACAACGGTAAATTAGCTTCACTGTCATTGTTTCCCCCCCCCCCACAAACTTTCCTAGAAATTATACTGAAATAAGAATACTGAGAATACTTTGTGAGAGATCCCTCGCCTCTTCACAGAATGAGTTTACGGGTGACCTTGTGGGATTACGCTCCCTCTGGAATGCTCATTGGTTAACATTCCTAAAAAAAATGCCTAGTTATACTGTGGCGATGCCATTTTCTCTTCTCAAAAGACTTCTCTGACACACAGTGGATGAAGAGAAATAACCAATGAATGAAAGATAACCAGCAGGGACAAACACTCAATAACAAGTGTTGAGAGCACTGAACACTGAGGGCCAAGCTACACATGACGAATGACACTTGAACAGCAAGTGTATTTCTCCCTGTTCACTTGCCCTCCACTCAATCCACTTGCTGTTCAAGTGTCATTCGTCATGTGTAGCTTGGCCCTTATTTATTATTAAAGAAAATGTATATCCTGTCTTTTTGTCCCCACAATGGCCCCCATAGTAGCTAGCTACCAAATTAAAAGCATACATAATAAAATTACATTAAAACCAATCAAAACAACCACAAATCATCATTAAAACAATTAAAACCCGAGTTAAAACATGCGAAGATATAAACGCAAAACATTTAAAACAATTAAAACATTGGGCGTGAAGCAGCGATCACTGAGGGAATGCCAAGTGAAACAAAAGTCTTCCTCCGCTGACAGAAGATGGCAACAGAAGGGGACAAATGAATTTCCCTCAAGAGACGAGTTCCAGAGTTTCGCTTCAACAGCTGAGAGGGTCCTCTCCTGGTTTGCCACCAGCCTAATTTTAGGAAGCAGTGGTATCCAAAGCACAGCCTCCAAAGATGAGCAGAGACATCGGGTGGGCTTAGAAGGAAGTAGGCACTCTTTCAGGAATGATGGTCCCAAACCATATAGGGCTTTGAAGGTCAACATCAACACCTTCTGCCCGGAAACAAATTGAGAGCCAGTGTAGATGGGCCAAGACTGGAGTGATATGATCCCTATGACCCACTCCACTCAACAGTCACTTTGCACAGTGTGATAGACATGTGTTCACATTCATGCCCAAACCTAGAAAGATCTGAAGCATATACAATAATAACAACAACAACACTCAATTTATATACCGGCCTTAAGGACAACTTAATGCCCACTCAGAGCAGTTTACAAAGTATGTTATTATTATCCGTGCAACATTCACCTATGAGGTGGGTGGGGTTAATAGAGCTCTGGAAGAGCTGTGACTGACCCAAAGTGACCCAGTTGGCTTCAAGCGGAAGAGTAAGGAATCAAACCGTGTTCTCCAGATTAGAGTCCTGCTGCTCTTAAGATAGGGTTGCCAGCCTCCAGGTAGTGGCTGGAGATCTCTCAGAATTCCAGCTAATCTCCAGGCCATAGAAATCAGTTCCCCTGGAGAAAATGGGTGCTTTGGAGGGTGGATTCTCCTAGGAATTTAATGAGGCATATTTTCTCTACCCTCCCTTTGTGAAGTTAGGTTCAAGTTAGAAAAGGATGCGGGAGAAAATTGTTTAGAGCTAATGGTGAAAATAAAGATAATGCATGTGGCACAAAAGCATTCCAGAATAAGCTAATACACACATTTTAAAAAGAACACACGCATGAGAACAGAAGTTATGCTCACTTCACACTGAAAAAATACAGTAATCAAAAATTTTGGAGCAGTGTTTTATTAACTTCACTTGAAAAAGATAGTCACCGGATGGTAAAGGTTATGCCATGCAATGATTTTCTTGGCCTCATGTTTGTCCTCTTGCATTTACACACACACACACACACAAATACCAATTCACAGTTTAATCCCTCATTATTCCTTTCTTCAGTTTCCATTTGGCCACTTAATGTAGTGGTTAATGCTAGGCTTGAAGTCTATAGACCCACTCTCTTCCCTGCTTTGTCATGAAGCTCTCTGGGTGGCCTTTCTTAGTAAATCACTTCCTCATAAAATAGACTCGTTACGGCTGAATTAAGACATTTCTACCCACTGCCCAACTACCACGATACGTCTACAGGATTATTTCCAGTTGTTTTCAATTTCTTGTTGACATAGCTCAATATGGCTTGCTTTTGCCGTCTGGTGAATTAGTCCCTCAACTGTTTTCAACACAACTCATTAAGACCTAGACCTCAGTAGTGTTGCAGAAATTACATGGGAAGTCATAGTGTGGAAACCACTGGGAAAAGGTTACCCAACAAAATCGTCACAAGAATTAAACTTAGAAGAACAGTGCTGCAATATGGTGATACAAGAAACCAAGTTTTCTCTGAGTAAAGTTATTCTGTAGGACTAGGCCAAAAGATCAACGGGGGATAAAAAGGCTGGATCCAACCAACATTTCTGCTCATTCTTGCCCAATTCCCTGTCTTACTGCTGTATTCATCCCTCATGGTTTTTGTACCTACAGATCTCATGAGCCCCAACCCAGCCTTTGTGGGTATTCATTACTTTTTCACCAGCAGAAAAGCTGGTTGGATCCCACCCAAGGTCCCAAAAGATCATGCATCAAACCACTATTCTAAAATGCAGATGACAATATTTACTCACAGGAACACTGCATCATGAGTTTTCCACTCTACAGCAGTCTAAAGAAAGAAGAACGAATGATGCAGAACCCATAATGCAGCGTGTATAGTGCACATGTGTGAGCAAGATTATTTGGTACCTTCATGACACTAAAGGAGGGAAGAGAAAACAGCATGAACAGTACCTGTTGACCCAAAGGAAGTTTGCAGGGAAATCAATGACTTTACAAAAGGCAAGCCAGTTTCTTGGTGGAATTTTGCCTCAGGTTATTATTAATCACTTCGTAAGGATATAGTCAAGATGCATGGACAAGGAAGTTCAAAAGGTTATAGGGTTGGTGGAAATCGGTATGGGTCCTATGGAAAGATTTAAAAGATTGTTTATTTTTATTTCATTTATTCATTTTTTATACCACTTCTCTTCAGTTAAGATCTCAAAGTGGTTCACAAAAATTGCAACAGTTAAAAACAATACAAAAATATAATATTTAATAAAATCACAATAAAACAGCCTAATACAAGTCATTAAAAACACCCTAGTCCCAATCCTACCCTATAAAAGCCTGCAAATAATATAAAAATTACAAGTAGATAAAAATGTACAGCAATTTTCTCTGCCTCACAAAAGAATATTAGATTGCAGAGGTATGCCGAAATAGTTCTGCGTTAGATTTTAGTCTGGGGCAATTCACCTCTGTAAATTGACATCTCTTTTCTTCTATCCCAGAATTCTTTGTATCAACTTATGATGATTACAGTGATGAAAAAGTGGAAGAACTGGACAGCCTGTGGACCACCATCTTGATTTTCTTCATCCTCTTCCTCCTCAGCGTCTGCTATAGCGCCACCGTGACCCTGTTCAAAGTGAGTGAGAGGGAAGTTACAGCCCTACATCTACATCTTGCAATGGGAAGGAGGAGAGAGAGGAAAGAGAGAAATGCAGAATATTTTGTGTTGTGATTGTAAATTGGTATGTGGTTTAGTATTGCCACCTTAGAGTTAGCCGTTGGACACAGCTCCGTTTCATAGATCCAGAGGCAGGGCTTTTTTTCAGCTGGAACACGGTGGAATGGAGTTCCAGAACCTTTTAAAAATGGTCACATGGCTGGTGGCCCCGCCCTCTGTGCCACAGAGGACAATCTAAACTCCCATCTGTCTGAAGATCAGGGGGCGGGGCCACTAGCCATGTGACCATTTTCACCGAGGGCAACCCACTGAGTTCCACCACCGCTTAAAGCCCTGTCCAGAGGAGTTAGCTGTGTTAGTCTGTAGTTGCAAAATAGTAGAGTCCAGTAGCACCTTTCAGACTAAGCAACTTTATTGTAGCATAACCTTTCAAGAACTCCACCCCGGTTGTTCTATAGCTCTTTCATGTATGTATATATAAGCTTTTATACCACCTTTCTCCATAACACGTGGACTCAAAACAGTTTAAAGATATACCTATAAAACACTATAACATCACCTCAGAGGCAATTCAGGAAAAAATAAAGTCTGACTGGAAATAAATGACACAGGAGATTCTAGCCATGCGTAGCTGTTCTCGTTTCAGGTGGAAGGCAGGTTTCTCTGACCTCCACACATACTAACCCGAGGCACTTATCTAAGCCCCAAGAAGGTATTCTTCAAAATGAGCCACAGGCTGAGAGCCAAAGGCTAAAGGTTAAATTAACTCCTGATCAGTCCCATTGTCACCTCCAAATTGTACTATTCTCAGAAAGGACGGGCTGGCAGCCAGCACCCAATCTGTGTGTGTTAGCACACCTGGTTCAGCAGCACTCCAAGTTTTAGCACTTCTGTAGTATAGTTGCGCTAAGTCAATTTGCCTCTGCAGCTCGCCCCAAACCTGAACAGTATAGGCTCAGGGGGTATCATTTCCATATCTCCTGGGATCTGATGAAGGGAGCGTTGACTCTCAACCGCTCTCACCCTGGAAATCTAGTTGGTCTCTAAGGTGCTACTGCACTCGAATCTTGCTCTTCTACTACAGGCCAACACAGCTATCCACCTGAAACCATGGGCAATTCCGCACATCCCAGCATAGCGCTATACTCGCACAATGAGGGCATCTTCCTGGAGTGATTGCTGATGTCATTGTGCCTTGAGGCGCAATGACATCAGAAATCGCACCAGGAAAACGCCCCCAGTGCACAAGTATAGCGCTATGCTGGGACGTGCAGAATCACTCCATCTTTCCCTTGACGTTGCTGTATGGGAGAAATTGGGGAGTGGGGCAAGTTTAACCAACACCACCCCTTTAAGCTACTGGGAAGGAAGGAAAGGGGATCATAGGATATGTGCCTCACAGCACATATTCCCGGACTCCAGTTCCTCTGCTACCCACCACAAAATTCTAGCCTGAAGGGAAACAAGAAGTAGGCTGTTTCCTTCACTTAGGGCCAAGCTACAACTGACGAATGACACTTGAACGGCAAGTGTATTTCTCCCTGTTCACTTGTCCTCCACTCAATCCACTTGCTGTTCAAGTGTCATTCGTCACTTGGAGCTTGGCCCATGGTCAGATAGAGAGTTTGCACCTGCCCTCATACAGCTGGGTTTCAATCCCACACACCACCCTCTGTCTCTCCATTTTAAGGGCTTTTCCTCCTTTTGGTGGAAACCTGTATTTTTATGCCTGCCTGGGGTTTCCCCCAGGTATGTAGGACACCACCATAGTCTGTGATAGTCTCCATTTTATTGCCTTTCTGGTTGGGCACAGGGATATTATAGGGAATGCATCCATTAAAATGTTCCGTTAAAAATAAGAAAAATGAGATGAAGAGAGGCAAAGAGATTTGAATGGTTGCTTTATTGACTGGGTTGAGATGCGAAGGAAGAAAGGCCAGTTAGAACAATATACTTGTGATGGAATTTGTCAATCTTGTCTCATATTAACTCTGCTCTGTGTCTCCCACCATTCTCACCCCCCACCCAACAGGTAAAATGGCTTTTCTCCACTGTGATGCACTTGAAGAACAAGCCAGCAGGTCCCGAATACAAGAATGTAATCCAGGGGATACTATAGGCTCGTGTTCCTGGGAACCTCATCCTACAGGCTTCACAAATGGCATAAGAAGAAAGGGGCATTAAAGAAGTTGGTGGTTACACACCAGTTTTCACTCTGAAAACTTCCTGGTCTTATAATGCAACTGGTTTCCCACTGGCACCCATCACATATAACCACTTCTCCCATCCAAGGAGAGAGACATGTACCTACACTGTTGTGAAAAAAGCCTTCTGACTCAGCTACCTCAACTGACCTCCGTTCTAATTTCTATCACAGAACCGGACCATTGCTTTTGTGCACGCACACACACACCACTCTACCGTGTGCTGAGCCTATGTGTCCTTCATCTCCATCAACCCTTCTCACATACACAATCATGCTTCCAGTTGGAGCTAAACTTGGAAAACTCAGACCTTCTGTGTGTTGAATGTGTGTTAAGTGCCATCGGGTTGCTTTTGACTCACTGTGGTATGAAATAGCTCTATTGGTATTCCATCTATTCCAGATAATTTGTTTCTCCCAATTGCTTTGAGTGCAGCTTTCACTTCCTAAGATTTCTGGTTCTTCGTCAAAAGATTCTTCTTTGAAGGAATCTGTCATCCTTCCATCTCTTCTGTACAGTTCTTCAGTGTATTGTTTCCATCTTTTTTATATATTGTCCAGATCAGATACTGGCAGTTTTCACACATCTTACCAGCTCCAGTGTGTCGCATAAAGCTCCTGCAAGGACAGTGTTTTCCTGCCGCAATTTCACGCGAGAACCAGGAAATCGCGGCAGGAAGACATTGGCCTTGCAGGAGCTTTGCGTGCCGTACCAGAGCCGGTAAGACGTGTGAAAATGGCCACTGTATTTCCGTGTTGGTCTTTCAGCATCCCTAAGTGTGGTTTAATTTTCCTTTTGATTTTCTGGCTCTTGTGGAACAAGTCTCCTTTTCTTTTTTTTTTAAATTTTTATTGGAATTAGAAATATTTTGTCATTTATAACAATCAAAATACTCTAATATTCCAGTTCTAACCCCCTCCCTTCCCCCCCCCCCCGTTTGTTGACTTCCAACAGTTTTACAACCCTTTGTCTATTCTTCCCCTACTCATTTCAACTTATTTTGTCAATTAAACATATACTTTCACACTCTTCTAAGCTAATCTATTATAACACAGTGCTAAGTCAGTTTCCCTTCACTTATCAACTAACTAATATATTCCTGGCATATTATTCAATAGTAATAATACTGGTAATATTCTCAATATCCTGTACTCTAACTTATTCATTCTAATGTCATCAATATGGGACAAACAATTTATCCCTCCCTATACATAACTTGAGTACTCATAAGTGATGAATACATTTATAAGTCAACCAATTTAACTTATACTCTATATGTTACTCTTTACTTCCTCTTAGGAACAAGTCTCCTTTTCCTTGTTCTCTTCCAGTTCTTTGCTCTGGTTTATTAGAATAGATTTCTTTGTCTCTGCGTGCACACAAAGTAAATGTCTCTTGTCTCTTTCTTGATGATTAGTATTCCTCATTATTTTTCCTCCCCTCCCCATGTTTTTCAGAATGATGAATGCTACCAAGGGAATTTCTGTTGGCTTCATATGTTGCATTTTTTTATTATAACCATTGTTTTTACTGAACAACAATAAATATGTACAGAAGTAAATTCATCTCCTGAGTTTGATGAAGTCACCTCTTTCTTCCTTCAGAAACTTTTGGGAAGGAATTTCAGACCATTCTGCCCATTCTCCCTCCCTCTCCCTCACTCCCATTTAGGGTGGCAGTTTCTCGCCAGAAGAGTACCTATAGGGGATCTCTTTTCCATGGCTCACCCTTCACTCCTCAGGTGTGACTTACAGTACACCAGAGGCTGGAGACAAACAATAGTAGGTTTTTCAGCAAGGTGAAAGTTTTCTCCTCATGGTTTGTACACACACACACAAACTTCTAGTTTTAATATTGTTTCAAAAACCTTGTGGATCCAATGCCACAAAAGATGTAAGAAACACTGAGACCATTGCTGCACCTCTCTCTTCAGCTTCAGCTTCCTTCAAGCCAATGGTCTCTCTCCAGCTATAGGTACATGTAGCTACACTAATGGATTGGGTGTATTAGACCCATCTGATGGGCTGCCCCATACTCTGGCCATGTTCTGGAATCTTCTGCTTGGACCACCACTTCCTCCCTCTTCTGTTAACTGGGCATTATTTTTTTAACTCACTGAACAAAATTGTCATCTGTTTTCAGCTTTAGGCACAGGTGGGCAGATGGATGAGGGAAAAATACACAATGCTGCTCAAAAGCACAGGATGGATAGGATAGATAAAGGCTGAATCAGGCCAAATCATGCCCAAGTCGACCCCTTGCGAAGTGCAGGTGCACGCCCAGGAGTAGCACATGGCCTGAGCGATGATATCACTTCCTGGAAGTGGTGTCTTTGTGCAGGCCCGGGAGCGAAAGGTAAGTGCCCGGCCTCCCACATCCAGCCTCGGGGTAGGGTAACCTGGCAACCCTATATGGAGGCACCGAAAGCAAGACATATGAAGATGACCAGAGTGGACAAAGGTAGGTTCACATGGTGGTCTGTGCCTTGTTATAAAGAAGAAATACCTGGAAAATATCCTCTCTGTATGAGCAAGCACCTGCTTTCTTGTCAGATGAGTCCTCTTTCTTCAAGGAAAGCCAGTTTGTTGGTCAGAATCCAGTCATTGTTCAGGGTGAGTTAGGGGTGCCAATTCCATGTTGGAAATTCCTGGAGATTTAGGGGAGGAGCCTGGAGAGGGTGTGGTTTGGGGAGGGGAGGGGAGGGACCTAAGCAAGGTATAATTCCATAGAGCCCACCATCCAAAGCAGCCATTTTCTTCAGGGAAACTGATCTATTTGGCCTGGAGATCAGTTGTAATTCCAGAGGATCTCCAGCCGCTGCCTGGAGGTTGGCAAACACTGGGTAATAACAGTTCCTGGTCAGTCCAACATGCTGCAGTCTCTCAGGAATACTCTGAGGGTCTTCTTAAACAAACATAATGTGTCCTCATTCAGAATAAGGAAAGGAAAGAATACAAGGCCTAATAGACTCCTTAGCCAGCTCACCAAGGTTACCAACTCTGGAATGGAAAATTCCTGGAGATTTAGGGAGCAGATCTTGGGAAGAGTGGGGTTTGGGGAGGGCAGGGAGACCATTGGGATATAATGCCAGCGTCTACCCTCCAAAGCAGCCATTTCCTCCAGGAAAATTGATCTCTGTAGTCTGGAAATAAGTGGTATATCTGGGAGATCTTCAGTCTTCACCTGGAGTTTGGCAACCCTAAAGCTTACCTAAAGCTTACCCAGAGACAGAAATAAAACTGGGTCTGGCACTGCTCCAGATTGTCCTGGAATAGGGGCCTGCACGATGACGTCATCTTCGCTCCTGGCCTCCAACCCCGCCCCAGCTTACCTGGCCAGTGCGGGGAATGCACCTTCCAGGGTGCTCTCCCTGGCTGTGTGGTGAGCTCCTGGACCCAATTTTGCCGAAATCAGGGCTGAAGTAGCCAGGATTGTGCTGCTGTGGATAGCAGCAGTGCTCCCACACACCACAGCAGCCCGATCCAGGCCAAATCAGCCAAAATGATGACTTCCTGGAAGTGACGTCATCGCGCCGGCCAGGAGCAAGCATGTGTGTCTTGCTTGCACACGAACACTGTAGAGCAGGTAAGTGCCAGGCCTCCCAGGGGGACTTGGCAACTCTATCCTGGAACCATAAAAAACATGAAATGGCCATCTTGTATTGCAATGCCCACCCTGGATGTCCATGTCAGGAGAAAATTCCAACACAAAGTTCTACAAATCATGCAGGTTGCCCAATTCAGCCCCCTGCAGAGTGCAGGAGCACTCCCAGGGGTGGCATGTGGTCTGTGTAATGACATCACTTCCTGTAAGTGATGTCATCATGCAGGCCAGGATCACATGACAGGGGATCTCAAAATGTAAGTGTCAGGCTTCCAACCTCCCACCTGGGGGAGGGGGTAGAGGGACCTGACAACTCTAGCCAATATCAGGCACTGCATGACATCACTTCCAGGGGGAACCCAGAAGTGATATGTAACTCTAGGAACTACCAGATACTCTGTGGTTTATCTTGGCTAAATTGTCTTCTCTCACTTTAACCATCCCCATAGGACAGTAAGATATAAGAACTGTGAAGTATTTGAGATAGTGAAATCATAGAATCATAGGGTTGAAAGGTACCTCTAGGGTCATCTAGTCCAACCCCCTGCACAATGCAGGACATTCACAACTATTCCCCCCCCCCGACTGCCCCAGTGACCCTTGCTCCATGCCCAGAAGATGGCAAAATACATCCAGGATCCCTAGCCAAACTGGCCTGTGGAAAATTGCTACCCATTCTGCCCTCTCCCTTAAAATCTAACAAGGTTCACAGAATCAGCATTGCTGTCAGATGGCCATCTAGCCTCTGCTTCAAAACCTCCAAAGGAGAGCCCACCACCTCCTGAGAAAGCCTTTTCCACTGAGGGACCGCTCTTACTGTCAAGAAGTAATTCCTAATGTTTAGCCAAAACCTCTTTTGATTTAATTTCAAGCCATTCAAATTGTCGACAAGGTTATTATGTGGAACTTTATCAAAAGCCTTACTGAAATCAAGATAGACTATGTCTACAGCATTCCCCTGACTCAACAAGGTAGTAACTTTCTCAAAAAAAGAGATCAGTTTAGTCTGACATGACTTGTTTGTGAGAAACCCATCCTGGCTCTTAGTAATCACAGACATCCTTTCTAAATGCTCAAGGACTCTGTTTCCTTATTTGTTCTAAGACTTTTCGAGGTATAGCTGTCAACAGTAGTTACCTGGATCCTCCTTTTTCCCTTTCTTGAAGATGGGGACAACATTTGCCCACCTACAATCTTCTGTCACTTCACCTGATCTTAGAGATGGGCATGAACAGGAAAAAAACGAACATGACGTTCGTTGTTCATTGCCATCCATGAACAGGGACTCACGAACAACCATGAACCAAACATGTTCGTGGTTGGCTGTTCATGGGGACCAGCAGGCTCTCCTCCAGCCATCATCCAAGTTAAAATCCCTACTGCACCACTCCCAGAAACCTGACCTGAGCAGGCACTAGGAAAGGTACTAATAATAAATAATAGCTTGGCCCCAAAGCCTGGCAGCAGCCCTGGAATTTGAAGGGGTAGATCCCTACCACACCACTCCCAGAAACCTTACTTGAGCAGACAGCAGGAAAGGTACCAATAATAAATAATAGCTTGGCCCAGAGCCTGGCAGCAGACCTGGAACTTGAAGGGGTAGATCCCTATCCCACCACACACAAATAAAATTCAAGCTCCAATGCACTCTCTCTGTCAAAATGCCAACAACAACTGTCTCTCCCTCTCCACTGTCTGCAAAACCAGAGCCTCCCTTGTAACAAATTTAGAGCTCCACACTTGAAAGGAAGACCTGCCTATCAAGCTGAATTGGGCTTAGATTATGGTTTCCAGGACAACAGCAGGAGTTCAGAAAGAGTTCAGACAATCCCTGCCTAAATTGCCAAGGGAATTGATTGCAGGTGCCAGACTGTCTGGCTTGACGAGCAACAACGAACAGCAATGAACAAGTCTTGCAACAACCACCTGTTCGCTTAGAATGGGGCCTTACGAACAGCTTGTTTGAGAACAGCACATTGGGCTGTTCGTGTCTTTTTTTTGGTCGTATTGCTGTTCATGCCCATATCTACCGGATCTCCAAGAATTCTCAAAAATAATGGACGGAGGCTCAGAAATTACATCTGCGAGTTCTCTTGGGTGCAATTCATCAGGCCCTGAGGATTTAGTTCCATTTAAAGAAACCAGGTGTTTACGTACTACCTGTATGCTGTTCCTAGACTGTAACTCCCTTCCCCCATCACATGTTCTATTATTGCCATGTTGAGCACCATCTCCCTCAGAGGAGGAGACTGAGGAAAAGTAGGAATTGAGCAGTTCTGCCCTCTCTTCATTGCCTGTTACAATTTCACTTCCCTTTCCCTGCAATGGGCCATGTCCTTGCTCTTTTTCTTACTTTGAACATAAGCAAAGAACCCTTTTTTGTTGTTTTTAGAATCTCTTGCTAGCCTCAGCTCATCCTGAGCTTTAGCTTTTCTAACACTCTCCCTACAAACATTAGTCATGTGGTTATATTCATTCTTGGTTATAAGGCCCTCCTTCCATTTTATTTCTCAATTCATTAGAAAGCTGTTTATGAAGCCACGTTGGCTTCTTTAAGCCCGTCTCATTTTTCCTTCTCAAAGGAATAATTTGTGATTGTGCTTTCAATATTTTGTTTTTTAAAACTCCCACCCCTCTTCAACTCCCTTCTCCTTAAGTATTTCTGATCATGTGATTTTACCCAGCATAGCTTTCAGTTTGTTAAAATTTGCTTTCCTTTTTTTTCAAGAAATTTTTATTTTATTAATAGAATTAAGAGCCCAGTAAAAAGGGCAAAGAAATAAAAGAAAAAAAAAGAAAAGAACAAACAAAAAAAGAAAAGACAGAAATTAAAAATAACAGAAAACAATAATACATGTTTCTTTTTCCATTTTTCTCTTCAACACCTATCATATTTTAACAAACATCATACTTTAAATTTTAATCTCTCCAAAATTTCCTTTTCCACTACTGCCCCTCTTCTATTTATATTTTCCCAAATTTGTCTACTTAAAAATCAAAACCACAAATCGTCAAATCATTTTTCCTTGTTTCACACTGAAGGTCAATAAAGGGTTTCCAGTTATTCATAAAAATAGACAATGTTTTATCTCTGATCAAAGCTGTAAGTTTAGCCATTTCGGCTAACTCCATCATTTTCATAATCCAGTCCTCGACTGAAGGCAATTCTATACTTTCCCATTTTTGTGCATATAAAAGCCTAGCTGCCATAGTCTTATATAAAAATAAAATACCATATTGATTTTTGAATTAATTGAATTAATGAATTAATTGAATTAATTGAGTTAATGATTGAATTAATGGACAAAGTTGTTTGTCCATTAATTCCAACAAAAAGGCTTCTTGTTTGAACTGTAGTAATCTTCAACATTTTTTGTATTATCATATGAATTGGAGACCAAATTTTTAGCTTTATGGCAAGTCCACCAAACATGATAAAATGTTCCTTCTTGTTGTTGCTCACATTTCCAACATTTATTTGACATAACTTTACTCATTTTTGCTAATTTGTCAGGAGACATACCCTGATATATCATTTTGTAGACATGAGGCAGCATAGTATGCTTTCAAGTCCGGTAAGCCAAGGCCACCTCTCTCCTTCGCATCCTGTAGAATTTTATATCTAACTCTTGGTTTTTCCCTTTCCATATAAATGTTGAAATGTCTTTCTGCCACTGTTTAAATGGTACATCTGAAGTTAACACAGGTACTATCTGGAAGAGGAATAACATTCTAGGTAAAACGTTAATCTTAATAACTGATATTCTCCCCAACAAGGATGACTGTACTCCATCCCATCTTAACATATCTTTTTTGATTGCTTTCCATGTCTTAACATAATTATTTTGAAATAGCATACAGTTCATCCTCGTCAGTGTGATACCTAAATATTTTACCTTTTTTCAACCTTAAAACCTGTTATTTTCATCAATTCTTCCTGGTTTTTAATATCTGTATATTTGTTAACATTTTTGTTTTCTGTTAATTTATTATGAAAACTGCCAGAGTACCAAACTCTCTCAACTTCTCCATCAGTATTTCAATTCTGTCTAATGGGTCTTCCAGGATCAAAACCAAGTCATCTGTGATAAAGTATAAATTGATTTCACCAATTTTATAAAGTTCTCCCCAAAAGTAATCTTTTCTAAGATTTCAAACAAGAAAATCCAATTCAAATTATCAAAGACCTTTTCAGTATCTGAGAAAATTAGAGCTGCTTGTTTTTCATTATGTTTATCCAAATATTCCAATATATTTAATACAATTGTGACATCATCTTTCAACTGATTTTGGGAAAAAATCCACTTTGATCCTCATGAATAAAGTTTTTGAGAACATACTTAAGTCTTTCAGCTAAAAGACTGGTAAATAGTTTATAATTATTATTCAGCAATGATATAGGTCTATAATTTTTTGCCATTGTCAAATTTTGCCCTTCTTTAGGTATCAATGTAATATTAGCATCTTTCCAAGTCTCTGGCATCTTTCCTCCCAATAAAATTGACTTCATTGTATTTTGCAAGGATACTAAAATCTCATCTTCTTTTTTTTAAATATTTTTTTTATTGGATGGGTTAATATACAGTCAAATTAAAGACAAATACAATCCCTTTCATTTCTCATAAGTATATATTCCCCACCCCCTCCACTCACACTTTCCAATATTGACTTCCAACAGCACTCCCACCCCCTGTTATTATTATCCCTCTATCTCTATACTATATTTGTTCTTGTATTGTTATTGGTAAAGATCTCAACTATATCTTATCTTACTTAATATCCTTAATACCCTTCCAAAGACCATAATTGTCCTTTAATAGCCCATTTCTTTTCCATACATTTTTTCAGTTTTTTCCAATCTTCGAAAAATGTCTTTGGATCTTGATCTTTCAAATTTCTTGTTAGTTTGTCCATTTCAGCCATGTACAACAATTTTCTTGTCCATTCTTCAATTTCAGGTGTTTCTTCCTTCTTCCAGTATTGTGCATATAATTTTCTTGCTGCTGTTATCATATAATATAATAATATCTTATCCTTTCTATTAACATCCTCCAAATGCAAATATAATAACAACATTTCTGGATTTTTAGCAACATTATAATGAAGTATTAAAGACATCTCAGTACATATTTTAGCCCAAAAGTCTCTAGCCTTGCTACAAATCCACCACGTATGAAACAGAGAATCTTCATGTTCCTTACATTTCCAACACTTATTAGATAGCTGTTTATAAGCTATGGCTAACTTTTTCGGTGTTAGATACCATCTATATAACATTTTATAGCCATTCTCTCTAATACTGGTACGTGTTAATATTTTTAAGGTATTTTTCCATCATTGTTCCCATGCTTCCATCGTTATTTCGTTATTACAATTTATCACCCACTTTACTATTTGTACCTTGACTGCTTCATCTTCTGTAAACCACTTCAATAACAATTTATACATTTTAGAAATTGCTTTATAATTAACGCCTAACGAAAGTTCTTCAAGTTCTAAGTTTTTAACTCTATAACCTGTCTTCCTTTGATCTGAATCAAATAAGTCTTTAATTTGTCTATATTGTAACCAACCATACTTGAATGGCAACTCCTCATTCAGTTTGAGTTTCAACTCTTTATCTGCTACATCTGTTAAGTCTTTGCAGGTAAGCCATTCTCTTCCTTTATATTCTAAATTTGGATTGATCCCCTAAGCTGGTACAATCCACAGTGGTTTCTTTTGATCTATAAATTTTTTATACTTTAGCCAAGTTGACAATAAATTTCTTCTCACATAGTGGTGTTGAAACATTGCATCCATTTTATATTTGTCGTACCACATATATGCATGCCATCCAAAAAGCTTGTTGTAGCCTTCCAGAGTTAACAATTTATGATTGGATAAAGACTACCATTCTTTCAGCCATACCAAACATATTGCTTCATGGTAGAGTCAAAGATCAGGTAACTGCATTCCACCTCTTTCCTTAGCATCACAGAGTACTTTCATCTTTACTCTAGGTTTCTTTCCTGCCCATACAAATTCCTATATTTTCTTCTGCCATTTTTCAAATTGTTTTTTATCTTTAATAATTGGTATTGTTTAAATTAGGAACATAATTCTAGGCAACACGTTCATTTTAACTGTGGCAATCCGACCGAACCACGATAAGTTTAATTTAATTCATTTAATCATATCCCTTTCAATTTGTGTCCAGAGCTTTTCATAATTATTCTTAAATAAATCAATATTTTTTGCTGTCAGCTCTATTCCCAAATACTTAGTAATGTGTACCACTTCACATTTTGTTATTTCACTCAGTTCCTGTTGTTTCTTCTTGGTCATATTTTTGGTTATTATTTTTGACTTTTCTTTATTTATAAAAAAACCTGCCAAGTCTCCAAATTCCTTGATTTTGTCTAATAATAATGGCAGAGTTTGTAGTGGGTCTTCCACTATAAACATTACGTCATCTGCAAAAGCTCTTAACTTGTATGAAAATCCCTTTATTTTTATTCCTTTTATATTGTCATCTTCTCTAATCTGCCTTAATAATATTTCTAAGACCATAACAAATAACAATGGTGATAGTGGACATCCTTGTCTTGTTCCTTTTCTTATTTCAAACTTCTCTGTTAGATCATCATTGACACAGATTGTTGCTCTTTGTTCCTTGTATATTAATTTCACTGCATCTATAAATTCTTTACCTAAGTCCATCTTCTCCATCGATGCAAGCATAAAGTCCCAGTTCAAATTGTCAAAGGCCTTCTCTGCATCCGCAAAGAAAAAGCCAACTTCTTTATCTGGTCGTTTATCAAAGTACTCGATGGCATTTATAACCACTCTCAAGTTGTCTTTTACAGCGCAATCCTATGGCCAGCCCCAACGCCGGCGTGCCTGCACAGACGGAGCAGTGGCGCCACCAGGCCGTATCCTGTGCCAGCGAAGTGCAGCGGCGCCAGCCCCGGCAGCAGCGCAGAGATGCAAATTGGGAGAACCAGAAAGCGTTGTGGGCAGGCTTGATGCGCGGCCACCGCCGGGCACAGCCAAAGGGCGCTGTTCCCCACAAGCAGCAGGGGGAGGGGCCAGGATAGGCGCAGCCAATGGGCAGCACGCGATCCCGGCCAGGCCCCAGAGCAGCAGGCAAATCGCGCCCATGCCGGCAGACCACCCCGGCTCGTGCGTTGGGTGGGGCTCGCAGTCGGGAAGGAGAGGGGTGGGCGTGGTCCGAGGAGCCTTTCCACCGTTTGCCCAACGCAGCGCCAAGTCCATGGTGGCCGTGTCCAGAGAGGTTGGCATGGGACTGGCAGGTGCCCTGCCATGAGGAATCCAGGGCAGCAGCCAGTCCCGGCAGTAGGGAACAGCCACCAAGTCACGCCCAAGGGGAGGGTGGGCCTGAGGCCGCCACCAAGAGGCAGAAACAGCGGGCCCGCCCCATCCCCGTCCCAAGCCAAAGACCACAGACACCCGTTGCACAGAAATCAGCCTTTATTATTATACCATCCCACCTCCCCCAGCAGATGTGAGGAAGGGGAGGCGTGTAGGAGAGGGTGGGTGTCAAGGGACCATGGGGAGGCAGGGCTGGGCAGAGCCCATTTGGAAGGACAGGCAGCCAGGGGCCCATGACCAGGCCCGCGCTGACAGCGCATCCCTTCCAAAAGGGAGGGGGGGAAAGAGAAGGATGCACAAGGACTGGCCAGGGGCCGCTCTGGCATGTCTTCCATATCGCCCTGATGCACCTGCCCTGCCTGGCATGCCGCCCTGAGTTGGGGTGCTCGCGCAACTTGCCATTGGGTGGGCCCTCCCCCTCCCCCTCCCCCTCCCCCTCCCCCTCCCCCTCACGGGGTCTGGGGTGGCCACTCAGCTTGCATGGCCCGGGCGGGGGGGGGAAGCACTGTGGTAGCCAGCCAGGGGACCCCGGGCTTCTGCGTTTCGGCCACTTTGTGCGGGTGGCGTACTCCTCCACTGCCCCTGTGGGCGGGGCCAGCGGCCTGCCCTGCAGGATTGGTGGGGCTGTCAGCCTAGGAGTGGGTCCCCCCCCCCGCAAGGCAACGCAAGCGGCCACGGATGCTGAAAGCAGGAGACGGCGCCGGGCCAGGGCGGAGCCACGGGCAGCCTCGGACACACTCCACCCCTCCCAACAACCATGGCATGTTGGCGTGGGAGGCTGGCAACTGCCCCGCAGGATTGGATGTGAGGCGGGACACCGCGGGGTGGAGGGTGTTAGAATGACCAATGGGGCTGCCGCAGACACCTGAGGGGCTGGACCCACTTTGGGAGGCAGCCGCTCATGGGACTTTGTTGCTGTGGCTGCAGCTGCAACGGGAGCGACCCTCCCCAGGCGCACGAGACCTCCTGCCTGGGATATGGCATCTGTCTGCCGCTACCCTAGTTTCTTCACTGATAGGGCTAGGGATCCAGTGAGCGGACTGTTTCCCGTGCCATCTCCCTCCCCCTTGCAGCAGCACCCCCGGCCACCCTCTCCCTGGCTTATTGGGTGCCAGCTGCTCGCCCTACCAGGGATCGAGTGCCCTCGGTGACTCCCCCCTCCCCGCTGACATGCCCTGCCCCAACCCTCTACCTGACGTTACTGTGAGGGGAGGGAGGGGGCGGGGAGGCAGAACGGGGTCTGTCAGATACATTTGTGGCAATGTGCAGGTGGGGAGATGTGACGGGAGTGTTGGGGGAGGGGCAGAGGATGAAGTCAGGCTCGCAGACACAGAAAGCAGTTGTTTTACGACTCGTTTTATTGCACTGGAACAAGTGGGCTTGTTTTTAGGCTAGCAAGGGAGCCGGGGAATTCTGCACAGCCCTCCTTCCCACTCGGCGGGGCAGGGCTGAGATGCAGGCCGCGGCGCGAAAGTGCTTCCTGGGCTGCAGCCAACCCTCCATCAGAGATGTTTGGGGAGGGAGGGATGCGGGGGAGCAGCCCTGCCCTGGACGTGCCTGCGGGAAAAAAAGACACATGTGGGCTTTGCCTCGTTCCACTGGCAAGGCAAGCCCCACACTCCGCCATCCGGGAGGATGCACATAGTCGAGGGAAACAGCAACCAGCTGATGCACGGCAGTCTGGCGAGGATGCACTCGGCCTTGGCAAGCCTTTACCTTTAAGGGAGGAGTGAGCTGGTCATAACAAACACCTGGTCGCATGTGGTTTCTGGGGCGCCTGCCTCTGAGGCGGCCAGGGGCGGCCATGGTCGCCCCCCCACCCCTGCTGGGCCTCCCCGGAAGCGGCAAGTGAGCGGGTGGGGTCAGGTGAATGGGCGGTTTGCACTAATCCCCCCTCCCCTACCTCCACCTCACCTGTCAGCGCTCTGTCAGTCAACACCAGGCGGGAATACCGGAGTCAGGGTACCTGCAAGGAAACGGGAGAGGCTGCTGTAAATTCGCCAAGTGTCACTCCCTTCTCTCACGGAAGGGTTAATTTGTTTGTGCTTAGTTGGAAGCAACTAGCTTGCATGAGTCCAGTTAGATGTTGAGTTGTTCTTCCTGTCGGGGTAAAAAGGGGGTTAAGCCAGACATTTGCACTTCTTCCCTTTTATGGGAAGTGCGCCCACTTTTTCGCAAAGTCCCCCGAGTGCATTCTGTGCCTGCCACCGTGAATGCCCTCACCCCCGTTCGGTGTTCAAAGGGGCAACGCCATGCAGCACACGGACAGAGCCTCCGGCGACGTGCTCACTTACCTGAGGGTTTTGGCCGGCGCTGGCCGGATGTTTTGTAGGGCGCGGTCGCAGGTGATTGGGTGCGGAGAGGGGGGCTCGTCTACGCCGGGCGCGCACGCTGATTGGTCCCCGGGATAGTTCGCATCCTATGCTCCTTCGGGCCATGGAGGCGGGGCTGGGCGCTCGGAGAGGGGGCCGGTTTTTCGCCGTTCCATGAGTGCCTATGGGCTACGCCTTCTTTTTCCGTGGCGTAGCTTTTTTGCGCCGCTGTGGGCGTTCCCGCTTCTGGAGGGGCTTAGGGAGCGGACTAACTCCGGCCCCACCCTCCCCCCACACCGGCGCAGGGCTCTACGCCACTCCTACGCCGCTGCCCGGGCGCCTGAGGCTTGCGCCAGTGCAAGCCCGCCGGCAGGCCAGCGCCGCGTCCCAGTGCGGGCGGAGGGCGACTTACGCGGGCGTAAAGCCCAGATACGCGGTCGCAAGCCTTAGTTCGGTTCCTATTCACTTTCCCCGCCCTTCTTAGGATTGGGCTGCCAGTTGTCTATTTGGTAGAAATCCAGCCTGGTCCTCTCCTACAAAGTCCATTAGCCATATCTTTAGCCTGTCTGCTAATATTCTTGCAATTATTTTGTAGTCATTGTTTATCAGTGAAATTGGTCTATAGTTTTTGACGTTGGTCAAGTCCTGTAGTTCCTTCAGGATCAAAGCAATACTTGCTTCATTCCATGTATCTGGAAGACCTTTTCCTTGAAGCATATCATTCGTTATAATTTTTAATATTGGTAGAAGATCTTCCTTCATTACTTTATAAAATTTAGCTGTGATTCCATCTGGTCCTGGTGCTTTCCCAATCTTTGTTGCATCAGTTGCTTGTATTATCTCTTCTTCTGTTATTGGAGCATTTAGTCTCTGCTTCATATTCACTGACATCTTTGGTAAGTCTATTTTCTGTAAATATTGATCTATTTTTCCCGGAATTACTGCCTTCCTTTGAAATAGTTTCGCATAATATTTGTAAAAGACATGTTTAATTGTTTGTTGTTCTTTTAATTCTTTCCCTTCTTCAATTATTCTGTTAATTATTTTCTTGTATTGTCGAAGGCTTTCACAGCCGGAGAATGGTGGTTGTTGTGGGTTTTCCGGGCTGTATCACTGAGAGATCTCTGTCTTTTGGTGCTACACCTCTGAAGATGCCAGCCACAGCTGCTGGCAAAATGTCAGGAACTACAATGCTAAGACCACGGCAATACAGCCCGGAAAACCCACAACAACCATCAATTATTTTCTTCTCTTTTTTTTCTTCAGTTGCCAGGCTAGGTACTTTCCTGGTTTATTTGCTCCTTCAAATGACTTCTGCTGAAGTGTTCTTAATTTCCATTCTAATTCCTTATTTCCAATGGCTTTTACTTGTTCCTGCAGTATTTTAATTTCTTGTCTTATTGATTTCCCCCCCGGTTTTTTCTTTAGTTCCTGTTCTTTTTTATATAGTTTCTCCTGTATCTCTTGCCATTTCTCTTGTTTTCTTTTCTTGTCCTTATTGTTTAATGTAATTAAAATTCCTCTTATTACTGCCTTGTATGTGTCCCATACCATCAGGGTTGAAACTTCATTGTTATTGTTAATTCGAAAGAATTGATTTGTTTCTTCTTTTATATAATTCATATTTTCCTGATCTTGCAATAAATCTTCATTTATTCTCCATTGTAGTTTTTTCTGGACCATTGTAGCTTTCCATAATACTGGGTTATGGTCTGAACTCACCCTTGGCAAAATTTCCACTTTTTTTTGTCCATAAAGCTAATTCCTTTGTTGTCCAAATCATATCAATTCTTGAAAATGATAAATGTCTCGCGGAGTAGTATGTATAATCTTTACCTCTGGGGTTTTCCTTCCTCCATACATCTTCCAGTTTTTCCTGATGTATTAATTCAAAAATGCTTTTGGTAATTTTCCAGATTTCTGTTTACCTCCCTTTATCTTTCTATCCATTTGTAAGTCCACAACTCCATTAAAGTCTCCTACCATTATCATCTGGTCATATGAATCTTGATCCAAATATAGGAACTGACCCAAAGACTAAGAGAGAAGAATATCAGATACAGATGGGAACTACCAGAAGGATTAAGTTTCTATTTTAATGGCTTAAGAGTTATAATCAAGACAAGAGATCAAATGGAAAAGTTTTTTGAAGAAAACTCAGGGGACTTTCCCAGATTATTAAGAAAGTAACGAAATGGAGTACAAATTAATATCATGGAATGTAAATGGATTAAACTCAGCCCAAAAGAGAAGAACAATTTTTCATTGGTTAAAGAAACAAAAATGCAACATAATTTGTTTACAAGAAACACATATTAAGGATCAAGATATCAAATATTTAAAAAATAAAAAAGTAGGAAAAGAATATATAACATCATCAAAACAAAAGAAAAAAGGAGTAGTAATTTATATTAAAGAGGACATGGACTCTAAATTAATTTTTCAAGACCAAAATGGACAGTATCTGGCTGTAAAAATTAATGTAAATGTCAAAAAAACATTGATATTAGGTCTGTACGCACCTAATGGCGCAAAGGAGCAATTTTATAGGGAAATAACAGATAAAATCTCATCTTCAATGCATTTATAATATTGGCCAGATAGTCCATCCATTTTCCCCATTTTCCATTTTCCCCATTTTCATCTTTTTAATTGCTTCCACCACTTTTTGAATCATTATTGGGCTGTTCATCAACTGATGTTGTTCCTCCATAATTTGCTTTCCTGAAATCCAACCTATATGTCTGACTATGTACAGCTTTTCCCTTCCCCAAGACTGTAAATGCCACAATTACATGCTCACTGCTACTCAGGGTGCCCACCTCTTTCACCTCATCAACCAGTTCTTCCTTGTTGGTGAGAAGTCCAAGATAGCAGAACCCCTTTGTTTCCCTCTCTACTTTCTGAAAAATGAAGTTATCAGCAAGACAAGTAAGGAATTTATTTGAACTTTCATTTTTAGCAGAGTTAAATGAAATAAAATTGTAAAATTATTCATGATAATGCTTTAGGTGAGGGAGATCTGAGAACGAGGCCTAGTCCAGTTCTCAATCCCGATTCAGCCACGTAAGATGAGTTTCATTATACTCAAGAAAGATTGCTTAATGACTTGCTATACTACTTTCAGTGTCTTTGGACTAGAATTTATTTTATTATGAATAAATATAGAACTAAGCCAAAATAATGGCCCGTTGAATACTAACAAACTCTGGCATGTTTTTCTAAATAACTAAATTTCTGGATTTTGAAAACAAGTAAATGTGTGAAAAAAATAAAGCCAAATTAAAAAAAACCAACAGAAAAAAGGGGAAGTTCTACTTGGCCAAATGTTTCACGGCACACCTGTTGATTCCCAATTATAGCCTTTCAGCTCCCAATTATAACTCCAGATCTCACTCAACCATGATTTTATTTTTTTCACACCAGTATCAAGGTGTGAAATTGCATTTCTTTTTAAGGAGTTATTGAGAACATGACCAAAGGAAATCTTCACCAAGGGCCCATTACAACAGAGATGACTCCCAAAGAGAGACAGACGTAGGTCCGCGACAGAAACCAGATTTCTTTGTTCGTTTGCGATCTTCAGTTTGGTGAGTAGAAGGGTTTTTTCCCCCCCATACTTTCTACGCTCTGGGAAGATAGATGAGTGGATCAGCTGGAAGAAAAGGGATTTTCCTGAGATAAAGTCTTTCTCTAGAACAATAATGGGTGCGACAGCTAACAGGCTTTGGCATTAGGATCAGTATGTCTCTTTGTGTTCAGGATTCTCATATTGAAACTCACGTCTCCTAACTGATGCTGAACTGCAAGACTGGCTAGCTGTTACCTCCCAGTTGAATTAATTTTCTGGCAGGAAGATTTGGATGCATATCAGCCTACCTGGGGGGTTACACTTAGAAAAGGTGCCAGTATTTCCTGATTGTCCAAAGAGTACCACTCACCTGGGAAACACCTTACTTTCCAGCTAGGACTACCTGTCAGCTTGCTCAACTCTAGATGGGTTTAAAGCTGTTTAAAGCTAAAGATCAAACTTCATGGAAACGTGAGGGGAGTAAGGAGGTACCTGAAAGCTTCTCTCAAGGCTGATGCTCAACTAGGAAGGTTTTCCCTGCTGAAATGGGCAGCAGGCTATAAAGTTACGACCTGAAAGCCTGCCTCAAGATGAATTTTCTGCTGCAGTCTCCTGGCATCTGAGCAGAACAGCAGGTTGCAGGAAAAATGGCAGGGAGCAAAGCTCCAAGCAAGGGAAGTACCAGAAAGCCTGCTCATCAACTGGGAGGTTCCTCACCACCCAGATGAACCACAAACTCAAGGGAAGCTAGTGGGGAGGAGAAGGGCTACCTGAAGCCTTCTGCTCACCTCTCAGGTTATTCATCTCCCAGAAGATCAGCGTGTTCCCGGAAAGCTAGCCTGGAGCAAGGCAGTATCTGAAAGTGTGTTCCAAGCCAGATTTCCTGCTGGGAGCCCCTGACTTGCCAGCTGAGAAACAGACCACAGAGAAGATGGCAGGGAGCTAGGAGGGAGCAACTGAATCCAGGAAAGCTAACTCAGACCTGGGGCTTCCAGAAAGCCCAGACTGATACTCAACTAGGTGGCTTTTCAGCCCCCAGATGAGCAGAAGCTGCAGGAAAGCTTAGCAGGGCACAAAAGGCACCTCCAAGCCTGACCAAAGCCTGGGAGGTTCTAGAGATGAGCAACAAGATCCAGGGAAGCTAGCTCAGAGCAAGGGCATCCAGAAAGCCTATCCTGATCCTGAACTGGGAGATTTGTCAGCTTCCAGTTGAGCAGAAGCTGCAGGAAAGCTTAGCAGATCACGAGAGGCTCCTCCAAGCCTGACCGAAGCCTGAGAGGTTCCTCATCACCCATATCAGCAGCAGGTTCTAGTGAAGCTAGTGGGGAGAAAGGGGGCTAAATGAAAGACCATCCCGAAACTGCTACTGAGCTGGAAGGTTTTCCAGCAAATAGAGGATCAGAGGATCCAGAACTGTTAGCAGGGAAAAATGGAGTGCCTACAACCTTGGAAGGTTCCTCACTTCCCAAGGGAGTAGTAACTTCAAAGAAAGGTTGTGGGAAGGGGGGGGGGTACTTGAATACATGTTCTAAGCCTGATATTCTACTAGGAGGTTTCTTCTCTCCCAGAACTGCAGTAGGGTCCAGGCAAGCTAGCTTTGAGCATGATAATACTGGAAAGCCTGCTCTGAGCCAATTTGTCTGCTGGGAGCCCCTGTCTTTCCATCCAGCCAAGCAGCAGACCGTAGGGAAGTTGGCAATCAGCTAAGGGGACACTTCCAATCCTGCCCACCACCTGGGAGGTCCCCTCATCACTCAGATAAGCTCAAGGATGCAGCAAAGCTGGAGGGGAGTCTGGGGACCCATCCCAAGCCTGGTGCCTTGGTAGTTCACATGAAGCAATGGGGCTCCTGAAAAGCTGGTCCCTTACTGATCAGGACAGTTTTGCAGCACCTAGGTGACCAGCAGACCCAAGGGGGCTAGCAGGGCACTTCAAGACCGACCTCCCAGATGAGCAGTATGCTCCAGGAAAGCTAGCCTGGAGCAAGGGGGTGCCAGAAAGCTTGTTCCCAGCCAGATTTTCTACTGGAAGCCTCAGCAGAGCAGAGGGCCACAGGGAAGCTAGCAGGGAGCTATGGGGGACTTGAAATCCAGCCCAAAACCAGGGCTGAGCCTCATCACTCAGCTAAACGAGTGCTGAGGAAGGGGGCTACATGAAAGCCAAACCCAAGCCTGGTGCTGTGCTGAAATTTTCCCTACCTCCCAGGTGAGCAAGCAGCTTCAGGGGAGTTAGTCAGAAACAAGAGGGTTCCTGAACACCTGTTCCAAACCTGGTGCTCAGCTAGGAGGTTCTTCATCTCCTAAAGGAGCACCAAGCTCCAGGAAAGAGGTCAGGGGGCTGCCTGAAAGGCTGCTCCAAGCCGGGGAGTTTTGCCATCTCATAGATTAGCAGAAGGCTGCAGAGAAAATAGCTCAGAGCAAAGCAGCTCCTTCAAAACCTGCTCCAAGCCAGATTTTCTAGTTGGGAGGCCCTGGCTTTCCAGCCAAGCAGCGGGTCACAGGAAAGCTAGCAGAGAGCTAAGGGGCACTTCAAATCCTTCCCACATGCTGGGAGGTCCCCTGATAACTCAGATAAGCTACAGGCTGCAGTGGAGCTGGAAGGGAGTCAGGGAGCTATCTGAAAGTCCATCCCAAGCTTGCTGCTCTGCTATGAAGTTCCTTGCCTCAAAGCTGAGCAACAAGCTCCAGGAGAGCTAGCCTGGAGCACGGGGGTCCTGGCAGCTTGATCTGATGCTCAGCTGGGAGATTTTTGAGCTCACATCTGAGCACAAGTTATAGGAAAAGGAGTAGAGAGTGTTCAGGGCTCCTCATCACCCAGAGAAGCAGCAGATTACAGGGCAGCCAGCAGGGAGAAATGGTACTGCACAAAAGCCTGTCCCGAAGCCAATGCTCCACTAAGATATTCTTCACCTCTCTGTTGAGCAACTAACTCTAGGGAAGTTAGCAGGGAACAAGGGGGTTCCTGAATGCTTACTCCGAGCCTGGTGCACAGCTAGGAGGTTCTTTGTCTCCTAAATGACTACCACGCGCCAGGGAACCTGGTGGAGAGGGACTGCGTGAAAAGATGCTGCAAGCCTGGGAGACTGGTCAGCTCATAGATAAGCAGCAGACCCCAAAGGAACTAGCAGTAGAACTGCTTAAAAGTCTTTTGCAAGCCAGATCTTCTGCTAGGAGCCTCTGGATTTCCAGCTGAACATCTGGCCACAGGAAAGCTAGCTTTTGTGGGTTCTCTTTTCAGCTTAGGATAGTCTTGCTGAATGATTTCATTCTGGAGCCTGAATGAGATGCTGGGGAAATAGTTCTCTCAGACATCACTTGCCAATTTGTGTCAAATTGCTCTTAAATACACAAGGGATTGTGGTGGATAGTGCTGTCAAGTCATAGCTAACTTATGGCAACCCCTGGTGGGGTTTTCATGGCAAGAGACTAACAGAGGTGGTTTTCCATTGCCTGCCTCTACAGCCAGAATGTGGTACCTTGACTATAATCCTAGACGTTGTTTCTAGTACCAGGGGATATGTCTTAGAATATGTGAGAGACTAGGAAAGGACAGAAGGCTTTGATAGGATTGCTAGCTGTCTAAAAGCTACCCTTGCCTTCAATAGCAGTTTGATTGGCAGAAAATTAGCATGTGAGGCATTTCATGGCATGGAGATTAGCAATATTACATGTCAATGCCTGCAGAATATGTTGCTGTTAAAGGCAAGGCCACAGGGGCCAACCGGAAAGTTGGACATCCTTTAAGATTTACTGAACAAGCATAGACAGAGGCTACCCAGTGACCCTGTGGAACAAGCAGTGCCAACTTGTTCAGAATAATGGAGAAGAGAACAGAGCTGGAATGGTTTGGGGAAGATATGGTTGTGGGGGGAGCAGTAGATAATAATGCTCTTTTCTATATTCTGTAAAACTTCACTTACTGAATAAAGACAAAAGCACAGGAGCAGGCCAGGCTATTATTTTGGCCAGTTGGCAATCTTGGCTAGGGCAAAGAGTTGGAGGTTGAAGGCCACAGAGCATTCACACTGGCATCTAAGAATCCACCCTGTAAGTTAAGACTGGGTGACCAGTAAGCAATGGCACTTCGAGGAATTCGGGTGGGCAAAAAAACCCTGAGAATGAGAGTCTTGGATATTGGAGGTGGACAGGAGAGCCAGCGTTTTATTGCTCCTAAGCTTTTGGCAGCAGCCAGAAATTTAACAGGTGAAGCTTTTCATCACATGAAGGTAAAGAGGTGGGAAAAGTTTCTCCTGGCTAATCTTTGCTGTGCTGAGCCGTTCTTAAAGAAACAAGGGCAGAGCCCACAAGATAACTGGTGGCATTGTTTACTTAAGAACATGAAACTGTCTTATGCTAAATCAAAAAGAGTCCAGTAGCACCGTTAAGACTAACCAATTTTATTGTAGCATAAGCTTTCGAGAATCAAGTTCTCTTCGTCAGATGCCTGATACAGAGACTGGTCAAATATAGAAGAGGAGGGAGGAGAAGGGGAGGAGAGAGAAGAGGCAATTAGGGGGGGAGGGGGAGGGTGCAACCAAAACATTCCTTTGCTAGTATATGTAAACATCTCCTTTTAGTGTGTGTATCAGTTGGCTTCAAAGGAGTTTGCCCTGTTAGTTTGTAGCAGCCAAACAGCTAGACCATCCAGTTCCGATGCAGTATGAGCCTTCGATAACCACAGCTCTCCCTGCCAGATGCATCTGACAAAGAGATCTGTGGTTCCCGAAAGCCCACGCCAGGTGCCACTGAGCTCCCCCAGACGCCACCTCTGTAAAGGAAATCTGTTACCTGTGGTAATGTGATAACCATTCATAGTCCCTATTCAGTCCCAGCTTGACAGAGTCAAATTTGCATATGAATTCCAGTTCAGCAGCCTCCCATTGGATTTTGTTTTTGAAAGGTTTCTGTTGAACTACAGCGACCTTTAAGTCTTTGATGGAATGTCCTGGTAGATTGAAATGTTCTCCCACTGGTTTCTGGACGTTTCCATTTCTAATGTCAGATTTGTGTCCATTTATTCTTTTGCGTAGAGGTTGGCTGGTTTGTCCAATGTACAGAGCAGAAGGACATTGTTGGCACATGAGGGCATATATCAGATTGGAGGATGAGCAGCTGTAAGAGCCAGAGACAGTGTAGTTGATGCCATTGGGTCTTCTCTCTCCTCCTCTTCTGTATTTGACCAGTCTCTGTATCAGGCATCTGACGAAGAGAACTTGATTCTCGAAAGCTTATGCTACAATAAAATTGGTTAGTCTTAAAGGTGCTACTGGACTCTTTTTGATTTTGCTACCACAGACTGACACGGCTAACTCCTCTGCATCTATGTCTTATGCTAAGTCAGTCCTGTGGTTGGTATTGTTAACTCTTATCAGCAGTGACTCTCCAGGGATTTTCACATCTACCACAGCTAAGCCTGCATGTGGGGAGAGCGGGTTACGCATGTGATGAAATAAAATAAATACATAAAATTTTAATTGAAGATCCAACCACCTCTGCTCATTGGCAGTAGGGAAGAGTAGATGATGAGAACCTGTCATTCCAGTGGAATGAAGGTGTTCAGGCTTCACAAGAGTAAACTATCCTGTCTCTTTAGTAGAGGCTTAATGTTGGGAAATGGTCCGCTGAAGTGTTTAATGGCATGGTGGTAATAATATCATCCCATTAAGCCTCTGTTAAAAGGACAGAACATTTTTTTCCTCCAGGCAGTTGTCCCCCACATATAGAATCATAGAATCACAGGGTCATCTAGTTCAACCCCCTGCACAATGCAGGAAATTCACAACTACTCCCCCCCCCGACTGCCCCAGTGACCCCTGCTCCATGCCCACAAGATGGCAAAATGCCTCCAGGATCCCTAGCCAATCTGGCTTGTGGTAAACTGCTTCCTGACCCCAGGTGGCAATTGGCATTACCCTGGGCATGTAAGAAGGGCCACGAGAACTTAGCATTGATGTAACCCATTCTGCTATCCAATGGAGAGCCCACCACTTGCCTGCTGGTACTAGAAATGGCCCCCGGTTTCTGGGATCCTTCTCTAGTAAATCATCCCTTTTGTCCCTATTATCACTTTGGGGTAATCTCTTGTTAAATCTTTGGTAGTGTAGATTGCCATTCTTTGGGATTAAACATACGTTCAATGGCTTCTAGAAGTTAAATGGCTGGGTGGGAGTGGAAGCATGTACTTTACCTAATCAAGTGTAGCCTATTTCACAGGCTAGAGAGGCATTTGCTGAGCTGTTGGTAACATTTTAGGGCAATTACGTTTTTTTTACCACATATCTTTACTTGGTTGGCTTGTTAAATAGTGCAGGACAGGTTAACTGCAGAATGAAGGAACAGAGCAGTTCAAATGTAGCATTCAGTCATGTAGAATGGGGAGAGGCAAGGTTAGCAAGAGAAAGGGGAGATGTTGCCTTTTCATTGTGTATAGTTGGAGTGTATAGAAGGAACGACAAGAGAAGCAGCAGGCAGCCAAGGCAATTCTGATCCTATGATGAAAAGCAGAGTAAGACACACTACAGTTCTGAACCGGCTTAACAGATATTACTTCAACCACTAAATCCTTGCCGTTGGTTAGAGTACCAATGATTCTCTTTCATAAAGAGCACACATTACAATTCAGGAAATGTACAGTATTTGGATTTAACATGATTAGCACTGCAACTGCACAGTAAACTTCAGTGCTGCATCTTCATCTGTTGAATTTCTGCCTTGCCCCATTTGTTTCTCTTATACTTCTACACATAGTTAGCTGGGCTTAACAGCACTAAACATGGGTGTTGTCTGTCCTCTTAGGAAGTATATGGATGATGCACAACACATGTTTCCGGTTGTGTTCTCTTGCTTCTTAAACCAGTTTTGAGAATGTTGGACAGGGCTAAAGGGTATAATTTAGGTGCAGGGCCAATAAAAAGGAGAGGGGATGGGATCATAAGTAAAAACATTACTCGTTTTTGTGAGTCTGCTCCCAAAGCACAAAATTATTCTTGACAATAAAGGTCTTTGCATGGTTGAGTCCATGACTTTTTTTTTTAATTTTATTGGTGAGTATACCTTTCAGATTGAATACATATATTCCCTTAATATCTAATTAACCCTATCCCCCACCCTTTTCCTCCCCCCTCCCTATCGACTTCCAACAGCTTTCCAACCCTTAACCCCTCTTATTACATAATAGTATCCCTTACTCTAAGCACATTCTAATTTTTTTCATATATTCTATCATATATATCAAATATACTATCAATATAGTATACATCTATCGGTTATACTATCAATATAGCATAGTATACATCTTATACCCCTCAATATAGCAGACCAGTATAATATAATATAATATAATATAATATAATATAATATAATATAATATAATATAATATATAACAAGAATCTTAGTTTAAACATATTCTATTTCTTTTAAACATATATTCTATCAAATATACTACTATCAATATAATATGTATTATAAAACCCCTACTGTGTGCCATGCCACCAATGTGGCACAGCACACAACACAATATTACACAGTCACATTATATAATATACAGTCTGATCCACTAACGTAATATATTATATATAGTATACCCCATTAGTATATTTATCTAACTATACTCTTATTCATATACTCTGAAAAAAAATTCCCCTAACCCTTATACTGGCTCAGATTATAGTTACATTTCCCCTATATGGTAAGATCCCCTCTCTCTCTCTTATCCTTATTTTTCTTTAAAAATTCTCAAACTGCCACAGTTCTCCTTTTACATCCCATTTTTTTTCCAAAAATTGTTTCAATTTCCCCCAATCAGTAATATATTGCCCTAGGTCAAGATCTTTAAGTTTCCTTGTCATTTTGTCCATTTCTGCCATGTACAGCAATTTATAAATCCAATCTTCCACAGTTGGTATTTCTTGTGACTTCCATTTCTGCGCATACAAAAGTCTTGCCGCTGCAGTCATGTAAAATAACAATGTTCTATACTGCACTGGAACAGTCTCCATTCCAAGGTGCAGTAGCAACAGTTCTGGGTTCTTATTAATTTGGATTTGCAAAATCTCATTAATTGCTTCAATTATTTCTCCCCAGTACTGCTTAGCTACTTCACAAGTCCACCACATATGATATAGTGATCCTTCATGCTTTCTGCATTTCCAGCATTTATCCGACATATTGGTGTTTCCTAGCGCAATTTTCTTTGGTGTTAAATACCATCTGTAGATCATTTTGTACATATTCTCTTTAATGTTCGTACAAGTTGAAATCTTCAATGTGTTTTTCCATAGATGCTCCCACGCCTCCATCGTTATCTCTTTATGAAAGTTTATTGCCCACTTCACCATCTGGACTTTTACTGTTTCATCCTCTGTATGCCATTTCAGAAGTAATTTATAGATTTTAGATATTTCTTTCTTGCCTTCTTGTAATAACACTTCCTCCAGCTCCGATTTTTCCAATCTTATACCTCCTCTCAGGCAGTCCGCATTATAAAGATCTCTGATCTGTCTGTACTGAAACCATCCATAACAAGGAGACAATTCTTCTTCTGTCTTTATTCTCAGCTTTAAATGTTGTATTTGTGTAATCTCCTTGTACGTTAAACATTGCTGTTCATTATCAACAGTTCTTGGATCTATTACTTCATACGGAACCACCCATGAAGGAATTCCATCCTCCATATACGCCTTGTATTTCTTCCAGACCGTGAAGAGGCTTCTTCGAATGTAATGGTGCAAAAACATAGAGTCCGCTTTTACTTTATCATACCACATGTATGCATGCCATCCGAATATTTTTTTATGTCCTTCCAAGGCCAGAAGCTTACGTTTTTTTTAGCATTATCCAGTCTTTCAGCCATACCAGACATATTGCTTCGTGGTATAACCTTATGTTGGGCAGTTGCAGACCACCTCTTTCCTTCGCATCTTGTAGTACCTTCATTTTCACTCGAGGTTTCTTGCCTGCCCACACAAAGTCTGAAATTTTCCTTTGCCATTTGTCAAATTGTTTGGAGTCTCGGATGATTGGAATAGTTTGCAACAAGAACATTACTCGTGGTAAAACATTCATTTTTACTGCTGCTATTCTTCCCAACCAAGATAAGTTCAGTTTGTTCAATTTTATTAAATTCTCTATTTGTATCCACAGTTTCTCATAATTATTTTTGAACAGATCTATATTTTTCGCAGTCAGTTCAATGCCCAAATATTTTACTTTATTAGTTACCTCACAGTCTGTTATCTCCATTAGCTCTTGCTGCTTCTGCTTAGTCATGTTCTTGCATAAAATCTTTGACTTCTTTTTATTCACATAAAATCCAGCCAGGTCTCCAAACTGTTTTATTTTCTCAATTACCTTTGGCATGTTTTCAATTGGGTCCTCTACTATTAACATTATATCATCCGCAAAGGCCCTAACCTTGTAGGAGAACTCTTTTATTTTCATACCTCGAATTGTATCGTCCTCTCGTATTTGAATCATCAGTATTTCCAAAATCAAGATAAATAGCAATGGTGACAAAGGGCACCCCTGTCTCGTTCCTTTACTTATTTTCAATTTTTTAGTCAAGTCCTCATTCACTATGATTGCTGCACTTTGGTCTCTATAAATTTCCTTAACCGCTTGTATGAACTTTTCTCCCATTTGCAGCTTTTCCATAGTGGCAAACATAAAGTCCCAGTTCAGATTGTCAAATGCTTTTTCCGCGTCCACGAAGAAAAAACCAACCTCTCTGTCACAGTGCATGTCATAATATTCAATAGCGTTTAACACTGTCCTCAGATTGTCTTTAATTTGTCTGTTGGGTAAAAAACCCGCCTGTTCCTCAGCAATGAATTCCGACATCCATCCTTTCAATCTCTATGCCAACACCTTTGCAAATATTTTATAGTCATTATTCAACAAGGAGATTGGTCTATAATTCTTAACATTTGTCAAATCTTGACCCTCCTTCGGAATCAGTGATATGTTGGCTTCATTCCATGAATCGGGAACTCTTTGGTCTTGCATTGCTCCATTCATTGCCTCTTTCAGGAAGGGCGCCAGTTCATTAACCATCACCGTGTAAAACTTTGCCGTTAGGCCATCTGGTCCTGGCGCCTTCCCTAATTTGGTTGATTGTATAGTGTCCCTTATTTCTTCTTCTGTCACTTCCTTATTTAGTTTCTCTTTCCATTTTTCGGAGATTGTCGGAATTTTCATCTTCTCTAAATATTCCGCTATTGAACTCTTATTCACTTCTTTTTTTTGGTACAGTTTTGCATAAAATTTAAAGAAGGCTCTACTAATGGCAGCTTGATCCATCAACACCTTATCGTCTTCCAAAATTTTACTTATAATTTTCTTCTCCTTCCTTTTTTTTAATTGCCACGCCAAATACTTCCCGGGCTTGTTAGCACCTTCAAACGACCTCTGGTTCATCCTCTTAAGATTCCATTCTAATTCTTTATTATCCATTGCCGTCAATTGCTCCTGCAAAATTTTAATGTCCTGATATATTTTCTTCTTCCCCGGTCTTTTCTTAAGCTGTATCTCTTTGGCTTTTATTTTATCCAGAATTTCAGATCTCTTTTCCTCCTTTTTCCTCCTGCTCCTTGCATTCAAGTCCATTAGTACGCCTCTTATCACTGCTTTATAGGTGTCCCATACCTTATTAGTCGGCACTTCTTTATTCAAGTTGTATTGTATAAAAAATTTGGTCTCTCTTCGCAGCAACGCAATGTTTTCTTCTATTTGTAACAAATCTTCATTTATTCTCCATCCTTTCCTTTTGAGATTTTTCCCGAATCTCCACATAATTGGATTGTGGTCTGAGCCTACCTTAGGCATTATCTCCACGTCTCTGGTCCATAGTGCCAAATCTTTGGAGGCCCAGATCATGACAATTCTTGATAGTGTAAAATGTCTAGCAGAGTAAAATGTGTATTGTCTATTTTTAGGGTATTGTCTCCTCCATACATCCTCTAGGTTTTCTTGTTCTTTAAGTGCAAAAAAAGTCTTTGGCAATAGTCCTCTTTTTTGTGAGCTGCTTTAGACTGCTTATCCTCTTCCAAGTTTGTAACTCCATTGAAGTCATCTGCCAAAATTATGTGATCATAGGACAGGTCATCTAATTGTTTCTCTAAATCCTTGAAAAAATTCTCTTTTGCACCGTTAGGTGCGTAGATCCGAATCATCAATGTCTTCTTAGAATTCCATATAATTTCCACTGCTACATACCTGGCTTCTGCATCGTTTAACACTAGTCTGGGCTGCAATTCATCTTTTACATATAATACAACACCTCTCTTTTTCTTTTTAGAAGCGGCAACAAATTCTTTTCCCAATTTAGCAAGTTTCAAGTATTTTACGTCTTGCTTTCTAATATGTGTCTCCTGCAGACAGACTATGTTACATTTTTGTTTTAACAGCCAGTGGAAAGTAGCTTTACGTTTACAAGGTGAATCCATTAACATTCCAAGATATGATTTTACACTCCATGATCACTTTCTTGTGCTTTTTGGTAAGTCCTTTTCATTTTCCCTAATAAAAGTCTCCATCTCCTGACCAGAACTGATGCTCTTTCTTGCTCCACCGAACTCAAATGTCAGTCCTTCTGGTATTTCCCATCTGTATCTAATTTTCAGCTCCTTTACCATCTGAACCAGTTCTCTATATTTTTTCCGCTCCAACAGCACCGATCTGGGCAGCTCTTTCATGATTCTCATCTCTTTTCCATCGACTTCTAATGGATCCTGAAATTGTTTGCTCACAATTAATTCTCTTGTATTTCTGGTCGTGAATTGCACAATCATGTCCCTTGGTAGTTTCCTCTGGGCTGCAAATCTGGAATTGATTCTGTACACCACGTCCAGAAGAGCTGCAATCTCTTCCTCCTCCTTTCCCAGGTAGTCTGCCAAAATCTCTGTAATCTGATCTTTGGGTGTTTTTCCCTCAACTTCTGGGATCACACGAAATCTTAATTGCTTTTCCATCTGTTTATATTCTGCAGCGGCCATTCTCCCTCTCATTCCCCTCATCTCAGTCTTATGCACTTCTGCCAGCGTTTCTACTGTTTCCTCAACTACATTAACTCTCTGCTGTGTAACTTGTAGGTCGTTCTGTATTTTATCCATACCTTTCGTCAGTTCTGCCATTTCCGATTTAAGTGTCTCTTTAAAATCTTTTAGTTCTTTCGCCATCTCTAACATCATGTCTTTAAGCTCTTTATTCCCCTCTGAAACTTTTTTGTCCAAATTCTCCATCGTAGTTTGCCACTCTTTCTTCGACATCGTGGGGCTTGCTCTGCTTCGGTCCCACGAGTCTGCCCATTTCCTTAACTCCGTGGCGCTAGTTTATTACTTTCTAATGTTTTTAAAAGTCCAAATCCAATTTATTTTTGTCAAACACTGTTTTAAAGTGTTCAAAATGTCGGGCGTTTTTTCTCTATGGTTTTATGCTGAAGTATTCTCCCTTACCTTCTTCAAAGATGGTCTACTTCCGTTTTAATTGAAGTCTTCCCTTGCCCTATTCCAAAATGGCATCGCCCTACTTCCAGCGTTCCGACAAACACCCTTCTCACCAGTCTCTTTATGGTTTTGACGTACTTCCTGTTCCCCTACGTTGCACAGCAGTTCTTGCGATTTTTAAACTTTCTCACAGTCCATTATCTCTTCCTCGCCGCAGGTATGTAAACAATAGTCCAATTTCCGCGCTAACTTCTCTTACAAAATTACTTTTTCAAAAAATTTCTTGCTGGAATCTTCCCCCTTATGTACCCAATCTGTAGCAGTTCTTTAATCCGCTTTAACCACTTAATTCTTTTTAAAATCTGTCCCATACTGAGAGATAGCGATCTTTGCCTTCTTAGGCGTTTTGCTTGGGTTGTAATCACTGCTTCTTTTGTTCAATTAAATCCAAAACCCTTTGCTGTTTCACTGAAGCTTGGGCATGAAGGTCTTATGCCAGAAATTTGACTCCAGAGCCACTGCAGAGATCTAGGCAACCTTTCTTCGGGTGGGACCTCAAGGGTGGGTGGGAGTTCGTTGCATGGAACCCCCCCTCACCCGAGATCAATGCTCCCTCAGGTGCACGAGCGTACTCACCTGTTCTCCGCCTGAGAACAGGTGGCTATGGGCTTTTTGCGCCCCTCCAGCCTTCCAAACAGCAGCACGGACAGCTCAGCTCTTAGAGCTGCGTTAGACCTCCATGGATCCCAAACCGGAAGTCCAGTTGAGTCCATGACTTGACGGTTAAGATCTCCCTCCACAGCTAAGGGCCGAATTCTCAGAGAGGGCTACATATTATGCAACTTATCTCCCCAATTTTTCTTCTCCTTTTATAGAATGCAACCACAAGGGTTGCAATTTTAAGAGGGAAACATGCAGAAGAGACATTTATCATTCCTCAGATCCAGTCCCATACCCCACCTCCACCCCAAATGCTACCTCTAATGGCTTTTACTCCCACTTGGGGAAAATGTGTCTATAGACTGCAATTCAGATCTCAAAGGAAAACATATAAAAAATCCCTTCCACAAAGGAATATGTCTTGCCAGGAAGATGTTGAGGCCAAAACATTCCACCCTGATATCTTTGGTGTAAAAAATTTTTTGCATGGAGCAGCTCACAGTCCCCTGAGCCCACCTCTGCTGTGGTACAGCACAGGTTTACCAACTCAGGGGCACCCACTCATTTCCCTTAGTCCAGCTTCAACCTTGCCCACTGTCTTCAAGCCCCTCCCATACCTTAATGTTCCCTCCCCTTTGACACAAAAGCAATGCTCCTTTCTGATGTGGCTGTAAGCTCCACCCACTCCATTAATCACTGAGGTATGCAGAAGAAATGCTTTCCCATAGCATCACATGTTCAGTTTCACACGCAAACCCGACTTGATCAAAGTGAAATTAATTGAATTGGAGTGAAATGCCAATTCACAGGCAGAAGTCAAGAGTTTTTAATGTGAACAATTTAAAAACAACAAGTCAAAATTCAGAGGGAATCAATGTGCCAAATGGCTGGTGTCAGAGCCATGGGTACTCTGCTAGAAGTCACCAGTATACAACTGTCAGCTACTATTTTTTTTCCCCTTAAAATAAGTTTCTCCTCTTCACAACTGTGACAATAAACTTGAAAGTAAAGGTAAAGGTGTAAGCACCGAGACATTACTGACCCATGGGGGGATGTCGCATCGCAGGGGAACGTTTTCTTCACAGACTTTTTACAGGGTGGTTTGCCATTGCCTTCCCCAGTCATCTACACTGACCTCGAAAGGATGGAAGGCTGAGTCAACCTTGAGCTGGCTACCTGAACCCGGCTTCCACCAGGATTGAACTCAGGTCATGAGCAGAGCTTGGGCTACAGTACTGCAGCTTACGACTCTGCGCCATGGAGCTTGATGTTGGGCAATATCCAATCTCACTATGAGCTGTAAGCCGGGGGTGGTGGTGCGATGGTACGATACGGTACAGTATGGTATGGCCTGATCTTGTCCGATCTCAAAAGCTAAGGAGGGTCAATACTCAGATAGGGAACCACTGAGGAAGACTGCAGAGGAAGGTAAAGGTAAATAACCTCTGCTTCTCACTCGCTATCCAAATCTCTTTGTTGGGGTTGCCCTACGTCAGTTGCGACTTAATGGCACATGCATACATCCATAGTACAGGTAGTACAGTGGTTCCAATGCACAAGGCATCTCCTTATGAAAAGCAACACCAAAAAATCTGTAATTGTCTTAATTCCAGATGCTTTTGAGGAGAACCCTAGAAGTATTAGTGCATGGAAGTATTTCTTGGTTTAAGCTATCAAACAGAGTGGTTGGGGGAACAACAAAACAGTATCTTGTAAGCTACCATTAACCCTTGGAAGGCATGTGTGGGGAGCACATTATCACCCTGTCTCTTTCTTTCTGCCCCCCAGCAACAGCCACAGCCCCAGCTGTGTTCCCATTGTCACCATGCTACGAAGACCCTTCCTCCGCCTCCCAGGTCACCATGGGCTGCTTGATCCGCGATTACTTCCCTGAGCCAGCCACAGTGCAGTGGAATTCAGGAGCTATCTCCTCCGGCATCCAGAACTTCCCTTCATTATTGCAGTCATCCAGTGGCCACTACATTTTCAGTAGCCAGCTCACCGTTCCAGGCTCCAGCTGGCAATCCCAGAAATTCCAATGCAATGTTGAACACGCAGCTACCAGCACCAGAATCAACAAAGAGATCGAAGGTGAGTCTTTCAGCTTTTTTGTTGCTTCCTTTCTTCTACCTTTAATGGGCAATAGATGGGCAAGAATGAGGGAAAGTTGACTGTGTTCATGATGAGATTTAGAATAGTTACATTGGAGTGCCTCGGACCATCCTCCAAGGAGTCTTCCACCAAGTGAAGCGCCTCTTCTTCAAACAGAAAAGGCACGTAAGTTGGAAGAAGCTTTGGAAGAAGCTTTCAAAAATAAGTCTAAAGGAAAGATATGGGAACAATATTTTAATTAATAAATAAATACACGTTGTTCCATTAAGTAGTAGAACAGGAGTAGGATCCAGCCCACCATCTTTGATACTATTACCTGCTGCCTCTTGCCAATTAAGTAGCAAATTAAGTACTTCCCTTTCCTATGTGGCTTACAATGTACATAAGAAGTACTAGATAAGAATGGAAGAAAAGGGTCCTCATTACCATATTTTTGTATGAGCTATGTTGAGTTGGAACTCAGAGAGAGCGCAGTGCGCCCTAGAAGCATGCATACTTCCCATGTACCTCCTCTCCATTCAGCCTGCCTTATGCATGAGCCAGTGGCCCCGGACGTCCTCCTCCTCCATTCCTCCTGCAACCGCAACACAGATCGTGCCACCATTCAGCTTGTGTGCCTTATCTCGGGCTTCTACCCTGGTGCAGTCACAGTGAACTGGCTTGTAGATGGACAGTCTGGGATGTTGCCTGCATACACCGAGAAGCCCAGGAAGGACGCCAGCGGAGACACCTTCAGCACTACCAGCTCAGCCAATGTTACTCAAGTAGACTGGAAAGAGGGGAAAACATACACCTGCCAGGTGATCCACCAAGGTCACAAAGTGGAAAAACATGCCACAAAATGCAGAGGTAAATTATAACTGCTTAGCCGGGATTCGACTGGGTTCTTGTTGCTCAGCATGGATTAAGGAGAGAAGTAGGGGAGAGATCTTTCGGTGTCAAAAGGATTACCCCAGGGGTTACTCATTCAGAAATACATAACTAGTTTTATTATGGCCCATTGGGCCTAGGAAGGGCTCCCTCCCCTCTCAATCTGCCTCCACACCCCTACTGTCTTCTGGTTGATGGATTCCAGCCTGGTTGAAGGATTATCTTGGACCTGAGTGTCTCCCTAGTGCACTCTAATTCCTATGCAGCCACTGTTAGTTGTCCTGTGAGCAGCAATTTATCTGCTTAGCTCCACACATGAGGTGCATCAGTTGACCAGCATGCCCTAGATGCCTGCTTGCTTCTTTCAGTCATCATCTGCCAACGTGTGTTCCTTAATCTGCTGTAAGGAACACACTTCTTAAATGGATGCTAACTCCTGAAATTGTGAAGAACTGAGGAGACCCTCCATGAGAGAGCCGTTGCTGTTCCCAGATTTGCTGTTTCATAAGGCTGCCATTAGGGAAGGGAGGGAATAAACAAGCTAGGGTGATGCAGAGCTGCTCCTAATCTTGCTAAATTGTAGTGGTGATTCAGAAACAGTAGGGAATGGCAGATTAGACCAAGAAACAATTAACAGAGTGAAAAAAGGTAGGGGGAGACTAGGGACTTAACATGGGTTCTTGCATCCCCAGGTGACAGTGGCGAGTCTACAGCCAATGGCGTTAAGGTCTCCATCACACCCCCAACTCCGGCTGACCTATACATGAATGGAGAACCCAAGCTCACCTGCGTGGTGTCTCATCTTGAAAGCGATGAGGGGCTGAAAGTGCGCTGGTCCGGGGAGAATGTAGGGACCCTGACCCCTGAACCAGAGGTGGTCACACAAGAATCAGATGGCACCTTCACCATTAAGAGCCCCCTGATCATCTCCAAGCAAAGTTGGCTGGCAGGTGACATTTACACTTGCATAGCCGAACATTCAAGTGGCATTGCTCCCTACTCTAAGACAATTGCTAAGAAAACAGGTAAGGAAGGAAACGGGTTCTTCTACCATGTGTGACTCTTGGCTTTATTTTCTAGTAGCCCCCTAAACAGGGATACCTGAGCAGAATCAGCATACCTTGAAATAGTTGCATTTTCCCATGAGCAAGGAGGATGGTGGCAGATGTGAATTTTCTTCTGCATGTAGAAAGTGGCCTCACAGATATATCGGTGCCTGGGGAGGTCTATACAATCATCTCACCATCTCTGATCATAGGATCTTGTAGTTATCCAAAAGTTTTCTTCCCTGAAGAAGGGAGCTTTGACTCTCAAAAATTCATACCCTGAAAACTTTGTTTGGTTTTGAGGTACCAGAAGATGCAGATCCTGCTTTTTTAAAGTAGAATTTGTACCTTTGTTACTGGATGTGAATGCAATGAGAGTAGGGCCTGCTTTATTATTTCCCAGAAAGGCTTAGTACTTCCAGCAGGAGGAGTCTAGGATGTCATCAGGTAGCTACAGTGAACACACCCCACTTAATGTGGAAAATTACAAGAAATGTTCTCCTGCACATTGTGTGTGTGAGAGAGAGACAGAGAGAGACAGTGAGACAGAGAGAAGAAGATAATGAAGGCATGTTATGTTGTATAACCCTGTCAAAATTACCTTGGACAAGTCTTTGTCTTAAACTGAATGACGGTTACCTTTCTCTCTGCTACCTTCTGCTTTTCTTCACAACAAGGCAAACGTACCCAACCCCAAGTGTACCTCTTCCGCCCCCACAACGAAGAGTTGAAATCTCACGATCCAAATGTATCCATTACCTGCCTGGTTAAAGGGTTCAATCCTGAGGACATCTCCATCAAATGGCTTGAGAATCACAACGCTGTGACTGGAAACAACTATGTTACCACCCAGGTCCAGATGGACAGCGATCAAGATTCCTTTTTTGTCTACAGCAAGCTGACAGTCCCCAAGGCTAACTGGAACAATGGCCATATTTACACCTGCCACGTAGTCCATGAAGGGTTCAACATGAAGTATACCCAGAGGAGCGTTGAGAAAACTCAGGGTAAAAAATGAAGACCGTCTCACCATTGTTACCCTCCCCCCCACGCCAATCCACTGAATTGTCTCTAGCATTGTCAGACTTAACCCTGTGTAAATAATTTCCATGCATTCATTTGTGGTTAACTGCCAAATAAAAAAAAAATCACCCAAAGGCTCAAACACAAATATTCTTTATGACCTCTTCTTGGGGCACCAGTGACTTGTGTGGGATGGGTGGACGGGTTCTTGAATTGAGCTGTCTCAAGGTAGATTGCTCAAAAGCAAAGTGTCAGAGGTGAAATGTCTTTTTCGTAGTCCTATGGGTATCCCATTTTTCCACTTAGGATCTTAAAGCTGAAGTTATCCCCTTTTAACTTCGCAAGAACCCTGTGAAGTAAGTCAGAGCAAGAATGGTCCATCCATGGCCACCCAATAAATTTCATGACCATGTATTCATGGTGGTGGGGCTAAGGTATTTGGGAATTTCCTGCATTCTGCAGGGGGTTGGACTAGATGACCCTAGACATCCCTTCCAACCCTGTGATTCTATGACTCTATGTAGTGAATCCATCCATCACTCTGCCCAATATTCCACACAGACTTCTCTCATTACACACTAAGACTCTCTCCATTTTTTTTGAGTTGAGGGTGTGAAATTCAGGAAACTTATGATATGAAGAAGGGATTTTAATTAATAATTAGCTTACAAGTCTCCCCTCAGAGATTCCATCGTGGCTTCAGCTCCTTCTCTCCCCCCTCACCAAACACCACCCTTGATCCACTGCCGCCATGCCTTTAAGTATTTAAACCAGTCAATCAAGTAAGAGCTGTAAAATTCTACACCACAAAAGCCAAGTTCACTCCATCATTCTGTGTCTTTTCACATTTTAAAAAACCCTGTTATATAATACAAGGGAAGGCGGCATGGTATAGCCTGATCGCGTCAGATGTCAGAAGCTAAGCAGGGTCAGTACTTGGACGGGCAACCACCAAGAAAGACTCTGCAGAAGAAGGCCATGGCAAACCACCTCTGCTTCCCACTTACCTTGAAAGCCCCTTGCTGGGGTCACCATAAGTCGATTGTGACTTGACAGCACATACGCTCACAGACATATAATACAAGACAGGGAAACAGCATCCTGACCTGCCTGAACTCAATTCACGTTATAGTTGTGGAAGCAAAATATAGGTGTTTTTTGAGATATTAAAGTGAGCAAATATGGATATATAATGTCACATGTACAGATACGCCACAGGATAAAACCAGAGCAAGTTGACATAACTGTAATGGGAAATAACGAAATGCTTTCATGTCACACTCTCCAAAATAAATAATACCCCATCTTATAAAATAACCTTGCCTAAATAACATCAATATGCCCATGTCAATAATAGAAAGATGCAGGGAACTCCCTCTTTCCGTTTCTTAATCCTACACAAAGTCCCTAAATATTGATCTGTAAGTACAAGCAATTCAGAGCTGCCTCATAATGAGTCACATCAATGGTCCATTCAACCCCCTGACAGTGAGGTCATCTTATAGATAACGTTAAAAAGAGATAAGACAAATAGGCCTATAAGCATCACAGCTTGTAACACAGAGCCTCCATGTTCAGCTGCTATACCTCTTAATCAGTTGGTGAAGGACAAAAATCAGAGGAAAGGCTAATGCATTCGTGTTGTGATTATGGGCTTCCCAGAAGCATCTGTGGGACTGTAGCATGCTGGAAAAGATACAGACTTAATATTATCCAGCAAGGCACATTTTATCTCCTGATCTCAGGCAGATGTCTCTCCCAGCCAGGTTTCCTAAGATCATTTTAATTAGAGGAATGGATCTTATGATGGCACAAAATGCACAAGTGTTCTAGCTATGACCACCTAATGGCAAGTAAATACCATGTCAGGTGGGCATTTCGGACTCCTTCCCTTTGCATTTAAGTTCACTGCAAACAAATCCATATTGCAATTGTGTTCTCCATTTATCAGGGACTTAGTAGTACCACACTAGAGTTTCCCACAAGTAAAAAGTATCTTAATCGAAATGACTGAAATTGGTGTGCCAAGCCAGCATGGACCATGTGCACAGGTAGATCTAGTGAGTGGATGCATGATAAGGAAGATTGATTGGCGAAAATAAAGAATTCATACGTGCCCCAAAGGAGCATTTATCTACTCGGACAGCTCTAACATATAAGGAGTTAAACTTCTGTGTTAAAGGCGGAGAAGAAGGGATTTCCAGGCACATTTGATCCCTTATTTTGTATAGAAGCATAGAACTCTGCCTTTGTTTTTCTCATATCTACATAACAACAGTAAATTAGCTTCACTGTCATTGTTTCCCCCCCCCAAATTTTCCTAGAAATTATACTGAAATAAGAATACTGAGAATACTTTGTGAGAGATCCCTCGCCTTGTCACAGAATGAGTTTACGCGTGACCTTGTGGGATTATGCTCCCTCTGGAATGCTCATTGGTTAACATTCCTAAAAATAAATGCGTAGTTATACTGTGGCGATGCCATTTTCTCTTCTCAAAAGACTTCTCTGACACACAGTGGATGAAGAGAAATAACCAATGAATGAAAGATAACCAGCAGGGACAAACACTCAATAACGAGTGTTGAGAGCACTGAACACTTATTTATTATTAAAGAAAATGTATATCCTGTCTTTCTGTCCCCACAATGGCCCCCAGAGTAGCTAGCTACCAAATTAAAAGCATACATAATAAAATTACATTAAAACCAATCAAAACAACAACAAATCATCATTAAAACAATTAAAACCAGAGTTAAAACATGCGAAGATTTAAATGCAAAATAATTAAAACAATTAAAACATTGGGAGTGAAGCAGTGATCACTGAGGGAATGCCAAGTGAAACAAAAAAGTCTTCCTCCGCTGACAGAAGATGGCAACAGAAGGGGACAAATGAATTTCCCTCAAGAGACGAGTTCCAGAGTTTCGCTTCAACAGCTGAGAGGGTCCTGTCCTGGTTTGCCTCCAGCCTAATTTTAGGAAGCAGTGGTATCCAAAGCACAGCCTCCAAAGATGAGCACAGACATCGGTTGGGTTTAGAAGGAAGTAGGCACTCTTTCAGGAATGTTGGTCCCAAACCATATAGGGCTTTGAAGGTCAACATCAACACCCTATGCCCGGAAACAAATTGAGAGACAGTGTAGATGGGCCAAGACTGGAGTGATATGATCCCTATCACCCACTCCACTCAACAGTCACTTTGCACAGTGAGATAGACGTGTTCAAATTCAAGCCCAAACCTAGAAAGATCTGAAGCATATACAATAATAATAACAACAACAACACTCAATTTATATACCAGCCTTCAGGACAACTTAATGCCCACTCAGAGAAGTTTACAAAGTATGTTATTATTATCCGCACAACATTCACCCTGTGAGGAGGGTGGGGTTAAGAGAGCTCTGGAAGAGCTGTGACTGACCCAAAGTGACCCAGTTGGCTTCAAGCGGAGGAGTGGGGAATCAAACCCTGTTCTCCAGATTAGAGTCCTGCTGCTCTTAAGATAGGGTTGCCAGCCTCCAGGTAGTGGCTGGAGATCTCCCAGAATTCCAGCTAATCTCCAGGCCATAGAAATCAGTTCCCCTGAAGAAAATGGGTGCTTTGGAGGGTGGATTCTCCTAGGAATTTAATGAGGCATATTTTCTCTACCCTGCCTCTGTGAAGTCAGTTTCAAGTTAGAAAAGGATGTGGGAGATAATTGTTTAGAGCTAATGGTGAAAATAAAGATAATGCTTGTGGCACAAAAGCATTCCAGAATAAGCTAATACACACATTTTAAAAAGGACACACGCATGAGAACAGAAGTTATGCTCACTTCACACTGAAAAAATACAGTAATCAAAAATTTCGGAGCAGTGTTTTATTAACTTCACTTGAAAAAGATAGTCACCGGATGGTAAAGGTTATGCCATGCAATGATTTTCTTGGCCTCATGTTTGTCCTCTTGCATTTACACACACACACAAATATCAATTCACAGTTTAATCCCTCATTATTCCTTTCTTCAGTTTCCATTTGGCCACTTAATGTAGAGGTTAATGCTAGGCTTGAAGTCTATAGACCCACTCTCTTCCCTGCTTTGTCATGAAGTTCTCTGGGTGGCCTTTCTTAGTAAATCACTTCCTCATTAAATAGACTCGTTAAGGCTGAATTAAGACATTTCTACCCACTGCCCAACTACCACGATACGTCTGCAGGATTATTTCCAGTTGTTTTCAACTTCTTGTTGACATAGCTCAATATGGCTTGCTTTTGCCGTCTGGTGAATTAGGGCCAAGCTACACATGACGAATGACACTTGAACGGCAAGTGGATTGAGTGGAGGGCAAGTGAACAGGGAGAAATACACTTGCCATTCAAGTGTCATTCGTCATGTGTAGCTTGGCCCCCAGTCCCTCAACTGTTTTCAACACAACTCATTAAGACCTCAGTAGTGTTGCAGAAATTACATGGGAAGTCATAGTGTGGAAACCACTGGGAAAAGGATACCCAACAAAATCATCACATAAGAATTAAACTTAGAAGAACAGTGCTGCAATATGGTGATACAAGAAACCAAGTTTTCTCCGAGTAAAGTTATTCTGTAGGATTAGGCCAAAAGATCAATGGGGGATGAAAAGGCTGGACCCAACCAACATTTCTGCTCATTCTTGCCCAATTCCCTGTCTTGCTGCTGTACTCATCCCTCATGGTTTTTGTACTTACAGATCTCATGAGCCCCAACCCAGCCTTTGTGGGTATTCATTACTTTTTCACCAGCAGAAAAGCTGGTTGGATCCCACCCAAGGTCCCAAAAGATCATGCATCAAACCACTATTCTAAAATGCAGGTGACAATATTTACTCACAGGAACACTGCATCATGAGTTTTCCACTCTACAACAGTCTAAAGAAAGAAGAACTTATAATGCAGAAGCCATAATGCAACGTGTAGAGTGCACATGTGTGAGCAAGATTATTTGGTATCTTCATGACACTAAAGGAGGGAAGAGAAAACAGCATGAACAGTACCTGTTGAGCCAAAGGAAGTTTGCAGGGAAATCAATGACTTTACAAAAGGCAAACCAGTTTCTTGGTGGAATTTTGCCTCAGGTTATTATTAAACTCTTCATAAGGGTGCATGGACAAGGACGTTCAAAAGGTTATAGGGTTGGTGGAAATCGGATTTAAAAGATTGTTTATTTTTATTTCATTTATTCATTTTTTATACCACTTCAGTTAAGATCTCAAAGTCGTTCACAACAATTGCAACAGTTAAAAACAATACAAAAATATAATACTTAAAAAATCACAATAAAACAGCCTAATACAAGTCATTAAAAACACCCTAGTCCCAATCCTTCCCTATAAAAGCCTGCAAATAATATAAAAATTACAAGTAGATAAAAATGTACAGCAATTTTCTCTTCCTCACTAAAGAATATTAGATTGCAGAGGTATGCCGAAATAGTTCTGCCTTAGATTTTAGTCTGGGGCAATTAACCTCTGTAAATTGACATCTCTTTCTTCTATCCCAGAATTCTTTGTTTCAAATGATGATGAATACAGTGATGAAAAAGCGGAAGAACTGGACAGCCTGTGGACCACCATCTTGATTTTCTTCATCCTCTTCCTCCTCAGCATCAGTTATAGTGCCACCGTGACCCTGTTCAAAGTGAGTGAGAGGGAAGTTACAGCCCTACATCTACATCTTGCAATGGGAAGGAGGAGAGAGCAAAGAGAAAATGCAGAATATTTTGTGTTGTGATTGTAAATTGGTATGTGGTTTAGTATTGCCACCTTAGAGTTAGTCGTTGGACACAGCTCCTGTTCATAGATCCAGAGGCAGGGCTTTTTTTCAGCTGGAACACGGTGGAATGGAGTTCCGGAACCTTTTGAAAATGGTCACATGGCTGGTGGCCCCGCCCTCTGTGCCACAGAGGACAATCTAAACTCCCATCTGTCTGAAGATCAGGGGGCGGGGCCACCAGCCATGTGACCATTTTCGCCAAGGGCAACCCACTGAGTTCCACCACCGCTTAAAGCCCTGTCCAGAGGAGTTAGCTGTGTTAGTTTGTAGCTGCAAAATAGTAGAGTCCAGTAGCACCTTTCAGACTAAGCAACTTTATTGTAGCATAACCTTTCGAGAACTCCACCCCAGTTGTTCTATAGCTCTTTCATGTATGTAGTATATATAAGCTTTTATACCCCCTTTCTCCATAACATGTGGACTCAAACCAGTTTAAAGATATACCTATAAAACACTATAACATCACCTCAGAGGCAATTCAGGAAAAAATAAAGTCTGACTGGAAATAAATGACACAGGAGAGTCTAGCCATGCGTAGCTGTTCTCGTTTCAGGTGGAAGGCAGGTTTCTCTGACCTCCACACATACTAACCCGAGGCACTTATCTAAGCCCCAAGAAGGTATTCTTCAAAATGAGCCGCAGGCTGAGAGCCAAAGGCTAAAGGTTAAATTAACTCCTGATCAGCCCCATAGTCGCCTCCAAATTGTACTATTCTCAGAAAGGATGGGCTGGCAGCCAACACCAAATCTGTGTGTGTTAGCACACCTGGGTCAGCAGCACTCCTAGTTTTAGCACTTCTGTAGTATAGTTGCGCTGTCAATTTGCCTCTGCAGCTAGCCCCAAACCTGAACAGTATAGGTTCCGGGGGTATGAATTTCCATCTCTCCTGGGATCTGATGAAGGGAGCTTTGACTCTCAACCGCTCTCACCCTGGAAATCTAGTTGGTCTCTAAGGTGCTACTGCACTCGAATCTTGCTCTTCTACTACAGGCCAACACAGCTATCCACCTGAAACCATGGGCAATTCCGCACATCCCAGCATAGTGCTATACTCGCACAATGAGGGCATCTTCCTGGAGTGATTTCTGATGTCATTGTGCCTTGAGGCGCAATGACATCAGAAATCGCACCAGGAAAACGCCCCCATTGCACAAGTATAGCGCTATGCTGGGACGTGCAGAATCACTCCATCTTTCCCTTGACATTGCTGTATGGGAGAAATTGGGGAGTGGGGCAAGTTTAACCAACACCACCCCTTTAAGCTACTGGGAAGGAAGGAAAGGGGATCATAGGATATGTGCCTCACAGCACATATTCCCGGACTCCAGTTCCTCTGCTACCCACCACGAAACTCTAGCCTGAAGGGAAACAAGAAGTAGGCTGTTTCCTTCACTTAGGGCCAAGCTAAAAGTGACGAATGACACTTGAACGGCAAGTGTATTTCTCCCTGTTCACTTGTCCTCCACTCAATCCACTTGCCGTTCAAGTGTCATTTGTCACTTGGAGCTTGGCCCATGGTCAGATAGAGAGTTTGCACCTGCCCTCATACAGCTGGGTTTCAATCCCACACACCACCCTCTGTCTCTCCATTTTAAGGGCTTTTCCTCCTTTTGGTGGAAACCTGTATTTTTATGCCTGCCTGGGGTTTCCCCCAGGTATGTAGGACACCACCATTGTCTGTGATAGTCTCCATTTTATTGCCTTTCTGGTTGGGCACAGGGATATTATAGGGAATGCATCCATTAAAATGTTCCGTTAAAAATAAGAAAAATGAGATGAAGAGAGGCAAAGAGATTTGAATGGTTGCTTTATTGACTGGGTTGAGATGCGAAGGAAGAAAGGACAATTAGAACAATATCCTTTTGATGGAATTTGTCAGTCTTGTCTCATGTTCAACTCTGCTCTGTGTCTTCCACCATTCTCACCCCACACCCAACAGGTAAAATGGCTTTTCTCCACTGTGATGCACTTGAAGAACAAGCCAGCAGGTCCCGAATACAAGAATGTAATCCAGGGGATACTATAGGCTCGTGTTCCTGGGAACCTCATCCTACAGGCTTCACAAATGGCATAAGAAGAAAGGGGCATTAAAGAAGTTGATGGTTATGCATCAGTTTTCACTCTGAATGCTCCAAGCCTTCTCCCTGTGCTCTGCTCTTTCAACTGTCCTAACTCTTTCGTAACAGATGAATATGAGCCTGTATCAGTCCAGGGTTTTTTCACTGGGAGCAGACAATTTTGCTGGAATCTAGAGCAGGACTTCAGCCATTTGCTAAGACAGACACCATGAGAGAGAAAACTTCCTGGTCTTATATGCAACTGGTTTCCCCACTGGCACCCATCACATATAACCACTTCTCCTGTCCAAGGAGAGAGACATGTTCCTACACTGTTGGGAAAAAAGCCTTCTGACTCAGCTACCTCAACTGACCTCCGTTCTAATTTCTATCACAGAACCGGACCATTTCTTTTGCACGTGCACACACACACCACTCTACCGTGTGCTGAGCCTACGTGTCCATCTGCACCAACCCTTCTCACATACACAATTATGCTTCCAGTTGGAGCTAAACTTGGAAAACTCAGACCTTCTGTGTGTTGAATGTGTGTTAAGTGCCATCGGGTTGCTTTTGACTCACTGTGGCATGAAATAGCTCTATTGGTATTCCATCTATTCCAGATAATTTGTTTCTCCCAATTGCTTTGAGTGCAGCTTTCACTTCCTAAGATTTCTGGTTCTTCGTCAAAAGATTCTTCTTTGAAGGAATCTGTCATCCTTCCATCTCTTCTGTACAGTTCTTCAGTGTATGGTTTCCATCTTTTTTATATATTGTCCAGATCAGATACTGGCAGTTTTCACACATCTTACCGGCTCCGGTATGTCACACAAAGCTCCTGCAAGGACAGTGTTTTCCTGCCGCAATTTCGCACGAGAACCAGGAAATCACGGCAGGAAGACGCTGGACTTGCAGGAGCTTTGCGTGCTGTACCAGAGCCGGTAAGATGTGTGAAAATGGCCACTGTATTTCTGTGTTGATCTTTCAACATCCCTAAGTGTAGTTTAATTTTCCTTTTGATTTACTAGCTCTTGTGGAACAAGACTCCTGTTCCTCCTTTTTTCTTGTTCTCTTCCATTTCTTTGCTCTGGTTTATTAGAATAGATTTCTTTGTCTCTGCGTGCACACAAGGTAAATGTCTCTTGTCTCTTTCTTGATGATTAGTATTCCTCATTATTTTTCCTCCCCTCCCCATGTTTTTCAGAATGATGAATGCTACCAAGGGCATTTCTGTTGGCTTCATATGTTGCATTTTTTATTATAACCATTGTTTTTACTGAACAACAATAAATATGTACAGAAGTAAATTCGTCTCCTGAGTTTGATGAAGTCACCTCTTTCTTCCTTCAGAAACTCTCGGGAAGGAATTTCAGACCATTCTGCCCATTCTCCCTCCCTCTCCCTCACTCCCATTTAGGGTGGCAGTTTCTCGCCAGAAGAGTACCTATAGGGGATCTCTTTTCCATGGCTCACCCTTCACTCCTCAGGTGTGACTTACAGTACACCAGAGGCTGGAGACAAACAATAGTAGGTTTTTCAACAAGGTGAAAGTTTTCTCCTCGTGGTTTGTACACACACACACACAAACTTCTGGTTTTAATATTGTTTCAAAAACCTTGTGGATCCGATGCCACAAAAGATGTAAGAAACACTGAGACCATTGCTGCACCTCTCTCTTCAGCTTCAGCTTCCTTCAAGCCAATGGTCTCTCTCCAGCTATCGGTACATTTAGCTACACTTATGGACTGGGTGTGTTAGACCCATCTGATGGGCTGCCCCATACTCTGGCCATGTTCCGGAATCTTCTGCTTGGACCACCACTTCCCTCCTGCTCTGTTAACTGGGCATCATTTTTTTAACTCACTGAACAAAATTGTCATCTGTTTTCAGCCTTAGGCACAGGTGGGCAGATGGATGAGGGAAAAGACACAATGCTGCTCAAAAGCACAGGATGGATAGGATAGATAAAGGCTGAATCGGGCCAAATCATGCCCAATTCGACCCCCTGCGAACCGCAGGTGCACTCCCAGAAGTGGCACATGGCCTGGGCGATGATATCACTTCCTGGAAGTGGTGTCATTGCACAGGCCCGGGAGCGAAAGGTAAGTGCCCGGCCTCCCACATCCAGCCCGGGGGTAGGGTAACCTGGCAACCTTATATGGAGGCATCCAAAGCAATACATATGAAGATGACCAGAGTGGACAAAGGTAGGTTCACATGGTGGTCTGTGCCTTGTTATAAAGAAGAAATACCTGGAAAATATCCTCTCTGTATGAGCAAGCACCTGCTTTCTTGTCAGATGAGTCCTCTTTCTTCAAGGAAAGCCAGTTTGTTGGTCAAAATCCAGTCAGGGTTCAGGGTGAGTTAGGGGTGCCAGTTCCATGGTGGAAATTCCTGGAGATTTAGGGGAGGAGCCTGGAGAGGGTGGGGTTTGGGGAAGGGAGGGACCTAAGCAAGGTATAATTCCATAGAGCCCACCATCCAAAGCAGCCATTTTCTTCAGGGAAACTGATCTATTTGGCCTGGAGATCAGTTGTAATTCCAGAGGATCTCCAGCCACTGCCTGGAGGTTGGCAAACACTGGGTAATAACAGTTCCTGGTCAGTCCAACATGCTGCAGTCTCTCAGGAATACTCTGAGGGTCTTCTTAAACAAACATAATGTGTCCTCATTCAGAATAAGGAAAGGAAAGAATACAAGGCCTAATAGACTCCTTAGCCAGCTCACCAAGGTTGCCAACTCTGGAATGGAAAATTCCTGGAGATTTAGGGAGCAGATCTTGGGAAGAGTGGGGTTTGGGGAGGGCAGGGAGACCAGTGGGATATAATGCCATAGAGTCTACCCTCCAAAGCAGCCATTTTCTGCAGGAAAATTGATCTCTGTGGTCTGGAAATAAGTGGTAGATCTGGGAGATCTTCAGTCTCCACCTGGAGTTTGGCAACCCTAAAGCTTACCTAAAGCTTACCCAGAGCCGGAAATAAAACTGGGTCTGGCACTGGTCCAGATTCTCCTGGAATAGGGACCTGCACGATGACCTCACTTCCAGGACGTCATCCTCGCTCCTGGCCTCCAACCCCGCCCCAGCTTACCTGGCCAGTGGGGGGGAATGCACCTTCCAGGGTGCTCTCCCTGGCTGCATGGTGGGCTCCCGGACCAAAATTGGCCCAAATCAGGGCTGAAGTAGCCAGGATTGTGCTGCTGTGGATAGCAGCAGTGCTCCCACACACCACAGCAGCCCGATCCAGGCCAAATCGGCCAACATGATGACTTCCTGGAAGTGACATCATCACGCCGGCCAGGAGCAAGCATGTGTGCCTTGCTTGCACACGAACACTGTAGAGGAGGTAAGTGCCAGGCCTCCCAGGGGGACTTGGCAACTCTATCCTGGAACCATAATAAAACATGAAATGGTAATCTTGTATTGCAATGCCCACCCTGGATGTCCATGTCAGGAGAAAATTCCAACACAAAGTTCTACAAATCATGAAAGTTGCCCAATTCAGCCCCCTGCAGAGTGCAGGAGCACTCCCAGGGGTGGCATGTGGTCTGCATAATGACATCACTTCCCATAAGTGATGTCATCGTGCAGGCCAGGATCATGTGACGGGGACCTCAAAATGTGACAGGCTTCCAACCTCCCACCTGGGGGGATAGAGGGACCTGACAACTCTAGCCAATATCAGGCACTGCATGACATCACTTCCAGGGGGGAACCCAGAAGTGATATCATGTAACTAGGAATTACCAGAAACTCTGTGGTTTTATCTTGGGTAAATTGCCTTCTTTCACTTTAACCATCCCCATAGGACTGTAAGAGATAAGAACTGTAAAGTATTTGAGATAGTGAAATTATAGAATCATAGAATCATAGAGGTTGAAAGGTACCTCTAGGGTCATCTAGTCCAACCCTCTGCACAATGCAGGACATTCACAACTACCCCCCACCCCGACTGCCCCAGTGACCCTTGCTCCATGCCCAGAAGATGGCAAAATACATCCAGGATCCCTAGCCAAACTGGCCTGTGGAAAATTGCTACCTGACCCCAAGGTGGCGATCAGCATGTACGAAAGTCCATGAGAACTCAGCACTGATGTAACCCATTCTGCCCTCTCCCTTAAAATCTGACCAGGTTCACAGAATCAGCATTGCTGTCAGATGGCCATCTAGCCTCTGCTTTAAAACCTCCAAAGGAGAGCCCACCACCTCCTGAGAAAGCCTTTTCCACTGAGGGACCGCTCTTACTGTCAAGAAGTAATTCCTAATGTTTAGCCAAAACCTCTTTTGATTTAATTTCAAGCCATTCAAATTGTCGACAAGGTTATTATGTGGAACTTTATCAAAAGCCTTACTGAAATCGAGATAGACTATGTCTACAGCATTCCCTTGACTCAACAAGGTAGTAACTTTCTCAAAAAAAGAGATCACTTTAGTCTGACATGACTTGTTTGTGAGAAACCCATCCTGGCTCTTAGTAATCACTGACATCCTTTCTAAATGCTCAAGGACTGACTGTTTCATTATTTGTTCTAAGACTTTTCCAGGTATAGCTGTGAAAAGTAGTTACCTGGATCCTCCTTTTTCCCCTTCTTGAAGATGGGGACAACATTTGCCCACCTACAATCTTCTGTCACTTCACCTGATCTTAGAGATGGGCATGAACAGGAAAAAAACAAACATGATGTTCGTTGTTCGTTGCCATCCATGAACAGGGACTCACAAACAACCACGAACACGGCCCTGTTCACAAACATGTTCGTGGTTGGCTGTTCGTAGGGACCAGCAGGCTCTCCTCCAGCCATCATCCAAGTTAAAATCCCTACTGCACCACTCCCAGAAACCTGACCTGAGCAACCACCAGGAAAGGTACTAATAATAAATAATAGCTTGGCCCAGAGCCTGGCAGCAGCCCTGGAATTTGAAGGGGTAGATCCCTACCACACCACTCCCAGAAACTTTACTTGAGCAGGCAGCAGGAAACGTACCAATAATAAATAATAGCTTGGCCCAGAGCCTGGCAGCAGACCTGGAACTTGAAGGGGTAGATCCCTATCCCACCACACACAAATAAAATTCAAGGGCCAATGCACTCTCTCTGTCAAAATGCCAACAGCAACTGTCTCTCCCTCTCCACTGTCTGCAAAACCAGAGCCTCCCTTGTAACAAATTTAGAGCTCCACACTTGAAAGGAAGACCTGCCTATCAAGCTAAATTGGGCTTAGATTGGGGTTTCCAGGACAACAGCAGGAGTTCAGAAAGAGTTCAAACAATCCCTACCTAAATTGCCAAGGGAATTGATTGCAGGTGCCAGACTGTCCGGCTTGACGAACAACAACGAACAGCAATGAACAAGGCTTGCAACAACCACCTGTTCGTTTAGAATGGGGCCTTACGAACAGCTTGTTTGCAAACAGCACATTGGGCTGTTGGTGTCTTTTTTTTTGGTCGTATTGCTGTTCATGCCTGTATCTACCAGATCTCCAAGAATTCTCAAAAATAATGAGGCTCAGAAATTACATCTGCGAGTTCTTTTAATACTCTTGGGTGCAATTCATCTGGCCCTGAGGATTTAGTTCCATTTAAAGAAACCAGGTGTTTACGTACTACCTGTATGCTGTTCCTAGACTGTAACTCCCTTCCCCCATCACGTGTTCTATTATTGCCATGTTGAGCACCATCTCCCTCAGAGGAGGAGACTGAGGAAAAGTAGGAATTGAGCAGTTCTGCCCTCTCTTCATTGCCTGTTACAATTTCACTTTCCTTTCCCTGCAATGGGCCATGTCCTTGCTCTTTTTCTTACTTTGAACATAAGCAAAGAACCCTTTTTGTTGTTTTTAGAATCTCTTGCTAGTCTCAGCTCATACTGAGCTTTAGCTTTTCTAACACTCTTTCTACAAACATTAGTCATGTGGTTATATTCATTCTTGGTTATAAGGCCTTCCTTCCATTTTATTTCTCAATTCATTAGAAAGCTGTTTATGAAGCCACGTTGGCTTCTTTAAGCCCTTCTCATTTTTCCTTCTCAAAGGAATAATTTGTGATTGTGCTTTCAATATTTTGTTTTTAAAAACTCCCACCCCTCTTCAACTCCCTTCTCCTTAAGTATTTCTGACCATGTGATTTTACCCAGCATAGCTTTCAGTTTGTTAAAATTTGCTTTCCTTTTTTTTCAAGAAATTTTTATTTTATTAATAGAATTAAGAGCCCAGTAAAAAGGGCAAAGAAATAAAAGAAAGAAAAAGAAAAGAACAAACAAAAAAAGAAAAGACAGAAATTAAAAATAACAGAAAACAATAATACATGTTTCTTTTTCCATTTTTCTCTTCAACACCTACTTAAAAATCAAAACCACAAATCGTCAAATCATTTTTCCATGTTTCACACTGAAAGTCAATAAAGGGTTTCCAGTTATTCATAAAAATAGACAATGTTTATCTCTGATCAAAGCTGTAAGTCTAGCCATTTCTGCTAACTCCATCATTTTCATAATCCAGTCCTCAACTGAAGGCAATTCTATACTTTTCCATTTTTGTGCATATAAAAGCCTAGCTGCCATAGTCATATATAATAATAAAAAACCATGTTGATTTTCCAACTGTTTGTCCATTAATTCCAACAAAGAGTCTTCTGGTTTAAACTGTATAGTAATCTTCAACATTTTATGTATTATCATATGAATTTGAGACCAAATTTTTAGCTTTACGGCTAAAATGTTCCTTCTTGTTGCTCACATTTCCAACATTTATTTGATATAACTTTACTCATTTTTGCTAATTTGTCAGGAGACATACCATGATACATCATTTTGTTAAAAAATTCTTTAAGTATGGAACTCAAAGTACATTTGAGCCCCTTTACCCTCATATTTTCCCACTGATCCATCGGTATGTTATACCCAAAATTTTTAGCCCATTTTACCATTCAATCTTTCACAGATTCTTCTTCCATTTCAAATTTCAATAACAGCTTATACATTTGGGAAGTAACATGTCCATCATTTCAACAAAGCTCTTTTTCAAACTCAGTCTTTTCATAATCACAGCCACATACTTTTATCTAATTTAAACCTTTCTAGAAGTTGAGCATAGAAAAGCCATTGATATTTACAACCTTTAGCTATTAAATCCTCCCTTGTCTTCAATTTACAATCTCCTTGTGAGAATTCTAGTAAGTCTCCGTAAGTCAATCATCCCTGTTTGGAAATCTTCTCCCTTCTATAAAACACTTCCTGTGCTGAAATCCAAAGCAGTGTCTTCTGTGATAATCTCAGTTTCTATTTATTCCAAAATTCTCAGAATGGCTCTCCTAATATAATGATTTTTAAAGTCTATATTGACCTGTATTTTATCATACCACAAATAAGCAAGCCATCCAAATCTCAGGTCATGACCTTCCAATGTCAAGAGCCTCTAATTTCTCAGAAGTATCCATTCCTTCAGCCTCATTAGACATGTGGCAGCATAGTACGCTTTCAAGTCCGGTAAGCCAAGGCCACCTCTCTCCTTCACATCCTGGTTTTTTCCCTTTCCATATAAATGTTGAAATGTCTTTCTGCCACTGTTTAAATGGTACATCTGAAGTTAACACAGGTACTGTCTGGAAGAGGAATAACATTCTAGGTAAAATGTTCATCTTAATAACTGATATTCTCCCCAACAAGGATAACCGTGCTCCATCTCATCTTAACATATCTTTTTTTATTGCTTTCCATGTCTTAACATAATTATTTTGAAATGGCGTACAGTTCATCCTCGTCAGTGTGATACCTAAATATTTTACCTTTTTTCATCCTTAAAACCTGTTATTTTCATCAATTCTTCCTGATTTTTAATATCTGTATATTTGTTAACATTTTTATTTTCTGTTCCTTTTTTTAAAAAAACTGCCAGAGTACCAAACTCTCTCAACTTCTCCATCAGTATTTCAATTCTGTCTAATGGGTCTTCCAGGATCAAAACCAAGTTATCTGCAATAAAGTATAAATTGATTTCACCCATTTTATAAAGTTCTCCCCAAAAGTCATCTTTTCTAAGATTTCAAACAAGAACATCCAATTCAAATTATCAAAGTCCTTTTTAGTATGCAAGAATATTAGAGCTGCTTGTTTTTAGTTATGTTTATCCAAATATTCCACTATATCTAATACAGTTCTGACATTATCTATCAACTGTCTTTTGGGTAAAAAAACCACTTTGATCCTTGTGAATAAAGTTTTTGAGAACATACTTAAGTCTTTCTGCTACAAGATCGGTAAATAATTTATAATTATTATTCAGCAATGATATAGGTCTATAATTTTTTGCCAATGTCAAATCTTGCCCTTCTGTGGTATCAATGTAATATTAGCATCTTTTCAAGTCTCTGGCATCTTTCCTCCCAATAAAATTGAGTTCATTGTATTTTGCAAGGGTACTAAAATCTCAGCTTCAAAGCATTTATAATATTGGCCAGATAGTCCATCCAGGCCAGGTAACTTCCCCATTTTCATCTTTTTAATTGCTTCTACCACTGCTTGAATCATTATTGGGCTGTTCATCAACTGATGTTGTTCCTCCATAATTTGCTTTCCTGAAATCCAACCTATATGTCTGACTATGTACGGCTTTTCCCTTCCCCAAGTCTGTAAATTCCAAAATTACATGGTCACTGCTACCCAGGGTGCCCACTACTTTCACCTCATCAACCAATTCTTCCTTGTTGGTGAGAAGTCCAAGATAGCAGAACTCCTTTGTTTCCCTCTCTACTTTCTGAAAAATGAAGTTATCAGCAAGACAAGTAAGGAATTTATTTGAACTTTCATTTTTAGCAGAGTTAAATGAAATGAAATTGTAAAATTATTCATGATAATGCTTTAGGTGAGGGAGATCAGAGAATGAGGCCTAGTCCTGTTCTCAACCCCGATTCAGCCACGTAAGATGTGTTTCATTATACTCAAGATTACTTAATGACTTGCTATACCACTTTTAGTATTTTTGGACTAAAATTTATTTTATTATGAATAAATACAGAACTAAGCCAAAATAACGGCCCGTTGAATACTAACAAACTCTGGCATGTTTTTCTAAATAACTGAATTTCTGGATTTTGAAAACAAGTAAATGTGTGAAAAAAATAAAACCAAATAAAAAAACCAACAGAAAAAAAGGGGAAGTTCTACTTGGCCAAATGTTTCACGTCACACCTGTTGATTCCCAATTATAGCCTTTCAGCTCCCAATTATAACTCCAGATCTCACTCAACCATGATTTTATTTTTTTCACACCAGTATCAAGGTGTGAAATTGCATTTCTTTTTTAAGGGAGTTATTGAGAACATGATCAAAGGAAATCTTCACCAAAGGCCCATTACAACAGAGATGACTCCCAAAGAGAGACAGACGTAGGTCCGCGACAGAAACCAGATTTCTTTGTTCGGTTGCGACCTTCAGTTTGGTGAGTAGAAGGGGTTTTTTCCCCCATACTTTCTATGCTCTGGGAAGCTAGATGAGTGGATCAGCTGGAAGAAAAGGGATTTTCCTGAGATAAAGTCTTTCTCTAGAACAATAATGGGTGCCACTTTTTTTTTTTAATTTTTATTGGTGAGTTTGAATTTTCCAATTTGATACATACATTCCCTTCATATCTAATTAGTTCTGTTCCCCACCCTTTTCCTCCCCCCTCCCTATTGACTTCCAACAGCTTTCCAATCCTTACCCCCTTTTATTGCTTAATTCTATTTCACTTATATTTCCGTACAACACGTAGATCATAATATCTCTTACTCTAAGCATATTCTTAGGGCCAAGCTACACATGACGAATGACACTTGAACAGCAAGTGGATTGAGTGGAGGGCAAGTGAACAGGGAGAAATACACTTGCCGTTCAAGTGTCATTCGTCATGTGTAGCTTGGCCCTAATTCTTTTATGCATATAATCTATCAAATATACTATCAATATAGTATTTATTATATACTATACCATACAATATAGCATAGCATGCATTATAATATAGCATATCACAACATCCCAATATAGTATGCAATGTGATATACTAACACCATACATCATACATCATAATATATTATATATAGTACATAGTATAAATTTTCTAATGTATCAATTTTACTTTTACTTTGTTAAACTGTATATTCTAAATCAAATTTTCTTAATCATAAAATTAGCTTAGATTGTTGTAATTAAATTTCCCCCTTAATGGTAAAGTCACTTCTCTCCTCCATTTACAGCACCACCCTTTAAAAATTCTCAAAATTCTCAAAATGGGTGCGACTTCTAACAGGCTTTGGCATTAGGATCAGTATGTCTCTTTGTGTTCAGGATTCTCATATTGAAACTCAGGTCTCCTAACTGATGCTGAACTGCAAGACTGGCTAGCTGTTACCTCCCAGTTGAGTTAATTTTCTGACAGTGAGATTTGGATGCACATCAGCCTCCCTGGGGGAGGGGGGGCACACTTAGAAAAGGTGCCAGTATTTCCTGACTGCCCAAAGAGTACCACTCACCTAGGAAACACCTTACGTTCCAGCTAGGACTACCAGTCGGCTTGCTCAACCCTAGATGGGTTTAAAGCTGTTTAAAGCTAAATATCAAACTTCATGGAAACGTGAGGGGAGTAAGGAGGTACCTGAAAGCTTCTCTCAAGGCTGATGCTCAACTAGGAAGGTTTTCCCTGCTGAAATGGGCAGCAGGCTATAAAGTTACGACCTGAAAGCCTGCCTCAAGATAAATTTTCTGTTGCAGTCTCCTGGCATCTGAGCAGAACAGCAGGTTGCAGGAAAAATGGCAGGGAACAAAGCTCCAAGCAAGGGAAGTACCAGAAAGCCTGCTCATCAACTGGGAGGTTCCTCACCACCCAGATGAACAACAAACTCAAGGGAAGCTAGTGGGGAGGAGAAGGGCTACCTGAAGCCTTCTGCTCACCTCTCAGGTTATTCATCTCCCATAAGATCAGCGTGCTCCCGGAAAGCTAGCCTGGAACAAGGGGATATCTTAAAGTGTGTTCGAAGCCAGATTTCCTGCTAAGAGCCCCTGGCTTGCCAGCTGAGCAATAGGCCACGGAGAAGCTAGCAGGGAGCTAGGAGGGAGCAACAGAATCCAGGAAAGCTAACTCAGACCTAGGGCTTCCAGAAAGCTTCCAGGATGCATATCAACCTACCTGAGGGTCACATTTAAGAAAGGTGCCAGGAATCCCTGACTGTCCAAAGAGTGTTTCACCTGAGAAACACCTTACTTTCCAGATAGGACAACCTGTCAGCTTGCTCAAACGTAGATTGATCCACAACAGGGAGGTTTTTGAGTTCCCAGATGAGCAGAAGCTGCAGGAAAACTTAGCAGAGCACAAGAGGCACCTCCAAGCCTGCCCAAAGCCTGGGTCATCCCCCAGAGGAGCAACAGAATTCAGGAAAGCCAGCTCAGAGCAAGGGCTTCCAGAAAACTTAGCCTAATACTCAGTGGGGTGGTTTTTCAGCTCCCAGATGAGCAAAAACAGCAGAAAAGCTTAGCAGAGCAGAGGAGGCACCACTAAGAGAACCCAAAGCCTGAGATATTTCCCAGATGAGCAACAGAATCCAGTAAGCTAGCTCAGAGCAAGGGCTTCCAGGAAGCCTAGCCTGACCCACAGCTGGGAGGTTTTTCAGTTCTCAGATGAGCAGAAGCAGCAGAAAAGCTTAGCAAAGCACAGGAGGCACCCCCAAGACTGTCCAAAGCCTGAGACATTTCCCAGATGAGCAACAGAATCCAGGAAAGCTAGCTCAGACCAAGGGCTTCCAAAAGCCTAGCCTGATCCACAGCTGGGAGGTTTTTCAGCTCCCAGATGAGCAAAAACTGCAGGAAACCTTAGCAGAGCACAGGATGCACCCCCAAGCATGCCCAAAGCCTGGGTCATCCCACAGAGGAGCCACAGAATTCAGGACAGCCAGGGTAGAGCAAGGGCTTCCAGGAAGCCTAGCCTGATGCATGACAGGGAGGTTTTTCAGTTCCCAGATGAGCAGAAGCTGCAGGAAATCTTAGCAGAGCATAGGAGGCACCTCCAAGCCTGCCCAAAGCCTGGATCATCCCCCAGAGGAGCAATGGAATTCAGGAAAGCCAACTCAGAGCAAGGGCTTCCCGAAAGCTTAGCCTAAGCCTCAGCTGGAAGGTTTTTCAGCTCCCAGATGAGCAAAAACTGCAAGAAACCTTAGCAGAGCACATGAGGCACTTCCAAGCATGCCCAAAGCCTGGGTTATCCCACAGAGAAGCCACAGAATTCAAGACAGCCAGGTTAGAGCAAGGGCTTCCAGGAAGCCTAGCCTGATGCATGACAGGGAGGTTTTTCATTTCCCAGATGAGCAAAAGCTGCAGAAAAGCTTAGCAGAGCACAGGAGGCACCTCCAAGACTGCACAGAGCCTGAGACATTCCCCAGATGAGCAACAGAATCCAGTGAAACTAGTTCAGAGCAAGGGCTTCCAGAAAGCCTAGCCTGATCATCAGCTGGGAGGTTTTTCAGCTCCCAGATGATCAGAAACTGCAAGAAAACATAGCAGGGCATAAAAGAGGCCCCTACAAGCCTGCCCAAAGCCTGGGAGATTCATCAGAAAAGCTTAGCAGAGCACAGGAGGCACCTCCAAGACTGCCCAGAGCCTGGGATGTTCCCCAGATGAGCAACAGGATCCAGGGAAGCTAGCTCAGAGCAAGGGCTTCCAGGAAGCCTTGCCTGCTAGCTGGGAGGTTTTTCAGCTCTCAGGGCCAAGCTACACATGATGAATGACACTTGAACAGCAAGTGTATTTCTCCCTGTTCACTTGCCCTCCACTCAATCCACTTGCCATTCAAGTGTCATTCGTCATGTGTAGCTTGGCCCTCAGATGACCAGAAATGGCAGGAATGTTAGCAGGACACAAGAGGAACCTCCAAGCATGCCCAAGCCTGAGAGGTTCCTCATCATCCATATCAGCAGCAGGTTCTAGTGAAGCTAGAGGGGAGAAAGGGGGCTATATGAAAGACCATTCCAAACCTGCTACTGAGCTGGAAGGTTTTCCAGCACACACATGATCAGAGGCTCCAGAAATGTTTGCAGGGGGAAATGGAGTGCCTACAACCCAGGGAAGTCCCTCACCTCCCAAAGGATTAGCAACTTCCAAGAAAGGTCATGGAAAGTGAGATGGTTACTTGAATACTTATTCTAAGCCGATACTTAACTAGGAGGTTCCTTCTCTCCCAGAACTGCAATAGGGTCCAGGCAAGGTAGCTTTGAGCGTTGCAGTACTGGAAAGCCTACTCTGAGACAGATTTTCTGCTGGGAGCCCCTGTCTTTCCATCCAGCCAAACAGCAGACCGTAGGGAATTTGGCAATCAGCTAAGGGGACACTTCCAATCCTGCCCACCACCTGGGAGGTCCCCTCATCACTCAGATATGCTCAAGGATGCAGCAAAGCTGGAGGGGAGTCTGGGGGCCCATCCCAAGCCTGGTGCCTTGGTAGTTCACATGAAGCAATGGGGCTTCTGAAAAGCTGGTCCCTTACTGATCAGGACAGTTTTGCAGCACCTAGATGACCAGCAGACCCAAGGGAGCTAGCAGGGCACTTCAAGACCGACCTCCCAGATGAGCAATATTCTCCAGGAAAGTTAGCCTGGAGCAAGGGTGTGCCAGAAAGTTTGTTCCCAGCCAGATTTTCTACTGGAAGCCTCTGGCTTTCCAGCAAAGCAGAGGGCCATGGGGAAGCTAGCAGGGAGCTATGGGGGACTTGAAATCCAGCCCAAAACCAGGGCTGAGCCTCATCACTCAGCTAAACAAGTGCTGAGGAAGGGGGCTACATGAGAGCCAAACCCAAGCCTGGTGCTGTGCTGAAATTTTCCCCACCTCCCAGGTGAGCAAGCAACTTCAGGGGAGTTAGTCAGAAACAAGAGGGTTCCTGAACACCTGTTCTAAACCTGGTGTTCAGCTAGGAGGTTCTTCATCTCCTAAAGGAGCACCAAGCTCCAGGAAAGAGGTCAGGGGGCTGCCTGAAAGGCTGCTCCAAGCCGGGGAGTTTTGCCATCTCATAGATTAGCAGAAGGCTCCAGAGAAACTAGCAGGGAACAAAGCATTTCCTTCAAAACCTGCTCCAAGCTAGATTTTCTGCTGGGAAGCCCTGGCTTTCCAGCCAAGCAGCAGGCCACAGAAAAGCTAGCAGAGAGCTAAGGGGCACTTCACATCCTTCCCACATGCTGGGAGGTCCCCTGATAACTTAGATAAGCTACAGGCTGCAGTGGAGCTGGAAGGGAGTCGCGGAGCTATCTGAAAGCCCATTCCAAGCCTGGACTTTGTTATGAGGTCTCTCACCTCCCAGTTAACCAACAAGCTCCAGAAGAGTGAGCCTGAAACAAGGAGTTTCCTGGCAGCTTGATCTGATACTCAACTGGGAGGTTTTTCTGCTCACGTCTGAACAGAAGTTATAGGAAAACTGGAAGGGAGTGAGCCTGGGGGCTCCTCATCACCCAGAGAAGCAGCAGGTTACGGGGCAGCTAGCAGGGAGAAATGGGGCTGCATGAAAGACTGCCCCAAGGCCAATGCTCTACTAAGAGGTTCCTCATCTCCCTGTTGAGCAACCAGCTCCAAGGGAGTTAGGAGGAACAAGGGGGTTTCTGAACGCTTACTTCAAACCTGGTCCTCAGCTAGGAGATTCTTCATCTCCTAAATGAGCACCAAGCTCCAGAAAAGACGGCAGGGGAATATCTGAAAGGCTTCTCCAAGCCTGGGAGATTTTCCAACTCATAGATTAGCAGCAGGCTCCAGAGAAACTAGCAGGGAGCAAAGTATCTCCTTCAAAGCGTGTTCCATGCTCGATTATTTGCTGGGAGCCCCTGAATTTCCAGCCGAGCAGCAGGCCACAAGAAAGCTAGCAGAGAGCTTCAAATCCTGCCCACACACTGGGAGGTCCCCTGATAACAGATAAGCTACAGGCTGCAGTGGCGCTGGAAGGGAGTCAGGGAGCTATCTGAACGCCTGATCATCATCAGCAGCAGCAGGCTATCTGAAAGCCTGCTGCTCTGCTATAAGGTTCCTTGCCTCAAAGCTGAGCAACAAGCTCCAGGAGAGCTAGCCTGGCGCACGGGGGTCCTGGCAGCTTGATCTGATGCTCAGCTGAGAGGTTTTTCAGCTCATGTCCAGGGGTGGCGCAAGGGTTTGCAGCGCTCGCAGCCAGCTGGATGCCCCCAGCATGCGCGCACCAGCCTGCGTGATGACGTCACGTGTGACGTCATCACAGGAGTGCACGCGCTGCCGCCAGCCTGATCGCTGTGGTGGGCGGCCTCCGAGCTCTCCCGCTCGGTTGCCTGTGCCGCCGCAGATGCCTGCCCGTGGCGGCTGCGCCCAGCCGGGGCTTGTGCTGGCGGCGGCGGTGTGGGGCAGGAGGGATAGGAGGCTGCTGCTTTGTGGCATGCGCTCCCGCCCCCCGCGCCGCCTCTGGCGCTCCCTCCGGCACCCCACGCCAGAGGCCACCACCTACCTGTCCTCAATGGGCCCGCCGGCCCTGCTCATGTCTGAGCAAGAGTTATAGGAAAACTAGTAGAGAGTGTTCAAGGCTCCTCATCACCCAGAGAAGCCGCAGGTTACAGGGCAGCTAGCAGGGAGAAGTGGTTCTGCACGAAAGCCTGTCCCAAAGCCAATGCTCTACTAAGACGTTCTTCACCTCTCTGTTGAGCAACTAACTCTAGGGAAGTTAGCAGGGAACAAGGGGGTTCCTGAATGCTTACTCCGAGCCTGGTGCACAGCTAGGAGGTTCTTTGTCTCCTAAATGAGCACCAAGCACCAGGAAAACTGGTGGAGAGGGGCTGCCTGAAAGGATGCTGCAAGCCTGGGAGAGTGGTCAGCTCATAGATAAGCAGCAGGCCCCAAAGGATCTAGCAGCAGAACTGCTTGAAAGTCTTTTGCAAGCCAGATCTTCTGCTAGGAGCCTCTGGATTTCCAGCTCAGCATCTGGCCACAGGAAAGCTAGCAAGGAGCTAGGGGGACATTTCTAATCCTGCCACAGTTCCTGGGAAGTTGCCATCACCAAGTGTAGCAGTTGCTAACCAACCTGTCTTCCAGAGCTGAGAATCTGCCTTGTTAACACAGTGTGTGTGTGGGGGGGGGGGAAGGCTTCATATCTGAGGCCTGATGCAGCATGTGCAGATATAGAACAAACCTGAAAGTGTTTGCAGAGTCCTCCTGATTCCTTTCTGGACTTTACTCTGAAAATCAGAAACTGGTGCATAGAGCGGTAAAAGATGGAGGGTGGTGACTAGGCAGGGTAAACAGGTCAATAAGGCTGATAAGGTTAGGGAACCCAGGTTAGTTAGAACCCAGGAAGACTGCTAGGAAGCTCGCTTTTCTTGGTTCTCTTTTCAGCTCAGAAAGGATAGTCTAGCTGAATGATTTCATTCTGCGACCTGAATGAGATGCTGGGGAAATAGTTCTCTCAAACATCACTTGCCAATTTGTGTCAAATTGCTCTTAAATACACAAGGGATTGTGGTGGATAGTGCTGTCAAGTCATAGCTAACTTATGGTGACCCCTGGTGGGGTTTTCATGGCAAGAGACTAACAGAGGTGGTTTGCCATTGCCTGCCTATGCAACTCTGGTCTTCATTGGAAGTCTCCCATCCAATTACTAACCAAGGCCAACCCTGCTTAGCTTCTAAAATCCAATGAGATCGGGCTTGCCTGGGATATCCAGGTCAGGGAGTATAGGAGTTAGGCCAGTAGAAAATGTGACAATCATACTGTGCAATAAAAAAAGTGAAAGAATGGAGCCAAAAAAGGGGGAGAGAATGGGGCGGGGGGTACAACTGAGAATTTTTGCAGGTTCTGGGTGGGAAAGATAGAGGCCAGGATGTGGTACCCTGACTATAATCCTAGACGTTGTTTCTAGTACCAGGGGATATGTCTTTGAATATGTGAGAGACTAGGAAAGGACGGAAGGCTTTGATAGGATTGCTAGCTTTCTAAAAGCTACCCTTGCCTTCAATAGCAGTTTGATTGGCAGAAAATTAGCATATGAGGCATTTCATGGCATGGAGATTAGCAATATTACTTGTTAATGCCTGCAGAATATGTTGCTGTTAAAGGCAAGGCCACAGGGGCCAACCAGAAAGTTGGACATCCTTTAAGATTTACTGAACAAGCATAGACAGAGGCTACCCAGTGGCCCTGTGGAACAAGCAGTGCCAGCTTGTTCAGAATAATGGAGAAGAGAACAGAGTTGGAATGGTTTGGGGAAGATATGGTTGTGGGGGGAGCAGTAGATAATAATGCTCTTTTCTATATTCTGTAAAACTTTACTTACTGAATAAAGACAAAAGCACAGGAGCAGGCCAGGCTATTATTTTGGCCAGTTGGCAATCCTGGCTAGGGCAAAGAGTTGGAGGTTGAAGGCCACAGAGCATTCGCACTGGCATCTGAGGGCCAAGCTACACATGACGAATGACACTTGAACAGCAAGTGTATTTCTCCCTGTTCACTTGCCCTACACTCAATCCACTTGCCGTTCAAGTGTCATTCGTCATGTGTAGCTTGGCCCTAAGAATCCACCCTGTAAATTAAGACTGAGGGCCAAGCTACAAGTGACAAATGACACTTGAATGGCAAGTGTATTTCTCCCTGTTTACTTGCCCACACAATCCACTTGCCATTCAAGTGTCATTCGTCACTTGTAGCTTGGCCCTGGGAGACCAGTAAGCAATGGCACTTGGAGGAATTCGGGTGGGCAAAAAAACCCCTGAGAATGAGAGTCTTGGAGATTGGAGGTGGACAGGCGAGCCAGCGTTTTATTGCTCCTAAACTTTTGGCAGCAGCCAGAAATTTAACAGGTGAAGCTTTTCATCACATGAAGGTAAAGAGGTGGGAAACGTTTCTCCTGGCTAATCTTTGCTGTGCTGAGCAGTTCTTAAAGGAACAAGGGCAGAGCCCACAAGATAACTGGTGGCATTGTTTACTTAAGAACATGAAGTTCTCTTATGCTAAGTCAGTCCTGTGGTTGGTATTGTTAACTCTTATCGGCAGTGACTCTCCAGGGATTTTCACATCTACCACAGCTAAGCCTGCATGTGGGGAGAGCGGGTTACGCAGTAGGGAAGAGTAGATGATAGGAACCTGTCATTCCAGTGGAATGAAGGTGTTCAGGCTTCACAAGAGTAAACTATCCTGTCTCTTTAGTAGAGGCTTAATGTTGGGAGATGGTCAGCTGAAGTGTCTAATGGCATGGTGGTGGTAATAATAACATCCCATTAAGCCTGTTAAAAGGACAGAACATTTTTTTCCTCCAGGCAGTTGTCCCCCACATATAGAATCATAGAATCACAGGGTTGGAAGGGACCTCCCGGGTCATCTAGTTCAACCCCCTGCACAATGTAGGAAATTCACAACTACTTCCCCCCACCCCGACTGCCCCAGTGACCCCTGCTCCATGCCCACAAGATGGCAAAATGCCTCCAGGATCCCTAGCCAATCTGGCTTGTGGAAAATTGCTTCCTGACCCCAGGTGGTGATCGGCATTATCCTGGGCATGTAAGAAGGGCCACGAGAACTTAGCATTGATGTAACCCATTCTGCTATCCAATGGAGAGCCCACCACTTGCCTGCTGGTACTAGAAATGGCCCCCAGTTTCTGGGATCCTTCTCTAGAAAATCATCCCTTTTGTCCCTATTATCACTTTGGGGTAATCTCTTGTTAAATCTTTGGTAGTGTAGATTGCCATTCTTTGGGATTAAACTTACTTTCAATGGCTTCTAGAAGTTAAATGGCTGGGTGGGAGTGGAAGCATGTACTTTACCTAATCAAGTGTAGCCTATTTTACAGGCTAGAGAGGCATTTGCTGAGCTGTTGGTAACATTGTAGGGCAATTACGTTTTTTTTACCACATATCTTTACTTGGTTGGCTTGTTAAATAGTGCAGGACAGGTTAACTGCAGAATGAAGGAACAGAGCAGTTCAAATGTAGCATTCAGTCATGTAGAATGGGGAGAGGCAAGGTTAGCAAGAGAAAGGGGAGATGTTGCCTTTTCATTGTGTATAGTTGGAGTGTATAGAAGGAACGACAAGAGAAGCAGCAGGCAGCCAAGGCAATTCTGATCCTATGATGGAAAGCAGAGTAAGACACACTACAGTTCTGAACCGGCTTAACAGATATTACTTCAGCCACTAAATCCTTGCCGTTGGTTAGAGTACCAATGATTCTCTTTCATAAAGAGCACACATTACAATTCAGGAAATGTACAGTATTTGGATTTAAGATGATTAGCACTGCAACTGCAAAGTACGCTCTAGTGCTTCATCTTTACCTGTTGAATTTCTGCCTCACCCTATTTGTTTCTCCTACACTACTACACATATTTGGCTGGGTTTTACAACAGTAAACATGGATGTTGTCTGTCCTCTTCGGAAGTATATGGATGATGCACAACTCAAGTTTCTGCTTGTGCGTCCTCTTGCTTGTTAAGCCAGTTTTGAGAATGTTGGCCAGGGCTAAAAGGCATAATTTATTCCTTAGGGAGTGGTGGGGTAAGAGATGGTAATTGGGGGGGGCAGTCTAGGCCAACAGACTTTTGAGAAATCAGAGCTGAAATTTTCAGTGTAGATTTATTCGGTGTAGATTTATTTGGTTTTATTGCAGCCAGCTAATAAGGTCCACGGATTCTCTGCCAGTTTGCTCGTCTGTTACCCTGGTTTTTTTCAACCACTGCTTGCGCTCTTGGCTAACTAAATACATAAGAAGGCAGTAAACCTGAAGCAACTAGGGTTGCCAACCTCCAGGTGGGGCCTGCAGATCTCCCAGAACCATAATTCTCCAGACTACAAAAATCAGTTCCCCTGAAGCAAATGGTTGCTTTGGTGGATGGACTCTGGCATTCTACCTTGCTGTGGTCCCTCCCGTCTCCAAACCTCTCGCTCTCCATGATCCACCCACCAAACCTCCAGGAATAGTCAAACCCAGTAGCAAGGAAAAGAAATAAGTGGAACTGAGAACAGAAAAAGTTAAAAGAGGGCAGAGAATTTTAAGACATTTGGCAACATACTGTTGCCTGATACAGTAAGGGACAGGTCTTGACTCCAAAAAAAAAAGTCAAAGACCACAATTTAACAGCCCCATTCCCTCGGTTTTAGCCAGAGGAAACATGAAGGCTAAATAGTATGACTGCTAGGCTGGGTAAAAAGTTAAAGCTGTCGCCTTTTCCCTGAGGTTCTGGGCCAAGCTACAAGTGACGAATGACACTTGAACAGCAAGTGTATTTCTCCCTGTTCACTTGCCCTCCACTCAATCCACTTGCCGTTCAAGTGTCATTCGTCATGTGTAGCTTGGCCCAAGGTGCCTCTCATGCCTTTCCCATTGTTTTTATCTTCATGCTAGGAAAAAACCCATCTGCTAAATGTCTGATTATCAGGCACAGGTGCAGGGCCAATAAAAAGGAGAGGGGATGGGATCATAAGTAAAAACATTACCCGTTTTTGTGAGTCTGCTCCCAAAACACAAAATTATTCTTGACAATAAAGGTCTTTGCATGGCTGAGTCCATGACTTGACGGTTAAGATCTCCCTCCACAGCTAAAGGCTGAATTCTCAGAGAGGGCTATGTATTATGCTACTTATCTCCTCAATTTTTCTTCTCCTTTTATAGAATGCAACCACAAGGGTTGCAATTTTAAGAATGAAATATGCAGAAGAGACATTTATCATTCCGCAGATCCAGTCCCATCCCCAACCCCACCACAAATGCTACCTCTAATGGCTTTTACTCTCACTTGGGAAATTTGTGTCTATAGACTGCAATTTAGATCTCAAAGAAAATCATATAAAAATCCCCTCCATAAAGGAATATGTCATGCCAGGAAGAAGTCAAGGCCAAAACGTTCCACCCCGATATCTTTGGTGTAAAAATTTTTTTGCATGGAGCAGCTCACAGTCCCCTGAGCCCACCTCTGCTGTGGTACAACACAGGTTTACCAACTCAGGGGCACCCACTCATTTCCCTTAGTCCAGCTTCAACCTTGCCCACTGTCTTCAAGCCCCTCCCATACCTTTGACACAAAAGCAATGCTCCTTTCTGATGTGGCTGTAAGCTCCACCCACTCCATTAATCACTGAGATATGCAGAAGAAATGCTTTCCCATAGCATCACATGTTCAGTTTCACACACAAACCCGACTTGATCAAAGTGAAATTAATTGAATTGGAGTGAAATGCCAATTCACAGGCAGAAGTCAAGAGCTTTTAATGTGAACAGTCATATGGCAATTTAAAAACAAGAAGACAAAATTCAGAGAGAATCAGTGTGCCAATGGCTGGTGTCAGAGCCATGAGTATTCTGCTAGAAGTCACCATTATACAACTGTCAGCTTCTATTTTTTTCCCCTTAAAATACATTTCTCCTCTTCACGACTGTGACAATAAACTTGCAAGTAAAGGTAAAGGTAAAAGTGCAAGCACCGAGTCATTACTGATCCATGGGGGAACATCACATCACGACATTTTCTTGGCAAACTTTTTACAGGGTGGTTTGCCATTGCCTTCCCCAGTCATCTACACTTTACCCCCAGGAAACTGGGTACACATTTTACTGACCTCGGAAGGATGGAAGGCTGAGTCAACCTTGAGCCGGCTACCTGAACCCGGCTTCCACCAGGACTGAACTCAGGTCTTGAGCAGAGCTTGGGCTGCAGTACTGCAGCTTACGACTCTGCGACATGGGGCTTGATGTTGGACAATATCCAATCTCGCTACGAGCTGTAAACCGGGGGTGGGGGATGGTACGATACAGTACGGTACGGTATGGCCTGATCTTGTCAGATCTCAAAAGCTAAGGAGGGTCAATACTCAGATAGGGAACCACTGAGGAAGACTCTGCAGAGGAAGGCAAAGGTAAACAACCTCTACTTCTCACTCGCTATCCAAATCTCTTTGTTGGTGTTGCCCTAGGTCAGTTACGACTTAACGGCACACACATAAATACATAGTACAGATAGTTCAGTGGTTCCAATGCGCAAGGCATCTCCCTATGAAAAGAAGCACCAAAAATTCTGTAATTGTCTTAATTCCAGGTGCTTTTGAGTAGAACCCTAGAAGTATTAGTGCATGGAAGTATCTCTTGGTTTAAGCTATCAAACAGAGTGGTTGGGGGGATAATATCTTGTAAGCTATCATTAACCCTTGGAAGGCAGGTGGGGAGAGCACATCATCACCCTGTCTCTTTCTTTCTGCCCCCCCAGCAACAGCCACAGCCCCAGCTGTGTTCCCATTGTCACCATGCTGCGAAGACACTTCCTCTGCCTCCCAGGTCACCATGGGCTGCTTGATCTCCGGTTACTTCCCTGAGCCAGCCACAGTGCAGTGGAATTCAGGAGCTATCTCCTCCGGCATCCAGAACTTCCCTTCATTATTGCAGTCATCCAGTGGCCACTACATTTTCAGTAGCCAGCTCACCGTCCCAGGCTCCAGCTGGCAATCCCAGAATTTCGAATGCAATGTTGAACACGCGTCTACCAACACCACAATCAGCAAAGAGATCGAAGGTGAGTCTTTCAGCTTTTTTGTTGCTTCCTTTCTTCTACCTTTAATGGGCAATAGATGGGCAAGAATGAGGGAAAGTTGACTGTGTTCATGATGAGATTTAGAATAGTTACATTGGAGTGCCTTGGACCATCCTCCAAGGAGTCTTCCACCAAGTGAAGCGCCTCTTCTTCAAACAGAAAAGGCACGTAAGTTGGAAGAAGGTTTGGAAGAAGCTTTCAAAAATAAGTCTAAAGGAAAGATATGGGAACAATATTTTAATTAATAAATAAATACACTTTAATAAATAAATACCAATTAAGTAGCAAATTAAGTACTTCCCTTTCCTATATGGCTTACAGTGTACATAAGAGGTACTAGATAAGAATGGAAGAAAAGGGTCCTCATCACCAGACATATTTTTGTATGAGCTATGTTGAGTTGGAACTCAGAGAGAGTGCAGTGCGCCCTAGAAGCATGCATACTTCCCATGTACCTCCTCTTATTTCAGCCTGCCTTATGCATGAGCCAGTGACCCCGGAAGTCCTCCTCCTCCATTCCTCCTGCAACCGCAATACGGACAATGCCACCATTCAGCTTGTGTGCCTTATCTCGGGCTTCTACCCTCGCACAGTCAAAGTGAATTGGCTGGTAAACAGGCAATTGGCAATTTTGCCAGCACACACCGAGAACCCAAGGAAAGATGCCACCGGAGACACCTTCAGCACTACCAGCACAGCCAATGTTACCCAAATTGATTGGAAAGAGGGGAAGACATACACCTGCCAGGTGATCCACCAAGGTCACAAAGTGGAAAAACATGCCACAAAATGCAGAGGTAAATTATAACTGCTTAGTCGGGATTTGACTGAGTTCCTGTTGCTCAGCATGGATTAAGGAGAAAAGCAGGGGAGAGATCTTTCAGTGTCAAAAGGATTACCCCAGGGGTTGCTCATTCAGAAATGCATAACTAGTCTTGTTATGGCCCATGGGGCCTAGGAAGGGCTCCCTCCCCTCTCAATCTGCCTTCACACCCGTACTTCTGTCTTCTGGTTGATGGATTCCAGCCTGGTTGAAGGATCATCTGGGTCCTGAGTGTCTCCCTGTGCACTCTAATTCCTATGCAGCTACTCTTAGTTATCCTGTGAGCAGCAATTTATCTGCTTAGCTCCACACCTAAGGTGCATCAGTTGACCAGCATGCCCTAGATGCCTGCTTGCTTGTTCTTTCAGTCAACATCTGCAGATGTGCTTTTCTTTATTCTGCTGTAAGGAACACAGACATATTAAATGGATTCTCTCCCTCCTCAAATTTTGAAGAACTGGAGATGCTCTCCATGGGAGAGCTGGGGCTGTTCCCAGATTTGCTGTTTCATAATTTGGGAAGGGGGTGAACAAACAAGCTATGATGATCTAGAGCTACTCCTGACATTAAGTTGTAATGGTGATTCAGAAAGAGTGGGGAATGGCAGATTAGACCATGAGGCAATTAACAGAGTGTAAGAAATGGTAGGATGAGTCTAGGGGCTTAACATGGGTTCTTGCATCCCCAGGGGACAGTGGCAATTGTACAGCCAATGGCATTAAGGTCTCCATCTTACCCCCAACTCCGGCTGACCTATACATGAATGGAGAACCCAGGCTTATCTGCGTGGTGACTGGTCTTGAAAGTAATGTGGGCATGAAAGTGCGCTGGTCCAAGGAGAAACCAGGGACCCTGAACCCTGAACCACTGGAGCCCGCACAAGACTCAGATGGAACCTTCACCCTTAAGAGCCCCCTGATCATCTCCAAGCAAGACTGGCTGGCAGGTGACATTTACACTTGCACACTTGAACATTCAAGCGGCATTGCTCCCTACTCTAAGACAATTGCTAAGAAAACAGGTAAGGAAGGAAACGGGTTCTTCTACCATGTGTGACTCTTGGCTTTATTTTCTAGTAGCCCCCTAAACAGGGATACCTGAGCAGAATCAGCATACCTTGAAATAGTTGCATTTTCCCATGAGCAAGGAGGATGGTGGCAGATGTGAATTTTCTTCTGCTTGTAGAAAGTGGCCTCATAAATATATCGGTGTCTGGGGAGGTCTAAATAATCATCTCACCATCTCTGATCATAGGATCTTGTAGTTATCCAAAAGTTTTCTTCTCTGAAGAAGGGAGCTTTGACTCTCAAAAACTCATACCCTGAAAACCTTGTTGGCATTTGAGGTGCCAGAAGATGCAGATCCTGCTTTTTTAAGGTAGAATTTGTACCTTTGTTTCTGGATGTGAATGTAATGAGAGTAGGGCCTGCTTTATTATTTCCCAGAAAGGCTTAGTACTTCCAGGTAAATAGCAGAATGCAGGACGAGTCTAGGATGTCATCAGGTAGCTACAGAGAACACACCGCACCTAATGTGGAAAATTACAAGAAATGTTCTCCTGCACATTGTGTATGCGTGAGAGAGAGAGAGAGAGAGAGAGAGAGAGAGAGAGGTAGATAATGAAGGCACATAATGTTGTATAGCCCTGTCTAAATTACCTTTGACAGGCCTTTGTCTTAAACTGAATGATGGTTACCTTTCTCTCTGCTACCCTCTGCTTTTCTTCACAAGGCAAACGGACCCAAGCCCAAGTGTATCTCTTCCGTCCCCACAACGAAGAGTTGAAATCTCGCGATCCAAATGTATCCATTACCTGCCTGGTTAAAGGGTTCAATCCTGAGGACATCTCCATCAAATGGCTTGAGAATCACAATGCCATGACTGGAAACTACTATGTTACCACCCCGGTCCAGATGGACAGCAGTCATGATTCCTATTTTGTCTACAGCAAGCTGACAGTCACCAAGACTAACTGGAACAATGGCCATATTTACACCTGCCACGTAGTCCACGAAGGATTCAGCATGAAGTATACCCAGAGGAGCGTTGAGAAAACTCAGGGTAAAAAATGAAAACCGTCTCAGCATTGTTACCCTCCCCACCCACCCTAATCCACTGAATTGTCTCTAGCATTGTCAGACTTAACCCTGTGTAAATAATTTCCATGCATTCATTTGTGGTTAACTGCCAAATAAAAGAGAAATCACCCAAAGGCTCAAACACAAATATTCTTTATGACCTCTTCCTGGGGCATCAGTGACTTGTGTGGGATGGGTGGACGGGTTCTTGAATTGAGCTGTCTCAAGGTAGATTGCTCAAAAGCAAAGTGTCAGGGGTGAAATGTCTTTTTCGTAGTCCTATGGGTATCCCATTTTTCCACCTAGGATCTTAAAGCTGAAGTTATCCCCTTTTAACTTTGCAACAACCCTGTGAAGTAAGTCAGAGCAAGAATGGTTCATCCATAGCCACCCAGTAAACTTCATGGCCATGTATTCACTTGGGGGGGAAGTATTTGGGGATTTCCTGCATTCTGCAGGGGGATAGACTAGATGACCCTAGAGATCCCTTCCAACCCTGTGATTCTATGATTCTATGCAGTGATTTGATCTCCATCCATCCCTCTGCCCAGTATTCCACACAGACTTCTCTCATTACACACTAAGACTCTCTCCATTGTATTTGAGGGTGTGAAATTCAGGAAACTTATGATATGAGGAAGAGATTTTTATTTATAAGTAGCTTAACAGTCTCCCCACAGAGATTCCATTGTGGCTTCAGCTCTTTCTCTCTGCTCCCTCACCAGACACCACTCTTGATCCACTGCCGCCAGGCTTTTAAGTATTTAAACCAGTCAATCAAGTAAGAGCTGTAAAATTCTACACCACAAAAGCCAAGTTCACTCCATCATTCTGTGTCTTTTCACGTTTTAAAAAACCCTGTTATATAATACAAGGGAAGGCGGCATGGCATAGCCTGATCGCGTCAGATGTCAGAAGCTAAGCAGGGTCAGTACTTGGATGGGCAACCACCAAGAAAGACTCTGCAGAAGAAGGCCATGGCAAACCACCTCTGCTTCCCACTTGCCTTGAACGCCCCTTGCTGGGGTCACCATAAGTCGATTGTGACTTGACAGCACATACGACACAGACATATAATACAAGACAGGGAAACAGCATCCTGACCTGCCTGAACTCAATTCACGTTATAGTTGTGGAAGCAAAATATAGGTGTTCTTTGAGATATTAAAGTGAGCAAATATGGATATATAATGTCACATGTACAGATACGCCACAGGATAAAACCAAAGCAAGTTGACATAACAGTAATGGGAAATAACTAAAATGCATTCATATCACATTCTCCAAAATAAATAATACCCCATCTTATAAAATAATCTTGCTTAAATAACATCAATACATCCATGCATAACATTCCAATCTATTCTGTCAATAATAGAAAGATGGAGGGAACTCCCTCTTTCCGTGTCCTAATCCTACACAAAGTCCCTAAATATTGATCTTTAAATACAAGCTATTCGGAGCTGCCTCATAATGAGTCACATCAATGGGCCATTCACCCCCTGGCAGTGAGGTCATCTTATAGACGATTTTAAAAAGAGATAAGACAAATAGGTCTATAAGCATCATAGCTAGTTACACAGAGCCCCCATGTTCAGCTGCTATACGTCTCAATCAGTTGGTGAAGGACAAAAATCAGAGGAAAAACTGATGTATTCATGTTGTGATTATGGGCTTCCCAGAAGCATCTGTGGGACTGTAGCATGCTAGAAAAGATACAGACTTGGTATTATCCAAGCAAGGCACATTTTATCTCTTGATCTCAGACAGATGTCTTTCCCAGCCAAGGTTTCCTAAGATCATTTTAATTAGACATTTAATTAAACATTTTAATTAGAGGGATAGATCTTATAAATGTACAAGATGTGGTCTAGCTATGACCTCCTAAAGGCAAGTAAATACAATGTCAGGTGGGCATTTTGGACTCCTTCCCTTTGCATTTAAGTTCGCTGCAAACAAATCCATATTGCAATTGTGTTCTCCATTGATCAGGAAGGAGTTGGGACGTGATGCCACACTAGAGTTGCCCACAACTAAAGGGTATCGGGTTCCAACCTCACCGCGTGCCAAGGACAAAGCTAGAGTGCGCGCTGGCAGCTGGCTCTCCTAGTCTAGGCGTGTCGGTCGCCACGTTGGGCTGTTGAAACCATTCCAGTAAACGACATGGCTGTGGTATAAGTTTCGATTAGGAGCAACCGAATTTTTAAAACAAGCCTTTGAATAATTCAGAACTCTTCCTCAGGGTAAGTGTTCGCAGTGCAAAAAAAAAGCCACCCCCTAATTTCATTATGTTAACAACACCTTCTGGTGTCCCTTTCAAGAAAACTATAAACAACCGAGCTTGGATCTTCCTTGACCACTTTTTTTTTTTTTACTGAACATTCAGATTGATGAAGAGCTCGGGGGCGGGGGGGCTTGTAAGTTTGCTGATTGTTTTGTAACAATTTGATTGAGTCTGTTAGGAAGGTATCAAAGGTGACACTTATTTTAAGTTTTGGGTAGGTAGCCATGTTGGTCTGCAATAGAACTGCAGTATTTGAGTCCAGTGGCACCTTAGAGGCCAATAAGATTTCCAGGGTGTAAGCTTTCAGAAGTCAAAGCTCCCTTCTTCAGATGGCGCCACTGTACTCAAAATCCTTATTTTAAGAATTCAGGGCAGTATACATGGTTCTTTCTTCCTCTCTTTTACCTGCAAGCAAAACAGTGAAATACATTAGTTTAGATATGGTGACGACCCCAAAGTCATCATCCCCTGAACTTCATGGAGGAGTGGGAACTTCACCTAAGGCTCCAAAGTTACATTCCTAATGCAAACCACAACACCACATTGGGTCTCCGACATGCATCTGAGCAACAGCTCCACCATCACCACCTTCTGGAACTGGGCGATCCAGTAAGAGCAGAAGAACCAAAGCAAAGTGCCCCATAATCCCAATCCAGCCAGCCGCTCCAGAAGGATAATAAATCCAAGAAAATCAGCAGGGATGCACTCCCCTGTTATTTACCAGGGGCAGATAATCTACTAGAGAAACCAAGGCAGATCTGAACAAAACCTAAGCCTGATTAAAATGGGCCTAAATACTCTATCTCCTCCAAGACATCCTGAAGCTGCATAGCCACCATCCCCTTGAGCTCTTTGCCACTAGGTGGTAGATGTTTAGGTCATTGGGATGCAGGATGCCTTCTGGAGGACAAAGTATCATGACTGCCTCTTTCAAGGAAGTTGGAATTTCACCTTCCCACAAGGAGGCATTTGTAGCCTGGGCCCATTTACCAACCTAGCCTGGCTTGATTCCAACTAAAGGGTATATTAATCAAAATGACGGAAATGGGTAAGCCAAGCCAGTGTGGACCATGCGCGTGGGTAGATCTAGCAAGTGGATGCAATATAAGGAAAATTGATTGGGGAAAATAAAGAATTCATACGTACCCAAAAGGAGCATGTATCTACTTTGACATCTCTAACATATAAAGAGTTAAACTTCTCTGTTAAAGAAGGAGAAGAAGGGATTTCCAGGCACATTTGATCCCTTATTTTGTGTAGAAGCATAGTACGCTCTGCTTTTGCTTTTCTCACATCTACATAACTGTAAATTAGCTTCACTGTCATTGTTTTCCCTCCAAATTTTCCTAGAAATTATACTTAAGAATACCAAGAATACTTTGTGAGAGATCCCTTGCCTCTTCACAGAATGATGGTTCACAGGTGACCTTGTGGGATTATTCTCCCTCTGGCGTGCTCGTTGGTTAACATTCCTTAAAAAAACCATGCCCTAGTTATGATGAGGGGGTGCCATTTTCTCTTCACAAAAGACTTCTCTGACACACAGTGGATGAAGGGAAATAATCAATGAATGAAAGATAACTAGCAGGCAGGGACAAACAATCAATGGTGGGTGTTGAGAGAGTACTGAACACTTCTTTATTATTAAATAAAATGTATATCCTGCCTTTCTGTCCCCAAAATTGCCCCCATGATAGCTACCAAATTAAAAACATACATAATAAAATTACATTAAAACCAATCAAAACAACAAATCATCATTAAAACAGTTAAAACCAGATTTAAAATATGCGAAGACATTGTCGTCGTCATCATCATCATTATTATTTAATTTTCAGCCCACCCTCCCCGCAAGTGGGCTCAGAATAGGTTACAGCAATACATAAACACAAATTATTTAAAACAATTAAAACATTGGGAGTGAAGAGGGAATGCCAAGTGAAACAAAAAAGTCTTCATCCACTGACAGAACATGGCAACAGAAGGGGACAAATGAATTTCCCTGGAGAGAGAGTTCCAGAGTTTTGGTGCAACAACTGAGAGCGGAACCACAAGTGACAAAAGGCACAGGTTGGACACTTGTCAGCTTCCCTCAAGTTTTGATGGGAAATGTAGGCATCCTGGTCTCGCAGCTTCGCTCTCTGACTGCTGTCCAATGGACTTTTCAACTGTCACTTGTCCAACATTCCGCCAAGCTGCCTACATTTCCCATCAAAACTTGAGGGAAGCAGACAAGTGTCCAATCTGTGCCTTTTGTCACTTGTGATTCTGGTCTGAGAGGGGCTTCTCCTGGGTTGCCACCAGCTTAATTTTAGGAATCAGTGGCATCCAAAGCAGAGCCTCTGAAGATGAGCACAGATGGCATAGAAGGAAGTAGGCACAGAAGGAAGTAGGCAGTCTTTCAGGAATGTTGGTCCCAAACCATATAGGGCTTTGAAGGGCACCATCAACACCTTGAATTATGCCCGGAAACAAATGGAGAGTCAGTGTAGATAGGCCAAGACTGGAGTGATATGACCCCTATGATCCACCCCACTCAACAGTCACTTTGCACAGAGTGATAGACATGTGCCCCCATTCAAGCACAAACCTAGAAAGATCTGAAGCATATGCAATAATAATAACAACAACATTCAATTTATAGACCACCCTTCAAGACAACTTAATGCCCACTCAAAGCAGTTTAAAAGTATGTTATTACTATCCCCATGACAATCACCCTGTGAGGTGGGTGGGGCTGACAGAACTCTGGAAGAGCCCGTGACTGACCCAAATGACCCAGCTGACTTCAAGCGGAGGAGTAGGGAAACAAACCCAGCTCTCTGGATTAGAGTCCTGCCACTCTTAAGCACTATACCAAACTGGCTCTTATGACACTGGCCGATAAAAACAAACATAAACATTTGATGCTGGCAACAGTCATAGCTCGGTTCCAGGCTCCTTGGAATGTAATTAGGCATATTTTCTCTACCCTCCCTTTGTGAAGTCAGGTTCAAATTAGAAAGGGATGTGGGAGTAAACAGTTTAGAGCTAATGGTGAAAATAAAGATAATGCTTGTGGCAGAAAAGCATTCCAGAATAAGCTTGTTCAAACATTTTAAAAAGGACTCACAATTTTACACTGGTGAGCATGAGAACTGAAGTTCATTATGCTCACTTCATACTGAAAAAATATGGTCATCGAAATTTTCGGAGCTGTGTTTTAGAAACTACACTTGAAAAAGATAAAATCAAGGGATGGTAGAGGTTATGCCATGCAATGATTTTCTTGGCTTCATGTTTGTCCTCTTGTATTTACACTCACACAGGGCTTTTTTTCGGGGAAAGGAGGTGGTGGAACTCAGTGGGTTGCCCTCGGAGAAAATGGCCACATGGCTGGTGGCCCTGCCCCCTGATCTCCAGACAGAGGGGAGTTTAGATTGCCCTCCACGCTGCTCCAGCAGTGCGGAGGGCAATCTAAACTCCCCTCTGTCTGGAGATCAGGGGGCGGGGCCACCAGCCATGTGATGATTTTCAAGAGGTTCCGGAACTCCATTCCACCGCGTTCCTGCTGAAAAAAAGCCCTGCACACATACAAATATCAGTACACAGTTTAATCCCTCATTATTCCTTTTTACAGTTTCCGTTTGGCCCTTAATGTAGTGGTTAATGCTAGGCTTGGAGACTAGATGTACTCTCTTCCCCCCTTAGTCATGAAACTCACTAGGTGGCCTTTCTTAGTAAATCACTTCCTTGTAAAATAGACTCATTAAGGCTGAATTAGGACATTTCCACCCACTGCCCAACTACCACGACACGTCTGCAGGATTATTTCCAGGTTTTTTTCAACTTCTTGTTGACATAGCCCAATATGGCTTGCCTTTGCTGTCTGGCGAATTAGTCCCTCAACTGTTTTCAACTCAACTCATTAAGACCTAGACCTCAGTAGTGTTGCAGAAATTACATAGGAAGTCATAGTCTGGAAATGAGCGGGAAAAGGTTGCTTAACAGGCTCATCACATAAGAATTAAGAAGAACAGTGCTGGGATATGATGATACAAGTTTTCTCAGAGTGAAGTTATTCTGTAGGACTAGGCCAAAAGATCAACAGGGGATAAAAAGGCTGGATCCAACCAACATTTCTGCTCATTCTTGCCCAATTCCCTGTCTTACTGCTGTATTCATCCCTCATGGTTTTTGTACTTACAGATCTCATGAGCCCCAACCCAGCCTTTGTGGGTATTCATTACTTTCTCACCAGCAGAAAAGCTGGTTGGATCCCACCCAAGGTCCCAAAAGATCATGCATCCAACCGCTATTACAAAATGCAGATGACAATATTTGGCGTTATAGTTCCAGGTATCCTCTTTACTCACAGGAACACTACATCATGGGTTTTGCCCTCTACAACAGTCTAGAGAAAAAAGAAATAATAATGCAGAATCCAAAGTGCAGAGTGACTGTGAGTAAAGTGCACGTGTGACGTGAGCAAGATTATGTGGTACCTACATAACATTAAAGAATGGAAGAGAAACCAGCATGAACAGTATCTATTGGGCCAAGGGAAGTTTGCAGGGAAATCAATGACTTTACTAAAGGCAAGTTAATCACTTCATGAGGGTAGAGGAAGTTCAAAAGGTTACAGGGTTGGTGGAAATTGATACATGTTCTATGGAAAGATTAGAAAGATTGTGTTTATTTTTATTTTATTTATTCAACTTTTATACTGCTTCTCTTCAGTAAAGTTCTTGAAGCAGGTCATAACAATTAACAAGGGTTAAAAACAGTACAAAAATATAATATTCAATAAAACAGCCTAATACAAGTAATTAAAAACCGCCCCAACCCTAGCCTATAAAAACCTGCAAATAACATAAAAATTGCAGGTAGATAAAAATGTGCAGCGATTTGCTCTGCATCATAAAAGAATATTAGATAGCAGAGGTATGCCAGGATAGTTCTGCCTTAGATTTTAGTCTGGGGCTATTAACCTCTGTGAACTGACATCTCTTTTCTTCTATCGCAGAATTCTTTGTTTCAACTGATGATGATTACAGTGATGAAAAAGAGGAAGAACTGGACAGCCTGTGGACCACCATCTTGATTTTCTTCCTCCTCTTCCTCCTCAGCATCTGCTATAGCGCCACCGTGACACTGTTCAAAGTGAGTGGGAGGGAAGTTACAGCCCTACATCTACATCTTGCAATGGGAAGGAGGAGAGAGCAAAGAGAGAAATGCAGAACATTTTGTGTTGTGATTGCAAATTGGTATGTGGTTTAGTGTTGCCACCTTAGAGTTAGTAATTGGACACTGCCTCGAACACAAATGCTAGTGTGTGCTGACTGTATCGTATTTCTGGTCCTTGCAGCCTCTTTAGCATTGTTCGCTCTCGAGTCTGGGGAGATAAGGTGGGATATAAATTTATTTATTTTGTCATTTATAGTCTACCTTTCTCTCTGAGACTCAGTGCGGATTACACAGTATGAGATTAGTACAAGGCTATGCCTCCCCACCCCAGTTGGCCCCTATGGCTCTTTCATGCATGTATATATAAACTTTTATACCACCTTTCTCCATAACATGTGAACTCAAATCAGTTTAAAGGTATACATATAAAACACTATAACATCACTTCAGAGGCAGTTCAGGAAAAAATAGAAGAAAATCTTATTGGAAATAGATGGGCAGGACAGTCTAGCCACCCTTAGCTGTTCTATTTTCAGGTGGAAGATGGGTTTCTCAGGCCTCCACATATACAGGGCTGTATTATTCACAAGGCTGACTAGGCCAAAACCTAGGGTCCCCTCAGGGACTAGGGGCCCAGCATTTTTTTTTTTTGCTGAGGCACACTCCCACATAAATTACAATAACTGCTTCCCTATTGAAGTGAAACAAATTGTCTCTTATATTAAAACAATTATCCATAAATTATATATATATATATATATATATTAATAAATAATAAAAATGATATTCACTTCAACATATTACAGTATTGAACAATTATACCCCCAAAATATGCTTTTCTGAAGAGGTCTACCCGTGCAATAAAAATATTTTTAAAAATTGTGAATAGAATGTTTCAGGAGACCTTCAAAGTAGATATAGGGCTATGTACTCCGGCCTAGTACCTACTGTACCAGAGTCAGGCTGTCAGCTGTAGTGGGGTGAAAGATTAAAGTGCCAGAGGGGGCCCAAAATACCTGAAAGCTTAGGGCCCCGGGCATGGGTTAATATGTCCCTGCACACATACAAATCCAAAGCACGGATCTAAGTCCCAAGAAGGTCTTCTGAGCTGCAGGCTGAGAGCCAAAGGCTAAAGGTTAAATTAACTCCCAATAGCACCATTGACATCTCCGAACTGTGCTATTCTCAGAGCTAAACCACACAAAACGAATTATATGGGGACACTCAAGTGAAGGGAGACGCAATGTTAGCAGGCAAATGTAGTTTGAATTTCACCTCTCTCTACAGAGATGGCAAAAAAGTTCCTCAAAGGGTTTGTTAATAATTGACAGAGCCTTTGGGGAGGCAAAGAGGAAATTAACAATTTCCAATCTTTGCCTGCTCTGTAGAGAGAGGTGAAATTCAAACTACGCTTCCCTGCTAACATTGCAACTCCCTTCACTTGAGCGCCCTCGTATAATCCATGTCGTATGATTTAGCTCTCAGAAAGGGTGAGCTGGCAGCCAGCACCAAATCTGAGCGTGTTAGCACTCCTGGTTCAGCACTCCGAGTTTTAGCACTACTGTAATATAGTTGCACTAAGTAAATTTGCCTCCTCAACTAGCCCCAAACCTGGAGTCCCTGACTCCAGTTCCTCTGCTACCCACCACAAAACTCTAGCCTGAAGGGAAACAAGAAGAAGGCTGTTTCCTTCACTTAGATAGAGGGTTTACACCTGCCCTCATACAGCTGGGTTTCAATTCCACACCCAACCCTCTGTCTCCAAATTTTAAGGGCATTTCCTCCTTTTGGTGGAAACCTGTATTTTCATGCCTGCTTGGGGTTTCCCCCCAGGTATGTAGAACATCTTCACCTTGTCTGTGATAGTCTCCATTTCACTGCCATTCTGGTTGGGTGCAGGGACACACATGCACTATGACAGAGAATGCATCCATTAAAATGTTCTGTTAAAAATAAGAAAAATGAGATGAAGAGAGAGAATAATTTGAATGGTGGTTTTACTGATTGGGTTGAGATGTGAAGGAAAAAAGTTAGAACCATCTTCTTGTGAGGAAATTTGTCAGAGTCTTGTCTCATGTTCAACTCTGCTCTGTGTCTCCCACCATCCTCCCCAACCCCCCGCCAACAGGTCAAATGGCTTGTCTCCGCTGTGATGCATTTGAAGAACAAACCAGCTGGTCCCGAATACAGGAATGTAATCCAGGGGATACTATAGGCTCCTGTCCCTGGGAACTTCATCCTACAGGCTTCAGAAATGACATAAGAAGAAAGTGGCATTAAAGAAGAAGTTGGTGGTTATGCATCAGTTTTCACTCTGAATGCTCCAAGCCTTCTCCCCGTGCTCTGCTCTTTCAACTGTCCTAACTTTTCCGTTAGAGATTAATATGAGTTTGTATCAGGCCAGGATTGTATCACTGGGAGCAGACCATTTTGCTGGAATCTAGAGCAGGACTTAAGCCATTTGCTAAGACAGACCATGAGAGAGAAAACTTCTGGGTCTTATATGCAACTGGTTTCCCACCGCCACACATCACATCTAACCAGTTCTCCTATCCAAGGAGAAAGATATGCACCTGCACTGTTGGTTAAAAAAAGCCTTCTGGCTCAGCTACCTCAACTGACCTCCGTTCTAATTTCCACCACACAACCAAACCATTTCTTTTGCACACACACACACACACACACACTCTAACATGTGCTGGGCCTACCCATCCATCAACTGCACCAACCCTTCTCACATTCACAATTCTGCTTCCAGTTGGAGCTAAACATGGAAAACTCTGATCTTCTGTGTGTTGAGTGTGTGTTAAGTGTCATCAGGTTGCTTCCGACTCACTGTAGCAATAGATAGCTGTATTGGTATTCCGTCTACTCCAGGTGATTTGTTTCTCCCAATTGCTTGGAGTGTAGCTTCACTTCCTAACATTTCCAGTTCTTTGTCAAAAGATTCTTCTTTTGATTTTAACAATCCATGTAGCACACAGTTGTATATTTGTCTTGGTCGTCCCCCTTCCCCCGCCTTTTTTTCTGTATTTCCTTTTCGTTTTAATTCTTTTAAAAACATTAATTTTTTTTAAAAAAAAATCTTCTTTGAAGGAATCTGTCCTCCTTCCATCTCTTCTATATAGTTCTTCAGTGCATTGTTTCCATCTTTTTTATATATTGTCCTAATCATAATCTGTATTTCTGTGTTGATCTTTCAGCAACCCTAGGTGTGGTTTGAATATCCTTTGGATTTTCTGGCTTTTGTGGAACAAATCTCTTGTTCCTTTTTTGGTTTTGTTCTCTTCTATTTCTTTGCACTGGTTTATTATAATAGATTTCTTTGTCTTTGCGTGCACACAAAGTAAATGTTCCTTATCTCCTTCCCAATGATGAGTATTCCCCATTATTTTTCCTCACCTCACCATGTTTTTCAGAATGATGAATGCTACCAAGGGCATTTCTGTTGGCTTCATATGTTGCATTTTTGTGATAATCACCATTTTTGTTGGACAATAATAAATATGTACAAAAATAAATTCATCTCCTGTGTTTAATGAAGTCACCTCTTTCCTTCCTCAGAAACTCTCAGGAAGTAATTTCAGACAACTCTGCCCATTCCCCCTCCCTCTCCCGCACTCCCATTTATGGTTGTAGTTTCTCCGCAGAAGAGCACCTATAGGGTACCTCATTCTTCTCTTCCTCCAAAGGCCTTTTCTGTGGCTTACTGTTCACTTCTCAGATGTGACTGAGAGTACTCCAGAGTTTGAAGATAAACAATAGTAGGTTTTTCAGCAAGGTAAAATTTTCTCCTCATAGTTTGTACACACACACACACAAACTTCTGATTTTGGGAAACAGGGTTGGTTTTAACATTGTTTCAAAAACTTTGTGGATCCGATGCCACAAAAGATGTAAGAAACACTGAGAGCATTGCTGCATCTCTCTCTTCAAGCCAATGGTCTGTCTCCAGCTATAGGTACACGTAGCTACATTTATGGATTGGGTGTGTTAGGCCCATCTGATGGGCTGCCCCATACTCTGGCCATGTTCCAGAATCTTCTGCTTGGACCACCACTTCCCTCCTGCTCTGTTAACTGGGCATCATTTTTTTAACTCACTGAACAAAATTGTCCTCTGTTTTCAGCCTTAGGCCTAGGTGGGCAGATGGACGAGGGGAAAAGACACACTGCTGCTCAAAAGACAAGAAGAAAGGCTAGCGTGTCTGCCCCTCTAGCAGAAAGAGGTAGGAACATGATGGTAAAATACACAGCATCACATCAGATTGAGGGTAAAGGGTAACGGTTTTAATTTTAAAATTATGTAAAAACATTGAAAGTAGAAAACTGGTTGTAAAACATAAAAAAAATAAAAAGGAAGGAAAAAAGAAGATAAGAATATACATATATAAATTGGAAGAGATACCAATTTTCCATTTGAAAAGTTCCAACATTAATATATATTATATACTAACTCTAAAATAGCCATAAATAGCTACTTTTCCTTTCCTCTATACAATTTTTTTCCATTCCCTAATCTTTAAAAGCAGAGATCATTATTTCATCTCTTTCTGTTTCTTGCAAAAAGTCTATAAGGGGCTTCCAGATAATGCTTATTTAATGTCTTTTCCCTGATCAGAGATGTCAATTTAGGCATCTCGGCAGTCCATCATTTTCTCCAGCCACTTTTCTACTGTAGGTAATGTTGTAGCTTTCCATTTTTATTTTCTAAAACTTTAATAAAACACTATTTAAAAAATAAAGTAGAAAACTGGTAGATCAGGGAGAAATATGAGCCCAGCCATGTCATTATTTTAGTTTTCTTCTTACAAAGACCATAAATGTAAGGGCTGTTCAAAAAGGTCTGAACTCTGAAGGTACGTGACTGTGTGCATTTCACCATTAGGCCAGGCCCTGATACCTATGAGGAGGGGGAAACTTTTAGATGCATTAGGATTGTCAACTGCCTGTAGAAAAAATTTCCTCTCCCTTTAACAGAGGCTTAATGGGATAATTACCAGGTGGAGTTAGCCAATTTGGTGTAGTGGTTAAGAGCGTGGGACTCTAATCTGGAGAACCAGGTTCGATTCCTTACTCCTCCACTTGAAGCCAGCTGGGTGACCTTGGGTCAGTCACAGCTTCTAGGAGCTCTCTCAGCCCCACCTAACTCACAGGGTGTTTTGTTATGGGGATAATAATGACAAACTTTGTAAACTGCTCTTAGGGCCAAGCTACACATGACGAATGACACTTGAACAGCAAGTGTATTTCTCCCTGTTCACTTGCCCTCCACTCAATCCACTTGCTGTTCACGTGTCATTCGTCATGTGTAGCTTGGCCCTGAGTGGGCGTCAAGTTATCCTGAAGGGCAGTATATAAATTGAATGTTGTTGTTGTTGTTGTTGACCTGCATGCCATGAAAAGCTTCCGTGGCCATTTCCACACATTAAAGGGACTCTATTAAAGGGACAGGACATTTTTCGCCAGGCAGTTGGCAAACTTAGGATGGATAGAACGTAGCTCGCAATGGAAAGGGCAGGAAACCATGAGAAGCAAGAGACAGCAGCTTCAGTGAGCCATTCTTGCTGGGTGTTTCTCTGGTACAGCTCTTGGTTCCTCTAGATTTCTAACCCCACCAACACAAGGCTATAATTAGCCCAGATCATGAGACTGCTAGGGGCAGAGCTAGGTCCAGGTGTTGGGCAGAGTAAACACCCCCAAGGCAGTATAGGGCGGGATATTTGCATAACAAGCCCGTCCATCCGTCAAGGAGTCAGTAGTGTGCAAAGCAACAAAGGATTCTGGTAACTCCAGTAAGAGTTTCCAATAATGGGATTTCCCCAAAATGTCCCATAAGGAGATTAGTACAAACATTTTGTCAAGAGTTGGAGAATTCATAGCCTTTAGAGAACACATTCGTCCTTACATTCACAACTGATGGGTGCTCCTCATATTTGTCCCAAGCAGGAGATGAAAGGATATTGGGTTCTCAAAGTCTTTTTTTTTTAAATAGAGACATCTTAGTCCCAAACATTTGAAAACTAACATGCAATGCATAGTGCAGTTATGTCATATCATGCATAAAGTTTGTTTAATTATACCTTCTAAGCAGGGCTTTTTTTCTGGGAAAAGAGGTGGTGGAACTCAGTGGGTTGCCCTTGGAAAAAATGGTCACATGGCTGGTGGCCCTGCCCCCTGATCTCCAGACAGAGGGGAATTTAGATTGCCCTCCGTGCTGCGGTGTGGAGGGCAATCTAGACTCCCCTCTGTCTGGAGATCAGGGGGCGGGGCCACCAGCCATGTGACCATTTTCAAGAGTTCCGGAACTCCGTTCCACCGTGTTCCAGCTGAAAAAAAGCCCTGTTTCTAAGACAAAAGGGGAAATGACAATCAGGAGTGCTAAATCTCTTATGTCTAGTCAAACCAGATGAGATTCATGCTTGTCACTACCCAGCAGTGGTTATAATGTTTGCAACTTCAAAACTTATAGATTGATGCCACAGGCATATGAAACAACACATTTACCTGATGTAACTCTTATCTCAAAGAGATACATTAAATTAAAATTAAATCAAATCAAATTCCAGAAGGTTAGCCACATTAGTCTGACACAACCAAAATTACAACGATCCCGGTGTCACCTTAAAGACTTACATGCTTCTTATGACATTTGTGAGGCGGAGAACACAAAAGCTTATGCCACAATAATCATGTTGATCCTTAGGGTGCCCCAAGACACTCTGTCATTTCTCAATTCCCAAAAAGCACTTTGTACCATGAAACCACTTATGAAATACTGTGATTCCTGCTTTCATCACGAAAGGATTTGTTGGTATTTGGCCCTGTCCAGTTTCTGCATGTCTCTTGAGTCCTTTTACTTACAAAAATAAGGAAAATTGGCAGGCAGGAATAATGTATCAGTATCCAAACAACTAGCCATCATATAGTCAACAGAGAAGTGTCCCAGCCTTATTAAAGATGGCTTCATGTGAAATGAATAAGAGTTTGCCAGTAAAAAGAATGGCACCCAGTGGTCCCATTGGACAAATACAACTTCTACAGCAATCCAACGAGTATGGAGCTGGACTGGAGTCAAAGAGTCAATCCTTTTTATGGAGGAGTTCCACAGGCAGTTTAGTGCTTAAAGATGTGTGGTGTTTCTGAGATCACATCCAAGTAAAGGTGTGTGAGCTTGTGAGTGAAAACCTAAGGCCAGTGTATTGTTGTTGTCATTACCTACAAGCAAAGTATTCCCAATCACTCATAGTATCTCCATACTGTAGAGGTGGGTTACCAGCCTCCAGGTGGCCCTGGAGTTCTCTTGGAATTACAATTGACTGCACTAATCAGTTCTCCCAGAGGAAATGGCAGCTTTAGAAGATGGGCTGTATGGAATTACATCCCTGATAAGCCCCTTTCTCCTTCCTAAATTCTGCCCTCTCCAGGCACTTCCCCCAAATTTCCTGGTTTTTCTCACGCCAACGTTGACAACTCTAGGTGGAGCTGCACCGGTTGAGTTTCCCTTGTTCTGCAACTGTTAATGATGCAAGAGACATTGTGAGGAGAGGAGTCTGAAGTCTTGCTTTCTATCCACTTCTGTTCAGGACACCAATACACACTTTTCAAAATATTTCAGTATTTAGACCTACCTACATACACCAGCATTTATCGGGGCCTAATTAATCTTATCAACTCTGGTCTTTCATAGCCTTGTTTTTGTCATTAACAAATTCTGGATTTTGAAATGAGGTCAACAAGATAATAAAAATAAACAACAGGAGAAAAAGGGGAAGTCCTGCATGGGCAAATATTTGATGGGGCACCATTTGGATATCAATTATAGCTCCAGGCCACACTCAACCATGATATTATTTGGCCTTCAAGCTCCAATGCCATGAATAATGACTGATTTTCTTTTTTTTAAGACAGGGGTTTTTTTAGAACATGACCAAGGGACATTTCCACCAAAGGGCTGAGGCTCCATTACAACTGAGAAGGCTCCGAGAGTACAACAGGCCAGGAGTCAGCAACAGACAGAAGGTTTTTTCAGTCAGTTGGGGCCTTTGGTTTGGTGAGTAAAAGGGGTTTTGTTCTATACTGGGGAGAGAGAAACGGGTCACCTGGTGGGAAAAGGACCAGTTCCCTTCACTGGAAAGATAGTCATAGGCTTGAGCCCAAGGCCAAGCATTTCAATTTGTATTCAGAATGGAACAGACTAAAAAATAACCTACCAGCCCACCAATTTCCCTAAATCTCCCAGGTGAGCGCAGCAAAATTAGTACCTTTCGGGGAATTTACGTTAGGATCCTCTTACCAGATTGAATGCCAGGTTTCAGTAAAAGCAGACAAGGAACACTAGGTTCATTCATCTAGGCAGCTTCTTGCTTCTGAGTTGAGGCTTCAGGAAAGGTGGCATAAGAGCACCCGAGTGGCCTGTCCAAACCTGAAGTTTCACCTGGAAGACTTTCCACTTCCCAGCTTGGGTTTCGTGTAAGATTCTCTTTAGCCAGAACTTCACCTAGGACATGGGCCTGCCGTTCCAAATGACCCCCTGCTTTCAAGGAACCAAGCACTTAGTAAGGGAGTACCTGAGATCTAGGCTAAAGGGAAACTACAGCAAGATTACCTAGCTGAAAGCCTTCTCTAATGCTTAGGTGAGATATTTCCAGCCTTTCCAAAAAGAAGCAGATTTCAAAGAAGGTGCTGGCTCAGAGTAAGGAACTTTCTCAAACACCTTCCCCAATTTGTGAAGTTGTTTGCTTCCCAGTTGAGCATCTGGCCTCAATGAAGTAACTGGGGAGGAAAATTTCCAAAGGCTTTGAAAGCAGCTTTGGGAATTCATATTTAATGGCCAGTCACCATCTGGCTTGAGCTCCAGGGAAGCTGTCAGATAGCTGCTATGTAGAGCGATACCAGAAAGTCCAAGGTTTTTCATCTCCCAGCTAAGCAACAAGATCCAGCAAAGCTTGGTAGAGAGTGAGGAGGAGGGGGTTACTTGAAAGCCTGCTCCAAGCCCAGTGTTTAGCTAGGGTGTTCTTCACCTTCCAGATGAGCAGCCACCTCCAAGCAACCTGGTGGGAAGGGGCTCCCCAAAACTATTCCCGAGCCTGATGCTCAACTCACCTTCCTAGACTAACCTCCTAGACAGGCTCCATGGAAACTGGCAGGAAGTGGTGGGGGATATCAGAAAGCTAGTCCTAATCCTTGTGTTCAGCTAAAATATTCCGCATCCCTCAAATGAGCAACAGCAACAGTTCTTAAGGAAACCCGAGGTTTAGCCCAAGAAGGGTGGAGGACCCAGGACGCCTAGGTTCTTTCCTCAGCCCTGATTGTTATATAGGCAGCAAAACCCCAGCCTTAATAAGGGAACAGCAGTTGGAGCAAGAGGTGTGATGGAAGGTAGAGGTGTGATGGAGCAAGAGGTGTGATGGAAGTTAGGAGCCCTGGGTTCCATTTGGACTGGAGAGGCAACATCTGAGTAGATTAGAACTGTTAATCAGAAGACAGACCTGTCTTTTCAAGCCAGGTTGGACAGGCTTGGAAGACAACTTTCTGGATTCTCTCTACAGCTCATTATGTTCAGCCATACAGCATAGTGAGCAGTCTCAGCCTCTCTTCCCAGCTGGATAATGGAGAGGAAAGCTTATAGAGCCAAGATGTGGGTAGAGGCTTTTCTCAGATTTTGGAAAGATAATGGATTGTGTAAAACCTGAACAAAGGAACGTTGGGGCCTGTTGTGCAGAAATCAAGGGACATACCACAAACTAGCTTAAAAGGGCCCTAGATTTCCAAAGCCACTGAGGTCTAGGAAATTAGACAGGCATGTGTTGGGAAGCCAAATTCCTAGCTTTCACTCACCTCCCTACATTTTTAGAAGGAGTAACCAGATTACAGAGGTTGAAAGACAAAGGAGAAAGCATTGCTGAGCACCTGATGTCTAGCAGTTTAGAGACAGTGATTTCTGGTATTCCAAAATTCCCTCCGAGCTCTGGGATTCTAGCATTAGGATAAGGGATCTTACTCAGCAACCAGGACTCTGGGTTTTCTTGGTAGGAATGAGAATTTCAATGCCTTGGTGCTGGTGGATTATTTGGGCAGTCCTGCATTCTCCACTCATTACTACAAGGAAAATGGGGCATTTCATGGTAAAGTAGTACTACCCATCTCAAAAAGGACAATAGTCGTGGTACTTAAGAGTACAGCAGGGTGCAGGCTGGGAGGAAAGGTAGCATGGTATAGCTCGATCTCGTCAGATCTTGGAAGCTAAACAGGGTCAGTACTTGGAGACCACCAAGGAAGACTCTGCGGGCCAAGCTACACATGACGAATGACACTTGAACGGCAAGTGGATTGAGTGGAGGGCAAGTGAACAGGGAGAAATACACTTGCCGTTCAAGTGTCATTCGTCATGTGTAGCTTGGCCCTGCAGAGGAAGGCACTGGCAAACCACCTCTGCTTCTCACTTGCCTTGAAAGCCCTTTACAGGGGTTGCCGTTGCTATGCACAAACTTGTGCCTTAGGTGTCCCTCTCGCCAATCACAATAAGAGACACACACCACGGAGTCCTGTAGAATGAAGCAATATATGATTGTTTAATTTAAACAATGGAGGAGCTTATTTTCACAGGAGTAGGTGGTCTCCTTGTGTCCTGAGCTCATCAAAATTACAATAGAAATACAGGTTATTAATACTTTCAGATAATCATAACAATATTACAGTATTCTAATATTTGATATCTTATTGGCTCGTAACATATCTAGGGTCAGTTCTGATTTGAAGATGCAATTCTGGGCTGGCCTCTCTATTTGGGGGAATTCCAGTCTTCACAGTTTTTTTTCCCTCTGCCCTCATTTTGGAAGGACACTGTCTAACCTTTTACCTACTTTCTTCTTGGCATAATACTTCCAAGGGCGCCAATGAGTCTCAATCTGGTGGATAGGAAGGGATGTTTTCCTATTCGTGCCCTTTTCCTGAGTTTCTTATCAGCTTTAAGGAAGATAATACCACAGGTGGCCAAAACCAGCTTGCTGCATCAAATCAGTTTTCTACAAAAGGCTCTCTGGTACTGATTTCTATTGGAATCTATAGAATAATATAACATATAATATAAGTGCAGCCCTAAAAGCAGTATATCAGTTCTTACAGAGTTTCAAGTCTTCTTGTTTCAAGTGTCAAATTCTTACAGGTTACATTGCAAGTACTACTTTGGCTCCTGAGCATAGAAAAAGTGCAAAGCATGTAATACTGAAAAAGCATAGGTTTAGTATATAAAAATAAGTATATAAAAACCCTCCAAATCTATATCCATCACCGTGTCCAGTTGCAACTTGATGGCACATACCTTCCGGCCTAGGATGCAGCTTTGGTGAGACAGGCATCTGGTGGATATTTTTATGACTGGGATAGTGGGTTCAGGAAAGTTCATGAAGGGTTTCTCATGTTAGAGCAGAAGGTTCCAACAGGAAGAGTTCCTAAATTTGTTGAGATAGGTAGGATCCGATGGGTTAGATCTGAGGGGTTACAAACCATGATTCCTGGGCCCAAGTGGAAAGTCAGTGCCACTCAGGGCCAAGCTACACATGACGAATGACACTTGAACGGCAAGTGTATTTCTCCCTGTTCACTTGCCCTCCACTCAATCCACTTGCCGTTCAAGTGTCATTCGTCATGTGTAGCTTGGCCCTCAGGCATAAAGTAGATGGAACATCTTTGGGTCATGTAATGTTCCTCTGTCTAAACTACTGCACTGCTCTTTGTGAGGTTCAAAGAGAGGAAAGAGCACTCTGCTGTGAATTCCATGGAAGAAGCGTGAGATAAAAAATGTGTTCTGATGATTGATAAGCACAGAGTAAAGAACAGATCAGACATAAAAAGGCATTCTGCTTTCTAGGGAGAGGTGCCTAGTAATATGGGGTGCTGTGGGGTTTTCTGGTAGCCAGCACCCCTAATCTCTAGCCCCAGCTCCAGGAGCATAATGATACACGGTGTTACAGCATGTGGAACAGACAAAACTTTTCTGATGTATTGTCGAAGGCTTTTCCGGCCGGAGAACGATGGTTGTTGTGGGTTTTCTGGGCTGTATTGCCGTGGTCTTGGCATTGTAGTTCCTGACGTTTCGCCAGCAGCTGTGGCTGGCAAAACTACAATGCCAAGACCACGGCAATACAGCCCGGAAAACCCACAACAACCAAAACTTTTCTGGATTCTAGTAGCAGCTCTGAAAACCACATAGACAGTGAAAATGGAATCAAATGAGCAAAGGGGTTGGTGGTAGACAAGTCTCCTAGGCTCTATTTAGGGTTGCCAGCTGTCCAAAAAAATACCAACCTGGCCTCCCTCTGTTCCTCAAGCAATACCTTGATCTGCAGGCATAAGCCGATAAAATTTATGACAAGGTGGAAATCAAAGTTATTACCCACCGATCTCAACATATCCAGCTACTGTTCAAGGACTGAAAAAAATAGCTGATAAAAAGTCTGGCAATCTCCATCCTACCCCCAGCATTGGAAGAAGAGAGTGGTGTGACAGGTTACGCAGCAGGGGCCAGCTTTGTGATGGGGCTAGGGGTCTGTCGGAGTGTGTGGGGTAGAGAATGGATGTTCAGCAAGAGTTCATCCTGAGAAATTGTTTCCAGTGGCAGGGGATCAGTCTCAAAATATGTGAGGTAATAATAAAAGGCACTATGGAAGTAGAAAGTAGAAGAAGTAGAATCAGAAATAATTATATATAACCGAATATCTATATTGAAGGGGGATATATCTCCCCAAATTTTTAAGACACTATCTAAATATAATGGTACTTATGTTAGGGTACATTTATGTTCAACATTTTAGCAAATCTGCTTTACAAGTACATTAGTGTTTCAACATTACTACATTTTCAATATTGCATACTTTCACCACTTCTATATAACCAATATAACTTTTAACAAATAGGTAATATATTCAAATACAAAAAGAAAGTAAATTATATATCTCATAATATAATTCTAAATTTGTCTCCTACATTCATAGTATACATTTTATCTCTCCTCAGATTTCATGGTAGATTTGTTAATTTCACCATTGTTGCATATTTGGCAAGTTTATGGCACATTATATATTCTAAGAGGAAGTGGATGGCTAACACAGCTACTTGGTTTCTGGCAGCATCCTCATTCTCCTTAAACCAATGGTGAGAAGGTTGAGAAGGGCGAAAAGGTACTATTTATTCACTAAAAGGAAAATGGCAGGCCACAAGTGGACATTTGTGAGCCATGTTGGGCTCGCGGTCATTCAGTTCAAAACTGAAATTGTGCACATTAATTTGGTTTAATTGTTAACCTCTATTAGGATTCATTTGTTCTCTACCACTGATTGTTTCCCTGGGTCTTGTAAACCCTATTCATGCTGTTACTTGCCAGCTTGCTTTCTAATCTGTATGTAAGAAGTCGGTAAACAGGATGCCCGGAGAAACAGATGGGGCTAAAAGAAGAGGAAGTGAGAACCAAGAGAGCTAAAAAGGGGCACAGAATTTCAACAGTGGCAAAACACTACCGAAAATAAAATTTGCTTGAGACATGATGAGAGACACAGATCTTTATCCACACAACTTTGAAGCACATGTGTATCACAGTTTCATCCAAGAAATTTCAGTTTGATAAAATGTGTTTCATTCTGAACCTTTTAACGCATGCTTGTGATGGATTGACTCCTGGTCTGGGTAAAGATAATGGCAGTCGCTTTTACCCCAGGCTCGGTTTCTCCTGTGCCTTTAACATCACCCTAGCAGACATTTGCTGAACCTGTCCCCAAAATATTACCTTCACTGCTAAATATCTAAAGGAGAAGGGGGCTAATGTGCCACACCTAGGTATTTACAGTTTACAAACTGTACCTTGTGCTATGCAGGGTTCATCTTTAGAGCATAAGTCTACATGGACAGTGATAGTCAGTGGCTCAGGAACTGCAATGTGGTTCTTTGACAGACCACCTCTGGCTCTTATGAGCCCCATTCCCCAATGCGGCTCTAACTCCACGTTCCAGGAAAGCGACCAAAGTCATTGTCCATTAAGCCAGTGGTTCCCACGTTGAAACAGCTGCTGCCAGATACTTGGAAGAGGGGTCAGTGGCGAGACTTCCAGAGCTGCAGCTAAATGCCAGGGTTGGAAGTAAAGTGCCCATCCACTCCAACAACCCCTCACCCTTCTTCATAGCCTCTGCGCTCTCATCCCAGCACTCAGGCAGCTGCTGGGAGGAGAACAAGTCATCCATAGAGACGAGAGAGCATAACCAATACCACCATGGTAGACACCCTGGCCACAGAGGAGTGGTAATGGTTTTGCCCCCTTTTCTCTAGGCCCTGCTAGCCCTCCTTTGGGCACCTTGGCGCTATCACTTTCTCTCCCTACCTGCTTCACTCCAGATACACAAAGATTAAGCAGTGGTGGGGAAAGGCAGTCCTACTCGGGCAGAAGTATTCTGTAGCAGTAGAAAAGAACAAGAGTCCGGTAGCACCTAGAAGACTAACAAAATTTGTGGTAGAGTAGGAGCTTTCATGAGTCACAGCTCACTTCTGGTATTCTGGTAACTGAAAAGAGTATAGCTGCAGTTACATATTTGATATTAATAGTTGTATCTTGTGTATTTGTCTGTTTGGTGGGATGGCACATGGAGCATGCAGTGGTTATGTGGCTCTTTAGGTAGAAGGTAATTACAAATGTGGCTCTCTGAGAGCCACACAGTGGGTACCACTGGTCTAGTCTTTGACATAATGGTCAACTATCTGCTCCTCCAAATAGACGCAAACCATTCCTATGCCTCATGTCTTACACATCAGCAGTTGAAAGCCCCACCCACTGGCCCCACTGGTCCCTCCCCTTCGGAGCACGGGATGGCTGGAACACGGCCTATAGTCTTTCATTAGCGTGGTAAACAAACCGTCTCTCCTCTAGTTATATAGCCCAGTTTCACGGAATTACTTTGAGATGGGATTCCTTTGAAAACTCTCATTGACTAAAGTGGAGTTAACTGAATTTACAGTTCAAGGACTGGAATCAAGTGTTTTATATGTGAAGAAGCATGTAGGGTGTGAGTTTTTTTAATTGATTAAATGGATTCTGAGATAATGGGACAGCTTACAGCAGACACCAATGATGTCCACGTTCTTTGCAGAATTCAGCATCCTAAGAATTCCTTGGCTGTGTAAATGAACTTGAAAATGTTTGGTCAATGGCTGGTGATGTACTGAACACTGGCTTCTCTCTTTAACAAGCAGTGGCAGAATAAACAGTGCATTGCTGATAGGGGTGAGGACAGAAGTGTATAGTTTGGATGGTGGGCCCAAAGTGGGTCTGCCTTTACTCCTTTTTGGACAGATGTACAAACTTCCAAAATGAATGGAACCCGCCATAACCAACCCCCAGGCCTTTTGATTCAAGAAAAACTTGTCTGTGCAAAATAATCATTGGCTGGCTTATGTTTTGGTACACATGGATGTGTCTACTCTTTTAGGAGACTGGAAGATTAATGGCCTAGTTTTGTGTGCCGTTCTTTCTCCCATTCCCTCTTCCGGCCTTTTCCCACACTTCTCCTAACAGCCTCATTCAACTACTACTCTAAGTCAATTCTCAAACGTCAAACCTGTTTCTTTTCTAAAACAGTCAAACTTCATATTGTCTGCACTTGCACAACTAAGAGCAGAGAGCAGTCAATCTCCTGTTTCAACAACTCTTGAAATTAGACATAGGCTGCTTCTACACACGTTGGATAATCCACTTTCAATACTCTTTAGTGAACATTTGAAACTGATTTTCCATGTGTGGAACAAAAAATCCACTTCTAAAGGAAGTGGATATGCATACACCAGTACAATAGACATAGAGCGGAACCACAAGTGACAAAAGGCACAGATTGGACACTTGTCAGCTTCCCTCAAGTTTTGATGGGAAATGTAGGCAGCTTGGCGGAATGTTGGACAAGTGACAGTTGAAGAGTCCATTGGACAGCAGTCAGAGCGAAGCTGCGAGACCAGGATGCCTACATTTCCCATCAAAACTTGAGGGAAGCTGACAAGTGTCCAATCTGTGCCTTTTGTCACTTGTGGTTCTGCTCTTACTGTCTACTGAAAGATTCTGACCCTCTGCAGTTTAGAGATGGTTTTTGAGAATTCAGAATTGCAGGAATGGCCATTAAGCTCAGATTTTCAGTGCTGCAGGTGTCATCGTGTTTGTATAAACACATAACCACCCCATGTACACCATCATCTTCTCAATGTTGACCATCAACCTGTTTAGAGCAGTAGTTAATATTAGGTTTGGTGGCTTGAGATCCCAGCACAGCTATGAAGTTCACTGAGTGGCCTCTCTCAATAAGTTACTGCCTAATAAAATAGGCTCATGAAAAACCAACTTACAATATTTCTACCTGCCACCCAAGCGTCACAACATTTCTGCAGGATAATTTGCAGTTGCTTTCAGCTCCATCTTGACACAGCCAAGTACTAATTGACACATTACTATGATGAATTGGTTAAGCCCTTCTGTTCAAGACATCTGCAGGTGCAAGCTCATAAAGTTCTCAACAGAGTTCCAAAAATGATTCGGCAACTCCAGAGATGAGTTGAAACTGATTGTGCAACAGAATTACAACATGAGAAGTTAACTGAAAAGGTTAACCAAAAAGGGCTGGGTGATCCAGTACTGGAACACCTGCACTCTAAGTGAAATCAGCAGAGATTTCTCAGAGTAATTTTGTTGCACTAGGCCCCAAATCATCCTGACCTAGATAGCTGAGGTGATCCTTATCTCATCAGATCTCAGAAGCGAAGCAGGGTCGGCCTTGGTTAGTAATTGGATGGGAAACCTCCAAGGAAGACCAGGGTGGTAGAGGCAGGCAATGGCAAAACACCTCTTAGGGCCAAGCTACACATGACGAATGACACTTGAATGGCAAGTGTATTTCTTCCTGTTCACTTGCCCTCCACTCAATCCACTTGCCGTTCAAGTGTCATTCGTCATGTGTAGCTTGGCCCTCAGTCTCTTGCTATGAAAACTCCACCAGGGGTCACCATAAGTCAGCTATGACTTGAGGTAACTCTCTACCACCAGGCCCCAAATCACATGGAGCGAACACACAAGTTCCCGAAAGATCCTATACAAAGCCACTGTTACAAAGTGATATTTAATAAAGTTGGATATCACAGAGACTACAGATTAATCTCAATGGTACTTTCTTCACTCAAAGACATTGCATTATGGGTTACATAGTCTACATCAAGTTTTTAAAAAGGGAATGATGTACAACGCATATCATGTGACTGTATATGAAGTGTGCATAATTAACATTATTTGGCCCTTATTTAACATTAAAGTCAGGAAGTGAGGAAACATAAATGGGAATATATAGGATCTATTGTTCCATATAGATTTTCCAGGAAAACACAAGACTTTGCCAAAAAAAAAAATTATGGTAGAATTCTACCTCAGGGTTTCCTTCATCTCTGCTTATGGATACAATCAAGATGTATGGACACCTAAGCTTAAGACTTATGGCTAAGAAAATGGATAAATGTACTTATGAGTAAACAGTTTAATAGTATCTTATACATTTTATATGTTGAATGCCGGCAATGACACCTCTTTCTCCCCTCACAGAGATAATAGTGTCAACAGAAATTGATGGAAGTGATGTGAAAGTGGAGGAGCTGTGGGCCACCATCTTGGTTTTCTTTGTTCTCTTCATCCTCAGTTTGAGCTACAGTGCCACCGTGACACTGTTCAAGGTCAGTGGGGAAAGGGAAGAGAAATTACATACATTGGTGTATGAAGTTTAGGGAGGGCATAAGGGAAGAAAAAACATAGGCACACTGAAAACTTTGTGACAAACATGCTTTCCAGGCAACCGTGCCTTGTTTGGCTGCTGCCGCCTACTCATGATGAGTCTAGCTTCAAGTTCATCTCGCCCCCGCTGTGTAGTTGTGCAGTAACCTTGGTAGTTAAGTTTCATTTCTATATGTCTTGAGGCTATTTTTGTGCCTGCACAGTATGTGAAATCAATTTCCACTCAGGTGCAATAAAAATACATTAAAAGCAATTTATTTCAGTAATAGAGAGGTAGTAATAAACTCCTATTTCCACAAGGTTGAATGTGAATGTACATGGATGAACTTCTCTAGAACTGGACAGTTCAGCAGCTGTTAATGTTCAAGGGTTTTTTTAATGAAATTTGTATTGAAAAGTTCTAAAAACCTATACAAGTTTTAAAAGTAGGGGGGGAAACAACCATGGAAAAAGCACAAATAAAAAAGAAAGGAAACAAACAAAAAGATACATAGGAAAAGCTTTTGATTTTCTCTATGACAAATATGGGCATAATTACAGAATTCACACTTGTGCTTTAGTTGTCAGAATAAACCTTCATATTTTTCTATAGTCTCATCCCCCCCCCCCCCGCCCTCTTATGCTTCAAGTTTTTAAACAGTCACAAACACCAATTAGTAGGAAAAACATTTTTTCCCTTTAAATTCCTTGTTTCTGTGTTATCTTAATCATTCTTTGGGGATGCAGCAGAAGGGGGAAGGTTAATGTGGTTAATAACTTTTAACATATGTGCAGAGCTGGCATTTCTTCGGCAGACATGCTCAAGCTGTTCAAAGGCAGGGCAAGCTGTCTATGGAACATTTGCCTCCATTGATCATTGCACAAACTGAAACCAGTGGGTTTTTTGAGCACACTCAAAAGTCAAAAGCAATTTGTGAATTGAAGGATAAAGTGATGAATGCCGAAGTATTTATAGGTTAATTGTAAATGGGCAGGTGCTTTAACCTCCACGCACAAGAGAAGGCATTGTGTCAAATATTCCATTAAATTATTCCATTCAAAAACAGAGCGATGGGATTAAGAGGGAAAGACAAAATGGATTGATCAGTTAAATTATGGAGGGAAAGGATTAGAAGAATGAGACAAAGAGGGAGAGAGAAATGTATTAAGGTCTGGCCAATAAACAAGCAAAAAAAGCAAACAGAACTGAAACTTTGTAAGAGAAGTGCTCAAACTCAACTTCTTTTACATTTATGTGTGCTTTTTGTCTCCCCCACCTCCACCCTTCCTTCTCCCCAACAGGTAAAATGGCTCTTCTCCACTGTGGTTTACCTGAAGAAACAACCCACAGGCCCCGAGTACCAGAGTGTAATCTATCATGTGGAATAGAAGTCTCGTGTCGGGGTAGGATTCTCACCCTATACCTGCCAAGGTGCAAGAAGACGACCTGCCAGAGAGGCACGTTCACCCACGATGTGAATACTCTGGGACTTCTCACTGCATCCATATTCTTCTGCTCTTTTCCCAACTGCTTCTGCAGATGAACATGACGGCCGCTCAGTGGGCCTAGGCAATTTCACAAGAACCTCCAAAGGAGGCTTAATTGTTTTATGGCACATGTTATGAAAAGGAACTTGAGAGGGAAAACCTTTCGATTCTGTATCCAACAGATTTCCCATCGCCACTGTCAGAAGTTACCAGTTCTATCCAGTAGGATGTGCCCATGCCATTCTGGGAAATGAAACCTAGTGTCTTGTGAGCTGTCCTATGTGTCCTCAATCTTTTCCGCTATGCAACAGAGACACGCGCATCCCCATTCTCCCATGTATTGGGCCTGCCTATCCAGCAGAGCTTTACCAACTCCATCATCTCCCACAATTAGGCTTCTCAGCCAACCATGGAAAACTCAGACGCCATTTTAACCAGATGCAGCTAATGAGAAGAGAAAAATATCTCACTTCTCCTTTCCTTCTTTAAATATGTTAACAAGCCGCTCCTGTAACCCCGTTGCTTCCCTACTATTTTGCTCCCCACTTCTACCACTCCATGTGTCCCAAACTCTTAACTGTGCCCAAAGACATCTGCACTCCATGCATACATTGCTGAGCAAAGCGAGCATTTTCCAGGCAGGTTTTGTTCCCTGGGCTCACTACAGGTAGTGGGTCCCCATAGAATGGGTTAGAACGGGTTAGGCCAAAGGGAGTAAACTATTTAAAGATGAACTGTGGTCGGGGATGTCTGTTTGCTTGAGGGATCCATACCAGTTGTGAAGGTGTGGGGAGAAGGTGGCCTAAGAATGCCTCAGCTGGATAAGGCCGCTGCTGTTGCGAGCAGTGGATGGCCCTGTGGTATTGGTTGGAAGAGAAAAGATATATAGGACACCTGCAAAAGGAAGATGGCTGGTAGGGTTGCTTTTACGGGGGGGTGTTCGTTTGCTCTTCTTGCCATTTGATTCTGCTTTTCAAAAACCGCTTGTTTCATGCTCTTTCTAGTTGGTTTTGGGTTGTGCTTGGAATGCTGTTTTAGTTTGGTTTGTGGGTGGAAGGTGTCAGACACTGAACAGGCAGAAGGAGTGGGTGATACATCAGTCGACTGGGGAAAAAGGGTCACAGCCCTTTTTCAACCAAAGCCACCTCAGAAAACAGGTCAGCCTGTTCTCGGATCTTAGGTGCGGATACTCAGTGCCCAGGTGATTGATGGGAAGTCAGTTGTCATCCAGGTCTTGATCATGGCTGAGCATCCCAATTCAACCTGTACCACTTAGACCTGGTTAGAAGAGGAAAGCAAAATTTCAGAGCAACCCTAAACAGAGTTACGACGACCCTTCTCAGCCCATCGTATTGTATTTTGCTTTGGTTTCATTTTTAGTTTGTGTGGGTTTTAATTACCGTAAGCCGCCTTGAAGTTTACTTTGATGGAAAGACAAGGTGGACATGTTATACATGCAGAAGGTTTGAAGTGGTCACTGTTTTTATTGGACAAAAATAAATACTTATAAAAATCAAGTCTCTTGAGTTTTTAAAGCATTGTTGGGGTGGCGTCTTCTCTCCTCCAGAAACTTGCAGGAAACAATTTCCCCCACTCTGAAAAATGTCTCTCCCCATTCTCCCTCACTTTCAAAACCCCTTTGGATCAGATGCCACAAAAGATGTGCGGAACACAGTGACCGGTGCTTCCCCTCCCTCTTCAGCTTCATCCCCCTTCGAGCCAATGGGCTTCCTCCAGCTTTAGGCATTTATGGATTAGATGTTTTAGACCCATCTGATGGCTTGCTTCATTCTCTGGGCATGTTCCAGAATTTCCTGTCTCGACCACCACCTCCCTCTTGCTCTGTCTGTAACTGAGCATCACTTTTCTCTGAAGAAAATGGCCATCTGTCTCCAGCCTTGAGTATGGGTGGGAAGATGGAAAAGGGGGAAAGACTAAGTGCTGCTCAAAAGACAAAAAGAAAGTCTAGGAGGTCTGCCCCTATAGTGGAATGAGGTAGGAATGTGGTGGTAGAATGCATAGCATCATGTCAGACTAAGGGTAAGGGTTGGGATAACATTTTTGAAAGTTCTTCTGTGAGAAAGAAAAGCCTTTTAGCAACAGAAAACTGCACACCAGGTAGAAAGGTATGAGCCCACTCCTGCCTCTGTTTTGCTAGGTGGCTTACTTATAGGGACAGACTTTTTAAAAATTGGATCTTTTGCCTGCTGTCTGAAGTGGTACAAGACAGACCCCTCTAGAACCTCAAGATTCCATCTTCTCAGGTTGACTAGGCCCACAACAGGAATGCACAGTTCACCAGTTCACATTTACCCAGCATTGACCTTACTTTCTTGTCTTTGTCCTGGATAAATTGCTACCCCTATCCCCCCCCCCACACACACACACATCTGCCTTTCAAGATATCCCTTGTGAAAACTTTGCTAGTGTGCGACCCTAGACCTTTTTCCAGGATTCAGCTCCCACCACAGGGTATCTAGAAGTGAAATCTCTTGAGTTGGGAGTGCACACAGGTGTGAAAGTGTGCATGTGTGAACATTAAGTCCCCTTGCAGTGGACAACTGGCCATCTCATTCTTGAGAGCTGATACTGTGTATATTAAGCAGTTAGTGATACAACACAGCTAAAAATGACTTCTTGGCTTTTTAATTAGTGGAAAAGAAACTGTTACAGACAACCATACAAAAGCAGTAGAGTTTTCAGCAATGTGTGATGGGGGGGGTGGTATTAGCCAGTGATCAGTGGTGTGGGAACGACTGTGTTACAAACAAGCTCATCTGTGAATTTATTTATTTATTTATATTCCACTCTCCCCGCAAGCAGGCTCAGAGCAGATCACAGGCAGGAATAAATACAATAAAAACAGATGACAGATTAAAACATATCAGTCAGCACAATAAAATCTAAATCAGACAGTCGTGCCTACATTGCATATCCACCCAAGCATTAGAACATATACCAGGTGACAACAATCTGGAGGCTGGTTTTTCGGCCCGCCTGCCTCAGCCCCCATATGTCTGGTGGAACATCTCTGTCTGGCAGGCCCAGTGGAAAGATAATATATCTGGCTGGGCCTGGGTTTCCACAGGATATGCAGGAACTATGTGGGATGTGGCAAAATAGAAGAGGCTGGATGGAGCATAGATTGCTGTGGTAAGGCGGGGGAACCATGAGAGGCAAGAGACAGCAACTTCAGTAAGCCAATTGTTTCTGGGCGTTTTTCTGGTACGGCTCGTGGTTCCTCTCAGTTTCTAGCCCCCCCCCCCCCGCTGCCAACACAAGGCTATAA